>NC_084801.1:145393465-146009299 GCF_963169125.1 Humulus lupulus
GCATCCACCAACTGATCAATCCTTGGCAATGGAAAGCAATCCTTGGGGCAAGCTTTATTCAGGTCGAAGAAGTCGATGCAGGTCCGCCATTTCCCGTTAGGCTTTGGAACTAGCACGGGGTTGGCGACCCATATTGGAAACTTGGCTTCACGGATAAAGCCGCATTTCTTGAGCCGGACCACCTCTTCCTTCAAGGCTTCAGCTTGAGCTGTTCCTAGGCGTCTTTATTTCTGGGACTTGGCGGGAATGCTTTTATCCAGATGAAGCGTGTGCATGATGACACTCGGGCTGATTCCCACCATGTCCTCGTGGGACCAGGCAAACACGTCCAGGATATTCCGCAGGAACTTAGTCAGCACCACCTTCCTCTTGCTACAGAGGTTTTTCCCGAGCCTGACCATCCGTGATGGATTCTGTGGATCAATGTTCACCTCCTCGAGCTCCTCAATAGCCTGGAGCCCGAATCTGTCCTCGCCTACTCGGGGGTCAATATCCTCACTTAAGACGACATTTTCCCCCTCGACGTTTTGAGGTTTTTCAATCTCAGGATCATCTAAGGGTTCCTGAGATTCCTCTTCACCATCTTGAATGGCCATTGCCAGCTGCCCGGGTTTAGACTTTCCCTTCATGGAAATGTTGTAGCATTCCCTGGCAGCGAGCTGATCGCCATGGACAGTGCAGATTCCTGTGGAAGTAGGGAATTTCATCGCGAGGTGGCGAATGGAAGTGACGGCCTCGAAGGCCATGAGCGTCGGTCGTCCCAAAATGGCGTTGTATGTTGTGGAGCAGTCGATGACTACGAACTCGAGGAGCTTGGAGACTGTCTGAAATTCTTCTCCTAGGGTGGTCACCAGCTCGATCGTCCCTATTGCTGCTGATCCCTCTCCCGAAAAACCATACAACATCATGGAGTTCGCCTTTAGCTCGGCGACGGTCAAACCCATCTTCTCCAACGTGGATCGGAAAAGGAGGTTCACCGAGCTCCCGTTGTCGATCAGTACCCTCCTCACCCTCCGATTAGCGAGCTGAACTTCCACGACCAAAGGGTCATTGTGAGGGAACTGGACACGGCCCGCATCTTCCTCCGTAAAAATGATCAGTTGCCTCTCCAATAGCTGCTGCTTTGACTGACGCTGCTCCGGGACGAACTCTACTCCGTTATGAGTCTTTAGTTCGTTCACGTATCTCTTCTGGGCGCCTCTGCTCGTGCCGGCCATATGCGGACCTCCAGAGATGGTGGATATCTCTCCTCCAACCACGGGAGGAGGGACGTCCTGATCTACCCAAGGACTGGGCTGACTGGCCGGGACTTCTGGAGCAGGTCGGTTTGCTGGAACCCTGTTCCGTGCGTATTGAGCCAAGGGGCCGGCTCGAATGAGAGTCTCGATCTCGTCTTTTAAATGCCTACAATCGTCGGTATTGTGGCCAACATCATTATGAAAACGGCAAAACTTGGAGGTGTCTCTCTTCCCCTTGTGGTGCTTTAATGGCTCCGACCTCTTCCAGGGGACTCGAGTAGAGTTGGCCAGGAAGATATTCTCCCTGGACTGGGTGAGCTCTGTATAAGTCACGTAGATGGGCTTGACTTTGTCCCCGGACTTATTCTTCTTTTGGCCGTGCTGACTGTTTTCGCCATTTCCCTTTCTTTTGCCTCCACCGGGTTGGTTGTTCTGTGTGACGTTTTGGGTCGCTGCCACGACCTCCGTCCCCACTCCAGTGGGCTGATCGGGGACCTGGCTGGTTCCCGCAGCTAAGGCCTCGGATTTCTCCAAGTTTATCCATTCTTGGGCCCTGTTAAGGAATTCGTTAACCGAGCTGACTCCCTTCCTTTGTATATCCTTCCAGAGGTCTCCTCCGACAAGGATTCCAGTTCTCATGGCCATGAGCTTGGAGTTATCATCCGCGTCTCTAGCTCGAGCGGCAACGTTCGCAAATCTGCTCAGGTAGGCCTTCAGAGTCTCACCGGGCTGCTGCCTCACGTTAGCCAGGGAGTCGGCCTGAACACGGGCGGCCTGGGAGGCTCGAAATGCCCTTTTGAAGTCATCTGGGAAGGTTTTCTAGGAACTGATTGACTGTCTTTTACTTTGTTTGAACCACTGCCTGGCAGGTCCAGTCAGTGTGGAAGGGAAGATTAAACATCTCAGCTCGGGGGCAATGTTATGGGCCATCATGAGGGTGTTGAACATCCCTAAATGGTCCGATGGGTCTCCGTCCCCATTGAACTTTGACAAGTGAGGCATACGGAAACCAGAGGGGTACGTCGTTGCTGCTATATTGGGGGCGAAGAGTTCCATCTCGTCCCCTGAATCATATTCATCTTTTTCTTTTTCTGACAGGATCTTCCTCATCAGCTCCTCCATCTGAGTCAGGCGCTCGAGGGTTTGGTCCTGATGTCCTTGGTTATTCCGAGGCTGTTCAACAGCTCCGGATCCATTGTACATATTTGGTGGGTTATTGCCCCTCCTTTCTTGAGATAGGTTATTTGGGACATTCCCTCCGTTACGTACTTCAGACAGAGCATGGCCATCTCCTCCTGCTTGTTCCCCTCTATGAGAGTTGAGGCGATCTCGCAGGTCGCCTCCCTGGGTGGTTTGATGACTCTGCACCGAACTCAAACGCTGACGCAGGTCTCCCCCAGAGAGATCGCTCCGGCGACTGCCGGTCCAGTGGCTCTTGCTGGATAGGCTTGGAGTTCGCCTTTGGTGGTGAGGATCTGAGCTTTCCCTTGGCGCCCTGCTACGCCGGGAAGGTCCAGCTGATGGTGGGTTTCTCCTACTACTCCCATAGGCTGGGATATCTCGGACGGGCCGAGGAGGAGATGGATATCTGATTGGGGATGGAGGATGCCTGACTGGAGAGGCGATCCTAGTTCCGTCAGGACGGATCAAGTTTGGTGGAGGCCTTTCGGCCCTGCCAACCTGCTGGTCCCGCGCCTAGCGATCTGGACGAGGCGCAGGACGGTTGTTGGGGACGGGCTGATGCTGCGAGCCCTCCCCGGATCTCCTTAGGGAATTTCCTCGAGCACCCCTGGGCTCTCTCGAGGATGGCTGGGAGCTAGGAGTTGACGTTCTGACCGAACGGTTGTATTACTGTTGCCTGGCTTCAGGCATTTCTTCGAAGTTTGCCTCTTAGTGATGTGATGAAGGAGTGGAATTGGCTGTCGGAATTCTATCCGACCGGCTATGCCTGTACCGGTTACCCCGGCGAGACTTAGGAGCCTCGCCCTGCCTCTCTCTGACGTTAACGTCGGTTGTGAGAGGGGGTAGTCAGGCCAGAACATCCTTGATTTGCTGGTTACCTATTGCTAGCTGGCTCCTCAACTGAGCGTTCTCCATCTCCACCGTCGTGTAATAACACGGGTTTGGATTAGGTGGCCAGGGGGCCGAACTTCCGGTGTCATCTTGGCCCACCGGCTGCTTTCCTAGCCGTTGCTGGGCCTCAGGGACTTGTTCGCCAGGGGCGGCAGTATGATGAGCCTCCTGCCCATCATGTTGTTCTGTCTCGTTACCGTGCCTGGATCGAGTAGTCACCATAGTTGGATGTTTGCAACTGCACTAATCGAACTTTGCTCTCAATGAAAGCACCAAACTGTTGACGCGGTTCTTCGCCAACAGGTAATTTAAGAAAAGAAGAGAAATGGATTAGTGCTAATAATGAACCGAAACAGATATGTGATCTTAGAAAATGAAAGAGGTGACTCAAGACACGTTTTTTTTTAAGTGGTTCAAAGGTTAAAATCCTTCTACTCCACTAGTCAATATTATTGCTCTATTCTGGGTATATGATTGCAGGATATTTTTTACAAGAGATCATCCAACCCCTATTAATTCCCAGGGTCTCCATATTTATAGGAGAAGGCACCTGGGAGTTGGTAAGAAGGTCATCCCGTGACCTTCTTACCTATCATATCAACTCTGTGACATTCATGATTAATTCCTAAACCTGACACATAAGTGTGGTCAAATCAATAGGTAAGGAGATAATGGGCCGCACGGCCCAACCCAGTCGTGGGTGTCTGAATACGCACGTTCCTACTGCATGTCCGAGAAGTCAGGGACATATCAGACACGTGATGTCTGATATATGCATGTTTATCTTACGTGTGTTGACTTTACAAAGGGGTCATAGCCTCCATATCCAGCTCGTACCACGAGCTGAACACTTAACTTGACCTTCGGCCTTCAAAGTCTGGACTCAAGTCTAAGGCAATCTTTGCGAACCCTTGGGTCACCTCGAGCTAAGGAGGTACGACCTTATGACGAAAGCTCCGTACTTGGGGAGGTCCACGAGATAAGCATGATTAGGCCGCAGCTCAGCTCACTAATCAGCCCGTGGGAAAATCAAGGCATACAGAGACAATGAACAAGTTAATAGTTTTAATTTAGTGGACTACTTTTTTTTTATGTTTATTACATTAGTGGAGACAATTAATTAACTAATAGTTTTAATTTTAATTAATTTAGTACAAATGAATTTTTAATTTATTTTTCAATAATTAATAAATTAATATAATTTAAAATAAATAATATATTAAAATTAAAATTATTAAATAATAAATAATTTAATTTTTATTAAATAATAATTAATTAAAATTAAAAAAAAATTAATATTACTTTTCCTGGTGCAATATTGTGCTGACAAAAAATTGGGTAACTAAAAAGCACTAACTTTTGCGAGCGCAATTTTAAAATTTTTTCCGGCACAATGTAATGCGAGAAAAGGTTAAAGTTTTTCCAATTACGTCGGCAAAAGTGTTTTCTCCTATTGTGTGGAAAGGGCTTTTTCTCTGCGTGCCCCTCCTTTGTCGGGCCATTATTGCTCCGGTAAAAGTTGCATTTGCCGGCGCTTTTTATTTTGCATTTGACAAAAATCCTAGTACCGATGGAGCTTCGCTGTCACTATTTCTCAGCGCAAAAACAAACTGGCCAAAGTCTTTTTGTAGTGGTTTACAATTTCTCCACCAAATTTTCCTATATATATATATAAATGTATATATACATCTCACTATATATATACAAATATATGAAAAGAAAAACTCAACAATATCATTAAATTTGTGGGGCCAAAAATAAATCATAACAAAGGAAATTAACACTACAACATCAATCACCTTCACATGGTTTACATATACAGTAATATAATGCTGCCATTAAATTGATATATATGACAATCAATATCATCACTAACAATCAATCAAGTTAGAAAAGAAGTCATGATCTATCTGAAGAACCTGATCATCATCATGATCAAGATGATGATGATCATAATTATTGATGACATTCTTATCATATTGAGGGTTATCAGAAAAGCTTGAGCAGCTTCTTCCATCTCGCTCTTGTTCTTGATCAGTAGTAGTTGTTGTAGTAGTACAGTAAGAAGAAACAACATTATTATTATGAATATTATTATCATAATAAATAGTATTGGTATTGTTATTGGTTAATTGCAGAGCTTGGCGAGCCATGTCGAGCTCACCACGAAGCACTCGAACCTCTCTCTCGAGCCGTCTCTTCTCGGCCAAAGCAGTGTCCAGCCTATGCTGGAGAGTGGTGCAGTCCACCTCAAGGCTCTGCGTCCGCCACCTTGCGCGCTTGTTCTGGTACCACACGGCCACCTGCCGAGCCGGGATGCCGAGCTGCTCCGCAAGCTGGTGCTTGTGCTCCGACTCTAGCTTCTTGTCGTAGTTGAAGTCTCTCTCTAAAACCCTCACTTGGTCTTCGTTTAACCTCCTCTTGTTCATGTTCTGCACTACTACTTTTGATGAACCTTTTTGGTTTTGTATTTGGTCCATAATATGAATATATATATATATAGAGAGAGAGAGAGAGAGATTAGCTTGTATATATAAGGGTTTTGTAGACTCTTTTAGTGTGTCGAGAAAGAGAGAGAAAAAGAGATCTATTCTAAAAAGGGTTTGATTTGGTTGAGATTATTATGAAGAATTTATTAGATTCAAATATAGGTTTGTATAATTTGCATTAGGTCTTGTCTTCACGTGGAAGTGGTCCTACTTAAAAGAGAAATATACTAAAATATATATTATCTATTTATATACATATATATAGCAACTAGCAGCCAACAGCAGTCAGTTTTGGCTTTCTTTATTTTCTTGAACAATGTTCTCGTCTTTTATGTATATATATATATAAATATATACATATGAAATTGTTGAAGAGATCTCCTTTAAAAAAAAAAAAAAAAAAAGGAATAGAGGTTTAAAAGTCAAAATTCTCATATAAATATTAAAATGTTAAAAGAAACCTATTATTAGAAGTCTTTCAAGAAATGGTTAATTAAAGGGTTATTATATAATTGATGTGTTGCACGGCCGAAAGAGTGCACTATATGGTATTTTTGACATTTAATGACCAAGTTCAGATTTTCTTCATAGTAATGATATATATATATATATGATTATATATAATATCAATGTTTGTTGCAAAATATTTCAAATTTAAGGTAGAAAACAAAAACATTTGTGCGTGAGATCATCAATGTGGTGTTAAGTATGGAAAACTCATCTATATTTCAATGTATGTATAGAGAAATGTAAATAGTAGTGGCAACAAGAATACCTTCAATAATTCCTCATTTAGAATTATCATTATATATATATATTAAAACATCTTACTTTAACAAATAATAATAATACAAAAGTAAACAAACACTCAAATAAGCTTTATACATTCTTTTAATAAAAATAATGCTAATTTAAAAAAAATAGAATCATACTATCAATGTTTAAATTATTTACATATTATTAATATATATAATAGAGCAATCACCATATTCGAATTAGTGATGCACATGGGGTGGGGAATTGGCAGGGAGTGCTCCCCCCTCCCCGTCCCCACTCCATCCCTACTTATTCCCCGTCAGAAACAGAGTGGGGAATCACCTATTGGGTCGGAGAATCCTCACGGGAACCCATTTATTTAAAAAATAAATTTTTAATTAAAATTTTAAAATAAAAATCGTAAATTATATGTAAATTAAAATATTGCACAATATTTATTATTTAAAATATTAAACACTATCCTAAATAAAATTTTAAATATTAAAAAAGTTACTACTATACTACAAAAACACATAAATAAAAATATAAAATACATACAAAATATTATAAAAATTTAAACGGGCCCCGTCGGGGCGGGGAGTGATATCTCCGTCCCTGTCCCATTTAACATTCAAAAATTGAAAATTATCCCCGTCGCCACCCCGTTCCCCATTTAGATGGAGATTCCCCACCCCATTAGGGGCGGGTCCCCACAGGGCTCATTTCCCATAAGGAAAATGCGCATTCCTAATTCGAATCAGTCATTGCAATGCTCTCATTCGATGAAATTAACATTTATCTATAAGTATGAACTAAAAAAAAATTGGACCTTTATTTTTTTATGTAAATTAATATATGATAATTAAAAAGTAAATTATAACGAAAGTGAAGTTATATGAGTATGTAGATATATATTGCAAACGAAAGCAAATATGAGTATGTAGATATATATGTCACCCCAAATTTGTATAACTATTTTGACCAAAACAAAGTGAAGTTAATTAATATAAAATATAGGAAAGTTTGACACATCTCTATCAATTTCTTGATTCTTGAACTAGAAAGCAACTTAGGCAAGTAGCAAGTAGCAAGTAGCAAGTAGCAATGGCCCCAACATTTCTTTTTTTTTTTCTTCCCATAATAATTGGAATGAAAAGTTGACCACTTTAGACAAAGTCTTGAATATTATCTTGTCTTTTAGGAGCTGTGGTAAATTGACCACTATTTTCTCTATGGTTTAAGCGATGATATCATGGTTTACGAAAATACATACACATAAAAATATAATATATATATATATATGTACATGTTTCTCTATATCGATTTCAACTAAAGATTTTTTAGCCTTAAATTCAATTATTGGTTGGTTTATGTGACCTCATTAAGCAATTTGTGTATGATAATTACATGTCGATATGATGTAAAAGATGATCAAAAGCAAAAGCTGATTATGACATAAAATTTTCCAAACAACTTATCATCATATAGATATAATTTCTAACTTGGAAGGATTTATTTGAAATCTCTTCCAATATAATAAGTGTGTAGATAACGGAAATTCTTAGTTTTAACAGTTTTTTATTTTTTTAGTGTTAACTTTAACGGAATATTCTTATATTTAACAGAATATTTTTATATTTAACAGTAGTTTGTAAACACTTAAACTTAAATAAAATAAAATAATTAATTAAAAAATTAAAATAGGATATTTTTTAGATATTTTACAATGATAATTATTTAAAAATAATAAATAATTAAACAAATTAAAATATGATATTTTTGAGATATTTTACAATGATAATTAATTAAAAATAATAAATAATTAAACAAATAAAAATATAATATTTTTAAGATATTTTACAATGATAATTATTTAAAAATAATAAAATCATATGTTTTATAACTTAAATAAAATTTAATTAAACTTAAACTCACGTATTAAAATAATATCATATTAAACATATAATATAATCTACTGTGAATTAGCAACAAATTTTTTTTTTAAAAGTAACAAGAAACTTAAATTTAAAATCTACATATAATATTTAATATTACATTAAACATATAATATATAATCTCTTGTTATCACTCACAAATTAAAAAACTAGAACAATTATAAACTTAAACAAAAAAAAAAATATTTAATTAAAATAGGATATTTATTTGAAATTTATGACATTAATATAAATTTAATAAAAATAATTAATAAGTTTTATAAATAAAACTAAAAAATTGTGCATATTGCACGTTGTTTGTATCTCTTCTATATAATAAGTGTGTAGATAACATAAATTCTTGTTTTTAACGATTTTTATTTTTTTTAATGTTAATTTTAACAGAATATTTTCATATTTAACAAAATATTCTTATATTTAAGGGTAGTTTGTGAACACTTAAGCTTAAATCAAATAAAATAAATAATTACAAAAATTAAAATATGATATTTTTGAGATTTTTATAATGATAATTATTTAAAAATAATAAATAATTAAATTTATTAAAATATGATATTTTTGAGATATTTTACAATGATAATTACTTAAAAATAATAAATAATTAAACAAATTAAAATATGATATTTTTGAGATATTTTATAATGATAATTATTTAAAAATAATAAAATCATACGTTTTATAACATAAATAAAATTTAATTAAACGTAAACTCACTTATTAGGATAATATCATATTAAACATATAATATAATTTACTGTCAATTAGCAACAAATTGATTTTTTTTAAAAAAACTAGCAAGAAACTTAAATTTAAAATCCACATATAATATTTAATATTACATTAAATATATAATATATAATCTCTTGTTGTCACTCTCAAATTCAAAAACTAGAACAAACATAAACTTATACAAAAATAAATAAACTATTTAAGTAAAATAAGATATTTATTTAAAATGTATATGGCATTAATATAAATTTAATAAAAATAATTAACAAATTTTATAAATAAAACTAAGCAAATATGTATATTGCACATTGCTTTTGTATCTTGTATATAATAAAAACCATGAAATAAATAGAGATAATATATATATATATAATAAAACCTTATCTATTTACAAAATGAGAAAAGAATTCTGTATGCATCTAGACCCTTTTTAACTCATAAGACACATTATTTTATGAAGCTATATTTCCCTTCGAGTTATCTTTTTATATATACTAATCAAATAAAACTTAAAGGTACAATTTTGCTATACACTCAAAAAATATTACTCATAGATTTTATACATTCCCTTTGTTAAATAAAATAATATCTAATCATAATTTACCACAAATATATAATTAAAAATATATTTAATGACAATGACTTTGTATTTTTTTTATTATTAATATTTTATATAGTATTGATGCTATTATAATATATATTTTTAGTTATAATTTTTTATTTAATTTTTAGGGTTAAATTATGAGTCTCTTGGTAAAATAGCCTATTTTTTAAAAGTTATTTTACATCGAACCTAGTTTTGATAATTTTTTGCAAATAAAATTATTTTAGTACCAATATATATAAATAATCCAATAATATTTGATATATATGGAATACTAATAACAATGAATAATGAATATATAAATATATATATATTATGAGAAAAATATAATAGAAACTTTGTAAATTAGATATAGGTCAATTCCTATAGTTGTTTTCTCTTGCTATTATCTAGTGTAGTGTTTTAGCTTTGTTTAGGTTACATAAACTTGCAATTTTCATATATTCACAGCAGCCCTTGTCGTTTTCTACCATTATATAAAAATATATATATATAAACATTTTTATATATAGATCTTCTCTTCGAAAATAATCTCATTTTCTTTGTTGACTTCTTCTTTCACAGTCTAATAGCTAGCCACATCGTCCTTTGACCAGTTGCCTCGTTTAAATGCAGTTTGCTTGATCAAACATTGGAACAAAATTTTGTAGCAAGAAAAAATCAAAATCTCTGCAACAATTACATTTTTTTTTCAGAAAAAAAAAAAAAAGAGGAAGAAGAAAAAGTCAAATAAACCAAGGTATACGAATTTTTTTTTGTACTCGAATTATCCAATATCTCTGTTTGCGACTATCTGCCTATAATTTTTGTTCTTGATCATAAATTTAGGTTGAGTGCTTAGTTATTTAATAAGAATATTAATTATGAAATAAAAGTATTTTTTATATAAAAAATTATGATAATCATGCTTATAGATAAACAATTAATATGCCTTTGAAATATACTCCACTAATTTTATAAAAATTAAAGAAAATTAATTTGTTGATGGTATAAGAGTTTTTTTTATTAAAGTTATTTTCTTTTAATATTTTTAGTTATTTATTATGATGTTGTACGCCCTGTTTTTCCCATGGGCTGATTAGCGAGCTGAGCTGCGGGACTAATCACGGTTATCTCGTGGACGCCCCCGCAACCGGAGCTGGGTCGTAAGATCATACCTCCTTAGCTCGAGGTAATCTAAGGAGTCGCCTCTAGTTGCTTAATGACAGAGTCCGGGCTCTGAAGACCGAAGGTTGAGTCAAGCATCCAGCCCGTAGTACGAGCTGGGGGTGAAGGCTCTGATCCTTTATAAAGTCAGCCACGCAAGGTAAACGTGCATATATCAGACATCACTTGTCTGATATATCCCTGACTTCTCGGACACGCAGCAGGAGCGTGAGTATTCAGACACCCACGATTGGGTTGGGCCGTGCGGCCCATTATCTCCTTACCAATTGATTTGACCACACTTATGTGTCAGGTTTAGGAATTAATCATGAATGTCACAGAGTTGATATGATAGGTAAGAAGGTCACGGGATGACCTTCTTACCAACTCCTAGGTGTCTTCTCCTATAAATATGGAGACCCTGAGAGTTAAAAAGGGTTGGATTCTCTCTTGTAAGAAATACCCTGTAATCGTATACTCAGAATATAGCAATAATATTGACTAGTGGAGTAGAAGAATTTTAACCTTCGAACCACTTAAAAAACGTGCCTTGAGTAGCCATTTCATTTTCCTAAGATCATATATCTATTTCGGTTCAACTTTAAGCACTAATCTCTTTCTCTCCTTTTCTTAATTACCTGTTGGCGAAGAACCGCGTCAACAGTTTGGTGCTTTCATTGAGAGCAAATTCGATTAGTGCTGTTGCAAACATCCAACTATGGTGACAACTCGGTCCAGGCACGGTAATGAGGCAGAGCAACATGATGGGCAGGAGGCTCATCATACTGCCATCCCTGGCGAACAAGGTCCTGAAGTCCAGCAGCGGCCCGGGAAACAGCCGGCGGGCCAAGATGATACTGGTAGTTCGGAGCCTCGACCGCCTAATCCAAACCCGTGTTATTACACGGCGGTGGAGATGGAGAACGCTCAGCTGAGGAGCCAGTTAGCAACAGCTAGCCAACAAATCAAGGATATGCTGGCCCGACTACCCCCTCTCACAACCGACGCTAACGTCGGAGAGAGGCAAGGTGAGGCTTCTAAGTCTCGCCGGGATAATCGGTCCAGGCGTAGCCGCTCAGACAGACTTCTGACGCCCAACTCCATCCCTTCATCACACCATCGAGAGGCAGATTCCAGAGGAATGCCTAGAGCCGAACAACAGCAATACAGCCGTTCGGTCAGGACGTCGAATCCTAGCTCCCAACCATCATCGAGGACGCCCAGAAGAGCTCGAGGAAATTCTCGAAGGAGATCCGGAGCAAGCTCACGACATCAGCCCATTCCCAACAACCATCCTGCGCCTCGTTCAGATCGCCTAGCGCGGAACCAGCAGGTTGGCAAGGCCGAAAGGCCCCCTCCAAACTTGATCCGTCCTGACGGAACCAGGATAGCCTCCCCAATCAGGCATCCTCCTTCTCCAATCAGATACCCGTCTCCTCCTCGGCCCGTCCGAGACATCCCAACCTATGGGAGTAGTAGGAGAAATCCGCCATCGGCAGGACCTTCCCGGCGTAGCAGGGCGCCGAGGGAAAGCCCAGATCCTCAGCACCAGAGGCGGACTACAAGTCTATCTAGCAGGAGCCATTGGACCGGCACTCGCCGGAGTGATCTCTTTGGGGGAGACCTACGCCAGCGTCTGAGTTCGGCGCAAAGTCATCAAACCACCCAGGGAGGCGACCTGCGAGATCGCCTCAACTCTCATAGAGGGGAACAAGCAGGAGGAGATGGCCATGCTCGCTCAAGGGGGGCTCTGTCCGAAGTACGTAACGGGGGGAATGTCCCAAATAACCTATCTCAAGATAGGAGGGGCAATAACACACCAAATATGTACAATGGATCCGGAGCTGTTGAACAGCCCCGGAATAACCAAGGACATCAAGACCAAACCCTCGAACACTTGACCCAGATGGAGGAGCTGATGAGGAAGCTCCTATCAGAAAAAGAAAAAGACGATTATGATTCGGGGGACGAGATGGAACTCTTCGCCCCCAGCATAGCAGCAACGGCGTACCCATCTGGTTTCCGTATGCCCCACTTGTCAAAGTTCAATGGGGACGGAGACCCATCGGACCATCTAGGGATGTTCAACACCCTGATGATGGCCCACAACATTGGCCCCGAGCTGAGATGTTTAATCTTCCCTTCCACACTGACTGGACCTGCCAGGCAGTGGTTCAAGCAAAGTAAAAGACAGTCAATCAACTCCTGGAAGACTTTCTCAGCAGATTTCAAAAGGGCATTCCGAGCCTTCCAGGCCGCCCGTGTTCAGGCCGACTCACTGGCTAACGTAAGATAGCAGCCCGGTGAGACTCTGAAGGCCTACTTGAGCAGATTTGCGAACGTCGCTGCTCGGGCCAGAGATGCAGATGATAGCTCCAAACTCATGGCCATGAGAACTGGAATCCTCATCGGAGGAGATCTCTGGAAGGATATACAAAGGAAGGGAGTCAGCTCGGTTAACGAATTCCTTAACAGGGCCCAAGAATGGATAAACTTGGAGGAAGCCGAAGCCTCAGCTGCGGGAACCATCCAGGTCCCCGAACATCCCGCTGGAGTGGGGACGGAGGTCATGGCAGCGACCCAGAACGTCACACAGAACAACCAGCTCGGTGGAGGCAAAAGAAAGGGCAATGGTGAGGGCAGCCAACACGGCCAAAAGAAGAATAAGTCCATAGACAAGTTTAAGCCTGTCTTCGCGACTTATACCGAGCTCACCCAGTCTAGGGAGAATATCTTCCTAGCTAACTCTGCTCGAGTCCCTTGGAAAAGGCCGTAGCCATTAAAGCACCACAAGGGGAAGAGAGACGCCTCCAAGTTTTGCCGCTTTCACAACGATGTCGACCACAACATCGACGATTGTAGGCATTTGAAAGATGAGATCGAGACTCTCATTCGAGCCGGCCCTTTGGCTCAATACGCACGGAACAGGGTCCCAGCAAGTCGACCTGCTCCGGAAATCCCGGCCAATCAGCCCGGGTCTCGAGTAGACCAGGATGTTCCTCCTCCTGTGGTAGGAGGAGAGATATCCACCATCTCTGGAGGTCCACACATGGCCGACACGAGCAGAGTCGCCCAGAAGAGATACGTGAACGAACTAAAGGCTCATAACGGAGTGGAGTTCGTTCTGAAGCAGCGCCTGCCAAAGCAGCAGCGATTGGAGAAGCAACCAATCATTTTTACAGAGGAAGATGCGGGCCATGTCCAGTTCCCTCACAATGACCCTCTGGTCGTAGTAGTCCAGCTCGCCAACCGGAGAGTGAGGCGGATACTGATAGACAACGGGAGTTCGGTGAACCTCTTATTCCGATCCACCTTAGAGAAGATGGGTTTGACTGTCGCCGAGCTGAAGGCGACCTCCATGATGTTGTATGGTTTTTCGGGAGAAGGTTCAGCAGCGATAGGGACGATCGAACTGGTGATTACCCCAGGCGAAGGATCTCGGACAGTCTCTGAGCTCCTCGAGTTCGTGGTCATTGACTGCTCTGCTGCCTACAATGCCATTTTGGGGCGACCTACGCTCATAGCCTTCGAGGCCGTCACGTCCATTCGCCACCTCGCGATGAAATTCCCTACTTCGACGGGAATCTGCACTATCCATGGTGATCAGCTCGCTGCCAGGGAATGCTATAGCATTTCCATGAAGGGAAAGTCTAAACCCGGGCAGCTGGCAATGGCCATCCAAGGTGAAGAGGAATCTCGGGAACCCTCGGCGGATCCTGAGATTGAAAAACCTCAAAGCGTCGAGGGGGAAAATGTCAATTTAAGTGAGGACATTGACCCCCAATAGGCGAGGATAGATCCGAACTCCAGGCGATTGAGGAGCTCGAGGAGGTGAACCTTGATCCGCAGAATCCATCACGAATGGTCAAGCTCAGGAAAAACCTCTGTAGCAAGAGGAAGGCAGAGCTGACCAAGTTTCTGCAAGACAACCTGGACGTGTTTGCTTGGTCCCACGAGGACATGGTGGGAATCAGCCCCACTGTCATCATGCATACACTTCATCTAGATAAAAGCGTTCCTGCCAAGTCCCAGAAGCAAAGGCGTTTAGGAACAACTCGAGCTGAAGCCCTAGAGGAAGAGGTAGCCCGACTCAAGAAATGCGGCTTCATCCGTGAAGCCAAGTTTCCAATATGGGTCGCCAACCCCGTGCTGGTCCCGAAGCCTAACGGGAAATGGCGGACCTGCATCGATTTCTCCGACCTGAATAAAGCCTGCCCCAAGGACTGTTTCCCATTGCCCAGAATCGACCAGTTGGTGGATGCCACGGTGGGGCACGAGCTCATGTCCTTTATGGACATGTACTCGGGCTACAATCAAATCGCGATGAATCCAGCGAACCAGGAGCACACCAGCTTCATGACCCCAACTAACGTCTATTGTTACAAGGTCATGCCGTTCGGTCTGAAGAACGCCAGAGCTACCTACCAAAGGCTAGTAAATAGGATGTTCGCAGACCAGATCAGAAAAAACATGGAAGTTTACGTTGATGACATGCTAGTCAAGTCAAAGATTGTCGATAACCATGTTTCCGACCTGGAATAATGTTTTAAGATGCTACGGGAATATGGCATGAGGCTAAATCCATAGAAATCCACTTTCGGAGTCGCGTCAGGGAAGTTCCTGGGGTTCATAGTCAATACCCGAGGAATCGAGGCAAACCCCGACAAGATCAGATCGCTGCTCGTACTTCCTTCGCCCAGGTCGCGAAAAGATGTCCAAGGCCTGACCGGAAGAGTGGCAGCCCTCAACCAGTTTATTTCCAAGTCCACCGATAAGTGTTTACCATTCTACAACCTGCTCCGAGGAAACAAGAAGTTTGAATGGACAGTAGAATGCGAAAGCGCATTCCTCGACCTAAAGGCACATCTGGCCGAGCCGCCCGTACTGTCCAAGCCCAAAGCAGGAGAGCCTCTTTTTCTCTACATGGCAGTCACTGAGGACGCAGCAAGTGTCGTTCTGGTTCGAGAAGAGGACCAAATTCAGAAGCCGGTCTACTACATTAGCAAAAGACTTCTTGGAGCTGAGTCCCAATACCCGTTGATGGAGAAATTGGCGTTCTGTCTCATCACGGCCTCTCGAAAGCTCAAGCCGTACTTCCAGTCCCACTCGATTCACATCATGACCGATCAACCTTTAAGGCAGGTTTTGCAAAAACCTGAAGCATCGAGACGTTTGTTAAAGTGGGCCATCGAGCTTAGTCAGTTCGAGATTTTGTACACTCCGCGAACTTCCATAAAAAGTCAGGCCCTCGCCGATTTCATGGCAGAATGCACAGGATTCCAAGAGGACCTCGCAGAAAACTCACCCCAAAACAGCTCTCCCCTGGCTTCGTGGAGAATCTTTGTGGATGGTTCATCCAACGAGAACGGCTCCGGAGCTGGAATCATTCTGATATCCCCTGAGGGACATAGATTCCACTCGGCGCTAAGATTCGGATTCAAAGCCTCCAACAACGAGGCCGAATACGAAGCTTTGCTGGCAGGACTGAGGATAGCCCAGGAGTTAAAGGCGAGCTCCGTCCAATGCTTCAGTGACTCCCAGCTCGTGGTAAACCAGGTTCTGGGCGAATATCAAGCACGAGGACCCAAGATGGCCGCCTATCTGGCGAAGGTAAAAGTTGAGCTGTCTGCGTTTGAACGAGGCTCGATCGAACAGATACCTCGGGAGCAGAACGCTAACACAGACGCTCTTGCCAAGCTTGCCACCTCTGGGGAAACGGAGACCTTGGGGCTAGTACCAGTCGAATTCCTGGAGAAACCAAGCGTAGAAGATGTCAGGACGGAGGTCGAGATGATCGATGCCAGGCCGACCTGGATGACCCCCATCCTTGAATACCTCGTCGAGGGCAAGCTACCTGAAGGACGTAACGATGCACGGCGAGTCCTGTACCAAGCTCCTAGATATACGGTAGTCGATGGGGTGTTGTACCGACGTGGGCACTCCCTACCTCTCCTCCGGTGTGTTCTTCCAGGCGAAGCAAAGTCCATCCTGCAGGAAGTGCACGAAGGATTTTGCGGAGACCACACTGGGGGGCAAAGCTTGGCCTTAAAGGTCCTGAGGCAAGGATATTACTGGCCAACTCTGTCCAAAGACTCGATCTCGTACGTGAAGAAGTGCGACAAGTGCCAGCGGTTCTCTGTAGTTGCCCGAGCTCCTCCAGTCGAGCTGAAGATGATCTCGTCCCCATGGCCGTTTGCCGTTTAGGGGATAGACTTGGTTGGCGCCCTCCCCACTGGAAAAGGCGGGGTTCGTTACGCCGTGGTAGCCATCGACTACTTCACTAAGTGGGCTGAGGCAAAACCTTTGGCAACAATAACGTCCAAAAAAGTGCTTGACTTCGTGGTTAAGAGCATTATCTGTCGGTTCGGCCTGCCTAAGAAGATCGTTTCCGACAACGGCACTCAGTTCGACCTCGACCTGTTCACCAAGTTTTGTGAAAGATACGGAATCATAAAAATTTTCTCCTCCGTGGCCTATCCTCAGGCTAATGGCCAGGTCGAAGCTGTCAACAAGACCCTAAAGGCGAGCCTCAAGAAGAGATTAGACGAAGCAAAGGGGGTCTGGCCAGAACAGCTCCCCCAGGTCCTATGGGCATACCGGACCTCGCACCGGACTCCTATAGGTCATACTCCCTTTTCCCTAACCTTTGGGAGTGAGGCAGTCCTCCCCATGGAAGTTAAAGTGCTTTCGCATAGAGTCCAGTCTTACGACCAAGTTCGAAACCATGAGCTCCTGTGCAATTCCCTTGATCTAGTTGATGAAAGGCGAGAGGATTCGCAACTCCAGCTCACCCATTATCAGCAGAAAATCACTCGCTACTTCAACACCAAAGTTAAAAAGCACGCCTTTAGTGTTGGTGACTTGGTCCTAAGGAGAGCTTTCCTAGCCGGGAAAGAACCCAAAGATGGAGTTTTGGGACCAAACTGGGAAGGACCATACCAGGTCATCGAAGTCATTAAGGAGGGAACTTATAAGTTAGCTCGACTTGATGGAGGGGCGGTCACGCGCACTTGGAACGCCATCCACTTAAAGAAATATTATCAATAATTCACCTGTAAGGCTTGGAAGGCCACTTTTTATGTATTAATGAGAATCAGTTTTTATGTATGTTTGCAAGTGTAATCTAAAGTAACCACAAAAGACCCTTTCCCAGTTACTTGGGGGGAATATGGTACCTGGATATAACCAGGTCTCCTTAATGACTTAGAAGTTGATTCATATTGATTGACCGCTGTTTTTCTTAAAAAACACGAGATATTGATAAGGATTAACGCTAACTAAGTCCTATCCTGGTTTTAACCGGGTCATAAAACTTAAAATTTAATTTAAATCTATTGATCATTGTTCTTCCTAAAGAACTCGAGATATGGATAAAAGTTAACACGAACTAAGTTTTCAAAATAAGTTCCTGGTCATAACCGGGTCATAAAACTTAGAAGTTAGTTTAAATCTATTGATCGTTGTTCTTCCTAAAGAACTCGAGATATGGATAAAAGTTAACACGAACTAAGTTTTCAAAATAAGTTCCTGGTCATAACCGGGTCATAAAACTTAGAAGTTAATTTAAATCTATTGATCGTTGTTCTTCCTAAAGAGCTCGAGATATGGATAAAAGTTAACACGAACTAAGTTTTCAAAATAAGTTCCCGGTCATAACCGGGTCATAAAACTTAGAAGTTAATTTAAATCTATTGATCGTTGTTCTTCCTAAAGAGCTCGAGATATGGATAAAAGTTAACATGAACTAAGTTTTCAAAATAAGTTCATGGTCATAACCGGGTCATAAAACTTAGAAGTTAATTTAAATCTATTGATCGTTGTTCTTCCTAAAGAGCTCAAGATATGGATAAAAGTTAACACGAACTAAGTTTTCAAAATAAGTTCCTGGTCATAACCGGGTCATGAAACTTAGAAGTTAATTTAGACCTATTGATCGTTGTTCTTCCTAAAGAGCTCGAGATATGGATAACGGTTAACGCGATCTAAGTTTCTCAAAAAAAAAAATTGTAACCAAAGTGCACATGGACAAGAAAGAGGATCAATTAAAAACATAAAACCCAATTGTCTCGAGGTGGAAGCACCTCATGCAAAGGTTACACAAAAAAATATATATAATAGTGAAGGGCACAAGAGAGGAAAAGCCCTAAGCTCCGCTAGGTGGCCCCTTGGAGGTCGCCGTCTCGCCTTGCTCAGCTGCGCCAGAGCCTTCCCCGACCTCGGAGGGCACTTCTTTATCGAGGCGAGCCTGGAACTTCACCAGCAGACCCTCCCAAAGACTCGCTAACAGGAAGGAGTAATCAGCATCCGGGTTGTAGGCCCAACAATGATAGAACAGGTCTTCCAAGGCCTTTTCCGAAGTTGCCTGCTCGACCTCCTAGGTGGCCTTGGCCTCAACCTTCGCGGTATCTAGGTCTGTCCGTGAGGTGGCGAGGGAGGTCTCGAGCTCTTTAACCTTCGAGCGGGTCTTCTCCAACTCGGTCTGCGAGGTCGCCAAGGCATCCTCAGCCACCTGCAGAGAGGTTTGGTGCTCGTTCCTCATATCCTCGAGCTGAGTTTTGGCCCTGGCGATACTCCGGTGAAGAGCAACGACGCCCTGCGAGAAGTGAGAGATAAATTGCCTTAGGAAAAAATAGGGCAAAGTGTAATACTAAAAAGTCATAAAAGGGTGAGTCGACTGACCGTTAGGGTCATGCCCATTGAAGACTCCATCACGCCCACCGGGCTCATTGTCTCAATGGCCCGGAGCTCCTTCTCTGTGAACTTGTATATGTGGCTGACGGCGTAGTTTGCCGACTCATACACCGTTCCCCGAAAGGCCACTGGGATCTTCCCCAGGTCCTAGGGGTTGACTGGAATGCGTACCTCGGGGGGTACAATCGCCGAAGCCCCGGCCTCCGTTCCTGCGTCCCGGGCGGTGATAGGAGCTCGCAGAGGAGGTGGGGGCATGTTGCTCCCACCAGCAGCAGGAGGATTAGTTCTCGCGACCTGAACGGCGGGGGGCTGCTCCTTTTCCTTTGCAGGAGATTTAGTGGGAGTTCCGACAGTTTTCTTCAAGATCCGGGGCTTCTTCATCTTTGGCCCAGAGACCCCGGCAAACGCACCTCGAAGGCTCTCTTCGGGCTGAGACATCTCTTCTGTCAAAGCAAAAACATGGTTAGTATGAGATTTAGCAATCATACAGAAACAAAAACAAAGGGGGAAAGAGTAATTAAAGTACACGCATACTAAAGGAAGCCCTACCCCTCGGGCTAGAAGAAGAACCTATGGTTACGACCATCGGTTCCGGAGTTTCTGCGGGAGAGTCTAAGTCAATTATTTCCCGAGCTGGAGTAGGTTCTGGATCCGAATCCGGTTCCGGGCTGGATTCTTCTACATATTGCCTAAGTCCCGAAGCCACGGCACCTCTCCTGAGGGATGGCCAGGACCTAAGGTTGGTCCCATACTCCTCGAATAGGATCGACCTAAAGGACGAGGTTCTATCTACGACTACGGTACCCCTAGGTCGGCTATCTTGATAGTCCAGCACGAGCTGGTCGACGCAGTGGAGCAGGGTTGTGTCCAGATCCGGATCACTTCTGTGGCGATGGACGAGCTGTCTGGGGTTGAACCTAGCTAGCCGGGGGTCGGCAATGGACCTATCTAAGTTCCTAAACATATAAAGGTTACCTTGGCCAGAAGGACCCACGGCTGCTCCGTACTGGGTCCTCTCCTCGTCTGTTATCTGGGCGACCTCCAACGCCCGCTTCCTGTTCCTCACAAGTGGAGTCTCGTCCTCCTTGTCCTCGTCCACCGCGGCCTCCTCCACGATGATGGGCCTAGAAGTACGAGCTGGGGGAAGCCCCCGAGGCCTCCTTAGATTCAAAGTCTGATTTGGGAAAATCAGCTTACAGGCCACCATCGTCTCGTCCGTCATGAGCACTCGGTAGTCCTTCTCACTAGGGGGCAAGCCCGCCAGTGTCTCGTATTGATCCCTGAGGGTCGCAGATTTCTCTGTCCTCGCAAAGATAGCTGCAGGATTGATCTAAGTCAGATAGGGACACAGGAATTGTAGGAAACTTAACTTCCGAGCTAAAGATAAAAATCACTTACGAGGACGGTTGAAGTAATGGAGCTCGCAGTTCCTGAACCCCGTCGACATAAAGAATTGATCTTTAAAGTCATTGGGGTGGCTGGGCAGCTCGATGACCACAGCCGTGTTGGGAAATCGGGTTAGATAGTAAAACCCATCGCCTCGCCCCCGCTGATCCGGGTTGGCCTTGAGGCAGAAGAAATACAAAATATCTGCAGGAGTGGGGACCTCCCACTCGTGCTTCAAAAATAAGTATCTCAACCCCGCCAACAACCGATAAGAGTTGGGGGGGAGCTGGAAGGGGGCCAACTTCACATAATTCAGGAAGTCAGTGAAATACTGTTCCAATGGCAGGAAGGCCCCCGCCTTAAAATGCTCGTTGCTCCAGGCCGCAAACGATTCGTCGAGTGGCACGCAACTCCGCTCGCCCTCTGCGGGAGGTCGGGCTGCTATAGATGCCTTCCCCAGCACGATGTTGTGGGAGAGGAAGATTTTGTTGATCTTCGCCTGGTCGGTGATCTTTGAGACAATCCTCTCTGCCTCAAAGAACGTGTCAGGAGCCACCTCGAGCTCCTGCTCCACTGCCGGCCCAAAGCTGGCGATCGGAGAGTCCGGCATCGCCGATTTTCCTTTGTCCTGCTGAGAGGCCGAGCTGCCAACTGTCTTCTTTGGAGCGTTCCTCTTCGGTACCATCTGGTCACCTAACGAACAAAAGAAAAGATTTCAGAAAAGGCGACCTAAGCATAGGGAAGAATCAAATTGTTCTTTACACGAGCTGAGGTAAGCCCAGCCTGTGGAGAGTGAGACCACGCGGTTCAATGGACACGCGCCTGTTCTCCCAACAGATCCCCGATTACTCGGAATTCGTGTGTCAGGAGGGTCAGATTAAATTTTTGCCTTGGAGGGAAAGTTCCAATTGGCATGAAAGGAAAAACCGCCTATGAAGCATATCCCCTAAGCTACCCGGTTTTGCACCCAAAATATGTCAAAAATCCTACCCAGAAATCGTCCCCAGAAAAGGCATCCTGTAAACCATACTCTTAAGTGATTTCCTACAGCAAAAATACCCTAACCTAAAAGGCTTTCACCCTTCACTCCCACCAAAAACCAGTAGACCCTTGCATGTGACTATAGTAAATATTTACCTAAGCCACAGTGAAAAATATTTTCAAAACACGCATGGTCAGGAGACATACAGGGTATTTGATTGGAAGGTGGATGAAGGTGTCGCCAAGGTGGGAGCTTCGCCTGAGTATTTTTCCAAAGCTTTGAAGGAGTCCTCACGTCGGAGCTTCCTGAACGCTGAGTGTAACAGTTGCAGAGAAGAGGGTTTTGTCTGAGATAAAGAGAGAAGAAGGAGAAAAGTTCTGAGAAATTTCGAACGAAAGGGTGGCCCATGCGTAGGGTGGCCACCCCTTTTTATATACGTGAGGGATTCGAGGCCCTCAACTCGAAATACGGAACGACAGCTGGACATAGGCTAGGTCATTAAATGCGGTTCTCGTAAGACGTACAATCACCAACCATGATGTTCCACGTATCAGGCGCCTGCGTAACAGGTGGAATATGAAGAGTTCATGGGGAAGCCTAAAAGCCCCTACTGTGGTCCTACCCGATGTGGCATACCACGGGCAGGGGCTTGGGGGGCAGATGTACGCCCTGTTTTTCCCACGGGCTGATTAGCGAGCTGAGCTGCGGGACTAATCATGGTTATCTCATGGACGCCCCCGCAACCGGAGCTGGGTCGTAAGATCATACCTCCTTAGCTCGAGGTAATCTAAGGAGCCGCCTCTGGTTGCTTAATGACAGAGTCCGGGCTCTAAAGACCGAAGGTCGAGTCAAGCATCCAGCCCATAGTACGAGCTGGGGGTGAAGGCTCTGATCCTTTATAAAGTCAGCCACGCAAGGTAAACGTGCATATATCATACATCACGTGTCTGATATATCCCTGACTTCTCGGAAACGCAGCAGAAACGTGCGTATTCAGCACCCACGATTGGGTTGGGCCGTGCGGCCCATTATCTCCTTACCAATTGATTTGACCACACTTATGTGTCAAGTTTAGGAATTAATCATGAATGTCACAGAGTTGATATGATAGGCAAGAAGGTCACGGGATGACCTTCTTACCAACTCCTAGGTGCCTTCTCCTATAAATATGGAGACCCTGGGAGTTAAAAAGGGTTGGATTCTCTCTTGTAAGAAATACCCTGTAATCGTATACTCAGAATATAGCAATAATATTGACTAGTGGAGTAGAAGGATTTTAACCTTCGAACCACTTAAAAAACGTGCCTTGAGTAGCCATTTCATTTTCCTAAGATCATATATCTGTTTCGGTTCAACTTTAAGCACTAATCCCTTTCTCTCCTTTTCTTAATTACCTGTTGGCGAAGAACCGCGTCAACAGATGTATACCAAAAAAGGGAAAGCAAAAAAACAGGCTAACAATATAACAAAAATATAGCCAGGAAAACAAAAGTCCAATATTTGTTACTTACTAGGGCCGTTTGGTAAAATTTTTGTTTTTGAATTTTTTAAACACAAAAATAGAAATATTATTTTATTTTTGTTTCTTTATTTAAAAAAATAAAAATATGTTTGGTAACTATTTTTGTTTTTTATTTTTAAAAACAAAAAATAATAAATGCGTTTGATAACTTTTATTTTTATTTTTTGTTTAACAATATAAGATGTTGATTTGAAAAAGAGAAAAAAAAATTGAAAACTGTTTAAAAAAAAATTGAAAGTGAAAAAATTCTATTTTCAAAATTTAATAAATTTTAATTAAAATTTAAAAAAATAATAAATAAAAATAGAGTTACCAAACACATTTTATGTTTAATTTTCAAAATTTTATTTAATTAAATAAAAAGATTATTTTTTAAAGTGTTACCAAACAATACCTAAATTGTTGCCTATTTCTCTCAATAATGTAACGTTATTTTTAACTACGTGTGTACTTTTCAATATTAATTAAATCACATTATATACACTACCAAAACAAAGGGAATTTACGATACATACGATTTTTAAACTTTTTTTTTCATTTTTACGGTTCTTTTAAAGAATTTACCATACATACGGTTTTTAAAGTTTATTTTTCATTTTTTACGATTTTTTTTACATATTCTATTTTTATATATTTTTATTATTATTATTTATATGTCAAACTTACTTTTTTTTTACTTCATTTTTAGGTGTCTTCCTCATTTCACCTCTATATCGTCCTCCTAATCTGGGACCATTACACTGTGTAATTTAAATGGTGCTTAACATGCTAAATGAGTCATTTGGATTTAAACTGTGTAATTAAAACTAACCACAATTTTAGGTACTAAATTTCAGTCAAAAGTCAACCATTTCATTAAAGAGTTTGACTGCAATACAAGGGATCCCAACATAGTTTAAACGGTTACAAACCCAACAATGTATACAAAAGGCAACCTAGGCGGCAAAATCAAGGTCCAACCCCTGTTCCAACTCATAACCTCGGCCGTGGCAGACGAGCAGGCTGCATATGAAGCTCTCCAACTCATGGCTGGTCCAACTTCTCCTTTCCTTTACCAACATCATTTAGCACTCGTGAGCCGAGGCTCAGCAAGAAAACATAATCATGCTTAAAAGCAGTACATTATTAGATCACAAATTCATAAGTAGCATGCCTAGTAGTAATAACACTACTTATGCATGCAATCAATCCAAATAAGTGACTATAGAGTCACACTAGGGCCTATTGCCAAATTTCTTGTATAACCAGCCTTAAAGCTTGCTAAGCAGGTTTGATGCTTAACATTCCAGACGACCCTAGGGGCGTTCAAGCGTATATCTCACTTCTCAGATGGGTTAACCCTATCAGCCAACGTTTAGCATGCTATTGTTGCCCTCAACTCCTAAGTCGAGCCTTTAAACGCTCGACTTATAAGCCGAGTCTCTTAACCTTCGGCTGATAAGTCGAGTCTATTTACTTTCGAATGATAAGTCGAGTCTTTTAACATTTTGACTGATAAGTCGAGTCCGTAACCTTCAACTGATAAGTCGAGTCTTTTAACTTTCGACTGGTAAGCCAAGTCTTTAACCTTCGACTGATAAGTATTTTAACCTTCGACAATAAGTCAAGTCTTTAACCTTCAAATGATAGGTAGAGTCTTTAACCTTTGATTGATAATTCAAATCTTTTAACCTTCGACTGATAAGTCAAGTCCTTAACCTTTGACTGATAAGTCAAATCTTTTAAAACAGATATGCCCTTGACTATTAAGCCAAACTCTTCATCAGATAACACAGATGAGTCCTCAGCTTATAAGCTGAGCTTCCCAATCAAATATACAGACAAGCAGTTATTACATAACGCAGGTAAGCACAACGCATTTAACATGTTTAATAAAACATTTGTGGCATAATATTAATTTGGTACTATAACCGGGCCAAGTCCAAAACACAGACCGGGTGCAGTTTTCTTGCATCATGTCCTAAGTAAAAAGTTTTTGTTGACCCTCGAGCACGGTCTTTTCCTCCCAAAATGTGACTCATACTCTCCTGAGTCCCGATAACTCACCGAATTACCGACATACGCCTTGGCTTACCCCAAGCCGAGTATAAATTCCCCGTTGTGACTAAACCGCTATCTTGCTCGAAAGGACCGACTCCTGCTGAATAACTCAAATATATTCACATAATAATGTGGTCTCACTCACATATTATCATATAATTACAACTAAACCCTCAACGGGTCGAAATTACAAATATGCCCCTTTAAAAAAAAAGCGGGCCTATTTCACACATTTAATACACGTAAACATGCATAATAAGCTTTATAATAATATAACACATGCAATTCACATAATCGCATCAATATCCAACTAATTCACATAATATTCCAATATTGCCCTCCCGGACCCCTAATCAAGGCACTAAGCCTTATTATGAAATTTTGGGACGTTACAACTATCCCCTCCTTATAGAAATTTTTCTCTTGAAATTTACCTGAATAGCTCGGGATACTAGTATCGCATGTCTAACTCTAATTCCTAGGTTGCATCCTTGACCTTGTTGTTTGTCCATAATACCTTAACCAAATGTATAATTTTTTTTTTTTTTTTTGGGTCAGGAAGAAATAGCTTCATTGATCAAACAAGAAATTACAAAACAAGAGCAAAACTGCCCAACAACCAGCAAAAACCAAACAGCAGCACCCTCAAATTACATACTAAAAAGCTTCCTTAAAAAAAGCTTGATATGAGGGAGGAACTTTCTACTATTAACATTGACTAATCTGATTTGAACTAAGGATATAATGTCTTTGGCTATACATTTTGCTGAAAGAGAATAACCATCATAGATGCATCTGTTTCTATTCCTCCAAATTTGGTAAACCACAGCTGCAAGGATCATGTTAATAACCATGCTCATACTGTCATTGTGCCCATAACTGAGTCTCAATAATTTTATAATTTTATTCCTCAATAATTTGTCCTTTCTATCTAGGAGCTGAACTGGTCGCTCCTCATAGGAAAAATCTCTTTGTAGCTCCAAATCTCCATAACTCAATACATGAGTTACATCTGACACATATTTATGAAGCATCGAAATATGGAATACACTATGAACCCCTGAAAGTGATGGGGGTAAAGCCAACCTGTAGGCTACCTAACCATCCTTTCAAGGATCTCAAAATGTCCCACGAACCTAGGGCTCAACTTGCCCTTCTTCCCAAATTGCTTCACCCCTCTCAATGGTGAAACTCGGAGGAAAACATAGTCCCCAGCCTAGAACTCTATATCTCTACGCTTGGGGCCAGCATAGCTCTTCTGTCTACTCTAAGAAGCGACCATCCAAGCTCTAATCTTCTCAATAGCCTCATTGGTCCTCTGAACCGTTTCAGGACCCAAATAATCCCTCTCACACATTTCATCCTAATGGATGGGTGATCTGCATTTCCTACCATACAACATCTCATAAGGAGCCACTCCAATAGTCGACTCGTAGTTGTTGTTGTAGGAAAACTCAATCACTACTACAAAATACCCTTTATGGGTCACCTTTTTAGGACACACACCTAAATGTAATTCCTAAAAAGTTTATGTGAGTTGTTAGAACTCTCATTGAGAGTCTTGAAAAAACACATTTTAGGACTCGCAATGAGTGACCTAAAAACATATGTGGGTCCTAAAATACCTAAATAGAAAATTTAAGTGTATAATGAGTGGTTACTTAAGGGCACACTTTGGGTGTCCTAAAAGAGTATTAAGGACACCCAAAGCGTGCCCTAAAAAATATTAAGCAAAAAGGATAAAAATAATACATATCATTTTTCAAATTGGCCAAAGTGTAGTAGAGACGTTTAAAGACACACTTTGAATGTCCAAAAAGACTATTAAAGGTGCTCAAAGTGGGCCCTAAATAAGTGTTAGCTAAAACAAGCCCAAATACTATTATTTTTTTGGATTGGGTTTAGGGTTTCAAAGTTTCTCTTATTTTTTCTCAGCATAACAACATAAGAGAAGGTGAAGAGGAGGCTGGTGGCTTGGAGGCTAGCGACTACGACGGCGACTTGGGGGTTACGTTGTTGCCAACTGGCAGCAGCAGCATCGTCGTGGAGGTCCCAACTCAGCAGTTGGGAGAGGCATTGTGGAGGCTCAATTATGCACTTTGCAACAGATCGTGGAGGCTTGCCTCAGCTCTGCAATTCGCAGTAGCGGTGTCGTGGAGGTCCCAACTCTGCAGGTGGCAGCGACGGTGTGGTCCCTGCGACAACGCCGTGATCCCAGCGGCAACGGGGTGGAGGTCCTAGCGACATGATCCCATCGATAATTTTTTTAGATTCAATTTGATATGGAGAAAATAATTTGAAACTAATCTGTATATATTTTCTTGGGCTTAATATAATCAATACTCTGAATATAATCAATATATATTTGTTTGTGTTGGAATTATTTTTAATTGATAGAATACACTCTACAACCATGATTGTTGACCGCGTTTTTGGCCAACGACGTGTAGACGTCAAAAACAACAAAAACCTTCAAGAGAAATAAACGACACAGACGATTTTTATAGTGGTTCAGCCCCAACGTGTTGGTAATAGCCTAATCCACTTAGAGTTATGATTATAGATCTGCACTCAAGATCAGATGAACCTGAGTCAACTGAGTTTCTTCAGTGCAGATTACAAGAATACAAGAATTCCCTCAAATACAAGTACTCTCTCTCTCTAGAAAATCAGAATTCGAATCAAAAGTTCAAAAATTCCCCTTTATGATGCCATAAGCCTTGTATTTATAGGCTCAGGATCGTACAGATGATATCCCCCCATAATCGGGATATTTTGTTATTCTCATTATATTTAATTTACAATAATATTCAAAATATAACAGTACACTATATTCGTGGGATAAACTGAGAGATTCCCGCGCAAGCCAAGACCGGTTCTTGTTGAAGTCGTTCCTGGGATCTCTTGCGTAGCTTTGCTCTGTCTAGTCGATCCACATCTCATTCAAGCTGGTCGATCACACCTTCACTAGGCAGACACGCACCTGACTGGGCAGACACGCACTTGGCTGGGCAGACATGCACTTGGCTGGGCAGACATGCACTTGCCTGGGCAGACAATGTACTTGGCTGGTCGGACATGGTCATGACCGATTGGCCAAGGTCATGCCTGGTCGGCCAAGTTCATGCCTGGGAAAACTTACATGCAACTGGTCGAACAAACTCATGCCTGGGCAAACAAACATATGACTGGTCGGACAAGGTCATGCCTGGTCGGTCATGACACTTCTCTGGTCAATCAAAATTCTCCACTGGTCTACCAGGTCACTCCTAAGCCAGGTCACCCAACCATTCCTTGCCATTTGTCATTTCTGTTGCCACGTCATCGTTTTCAAATTTTGGGGATAACAATGAATTTTATGTGTGCATAAAAGATTGAAGTGCTGGTTCATAATGAATAACAGGTTCTTGTTGAGTGTTAGGATTGTTAATTAAAAAAACATAACTTTGGACTATTAAGAGTATAATAAGTTTTGCATGACAGTAACAATTAAGAGTATAATAAGTTTTGCATTATTAGCTGTTTCGGGCATGTTTTAGTCTATAAAAATAATATTGTTTCTTGTTGTGTTTGATTGATTTGCAAAAAGCTCTCTTATTTATGTTTCAAAAGCTTTTTTGGTTTCCTTAATTAATTCAAGCCTACATTTGCAGAAGGATTAGTGTCTGTTGCATTTTCTTCTCCTTTAGTATGGAGAGGAAAACACATTGGAATTCCTAATTCGAACTTGAATTCTCTTGTGTTATACCCTTTAGTAGTTTATTGTGTTTTGATGTCTAAATATGAGCTATAACCTTTAATTTTTGAGTTCTAGGTGGCTTTTGATAGTAACTTATGGTTAACGCATAATAGTGTTCTATTTTGTCTTTCCATCGTTTTACTGTCACTGTTTTTAAGTAATTTACCTAGTCTACAATGTTTGAGAAAAATTTATGTGAGTTAAACAACTTTCCAGGATTAGCATGAAGCCAAGAAGGATGTCACATTCTTCTGATTTGCATCAAAGATAAGAGGGTTCGATGAGGTTTGCTTCTATATATATAATGTTATGTCTTTGTTGTTTCTTTGTCTTGTGTTGTCAGTGTAATCTTGGGTTCCTCCTTTTCGAGTTGTATTTTCATGGAGAATGCTGCTTATTCAATAAGCTCTTTTGATGTTTTTTTATCAAAAAATTTCTTGATGTAAATTTGGTAAAATTTTCATCTTTTATCTGTCAAATTCTCATGCTCTCATGCTTTATCCACATATAGCAAAGTGCAATCATTTTGATATTGGTCATTCAGATCATGTGTTTAAATGTTATCTTACCAAATATGACATTTTTTTAATGTTTGGTTTTATGTCAAATTAAATATCAAAATAATAAAAGATAATTTGGTGTGCATTGTTTCAATCTCTTCAATTGGTCAAGGCAACCAAGCACTATTGTTTGAACAATATATTATTTAGACCTTTGAAATATTCAAGTTCTTTGAGATACAGGAAGGAAAATATGAAGAAAAATATATATAATATATATAGTAACTCTTTTCTTTTAGATTCTGGTTTTTTATGGTTTAATGTGCATCAATGGTAACTATTTAATCCAGGACCTTTCAAAGTTCAACACACATGGTCGCAGCATATCCTCCAATATCTATATCGTCCTCTCTGATTGTCTATCTGTCTGAGGATGATAGGTGGCACTGAATTTCAATTGTGTACCCATAGCCTTCTACAGACTTCCCCAAAACTTGGAAGTAAAAATAGGGTCCTGATTTGACACAATGGACCTAGGAGTCCCATGAAGGCGCATTATCTCATTCACATAAAGATCAGCATATTGATCTATTGTAAAGTTTGTCCTCACTGTCAAGGAATGGGTTGATTTGGTATATCAATCCACAATCACCTATACTGAGTCATGCTGACCCACTGTCTTGGATAGCCCCACTACGAAGTCCATAGTAATGTCCTCCCATTTCCACTCGGGGATACCCAAAGGCTATAATAGCCCTCCTGGTCTATGGTGTCCAGCTTTCACCTACTGACACATTAGGCATTTAGCCACATATTTAACTACATCTTTCTTCATCCCAGGCCACCAATAGAGCGATTTCAAATTCTAATACATATTTGTGGTGCATGGATGGAGTGAGTACGGCGTGGTATGAGATTCATCCAAAATCTCTCGTCTGATAGCAGAGTCCATCAGAACAAAAATCCACTCCATGTATCTCAGTCAACCCATCTATGAGATAGCGAAATCCCTAGCTACTCAAGCTAGGACGTCCTCTCTGTGCCTCATCAACTGAGAATCATTCATCTTCCCTTCTCTAATCCTCTCCAAGAGAATAGACTGCAAGGTGATGTTAGCTAACTGGCCCACCGCAAATTCTATGCCTGCTCTAGTCATCTCCTCTGCCAATTCTTTTGATATTTGTTTCAAGCTAAAAAGTTATCCTGGACCTCTCCAGCCCAAGGCATCAACCACCACGTTGGCTTTCCCTGTGTGATAAAGAATATGTTTGGATTAATGCCCTAAAAGCATGTAAAGACATTTTATTGATTTTAAATAAAAGTACAATTTTATAATATTTGAATGTTATAATTATTGTTTGAATAAATTATATAATAATATCAAGAAAATTCCCTATTCATTCATGAGAATATGATCTTTTATTGTACAAGATAATTAAGATCATATATAATGAATAAAATAGTTAGTAACATATTAAAATAAGGAATCTTTAATGAATGGTTACTAGTCGTTTGCTAAGCATACGAGATGCAAGTAATCTAGATTTAGATTACTGATGTGGATAGACTTCTTAGTAAATGTGTTGTATATAATAGAGATTATATATGACAGGACCGATGAGAATAATTATCTTTATAAACTTGCCATTTGACGTAAAGATTTAATTCTTGTCATAATAGATGATCATTTGTAGATCAGTCTAAATCCTGACTATTCATGAAATCCTGTTTATGTTTATTAGATATTTTGATTCACTCATTAATGTCTCTTAGAATAATGAGGCTAATGACTTTTTTTTGGAGATTCAATATCATGGATGGCTGGGAACATGAATTACAATATTGGAATCCATCTTTTCCTAACAGATAGAATATTGGTTCCTTTAAGGGTTGATTCTGGAATTGAATAGTTATTGAGCTCAAATCTATAATGAGATTATAGATTAATTATTCTCCAGTGAATTAATGGTACTTAAGGATCAAGAGGTAATTAGAATGGTAAAATAGTAATTTTGACCAGCTCTAATTAACGAACCAATAATGGAGGACAATACTACATATATATTGATTATATCAATGGACTACTAGAGAAACTTTGTAAATATAATTCTATAAATACAGTGCAATTTCATATTTATAGTAGAGTAATAATGGAATTAATAAAAAAAAAAGATTATTAGATTAAAGAGTTTAATTAATAATCTGGTTTATTGGAGCTTCCTATTATAGGTCCATGGTCCCTGGATCACCTCTGTCCTACACTGTCATGGGTAAGGATGTCAAAAGAAAGATTTGTTAAGAGAAATGACTAAATTGCAATGGAATTAATTTTCTAAGGAACGACAATAATTATTTGATAGTTATGGGTAATTGATTAATTGTGAATTAATTAATTATTTAACTATATAGTTTTTATTTTGAAAAACTATAGGTTAAAATTAATACTAATCTTATTTGGATTAATATAAAGAGAGATCATAATAAATATTTATTTATAATATGATATTTATTTATTTGATTTAAAATGATATTTTAAGATAAAGTAAATTGTGAATTAATTGATATTTATGTTGCAATAAATATATTTTCTTAAAAGTTGATTAAATAAACAAATGAAAAAATTAGGGATTGAGTGACACACACTATACAATACAATGTGTGGCGTCTAGCATCAGGGATTTTTATCCTTGGGATTTGAATTTTAAATTTCAAATAAATTTGCTCAATCAGTTATTTAATTATTATTTTTAAATATAATTCAAATAGATAATTAAATGAAAATATCTAATCAGTTTTAATTTTTATTATATTTTAATTAAATAAATATTATTTAATTAGATTAAATATCTTTATAAATATGATACACGTGATATTAAGAAATGATGGATAATCAGACTCTCTCTCTAAAGGGATATTTTTCTCTAAACTTTCTCTCTGTCAAAAACTCTCTAGATCTCATGTGTTGAGGACATTTAGAGAGTCACATAAATCAACATTTTGAATCTTACGTGCTCACACATGTTCTTGTTTGTTTGAGGATTGGTCTGGTGGAAGATCTGGGTGTGAGATCTCAAAACATTGGATAGGAGATCAATGATTTATACAAAAAGACTCAAGGACACTTGATAGACTACAAGAGGTAATCCATGATCTATTTGTATGTTATTTAATATTTATATATGTATATGATCCTTGGTGATATTAATATTTATTAAAATGAGCCATATATTCCGTTGCGTACCTTTGATTTGATCATTTAATAACAAGAATTGGTCCCGGAGCACTCTATACATTTATATATTAAATACTATGTGGGTTTATTGCATTTGTTATATGTATGTTGATATGTATATTGAATGGATGGATATGTTTTTTGAATGTATGGTTGAATGATGGATTGTTAATTATATGGTGCTAATGTGTTATGAATTTTATTGTTTTTTCTAGATCTTGTGTAAGCCATAAAGGGCATAGGATATTTTGAAAATTTATTTGAGAAATATGTATTTTAAAATCTGTACACAAAGAAAATTGGAGAGACCCGAGCCACCATCCACCATGGCAGCAGCCCGAGCCCCTCGACCACAAGGTTGAGCCGCATGCACCAGCTGAAGGTTCTCCATGCGCGCGCGAGCCTGCTAGCTCCCTACCTTGCGCACGCCCCTACTCGCCCCAAGGCTCACCATGCAGCCAGCCCTAGGGTTTCCCAGGGCCCCATTTTGGTGCCCAAAAACCCTAACTCCTAAGTTGTTGAAAAATATCTTTTATTTAATTAATTTTTAAATTATTTGAATTTAAAAGTTTACTTATCTTATTTTATTTTATTAGAAAATTAAATATCTTTTATTTGGTTAAGATATTTTAATATCTTAAGTTTAAATAATTATTTCAACTTTATTCTTTAATTATTCAAATTCAACAAAATTAAAAAGATGACAAAAATGGTTATTTCATTAGAAGTTAGTTTTAATCAAATAAATTAATTAGAAAAATTGTTTCTAATTAATAACTTGGGCAAAACCAAAGTTCCTAAAGATTAGCAAGAAAGTCTAAAGGAGAGGAGGAGCATTCTTGGAGAGTCTTGAAAGCTACATAAGCTTAGATTGTAACCTTATTTCTAATTTTTTCAAAGGGTTGTAAATCTTAGAAATACTCATTAGTACACGCAATTCATCATTTATTGTTTATTTATTTATTTATTGTATTTATTTAAATAAATGTTCATTGATGTTTGAATGATAACACAATCATGCATTAGTCAATTACATGGCATTCATGAAACCCCACACATTTTCTCATTAATCATGCATCTTTCAGAAACATGGTTATCTAGGATTGTCCTATTTGTTTATATGAATTATTTTTTGTGAATTCAATTGCATGTAAACTACTAAGCATTAAATTAGTTAAAACTTGGCAACTCACACCATAATAAAGGCAATAGTTTTTATAGGCCTTTAAGATAACCAACTTTATGTAAAAAAAACATTTTAGTAAAGTTAGATGAATGTAATGGGTGATTATTTAGATCACATTAATTATAGAAACAGACTCTTTTATAATTGTGATTTTTGTAATTAATTGCATTCATAGGGTTATTAATAAACTAGTAATTAATTTGGAAAAAATTGATTAGTTTAATAAAACACATTTAATCTAAAATAGTAAGTGGGGGAAGGTGAACATCTCAATGTGACCTATGGTCTCCATTATTAGTACAACACCGTGAGATAAGAATAGGGCCTCGAGGCGGCTTTGTTTCTGGCCCCATAAGGAAGGTTTCTAGACATATCAATACCAAGGTTGGCTTCTTACGAAGATATGAGGAAGTGATGAATTTTAGGCTTGACCGACCCTAAGGCAGTACTCCCTAAGTTAAGTCATGAATTTTGAAATAATGAGTTACACTTACACAAATGTAATTAAGCTTTTGCAGTGGATAATTACATCTTAACCAAACCAGCGGTACTTTATATTTAAAAGAGAAAATAAAGAGTTATTTTAAGTCATAAATTATAAAGATAAGTTTGTCTTATAAGCTATCTGAATTTAACTTGATCGGCCCTAAGGCGACACTTTATTTGTTGGGTAGTTTTATCGTGGAAAAGTAAATGTTAATTTATGTGTTTTAATTGTTGCATTCATGCTTCATGTTTACTTTCCAAAACATTGATATTTTTTTTTCAAATGATAATATTATTGTATTTTATTTTCAGTCATAAAATGTTTCCACCCAATTATTTTCCTATAACATGCCTGGTAATGCATAAAAAGATTAATGATCATATAAAGAAAGTAAAAATGATTGAAGAAGATGAAGGTGGATGGGAAAATTCAACTTTGTTCGTTTTTCGGGCCAAAAATCTGAAACATATCTATAATGATAAGAGGCATCCTCTTGTACCATCATGGGATGCAAGCAAAGAGGAACATGAGAAATATGATGATAGGATGAGATCAAATCACATGGTGAGATTTTATTGTCTTAGTACCATGGAAGAGAAGCTAAGGAAAAAGTTCGAATACATTGAATATGCTGGCGATTTGTGGGATGCTGCCTTTGAGGATTTACAGACAAGATCACAATCACGAAAAATGTAGATATGATTTACCTTTACCTTAGGCTTAATAGTGGATTATGATACATACAGTTCTAAATCTTTGATTTAGAAACCACTAATCATATTTTTGTTATCAGTTCTTCTTTACAGACACTTGAGCGATCAAGAGGAACTTGCAGATGGAGACAAAAAGTTGAAGAGGAAAAGAGGAAAAGCGTCTAGTTCAAGAAAGAGTTAAAGAAAGTCCATTTATTTAAAATTCTTTAGTTGTATTAAAAGAAAACTTTATTGTTGTTTGAACAATGTTTAGTTCTTTTTCTTTTTAGTTAATTTGGAATTTTATTTCACGTAAAGACTTTAGAATATTTTATTTATAATTTGATTGTTCTTAATTTTTTCTTTAGACATGCAATAAAATATTTGGACTTTATCGCTTTCATTAAAATGAACAAACGCTCAATAATTCAAAATTATTTAAAGTAGCAAAACCGCAAGGTAACAAAAGACAAAAAGTTTCAAACAAGTATGACACATATCTTTGGCATCCTAGACATGTTCATATAGGTCTAGATAGGATAAACCAGTTAACAAAAGATGGACTTTAGAGAGAACTAAGAATTGGAACTCTTCTGGTTTGTGAATCTTGTCTAGAAGGAAAAATTACCAAACGTCATTTCTCAGCGACAGGAATTAGCGCCAAAGAACCTTTGGAGCTTGTACATAGCGATGTTTGTGGTCCAATCAATGTACAAGAAAAGAGGTGGGTATGAGTACTTTGTCACTTTTATTAATGATTACTCAAGATATGGTCATACTTACCTAATGCTTAGGAAATTTGAAACCTTTGGTAAGTTTCAAGAATTCAAAGCTGAGGTTGAGAATCAGTTAGGTAAGACTCTAAAAACACTTCGATATGATCGAGGAGGAGAATATTTAGATTTAGAATTCATATATTTCTTGTTGGAGCATGGTATTCTATCCCAACTCACGGCACTAAGAACGACACAGCAAAATGATATTTCTAAAAGAAGAAACATGACCTTGTTGGACATGGTAAGGTCTATGTTAAGCTACTTTTCACTTCCTCTCTCATTATGGGGATATGCACTTCAAACAACGACATGCATTTCAAATGTAGTCCCATCTAATATCATTAGCAAAACGCCACTAGAACTGTGGAATGGAAACAAACCTAGTTTGTACCATTTCCGCATTTGGGGCTGTCCTGCTCATGTTCTTAGACCTAAATCAGGGAAACTTGAATCAAGGTCGGAAGTATGCATTTTTGTTGGCTACGCTCTAGAAACAAGAGCTGGTTATTTTTATTGTCCCAAGGATCAAAAGGTATTTGTTTCCACAAATGCGACCTTCCTTGAACATGACTATATAAATAACTATAAACCTCGGAGCAAGGTAGTATTGGAGGAACTCACTGCTGATAAGATTCCATCACAATTATCTTCATCATTAAATGATAAACGACAAACCGAGGAAACCATGATTCCTAGAAAAGAAACCCTGGTGCAACGTCGTAGTGGGAGGATTGTGAGACAACCTGTTTGCTATGAACATGAAGCACATGTCCTTGATCCTGATACATACAAGGATGATCCATTAACCTTTAAAGAGGAAATGGATGATCCTGAAAAAGGAGAAATGGCAAGAAGCCATGAACCAAGAAATGGAATCGATGTATGCCAATTCTGGTTGGGAACTTGTGGATCCACCTGAACATTGTAAGGCCCATAGGGTGTAAGTGGATATACAAGAAGAAAAGAGGCATAGATGGGAAAGTAGAGACTTTCAAAGTGAGGCTTGTAGCCAAAGATTACACTCAGAGAGGAGGTGTTGATTATGAAGAAACATTTTCTCCTATGGCCATGCTCAAATCCATTCGTATCCTCTTATCCATAGCGGCTACCAATGATTATGAGATATGGAAAATGAATGTCCAGATAGCATTTCTGAATGGCTATCTTGATTAAAGTATCTATATGGTACAACCAGAAGGGTTCATAAAGAAAGGGGAAAATCAAAAGGTGTGCAAGTTGCTGAAATCTATTTATGGATTAAAAAAAGCATCTAGATCTGTGAATATCACTTTTGATGAAACAATTAAAACATATGGCTTCGAATAGAATGCCGACGAAGCATGTGTGTATAAATACATCAAAGAAAAAGTGGTGGTTTTCTTAGTTCTTTAAGTTGATGACATTTTGCTGATTGGGAATAATGTAGAGACATTGTCAAACATAAATAAGTGGTTAGTTGAAAAGTTCCAAATGAAAGATTTGGGTGAGGCGAGTTATGTTCTGGGGATCCAAATCGTAAGGGATAGGAAGAACAAGCTCTTGGCACTTTCTTAGGCTAGTTATATAGATAAGGTGCTTGAAAGATTCTCTATGGAGAATTCCAAGAAATTTCAATTACCAACCAGACATGGAATTGCTCTCTCCAAGGAACAATGTCCCAATACACCTCAGGAGGAAGAGGATATGAGAAAGTATCTGTAACGTCTTCCAAATCCAACATCGTTACACTCTGTACCTTAAATTGTGTCAAACTTGCTCATCAAGTCATTTGGCTTAAAACATGTAACTATGGTTAATGTCAAGGGTTAGGGTTAAAAATTTTGGTCAAAGGAACCATTGACTTTTATTTAAAAAGTTTCATACAATCATGGAATCCCAAAATATTAGAACTAAACTTTTTAAAAGGTGTATATAGATCAAAAATTACATCCAGCCGACCTGGCGGCAAAAATAGGGCTACAACCCTATTTCCTCTCAAATATCCTCGGTCGTGGTGGTCAAGCAGCTGCATATGTACACGCCACCACTGAAGCTCTCCAACTCATGGCTGGTCAAGTTTTCCCTTCCCCTTACCTGCACCTCAAAGCACTCGTGAGCCAAGGCTCAGCAAGAAAACTCAACATGTGCATAAACAGAAATACAGATTTCCCGATGCTTATCTAGTATGTCCAGCAACAATAACCTACACACACTACATTTAGTTACAAACAAATAGTCATTGGACAAATTTGGGGCTGCTGCCCTGAACAGTTGACCATAGAGCCAAACCCGGGCCCTATGTCCTAGCTATGTGATCATAGATTAACCTGAGGCCCTCACCCTTAGCTCTGAATAGCTAGCCATAGAGCTAGCCCAACACCTTTGGTTTTCCAATGACCATAGGGTCGGCCAACGTAATAGTACGTTGCTGATTTAGGCCTAAGCCTTTCGAACAAAGCGTAGAGCGCTTTTTTTGTCGTTGACTAATAAGTCAAGCCCTGATCCAAGTATTCAAACTTCAATACAGAAATAGATATGAATAGGAATATCCCAAGAAAACAAGCATGCATATATGTTAATCACATAACACCATCGAGTAACCGTACTCACAATACTAATCATACCTATCTAACGGGGCCTCGGGCCCTAACCACGGAATCCATGCAACAAGCATGAAACACTTAAGCAAGTATAGAATATTCAAGTAGGATCAATCAACATGTGAAACAATAGCTTAAGCATAAATGTTCTCAGGGGCCCAAGCCCTAATCATAATTATTGATAACAGTTGGGCCAAGCCCTGATCACATATAACATGTATTGAGTGTAATTTTCTTACCTCAGGTCCGAGTATAGCGTAAAATAAGGACGACCCTCGAGCACGATCCCAGTTCTAAGCCCCTAGAGATAACCTAGTCACAACCATAATATAGGATTAAGTCAATAACAAGCAAATAAAGGCTTCCAAACTGAGTCCTAGCCTCCGGGGCCTCGAGTTCCACTATGTCGGATAGCAGAATCGATCCCAAGCCCTAAGGAAAAGGTTCCTGTCATTAAAAACTCCCCAAGGCCAAAATTGCCCAGGCGGGCCTCGACCTGCCTTTGAGGGTCGCGGCGTGCCCCCTCTAATCCGAGGCCCTCTCCCTCTGCCAAAGGGATGTGGGCCGCGACCGGCCCAAGAGGGCCGCAGCGCGCCTCCCTCCTAGGGCCCTGGGTTCAGCTGTGTCACGGCCCCTTAATAACAGAGCCGTGACTTGGCCTGCGAACCCATATTATCCTCATTTACCAACAGTCAAATTCAACCCAAACCATCCTAATTTCACCCCCAAAACCATAACTCAATCACCACAATAGTTCTAACATCTTCCCATCAGCAAAACACAACAAGAATTTAGTTATAAAACTCATCAAAACACTAAATTCACTTTTGAGCTATAAGGTTCAAAAATACCTCAAGAACAGCCTTGGATTCTACTGAAATTCGGTTACAACAAAGAGATGGAATGTTTACCTTAGCTGTGAATGAAGATCCCCTAGCCACAAGCTATACAATTCTCAATCCCAAGCCTTCAATTCTTTGGTTTCTAGCCACAATCCTCTTAATTCCTCAAGAAAACTAGTTTAAGGAAGCTTAGAGAGAAAGAGAGGAAGAGAGAGAAAGTGAGTCGGCTAGTGGTACATTTCTGAGTGTTTCTTTGTGTTTTCTAAGGCTTAAGTTTCACTTAAGCGAATCCCGAGGCTCGGAGTACCAAAAACGTCCCCAAGGGCAAAATGGTCAAATTCCCCAGTATTTCCTCCTAAACTCACTAACTCCAAATATATCCCCAATTATACATTCCCATTACCCGATAACCCAATTAAATGCCAAATGCCCAAAATACCCCTTGACTCGCAACGAGTCGAGTATTGGGTCCCGTTGTGACTTTCCCGCTAACCTGCTCCCAAATATTGTCTCGTGTCGAATAACTCAAATAAACCCACATAATAATGTGGTCTCACACATATATCACATATGTGCACATATATACAATTATGCCCAAAACGGGCCAAATTATCAAAATTGCCTTCTAATAAGAAATGGGCCCACCGGCCCACATGCATTTTTTATACCCCTAAACATGCACAAATAGTTACATTATCATATATCTCACATAATCGCAATCAAATATATCAAATAAACATATAACTCCATATATTTCCGTCCCAGCCCCCTAATCAAGGCCTTAAGCCTTATTAGGTCATTTTGGGATGTTACAACTATCCCCTCCTTACAGAAATTTTGTCTTTGAAATTTTACCTGAACAACTCGGGATACTAAGTCTGCATATCTGCCTCCAGCTCCCAAGTCGCTTCCTCGACCTTGCTGTTCCTTCATAATACCTTAACTAAAGGTATAGTCTTGTTCCTCAGAACCTTGTCCTTCCTGTCTAAAATCTTAACTGGTTGCTCTTCATAGGATAAGTTTGCTTCCAGTTCCAGATCCTCATAACTCATTACATGAGTTCCATCTAACACATACTTCCTCGACATGGAAATATGGAATACATTATGCACACTAGACAGTGCAGGGGGTAAGGCCAACCTATAGGACACTTGACTGATCCTTTCCAAGATCTCAAATGGTCCCACAAACCTAGGGCTCAACTTGCCCTTCTTCCCGAACCTCTTCACCCCTCTTAGAGGTGAAACCCTAAGGAAGACATAGTCTCCCACCTGGAACTCCATGTTCCTTTGCCCTAGGTCCTCTGAACTGCATCAGGACCCAAATACTTCTGTCTACTCTGAGACGCGAGCATCCGAGCTCTAATCTTCTTGACAGCCTTAGTGGTCCTCTAAACTGCATCAGGACCCAAATATTTTCTCTCATCCATCTCATCCTAGTGAATGGGTGATCTGCACTTCCTACCATACAACATCTCATAAGGTGCCACCCTAATGGTAGACTGGTAGTTGTTGTTATAAAAAAACTCTATCAAGGGCAAATATTTACTCCAGGACCCTTCGAAGTCCAACACACATGCCCTGCAATATCTGGATAGTCCTCTCAGACTGACCATCGGTCTGAGGATGATAAGTTGTACTGAACTTCAGCTGTGTACCCATCGCCCTTTGCAAACTTCCCCAAAACTTGGAAGTAAAGATAGGGTCCCAGGAAGGCGAACTATCTCTCTCACATAGAGATCTGCATACTGGTCAACCATGTAATTCATCCTCATTGGTAGAAAATGAGTTGATTTCGTATATCGATCCACAATGACCCAAATAGAATCATTGTAATGCCCTGAAATCCCTAATGCGGTTTAATGGCTGGATTAGTAGGCCGGGAGGGCCATAACTGTTTAATTATGCCATTAAATGAATATATGCATGTTTATGTGAATTATATTATAATATTATGTTATATGCATGCATATGGGTCCACATTTGATTATTAGGGTGTTTTGGTAATTTGGCCCGTTGAGGGCATATTTGTGAATTTGGGTGCAGATTGTGATTTTTGAATGAGATCCCATTATTATGGAGATATATTCGAGCTATTCGGCATGAGACGGTCTTATATTATGAATTAGCGGTTTTGTCATAACGGGGGTCTTTTATTGGGATAGTGAGTTATGAGAATGTTATTTGATGATAAATTGGGAGTTATTGAGATCAGGAGGAAATTATGGGAGTTTTGACTAGGAAAGATTAGAAGCCTCTTGATCGAAGGATTTGACGAGAAAAAACCCAATCAAAGGTAATCTAAGTTTTAAGTTTTGATTTTTTAGAGTTTCTAAGCTTAGAATTGGCTTTTGTGAATCGTTGAGTTTTTGGTTCGTTCGAGTCTTGGGATTTGATGGTTTTGGATCATTGGGAGGCTTGGGAACTTTAATTTTTTGATTTGGAAGTGTTTAGGCATGTTTTTGGGAGGTTTGGGATGAAGGAGAACGTGTTTGGGGATGGCTCTGGGTTGGGGGCCGCAGCCCTGTTCTTGGGCACTGCGGCCCTAGCTCGAAGAAGCTGTTGGAGTGTTTTTTCCTTTGCTGGGTGTCGCGGCCCTTGCTCCTAGAGTGGCTGGGGGTCACGGCCCAAGGTGTTAGGGCCACAACCCTTGGACAGGTTTGAGTCCGTTTGAGTGTTTTGGCCCCGGGAACTTGGTTTTGGGCCTCGGGGTGGTTCCTACTACCCGGATTAGTGGGGATTGATGTCCCGGAGGCTAGATCTTGGTTTGGGAACCTTTGATGTTCATTTTATTGATGGTGTCCCATATTTGGTTATGACTAGATGACCGCTAAAGGACTAAAAGTCATATCGTTCTCAAGGGTCGTTCTTTTATTCATTCTCGCTCGAATCAGAGGTAAGAAAACTGCACCCCATATGTGACATGCATGGTTATTCTTGAGGCATGTTGGTTGTGTAAATGTGGACATGGATTGGTTATTGAATGCTTAGCAAATCTCGATCACTTGTGCATGGTACAGACTAATTAGTCAGATATGGCAAAGGTGTCAGTATTAACTATGAAGTTGGATCTTATTAGTCAAGTTCGGCAGTGGTACTGGGCACTGGTCACACAGTGCTGACTTATGAGTCAGGACGGCCTTAGCGTATTCAATGCAAGCCAATAAAGATTAGATCTAATCGACATCTGCATTAAATGACTCAGAAGAGCGTTAATGTCGGACCGACCTCAAGTTCGATGAAAACTAAAAGCACTTGTGTGACTTACCCATCAGTCACTCATCTGTTAAGTTAGAGACTTACCCATCAGTCTCTCATCTGTTAAGTTAGAGACTTACCCATCAGTCACTCATCTGTTTAAGCTAGTGACTTACCCATCAGTCACTCATCTGTTTAAGTTAGTCACTTACCCAGTAGTCACTCATCTGTTTAAATTAGTGACTTGCTTGTCAGTCACTCATTATGGTTTACCAGAACCTCAAGTGATATTCACTCATCTGTTTAAGAGCTATAAGCTCTGTGTGATTATAATGATAATCATTTGATAATGTTTATATGCAATACTATGTTTTCTTGCTGGGCTTTGGCTCATGGGTGCTATGTGAAGCAGGTAAAGGGAAAGAAAAGCTCACCCAACCTTGAGTGGAGAGCTTAGGTGGTGTTGTGTACATATGCGGCCGCTTGACCACCACGGCCAAGGAGTTCTCAGAGGAACTAGGGGGTTTACCCTATTTTTGCCGCTTAGGTCGGCAGGTTTGTAAGTTTGAAACAGTAATGACCATTTTGAGTTGTAAATAACTTGTAAACATTTTTATGGGCCCATGAACAGTTTTATGTATTTAATAAAATACATCATTCCCTTTTTATTGGTTTTCCACCTTAGCCTGTTAATAACACTTAGATGCACGTTTTTAACCAAAGGACTTGGGTAGCGAGTCAAATTTCCAGTTCACCGTTAACCTAACTGTTCTGGGGTAACCAGGGCATTACAATCATGCTGGCCCACTTTCCTAGGCAATCCTACCACGAAATCCATTGTGATATCTTCCCACTTCCACTTTGGAATATTCAGAGGCTGTAACAGCCTTGTCGACCTCTAATGCTCAACCTTGACCTACTGACAGGTCAGGCACCTTGCCACATACTCAGTCACATCCCTCTTCATCCCAAGCCACCAATATAGAACTCTCAGATCTTGGTACATCGTTGTGGTGCCCAGATATAGAGAATAAGGGGTAGTATGAGATTCATCCAGAATCTCCCGTCTGATCCTGGCGTCCATCAGAATGAATATCCAATCCTTGTATCTCAACAAGACAATGCTCGACACTGTATAGTCCTTAGCTATTCCACCTAGGATGTCCCCTCTAATCTACCCCAACTGTGGGTCATCTAACTGCTTTTCTTTAATCCTCTCCAAAAGAGTATACTATAGGGTGATGTTAGCTAGCTGGCCCACTACTAACTCGATTCCTGCTCTAGCCATATCATTAGCCAATTCCATTGATATCTTCCTGACACTATATAGTTGTCCCGAACCCTTCCGGCTTAAGGCATCTGCTACCGTGTTGGCCTTCCCAAGGTGATAAAGGATCTCACAATCATAATCATTTACCAGTTCTAACCAATGTCTTTGCCTCATGTTCAGATCCTTCTGGGTGAAAAAGTATTTTAAACTCTTGTGATTAGTGTATATCTCACACTTATCACCATACAAGTAGTGCCGCCATACCTTCAGTGCAAAAACCACTGCTGCAAGTTCTAAATCATATGTGGGGTATCTTTACTCATATTCCTTCAACTGACGTGATGTGTAGGCAATCACCTTCCCTGTCTGCATAAGAACACAACCCAGACCTTGCCTTGAGGCATCACAATAAACTACAAACTTATCCCGGTCTGTAGGAAGGCTCAAAACCAGAGTGGTGATTAAACTCTTCTTGAACTTCTAGAAGCTTTCTTCACACTTGTTTGACCATACAAACTTCTGATTCTTGCGTGTTGACTCTGTCAATGATGACACAATCTTGGGAAATCCCTCCACAAAGCGTCTGTAATACCCTGCCGATTCCAAGAAACTCCTAATCTCTAAAGCGTTCTTCAGTCATGGCCAATCTCTGACCGCTTCGATCTTTGCTGGATCCACCTTAATCCCATCCTTACTGACTATGTGACCTAAGAAGGTCACCTGTGGCAACCAAAACTCGCATTTCTTGAACTTTGCATACAACTTGTGTTCTCTCAACCTTTGTAGTACCAATTTGAGATGATACTCGTGTTCTGTCTCTGTCCGAGAGTATATCAATATATCGTCAATAAAAACTATCACTAACTGGTCCAAGTAATCTTTGAACACCCTGTTCATTAAATCCATAAATGATGTCGGGGCATTAGTCAAGCCAAATGGCATCACCAAAAACTCATAATTCCCGTACTCAGTGCGAAAAGCTATCTTCGGTATATCCTCCTCCCTGATCCTCAACTGGTGATAACCAGAACAAAGATCTATCTTAGAGAAGATCGTTCTACCCTGCAACTGATCAAAAAAATCATCAATCCATGGCAGTGGATATCTGTTCTTGATAGTCAACTTTTTCAGTTCTCTGTAGTCGATAAACATCCTCAGAGAACCATCCTTTTTCTTCACAAAGAGAACCGATGCGCCCCATGGCGAGAAACTGGGCCTAATAAAACCCCAAGTCTAGTAACTCCTGTAATTGAACCTTTAGTTCCTTCAGCCCAGTTGGAGCAATCCTATAAAGTGCCCTAGACACTGGCTCTGTCCCTGGTGCCAATTCAATTACAAACTCAATTTTCCCGTGTGGAGGTAACCCTAGTAGATCCTCTGGAAACATGTCCAGAAACTCATAGACTAATCGAGTCTATTCTGGTCCCACTAGCACGACCTGAGTGGTATCCACCACGCTAGCTAAAAACCCTATGCATCCCCTTGCAATAGGTCTCTAGCTCTAAGTGTTGATATCATAGGTATACGGGGTCCATGCATACTGCCAACGAATACAAAGGGGTCCTCACCCTCGGGCTCAAAGGTTACCATCTTCTTCTTGCAATCTATCATTGCCCCATACTTCTCTAGCCAATCCATACCCATAATTATATCAAAATCTGTCATCACCAATTCTACCAAATCAATTAATAATTCCCTGCCATCCACTATAACTGGTAGTGATCTAACCCATCTCCTAGAAACCACTAACTCCCTAGTAGGCAACATAGTACCAAACCCCACAAGATAGAAGTCACATGGTCTACACAATCCATCTGTAATCCTACTAGCAACAAAAGAGTGTGTAGCACCCAAATCAATCAAAACAGTATAAAAGATTCCAACACTAGAAAGTTGACCTGTAACTACCAATGGACTAGCCTCAGCCTCTGTCTGGGTCAAGGTGAACACCCGATCTAGTGTCAGGCTGTCCACCTTCTTTGGCTCCTCCTTTCTGGCTCTTGGGCAATCCTTCTTCAAATGCCCCACACTACCACAAACAAAATAGGCCTTTGCCCGACATTCCCCAATATGGCGCCTCCTACACCTAGCACACTCTCGGAATGCTCTCCAAGTCTCACTGTCAGTCTGGTGGCCCATCTATATGCCCCATGGCCTCCTATCTGGCCCTGGAGCTGAAACTGTATTCGGAGTCTTTCTCTTATGATCACTGGGCCTCCACCCCTACCAAAACCTATAAATGGAGGTCTCGGCCTCCTAGAATCCCTTCTAGCTGCATTGTCACACCAGATCTTGTTACGCTTTTAGCTGTAAGCGTCTTCTCCACAGCTTGTGCGTAGGTAGTCAATCCTGACACAGTAATAATACGAACATCCCGGACTATCATAGGTTTCCAGCCACAATCCTCTAAATTCCTCAAGAAAACTAGTTTAAGGAAGCTTAGAGAGAAAGAGGGGAAGAGAGAGTAAGTGAGTCAGCTAGTGGTACATTTCTGAGTGTTTCTTTATGTTTTCTAAGGCTTAACTTTCACTTAAGCTAATCCCGAGGCTCGAGGTACCAAAAACGTCCCCAAGGGAAAAATGGTCAAATTCCCCAGTATTTCCTCCTAAACTCGCTAACTCCAAATATATCCCCAATTATACATTCCCGTTACCCGATAACCCAATTAAATTCTAAATGCCCAAAGTACCCCTTGACTCGCCCCGAGTCAGGTATTGGGTCCCGTTGTGACTTTCCCGCTAACCAGCTCCCAAATATCATCTCGTGCCAAATAACTCAAATAAACCCACATAATAATGTGGTCTCATACATATATCACATATATGCACATTATACAATTATGCCCAAAACGAGCCAAATTATCAAAATTGCCCTTCTAATAAGAAACATGCCCACATGCATATTTAATACCCCTAAACACGCACAACTAGTTACATTATCATATAACTCACATAATCACAATCAAATATATCAAATAAACATATAACTCCATATATTTCTATATCGGCCCCCTAATCAAGGCCCTAAATCTTATTAGGTAATTTTGGGACGTTATAGTATCCCTATGCTTCAGCAGTTAGGAGTTTGATGTATGCTATGTTGTGTACTAGGCCTGACATATGTTATGCAGTTGGGATTGTAAGTTGTTATCAATCCAATCCTGGTTTGGAACACTGGATTGCAGTAAAGCACATTCTCAAGTATCCTAGGAGAACGAGAGACTACATGCTGGTATATTCAGAGGGTGAGCTAAACCCTACTGGATACACTGATTCTGATTTCCAATCAGATAAAGACAGCCAAAAATTGACATCTGGGTCAGTGTTCACTCATGGTGAAGGAGTTGTTGTATGGAGAAGCATTAAGCAATCTAGCATAGCTGATTCAACCATGGAAGCCAAATACATATCGGCTTATGAAGTAGCTAAGGAAGCGATTTGGTTGAGGAAGTTCTACACTGATTTGGAAGTTATTCCAGACATGGATAAGCTAGATATCTCGTACTGTGACAACAGTGGAACAATAGCTAATTCCAAAGAACCGAGAAGCCACAAGAGAGGGAAGCTGTAGAAAGGAAATACTATCTGGTAAGAGAGATATTACACTGAGGTGACATGACTGTTATGAAGATAGCGTCGGAACAGAACCTGATTAACCCGTTAACCAAGACACTTCCTGCAAAGTCGTTCATGGTTCACATGCGCAATATGGGTTTAAGGTAAATGCCTCACTTGCTTTGAGGGCAAGTGGGAGATTTTTAGGATTAATGCCTTAAAAGCATGTAAAGACATTTTATTGGTTTTAAATAAAAGTCAAATTTTATTATATTTGAATATTATAATTATTGTTTGAATTATTTATATAATAATATCAAGAAAGTTCCATATTCATTCATGGGAATATGACTTTGTATTATTACGAGAGAATTAAGATCATATATAATGAATAAAATAGTCAATAACATATTAAAGTAAAAAATATTTAATGAGTGGTTACTAGTACGATTTGCTAAGCATACGAGATGCAAGTAATCCAGATTCAGATTACTGATGTGGATAGACATCTTAGTAAAGGTGTTGTATATAATAGAGATTATATATGACAGGACCGATTTGAATTAATTATCTTTATAAACTTGTCGTTTGACGTAAAGATTTAAATATTTTCATAATAGATGATCATTTGTAGATCAGTGTAAATCCTAAGTATTCATGAACTCCTGTTTATGTTTATTGGATCTTTTGATTCACTCGTTAAGGTCTCTTAGAATAATGAGGCTAATGACTTGTGTTTTGGAGATTCAATATCATGGATGGTTGGAAACATGAATTACAATATTGGAATCCATGCTTTCCTAACGGATCGAATATTGGCTCCCTTAAGGGTTGATTCTAGAGTTAAATAGTTATTGAGCTCAAATCTATAGTAGATTATAGATTTATTATTCGCTAGTGAATTAAAAGTACTTAAGGATCAAGAGGAAATTAGAAGGGTAAAACAATAATTTTGACCAGCTGTAATTAACAAACCAATAATGGAGGACATAACTACAAATAGAGAAAACTCTGTAAATTTAATTCTATAAATATTTAGAGTGCAATTCCATATTTATAGTGGAGTAATGATGAAATTAATAAATAAGATTGTTAGATTAAGGAGCTTAATTAATAATCTAGTTTATTGGAGCTTCGTATTGTAGGTCCATAGTCCGTAGATCACCTTTGTCCTACACTGTCAATGGTAAGGATGTCAAAAGAAAGATTTGTTAAGAGAAATGACTAAATTGCAAAGGAATTAATTTTTCAGAGCAAGGAAATAATTATTTGATAATTATGGGTAATTGATTAATTGTGAATTAATTAATTGTGAATTAATTAATTATTTAACTATATAGTTTTTATTTTTAAAAACTATAGGTTAAAATTAATATTATTCTTGTTTGGATTAATATAAAGAGAGATAATAATAAATGTCTTATTTATAATATGATATTTATTTAATTTAAATTAAAACTGATACTTTAAGATAAAGTTAATTTTGAATTAACTGATATTTATGTATGTTGGAATAAATATTTTGTCTTAAAAGTTGATTAAATAAATAAATGAGGATTTTTATAGTGGGTGACACACACTGTACAGTATAGTGTGTGGCGCTTAGCATCAGGATTTTTATCCTTGGGATTTGAATTTTGAATTTCAAATAAATTTGTTTAATTAGTTATTTAATATTTATTTTTAAATATGATTTAAATAGATAATTAAATGAAAATATCTAATCAGTTTTAATTTGAATTATATTTTAATTAAATAAAGATTATTTAATTAGAATAAATGTCTTTATAAATTTGATATACGTGATATTCAGAAAGGATGGATAATCAGACTCTCTCTCTAAAGCAATAGTTTTCTCTAACCATGAAAACTATTCTAAACATTCTCTCTATCAAAAGCTCTCTAGATCTCATGTGTTGAGTACATCTAGGGAATCACATAAATTGTCCTTTTGAATCCTACGTGCCCACACACGTCCTTGTGTGTTTGAGGATTGGTCTGGAAGATCAAGGTGTGAGATCTCAAAACATTGGACAGGAAGATCGTTGATTTATACAAAAAGACTCAAGGAATAGACTACAAGAGGTAATCCCTGATCTATTTGTATGTGATTTAATATTTATATATGTATATGATCTTGGTTGGTATTAATATTTATTAAAATAGGTCCATATATTCCGCTACGTACCGACAGAATATCACAATCATAGTCTTTCTCCTACTCCAGCTAATGTCTATGTCTCATATTAATATCTCTCTGGGTAAAGAAATACTTCAATCTCTTGTGGTCAGTGTATATCTCACACTTCTCCCCATAAAGGTTGTGTCACCATACCTTCAAGGAAAAAACCACCGCTACTAATTCCAGATCATGGGTAGGGTACCACTGTTCATAATCCTTCAATTATCTTGATGCATAGACAATCACATTTCCAGCCTGCATAAGGACGCAACCTAAACCTTGTTTCGAAGCATCGCAGTAAACCACAAACTTCTCTTGATTTGAAGGAAGACTCATAACAGGAGCAGTGATCAAGCGTCGCTTCAACTCCTGGAAGCTATTCTCACATCTATCTGACCACACAAACTTCAAGTTCTTGCGTGTCAGTTCTGTCAGTGGTGTCACAATCTTTGAAAACCCTTCCACAAAATGTTGACAATATCCTGCAAATCCAAGGAAACTCCTTGTAATGTCATACTACCTTAGAGCAGTTACAATGTGATTTTAAAACGTTTCATTAGCTTGCTAATCGAGGTATTAGACCGAAAAGTGTAATTAAATCAATTTAAAGACTTGTTTAATGAAAATTAAGTATAAAAGGGTTGGGCATTCATTAAAATTATAAAAATTTACACTTGGATCCCAAAATACTGTTTTGAAATACATTTACAAACCAAAGATGTGGGTACGGTCGACCTAAGTGACAAAATTGAACGGTTACAATGTGTCCCTCAAAACAACCCCAGTCATGGCGGTCAGGTAGGCCAAACATGGACGTACCGCGCCATGCCCTCCAACTCATGGTTGATCGATCCTTTCCTTGCCCTTACCTTCACCACAGAGCACCCGTGAGTCGAGGCCCAACAAGAAATACAGTACAACATATAATAATTTACTCTAAAAAAATACATAATTAATCAAACACATCAAACAATTTACAAGTTCTCATATGCATATAAAACAACACAATTGCATAACAGCATATCGGCGCATTAGCATAGCAGCATAACAACACATAAGTACAGCAACATAGCAACATAATATCATGTAAGCACAACAGCGGCCTCTGCCGATCACGGTTCATTACCAAGCACCAAGTCCATGGTCTTAACCGGGCAGGTGAGTACACACCCTTTGTGGGTTTCGCCCTGGAGGCGTGCATTCAGCATGCTTAACACCGTACTCGGCCTTTGTTGTTCCCTTTAAGGGTCTCGCCCTGGCGGCCTGCATTAAACATGCTTAATGCCAATCTCTGCCCTTTGCCACTCCCAACCCTTACCATCCCCGACCTATGCCGTCTCCCACCCTTGTCGATCTCGGCCTTTGCCGATCCCGGCCTACGCCGTCTCCCACCCTTGTCGATTTCGTCACAAACACACATATGATGTTATAGTGGCAAGCCACGCATACAATACTAAGCACAATATAGCTCTACGGGCACAGACAATTTTCTTACCTTGTGTCCCGAGCTGACAACCCAAAGCGATCCCGAGCACGATCCCTAAACCCGAGTCTGAGCGGCAAAGCCTAGCCACACCATAATGATAAATATTCATAATGATCAAAATCAATAAAATCCTTTGGAATAACATACTAGCCTCCAGCACCTCAAATTCTACTAAACTGGGTAGTAGGATCCTTCCCAAGCTTTAAGATTTGAGTTCCCGAGCATAAAACCATATTTTAGGCAATATGCCCTATTAGGCCATGGCCCAACCCCTTAGGTTCGCGATGCGCTACAAATCAAAGGACCTCGAGGCTCTCTTCTGGGGACATGGGCCACGACGCGCCTTAGATTGTGCCTGGACCAATTCCGAGGCTCCCAAGCCTCCTGGGTTCATGCAAGCCCTGGCGCCTGAAGAACAGGGCCGCGACTCGGACCTACGAACCTAGTTTTTCCCAGCATTTTCAGATTCCTAAACTCCCAAAAATTAACCAAAACATGTTCTAAAACCAGACACAAGTCCAAAATTCTTAGCAAAATAGCCTAGGCTTCATTTACCCCCTAAAACCCGAATCAAAACTTAATCATAGCCCAAAATTCTAACCTTGAGTTTGAGAAACTCAATATCCTAAAAACCAAACATGAAATTCCTAACAGAGAGTCTGAAACTTACCTCTAGTGAGTGATTACGATTCTCAAGCTACATTAATCCCATCTATGCTCTTCCTAATCCTCAAATTCAAGCTTCTAGCCCTCAATTCCTAAGCCAACTTCTCCAAAAATGATGCCACCCCATCCAAGGCTCAAAGGAGAGGAGAGACATGAGAGAGAGAGAGAGAGGAAAGAAAAGAGTTGCTGAGTGTTTGTTTCTACACTTATCTAAAATCTTCTTCTAGAGTCTACAACCATCTAAGTCTATCTAAGGTTAGGGGAAAAGACTAAAACACCCCTAGCCTCTACATAGTTCTTTAATGCCTCCAAGGGAAATATCGTCATTTACCACATTTCCCGCTAAACCTCGAGTAGGCCTATAAATTCCCAATTAATCCCGACATACCCAAATAATTACTAAGTAATTTCCCATTACGCATTCAACCCCGAATGCATACAACATTCCTAAAATACCCCTTGGCTCACCCCGAGCCGGGTGTTAGACCACGTTGTGAAAATTCCGCTTATCTGCTCACAAGGATCACCTCTGACCACACATCTTAAATATATCCCCATAACACTGGGGTCTCACTCATAACACATACATAATTACATTTATGCCCTCAACAGGCCAAAATTACAAACATGCCCCAATTTACAGAAATGGGCCCACATGCATATTTAATATACATAAACATGAGTCTAATCACATTACCACACAAATTATTTATATACATAATCACATGTATATTCTATTAATCGCTCATATAATTCTAATTAGGCCCTCCAAGCACAGTAATCAAGGCACTCGGCCTTATAACAATTCAAGACGTTGCAACTATCCCCTCCTTATTAAAATTTCGTCCTCGAAATTTACTCAAACATCTCGAAATACTAATTATGAATGCCTGATTATACCTTCAAAGCCAGGTCCTTTACCTTGCCACTTCTTTGCAACACTTCCACAAGAACAATAGTCATTAATCAGTAAGACTTTATCTCTTTCACCCAGAATTTCCATTGGCTTTTCCTTACATAATAAGTTTCACTGGATTTCTAGGGTCTCCTCACCCAATCAGGGGTCGTACACACCCTTTTCCTTAACATTGGCACCTGTAACACCTTGTGAGCCTCTACCCATGCTGGGGTCAGGCCAATCTGTAGGCCCCTGGCCTAATCCTTATTCGCATCTCACAAATATATCAAATCTAGAGTCAAATCCCTCTTTCATTTTTGAACCATCTTATCCTTGTTAGTTCATAATACTCAGAGAATACAAAATCCTCAATCCTGGAGCTCCACATTCCCATACTTGGATTTGCGAACTCTTATGTCCTTTCAATAACGCAGACACTCCTGCCCTAACGATCCTTAATAATTTCACTAGTCCTCTGAGTCGATTCTTAGGCAGGAAACTTCATGTCCCTGGTTTCTTTTTCTGAAATAAACACGTCTCGTTCCCTATCTCACAATATCATACTCAGAGCCACTCTGTGACCCTTTTCTCAGAACTTGGGAACCTAAGGGTCTCAATTTGACACTATCGACTTGGTGTCTAGTGGAGACGTCGGTCTCCTTCCCTACACACTCCCTTTTTTTATATCTCACTCACACCAGCCATGGTGTGTTAACCCAATAGGTCAAATCAAAAAGTTTGCATCCACTCACCTCATCTGCAATCTGAGGTGATCCACCCTTAGGGTCCATAATTATATTCCTCCATACTAACTCCAGGATACCCTAGAGTCATAATAACCCTTCTGGATTCTGATTATCATCTCTCATTTACTAAACGATTAGGTCGTGCGCCTCCCAGTATACAAATTATAGTCTTAACACCCATTCAAACTTCCTAGATACAATAATCGTATGGTGTGACAGTCAGAATCCGATGATCCATAGGGGGAAAGATTGGGTAAAAGGTGTGCAATCCCACATCGACTGGGGAAGGTCAAGTGTGCTGATTCTAAGACTGTGTAGGTATGGGACTACACAGTTTAAGAGGGCTTAAATGGATTGATGGGTACTACCTATGCCAACAAGATGCATCTTCTTTTCGGTAGCTCATCACTTGAGAACTCCAAAGTTAAGCATGCATGACCTGGAGTAGTCTCGTGATGGTTAACCTCCTGGGAAGTTTTCCCAGGAATCGTGCGAGTGAGGACAAAGCACGTTGGAAAAACTCTTGTTGGTTTGAAGGGCCAGTCGTCATTCTAGGAAGCAGCCATAATGACGTGGGGCATTACAATGCAAGCAAAGATTCATGTCCTATGACGGTCATAGGCAACTCTTGAGGATTAATCATAAGTATAGAAGGGGCAAATAATTTGATGGGAAAGTTGAGAAAAGAAATCCTCCACAACAGTCTACTTATCAACAAATTTTAGATCAAGTCAATGCTTTACCGCTTTAAGTGCCTGGTAAACATGACAGATTTGGAGGGGGGGAGGGGTGAAGCACAAGCGAGGTGCAGAGGAAAGTAATTAGAGGAAAAAATTATTTTCTATGAACTTGAATACTAGAGTTCAAACCAGTTAAAATACAACCTAGATGTGAAGCATGTCGAGAAGAATGTGTGCGACAGTCTCCTTGGGACTTTGTTGGATAATGATAAATCTAAGGACACCATTAAGGCAAGGCATGATTTAAAGAATATGGGTGTTAGGAAATCTTTGTGGATTTACGAGGATGCCAATAAAAGGTTAATGAAACTGCATGCTCCATACGTGTTCAATCCTGAACAGAGGCGAGATTTTTGTCAATTTTTTAAAGGAGTAAAGTTGCCCAATGGCTTTTGTTCTAATCTGAAGAAAAAAGTCATAGACAATGACTCAAACATTGTTGGGTTGAAGTTCCATGGTTGTCATGTGATAATGCAATGATTATTTACAATAGGTGTTCATAAGTTTTTACTAGAATCTATATCCACTACCATTATAGAATTGTGTAATTTCTTCAAACAATTGTACTCTAGGACATTGAACGTTTCTGTATGGAGAAAGCTAAGGATGACTTGATTATAATTTTGTGAAAGATGGAGTTGATTTTTCCTCCAGCATTCTTTGATGTAATGATCCATCTGGTTTTGCACTTACCTGATGGAGTTATATTAGGATGACCCGTATTTATGAGGTGGATGTATCCTTTTGTAAGATACATGAAAAAATTAAAAAATTATGTCAGGAATAAAGCTCATCCTGAAGGATCTATAGCAGAAGGATATGATGGAGATGAGGCTTTGAAATTTTGTTCAATGTATTTCAAAGGTGTGCAAAACAAAATTTAATCAGCCTAATTATAATGAAGATGCACTGTATGTGAATCGACACATCACAGTGTTGAATCTCAATGTCGTCCACTTAGTAAGGGAATTCACGTGCCCCTCGACGAAAATACTCATAATAAAGCTGAGTATTTCATATTGGATAATTCTCCAAAAACTAAAGTGTATTTAGAGTAAGTACAACATTAATTTTCACATTCTTCTTTGTTCAATATACTCCTCCCAAAATCTTGACACTATTAATTAATTAATAGGGAATGCCTAACTGAGGTGAAACAAAGAGATTTGGCTACTAATACTGATGATATGTGCTCGATAGATGTAATTGCTAATACTCAGTTTTGTATCTAGTGTTAAATGTATTATACATATTGAGAAATAAAAAGTTTGTTTCCAAATAGTATGTTTCAAAGTAACTAATCAATTAAAATAATACTCAATAAAATTAATTATAAATAAGAATTGAATATTAAAATAGATAGGTTAAATTACTGTCGTTTTAGCAAATGTCAGCAAATGTGGCTAAAGCCCACGGTGGAGACGCTGGCGGTGATTTTCCATCGGATCCTACTAGGATCCCGACTTCATGCGAGTGAGGTAATTTTTTTTTCTTTTATTCACTCAAATATGTTTATCCTATATATACTAATATTCTTTGTATTGTTAATAAAAAAAACATAGGAATCCCAACTAAGAGAAAGGGTCTTGGCGTAGCTATTGGAAAAAATCTAGATGAGAGACCACGTAAAAATGGAAAACCAGTGGAAGTAATGTTTTGCCCGCGAACGTACAAGGATTTTGGGGGAGAGCACGCTCCTTTTGTCTGCCCCGTGGGCACCCAAATTAAAATGAAAGTTCCCAAATATTTCGATTCATGGGTATAATCAAGGACCAAGTCCTTGGTATAATCAAGGTAAAAAAATATTAAATGATTTTTTAAAATGTGTCTTTAATATAGTATATACATTATTATTATTTTTTTTTTTTGAAATGAGTATATACATTATTAATATGTTTATTTTTCAATTTAGTGGTATTATCAAATAGAGGGCCGCGAGGATTTCTTAAAGTGCGTAGATGGTATCGATCGAGAGATGAAAGACCGATATCGTCATAGGAAAACAATAAGACACAAACACTTTGAAAAATACTAGTGTACGCCCTGATTTTCCCACGGGCTGATTAACGAGCTGAGATACGGCCTAATCATGACTACCACATGGACATCCCCAAGACCGGAGCTGCCATAGGAAGGCCCTACCTCCTCAGCTCGAGGTAGCCTGAGGGTTCGCCAAGAATAGACTGAGTTTGGACTCTGAAGGCCACAGGTCGAGGGAAGCATCCAACTCGAGGTACGAGCTAGAGTTGGAGGTTGTGACCCTTTATAAAGTCAACCACACAAGGTAAACGTGCATATATCAGACATCACGTGTCTAATATATCCCTGACTTCTCGGACACGCAGCATGAACGTGCGTATTCAGACACCCACGACTGGGTTGGGCCGTGCGGCCCATTATCCTCTTACCTATTGATTTGACCACACTTATGTGTCAGGTTTAGGAATTAATCATGAATGTCACAGAGTTGACATGATAGGTAAGAAGGTCACGGGGTGACCTTCTTACCAACTCCCAGGTGCCTTCTCCTATAAATATGGAGACCCTGGGAGTTACAAGGGGTTGGATTCTATTATGTAAAAAATACCCTGTAAAAGAATACCAAAGATATAGCAATAATATCGAGTGGTGGAGTAGAAGGATTTTAACCTTTGAACCACCTAAAAAACGTATTTTGTGTCACCATTCCATTTCCAAGATCATTCATCTATTTCGTTTCAACATAAGCACTAATCCCTTTCTCTTATCTTCTTAATTACCTGTTGGCGAATAACTGCGTCAACAACTACAAAGGACCAGAGGATTGGGACAAGGTTCTAGACAACCCAACCAAGGATGTTAACAAGGAGGAGTGGAAGAAGATCTGTCAATTATTTACAAGACCAAAATTTATTGTGCACTCCCTAAAGAACAAGGAAATTCAAAAGAAACGGAAGTATTCTACAACGCAGGGGACAAAATCTCTAGCGGCCATTCGTCGCGAAAGAGTAAGTGAAAGTTAAAATGTTATCAAAATTATTTTCTTTTAAATTATATGTTCTCTAACATTTGAGTTATAGTTTTTAGGTGAACCTGGACCTTATTGAGTCATGGAAGGAATACCACTAGAAGAAACACAACAAATAATTTTGTGAACGACGATGCTCGCCAAGATTATGTAAGTTTGAATTATATTTTTTAATATTCATAGAGTTATATTTATTGTTAGTGTCTCTAACGTTTTCTAAAAACAGGAAAAACTGAAGGTTGATTTTGAGTTACAAACTCAACAAGCATCTAGTGTCGCTTCCAATAATGATGGTTCGATAACAGTTGATCGGATGGAGGGTCTACAAAAAGTACTGGGCCAAAGGCGTGGACACGAGCGAGGAGTGGGCCGTAAATTGAAGGGGTCGAGGTCATCATCTACCCAGCGCTCTCACTTCAGCGAGTCTCAAGCCTCTCATCAACGTTCATCATAAAAGATAGAAAATTTGGAGAATAAGCTAAAGAATTTGACTGTCCAAGTCAATTTCTTGTCTCAATTTTTTTCACATTTATTTTGTCCATTAAACATTCAGATGCCGCCTATGCGTGATAGCAACAATATTTTTGTAGCTTCATCTTCTCAACCTCCATCTCTAGCTCCAGCCTATCCTTACATGTATGGGGCAGCGCCGTCTCAACCTATGGCACCTCCATACATGTACGTAGCAACACCATCACCTTATCCGTGACCGATTCCACCATCATCGCAGCCACCATATCCCTACATGTATGGAGCAGGATCATCCACATCACCTCCCCAATATCCCTAGCCGATGCCGCTGCCGCAACCACCACAGCCATCACAACCGCAACAAGAAGACAATATGGAGGACGAGGCAGCAGATTTAGGAGACTAGGTTTATTTTATTGCTAGTTATTGTTACATTATATTAATAATATGAATATTTGTTATCTTAATGTATTAACAATATGGATAATTGTTATCTTAAAGAACTAATTTGAATATTTAATATAATATTTTTATTTTTAATATATTTGTTTTCAATGATTTAAATTTTAATTAATTATTTTATTTTATTTTTTTATAAATAAAATGGTATTAAGGGCGACAGTGTCGCCCCCTAATAATCAAGTATCAGGGGCGACTAGTGACATGATAAGGGCGACACATCAACTAACATTTACGCCACATGTGAAAATATTTGGGGCGAAATCTCATGGTATTAGGGGTGACATGTCGCCCCTATTAATCAAGTATCAGGGGCGACTATTGACATTTCAGGGGTGACACATCAACTAAAGTTATGCCAAATGTGCAAATATTTGGGGCGACATCCAAACTTTTAGGGGAGACGCAATTGCCCCCTAATATTGGAATATTAGGGGTGACCCTTAGTCGTCCCTAATGTACACTATTAGATGCATTTTATTAGGGGTGACATATCATGGGTGATTTTTATGGTTATTAGAGGCGACATGCGTCGGCCATAAAACTGATTTTTGTTGTAGTGATATCGGTCATGTCATATATAATCCCTATTATATACAGTACATTTACCAAGATGCCTAACCATATCAGTAATCCAAATCTAGACTACTTGCATCATGTATGCTTAGTAAATCTTACTAGTAACAATTCATTGAATATTCCTTACTTTAATATATTACTGACTATATTTATTCATTGTATATGATATTAATTCTCTCGTACTAATACAATATCATATTCTCATAAATGAATATGAAATTTTCTTGATATTCATATAAACTATTCAAATAATAATTATAACATTCAAATATAATAAAATTATACTTTTATTTAAATCGAATAAAATGTCTTTCATGCTTTAATGACATAAATCCTAAGACATTTGCATAACGATACTACCTTCTTTGATATTTTCTTCATTTTTTTTTGTATATAGAACAAAACCAGCAAAATCTCTAACTATAGTCAAACATATTACATATAGTTTTCTTGTGATTATTGTTGCTTAAATAACTTAGGGATGCAGGGGAAAAAGCTCAATCAATTGGTATTTAAATTTGTTTTTGGATTAAAAACTCAAAGTATAAATAACAAATATTATTATTATTATTATTATTATTATTATTATGAATTTTAATTGCTAACAAATTCTAATCTATTTAATATTTTGATTAAAAAAATTATATAAGATATAATCTTGATTAATATTCTTTAAAAAGAAATAAAATATCTTAAATAAATACATAAGTATTAAGTTACTGGTCATTAATTAATAACTATTAAATTTCATTGATAAACTATCAAATTAATCACATTCATTGAATAAGAATCTAATGGTTGAAATTAATGTAACCATCAATAGAGAAATATTGACGTAACTATTGAGTATTTACCCAATTTATTAATTTATATAATTGTATATATTATAATTATAGAATGTCTCTAATAAATTTTTAAAAAATTCTAAATAATTTAGGATGCCTAAATTAGAATTCAAACAATTTTTTTCAGGCATGCCTAAAAAACAAAATAAACATCCATGCAATAAGTAGCTTAAATCCTAATTTTGGCACCCAATAGTATTTAGAATTTATTAAATATTTATGAAATGTCTCATACAACTACATAGGTATACAATCATATAAAAAAAAATTAGGATTACAACTTATCGATGTACCAAAAACAAAAACAGTTTCTACTTATAAATACAAAATAAAATCCCTCCTTAATGTAATAGCCCCTTAATTAATTATATGACTTAAGAGATCTTTTATAATAGGTGCAAAATCAGATATGCTACCATATTATATACATTAATATTAATTCCCTAAAAAAATCAATAGAATCCACACACCAAACATGACCAATACAAATATATACGTACTCATAGTTATTAGGGACCCAAACCAAAGTACTATATCTTAGTTAATTAATACATCTTCTTATAATTATTAATTAGAAGACTGAAGACCTCATTCAATGCACGATTCTTCGTTCTTAAACCATATTTCCAGATTTCCATTCTTATGAGAAGAAAAAAAAACTATAGTCTTTTGTGTGTATAATAAAATAATATATATTTTTTATATATTTACAAACGGCGCCGTAGTGAGTAGCTTGATATATTTATATATGTTGAACTTCGAGTTGAGGAGGGTTTTAATGTCAATTTTAATATATGGTTTTTGACTTGGTAATATTCATATAGTTTTTATTATACAGTTCACTGTACATGATTGGACTTAATTGCTCATTAATTAAAAGCGTAATAAGGTTATTTATCTAATTAAATCTCAAGATCTAAACTCTATAGAAAAATTATTTAATTCACTTCAATACTTTGAGTATCATTATATAATATAAGAATGGTCCATTACATTTATATATACCATGTAACAAGACGCATTTGTTTAGTTTTAAAATTATAAATATACTTATATAAATATATATTTATTTTTATTATATAATGTTTAATATAATATAGGACATAAATGTATTAAAAAATTAGGACAAAATATTATTTATAATTTTAATAAAAATCGGTTCATTTTTTTCTTCAATATATAATAGAATAAATTACAGTTCTATAATATATATATACAAATATTTATATTAATAATCTCTACATATAAGACATATAAACACAACATTGACAAATATATACAGACTACATGACATATATATAAATTACAATAATATTTAAAAAGAAATTAATAATAGAATAAAATAATAATATAAAAAGTTATAGTGTAGAGTAATATACATGCAGCAATGTCCTTTGGTGAATTTGATGAAGAAAAAGAGCTCAATCATATTAATATTATACATAGATTTTAAATTTAAGTTAATTTGTTGGCTAGTTTTTTTTTTTTTTAAAGAAGTTTGTTGATAGTAGATTATATTATGTTATATGTTTATTATTTTTAAATAATGTTCATTGTAAAATATGTAAAAAATATCTTATTTTAATTTATTTAATTTGATTTAAATTTAAATCATGTTTATAATATACCGTTAAATATAAACATATTTTGTTATATATAAAAATATTATATTAAAGTTTATGAAAAAAATAAAACAAATTTTTAAAACAAAAAAATGTCATTATCTACGCATTAACAATATCTGAATACGATCACTGAGATTATAATCCTAGCGCAACCAAATCGAGGGTACTCAAGAACATTACTCTAATACCATGATAATTTTGCAAAATAGACAAAGGAGATTTGAGAGAGAATCAAAATGAAGGCTAGGTTTTCATTATATCAAAAGAGATAAAAATAAGAGTACAAGAGTAACAAAATATATAGCCAAAATAATGAGAGGCTAAAAGACTAAACTACCCTTACATAATAATAAAACTTATATTATTAACAAATATATACATTATTATACATGTTTATACAATCGAATGGTGCATGTATCAAATCATTGCTTCCAACCTCTAACTAGTTAGTATTATATAGATACAATATAGAAAGGGTAGGGAGGAGTGTTACCTTCCAAACGACACCTTATATCATTGATGCAACGTTTCAAATAGTGAATATTTATTTAGCGTTCACTTTTATGATTTGTTGAGCATATATATAGGAAAATTTATTCTACATTGTACGGGGGTGGCATAGATCCCGCTGTAGCCACTAAATAAGTTTTATAGTACATTATGGTTAAGATTATGTGTGAGGAATGGATGAGATGACTACAAAAAAATGACTATATTCTTGTCCATAATATTAGAGTTTGTATTATTGTCCGGTTCGAGAATAAATTTTATTCAGTTTGCAATCATTCGATCTGAGATTAAATTGACATAATAAAATCTATCTCTCATAGTACATATTCGAGATTTACCCCCAAACCAACAAAATTAAAAGTCGCAACAATACCAAATTCATTCATGTTATGCATCCATGTTAGACATGTACTCTTTCATTGGAATGAAATTTTGGTTGCCTTTTGTTAATCAGAAAAAAGTTATTCTAATGTTGTTATATGTTATTTGATTTTATAATGCCAAAACTAAAATTCTTTATTTTTTTAATTTGTGGAATATGAACATATATAAAATTTTAGGAATTTACCATATATATATACGGTTTTTAAACTTTGTTTTTCATTTTTACGAGTTTTTTTTATATTCTATTTTTATATTTTGTTTCTTTTTATTTATATGTCAAAATTCTTTTATTTACTTCATTTTTAGGTGTCTTCTCATTTCCCCTCTCCAGTCCAGGTCCTCTCTCTCCCCACTCTCTGCTCCTATTGCGAACTCCCACTTACCCTCTCCCAAACCTTCTCCTCTATTTTACTCACATGATCGAATCGCATAAGCCACCTTTGGCCAATAGAAACCACCTCTCAGCAGTCACATATGCTTGAAGTCACCATCCTTTATAATAGGTCACAGAAGCTTGATGTGACTGCTAGGAGGTGGTTTCTGTCAGCCAGAGGTGGCTTATGCGATTTGATTTTGTGAGTAAAATAGAGGTGAAGGATTGGGAAAGGGTGAGTGGGAGTGGGAGTTCACAGTAGGAGCAGAGAGTGGGGAGAAAGAGAGGACTTGGAATGGAGAGGGAAAATGAGAAGGGGAGAATGGAGAGGGTGTAACGTCCCAAAATTGCCTTGATTAGGGGCCGGGAGGGAAATATTTGAATATTATGTGAATTAATTGGATATTGATGCGATTATGTGAATTGTATGTTTTATATTATTATATAGTTGATTATACATGTTTAGGTATATTAAATGTGCGAAGCAAGCCTACTTTTATTTAAATTGGCATATTTGTAATTTCGACATGTTGAGGGTCTAATATTAATTAAATGATAATATGTGAGTGAGAACATATTATTATGTGGATATATTTGAGCTATTCGGCAGGAGTCGGTCCTTTCGAGCAAGATAGTAGTTTAGTCACAACGGGGAATTTATACCTGGCTCGGGGTGAACCAAGGGGTATTTCGGTAATTCGGTGAGTTACAGAGACTCAGGAGAGTATAAGTCACATTTTGGGAGGAAAGGACTGTACTCAGGGGTCTTCAAACACTTTTTACTCAGGACCTGAGGTAAGAAAACTGCACCCGGTTTGTGTTTAGGGCTTGGCTCAGTTATAGTACAAGATTAAATACGTTGTGCTTACCTGTGCTATGTAATAGCTGCTTGTTTGTATATCTAATTGGGAAGCTTAACTTATAAGTTGAGGATTCATTTGTGTTATCTGATGAAGAACTTGGCTTAATAGTCAAGGACATATCTGTTTTAAAAGACTCGACTTATCAATCAAAGGTTAAGGACTCGACTTATCAGTCGAAGGTTAAAAGATTCGACTATCAGTTGAAGGTTAAAGACTCGATTTATCAGTCGAAGGTTAAAGACTCGACTTACCAATCGAAGGTTAAAAGACTCGACTTATCAGTTGAAGGTTCAAGACTCGACTTACCAATCGAAGGTTAAAATACTTGACATATCAGTGGAAGGTTAAGGACTCGATTAATCAGTCAAAGGTTAAAAGAATCAACGTATCAGTTGAAAGTTAATAGACTCGACTTATCAGGCAAAGGTTAAGAGACTCGGCTTATAGGTCGAGGGTTTAAAGGCTCAGCATAGGAGTCGGGGGTGGCAATAGCATGCTAAATGCTAGCCGATAGGGTTAAGCCAACTGGGAAGTGAGATATACGCTTGAACGCCCCTAGCATCATCTGGAATGTTAAACATAAGACCTACTCGGCTAACTCTAAGGCTTGTTATATGATAAATTAGGCAATAGGCCCTATTGTGACTCTATAGTCACTTATCTGAATTGATTGAATGCATGAGTAGGGTAATTACTGCTAGGCATGCTAATTAGGAATTTGTGATCTGATAATGTACTCTTATAAGCATGATTATGTTTTCTTGCTGAGCCTCGACTCACGAGCGCTAAATGGTGCACGTAAAGGAAAGGTGAAGCTGGACCAGCCATGAGTTGGAGAGCTTCAGGGGCAAAGTGTACATATGCCACATGCACGTCCGCCATGACCGAGGTTATCAGTTGGAACTAGGGTTGGACCCTGATTTTTCCACCTAGGTCAGCTTTTGTATACATTTTTGGGTTTGTAACCATTTTAAACTATGTTGGGATCCCCTATATTGCAGTCAAACTCTTTAATGAAATTGTTGACTGTTGACCGATATTTTTAGTACCTAAACCTGTGGTTAGTTTTAATTACACGATTTAAGTCCAAATGACTCATTTAGCGAGTTAAGCACTATTTAAATTACACAGTGTAACTGTACAAGATTAGGAGGACGTTACAACTTGGTATCAGAGCGGTTTAGCTTTAAAGATTCCTGAAGATTGGTTGGGCATGTATACTCGTCATTGAAGACAAGCTCTACTCAGGGTTCGGTAACTGTTTATGTTAATTTGTGTTTACCTGCCTATTTGATATTTGAACGTCTTATTTGCATGCTTGATTAAGAAGCATGAGTTATACTAATAAGGTATGGCCTTTGATTGTTATGTGGATGATAAAGGATGTGCTTATTAGCAATATTACTGCTATAAATATTGAATAATGTGCTTATTAGCACCCTAATTGAGAATGAATATAACTGACTTGCTTATTAGCATGACTGTTGTATGTGAAAGCTATAGAATTGCTTATTAGCACTGTTATTGCATGTGTATGCTTAATTGTTCGGTCTTGGACCGTGGGGTGGTATCGTTATCGTTGCTTAATGTCTTGAGTCATTGATTGTAGATGGACTTGGAAGTATGCTTCCAGGGCAATCAAATGAACCAGTTGGCGCTGGAAGTCAGGTCAGAGACAACGACCAGGGTCAGAACCAGCTCCTGAGAACTAGTAACAGGTGCTTGTTGATACACAAGCTAGGATATAGAGGCAGGAAGAAGAAATCTGCCTATTGAGACAACAACTGGTTCCAGCAGGGAACGCTGCACTAGTTTTGGCAAAATTATTACAGCAACCGCCAGGGGCTGAAAACAGGTGGGAGCCTCTCTATGAGCGCTTCAAAAAACAACACCCTCCTACCTTTGAGGGAGGGCCATATCTGCTGCAAGCTGAGTAGTGGATGGGTATGACCACCTCCATCTTGGACTTTATGGGGGTGGCAGGTAATGACAGAGTGGCTTATGCCACATTCATGTTTCGGGAGGGCGCCCGAATCTGGTGGGAAGTGGTATCCCAAACCAAAGATTTAAAGACTATGAGCTAGGAAGAGTTCAGAGAATTGTTCAATGAGAAATACTATAATGATGCAATCAGAGCTGCAAAGGCTGATGAGTTCAGTAATATGGTACAGGGCACCATGACTGTTACAAAGTACACCCTAAAATTTGATAGGTTGGCCAAGTTCGCTGCAAACTTGGTGCCAACTGATGTGATAAGAAATGAGAGATTTGTTCGAGGGCTAAACGTTATGATAGCCCGGGATGTTAAAATTTCTTCAGTACATGGAGTGACAACTTATTCACAGGTAGTGGAGAAGGCACTTACAGCTGAGGGCGTTAAGAATAAGATTTGGCGCAAGAACGCAGTCATAAGGGATACTAAGAGGGTGGTACCTTAATTTATTGGATCTAGTAGGGGCAGAGGCCCTAGTGACAAGAAAAGAAAGACCCCAAATACCATTACAATTCCAGGCCCAGATAGAAGGCCACGGGGTAAACAGGTTGGTCGCTAGGGCTGCAATGAAAGCTAGAGGACTTATCTAGAATGTGTTAGATGCAGGAGATGTCATCTGGGAGAGTGTCGGGTGAAGGTTTGCTTTTTATGTGGTATAGTTGGGCACCTTAAGAAGGATTGCCCAAGGGTGAAGAAGGAAGAACCAAAGAAGGAGGACAACTTGGCTCAATCTCGAGTGTTCCCATTGACATAATCAGAGGCTGAGGCTCGACCCTCAATAGTGACAGGTCAGCTTTCTAGTGCTGACACTTCTTATTCTATTTTGATTGATTCTGGGGCTACACATTCCTTTGTATCTAGTAGGGTGATTGATAGGTTGTGTAGACCATGTGAATACTATGTAGTGAGATTTGGGACTTTATTGCCTACTAGGAAACTGATAGTCTCTAGGAGATGGGTCAGATCATTACCTGTGGAAGTGGATAGCAGAGAGCTATCGGTAGATCTCATTCAGCTAGTCATGGAAGACTTTGATATGATTGGTTATGGATTGGCTAGACAAGTATATGGCAACCATAGATTGTAAGAAAAATATGGTAACCTTTGAACCTGAGGGCGATGACCCATTTGTATTTGCAGGAATTGTGCATGGACTCTGTATTCCTATGATATCAGTGTTTAGAGCTAGAGACCTATTGTGAGGTGGTTGCATGGGATTCCTAGCTACTATTGTAGATACCACTAGGGTCTTGCCAGTTGGACCTGGGAAGACCATGTTAGTTTGTGAGTTTTTGGATGTATTCCTAGAACAGTTACTAGGGTTACCGCCCCATGTAGAGATATAATTTTTCATTGAATTGGCATCAGGGACAAAGCCAGATCTAGAGCACCATACCAGATGGCTCCAACAGAGTTAAAGGAACCGAAGGTTCAGCTACAGGAGTTACTAGACTTGGGGTTTTATCAGGACCAATTTTTTGCCATGGGTTGCGCTAGTCTTATTTGTGAAGAAGAAAGATGGCTCTCTAAGGATGTGTATTGATTACAGAGAGCTGAACAAGCTGACTATCAAGAACAGGTATCCACTACAAAGGATTGATGATTTGTTTGATCAGTAATTGGGTAAGACTATATTTTCAAAGATTGATCTTTGATTTGGTTATAACCTGCTAAGGATCAAAGATGAGGACATTCCAAATATGGCCTTTTGTATAAGGTATGGGCATTATGAATTCTTAGTCGTGTCATTTGGATTAACTAATGCTTCGGCAGCCTTCATGGATCTGATGAATAGAGTGTTCAAAGATTACTTGGACAGATTTGTGATAGTATTCATCGACGACATTCTGGTTTATTCTCAGTCGGAGTTAGAACATGGGCATCATCTCTGGTTGGTATTACACAGGTTGAGGAAAAAAAATTGTATGCAATGTTCCAGAAGTGTGAGTTCTGGTTATCTCAGGTTACGTTCCTCGGTCATATAGTCAATAAGGATGGAATTATGGTGGATCCAACCAATATTGAGGTGGTCAGGGATTGGCCAAGGCCAAGGAGTGCTTAAGAGATTAGGAGTGTAACGTCCCAAATTTCTTATAAGGCTGAGTGCCTTGATTACTATGCCTGGAGGGCCTAATTGGAATTATATAAGTGATCCTGCCTCTACCACTTGATCTAGTTGGGCTGACTTCTTCAGCTTAGGTCCCATCTGTTGGGTCACAATCTCCTGCCCAAAATGACGGATCAAATGGAGTAATGGGCTAGCCTATAGGAAGAAACTATGACCCCGCCCACGGAATAAGTTCAGTGACGAATTCGAACGAATGCCCGAGCTAGCTTTAAGGTAGACTAGAGTAGTAAGAGTCCCACTTGAAACAGTTAGGGGGTCATCGAATCGAGTTGTGCCACTTTTGCTTTGATTTCGTTACGAACTTCATTCTCCTGTATCAGTTCTACCTTACAAGTCCTTCTCATGATTAATGGATTATACGTGTGATTATGTGATATAAATGATTTATGAGGTAATGTGATTAGACATGCATGTTTATGTGTAATAAATATGCATGTGGGCCCATTTTTGTAAATTGGGGTATGTTTGTAATTTTGGCCCATTGAGGGCATAAATGTAATTATGTATGTGTTATGAGTGAGGTGCCAATGTTATGGGAATATATTTGAGATGTGTGGTCCGAGGCGATCCTTGTGAGAAGATTAGCGGAATAGTCACAATGGGGTCTAATACCCGGCTCGGGTGAGCCAATGGGTATTTTGGAAATGCGGTATGTATTTGAGGTTGAACGGGTAACACATAATTACTCAGTAATTATTTGGGTATGTTGGGATTAATTGGGAATTTATAGGGTTACTCGAGGTTTAGCGAGAAATATGGTAAATGGCGATCTTGCCCTTGGAGGCATAAAAGAACCAAGATAGAGGTTAAGGGTGTTTTAGTATTTTCACCCCTAACCTTAGATAGACTTAGATGGTTGTAGACTCTAGGGGAAGCTTTCAGATAATTGTAGAAACAAACACTCAACAACTCTTTTCTTTCCTCTTTCTCTTTCTCTCTCTCTCTCTCTCACTCTCTCTCTCTCTCTCTCTCTCTCTCTCTCTCTCTCTCTCTCTCTCTCTCTCTCTCTCTCGTGTCTCTCCTCCCCCTTAAGCCTTGGATGGGGGTGGCATCATTTTTGGAGACGCTGGCTTAGTAATTGAAGGGTAGAATCTTGAATTTGAGGATTTGGAAGAGCATAGATGGGATTAGGTGAAGCTTAAGAATCGTCATTACTCACTTGAGGTAAGTTTTAGACTCTGTGTTAGAAATTTCATGTTTGGCTTTTTTAGGATATTGAGTTTTTCAAACTCAAGGTTAGAATTATGTGCTACGATTAAGTTTTGATTTGGTTTTTGGGGTGTAAATGAAGCCTAGGCTGTGTTGCTAAGAATTTTAGACTTAATTCTGGCCTTAGAACATGTTTGGGTTGATTTTGGGGAGTTTAGGAATTTGAAAATGCTGGGAAAAACTAGGTTCGCAGGTCCGAGCCACGGCCTTGTTGTTCAGGCATCGCGACCCGCATGAACCCTGGAGGCTTTGGAGCCTCTGAATTGGTCCAGGCGTAAGCTGAGGGGCACCGCGGCCTATGTCCCAAGAAGAGAGCCTCGGGGTCCTCTGACTTGTAGCGTGTCACGACCCTAAGGGGTTAGGCCATGGCCCAATAGGGCATATTGCCCAAAATAGGGTCTTACACTCGGGAACTCAAATCTTAAGGCTCGGGAAGGATCTTACTACCCAGTTTAGTAGAATTCTAGGTCTCAGATGCTAATATGCTATTCCAAAGGCTTTTATGGATTTAGATCATGATGGTTATTTATCATTACGTTGTGGATAGGTTTTGTCGCTCAGGCTCAGGCTTAGGGATCGTGCTCGGGATCGCTTTTGGTTGTCAGCTTGGGACACAAGGTAAGAAAACTGCCAGTTCCCATAGAGCTATATTGTGCTTAGTATTGTATGTATGGTTAGCAACTATAAATTCATATGTGTGTTTATGACAGAATCGACAAAGGTTAGAGGCAGCATAGGCTGGGATCAGCAAAGGTCGGAGTTGGCAAAGGTCGGGATCGGCAAGGGTTGAAGACGATATAGGCCTGGGAAGACAAGGGTCGGGAGCGGCAAAAGACCGAGATCAGTGTTAAGCATGCTGAATGTAGGCTGCCAGGCCGAGACCCTCAAAGGGAATGACAAAGGCCGAGTACGGCATTAAGCATGATGAATGCAGGCCGCTAGAGCGAGACCCTCAAAGGATGCTATACTCACCTGCTAGGTTAAGACCGTGGACTTGGTGCCTAGTAACGCACTGTAATGCCCCAAATTTCCTAATAAGGTTTAGGACCTTGATTAGGAGGTCGGGAGGGCCATAATTGGTTTATTATGTTATTAAATGGTTATATGCATGTTTATGTGAATTATATTATTATATGATTATAAATGCATGCATATGGGTCCACATTTTATTATAAGGGAATTTTGGTAATTTGGCCCATTGAGGGCGTAATTGTGTATTTTTGTGCATGTGGGTGAGTTATGAATGGTACCACATTATATGTGGATTTTTTTGAGCCTTTCGGCATGAGACGATCATGAAATGCAAGTTTTCGGTCTGATCATAACGGGGTTAGTTTCGAGGCTCGAGGTGAGTCTCGGGGTAATTTGGTGATTAGAACGTTGCCGGGAATTAAAGGGTAACGGGATATGAATTATTAGCATTTGGAAATATTGAGAATAACGAGAATTGGAGGGTGTTAATTATAATTAACGAAATAGGCGGGAAAGGGCGGTTTTACCCTTGGAAGTCTTTAGAGGGATTTTATTGACCTAGGGGCAATATGGTCATTTGGAAAAGGATATGTATCATTTAAAGGCTGTATAAAATGTAAGAAAAATAGAGTATCATCATCCTATCTCATCTCTCTCCCGTACCTCTCCTTCTCTTATTTTCCTCTTCTGATTTTTGAACCTTACTTGAAGAACCAACCTAGGAAATCAAGGTTTGAGGTTGAGAACTTTGATTCTTCCATTGAAGGGGATCTAAATCAAGCTTGAGGTAAGATTTCATCCTTGAATATAAGCTATACTCTATTTTTCCTCTTGGTTTTTCAGTTGAGAATTTGAGATGATAAGTTGAGAATTAGTGGAAGCTTTTGAGAAAGATTGATTGGGTTTTAAAGAGGTTGTGATATGTATGAAGTTTAGGGATTGAATTGGATGTTTAGGTGATTTTTGGGGCTGGTTTGAAGGGTTTTTTTCAGGGGAAGTCACAAGGAAGGAAACCAGAAGGATTCTGGTCTGTGATTGGCGCAGGAGCAAGAGTCGGGATCGGCATTGGCCGCGTATTACTGACCTGAGAGTCAGAACCGGCATAAGCGTCAGGGACGTAGGGCCGAATGAAGATTAGATCTAATCGATATCAGCGTTGAATGACTCATATGGGGTATTAATTCTGGACCGACCTGAAGGTCGATGAAAATTATAAGCGCTTGGCTAGTATAGGACTAGTTACTAAGAGCCAGAGCCTAGGCCTAGGTGACTGTTTGTCACATGGCTAAGGAACAGTGTTCCATAGGTATGACTCTAGGGTCATGAGGAAGGTTATGTTGGTGACTAATCATCATGCACCTATCATGTTTAAGCTAGTGAAAGGATCACTTATTTATAAAGGGAATGGAACCCACCTTAGTGACTTGTACCACTGTCACTCTTTTATTCAGGGCTATCAACCCGATATGGTTACCGAAACCACCAGTGTTAAATCACTATTCTGATTAGGATTGACTTGATAGTCATCCACTCATAAGGGTAGGATTCCTTATCCTGGATACCCATCATTACGTGAACCTATTTGCCTGCTTGAATAAGGCTATATTTGCTAGGCGTGTGCCTTATGATTTGATGACATGTTATTACTGTTGATGAGCATATTAAGTTTTCTTGCTAGGCTTTGGCTCACGGGTGCTATGTGGTGCAAGTAAAGGCAAAAGAAATTTGGACCATCCTTGAGTTGGAGAGCTTAGGTGACGATGTGTACATATGCAGCTGCTCGACCACCACGGCCGAGGGTTGAAAGAGGAACTAGGGTTAAAGCCTGTTTTGCCGCTTAGATCGGCTGGTTGTAAATATTTTCATGTAATAGACCTTTAAATTATATTTTTGGGATCCCAATGTATACAGTAAACGCTCTAATGAAACGTTATATCTTAACCAAAAATTTTAATCCCTATACTGCTAATCATACTTAGTTACACAATTTTGGCCAAATGACTCGATTAGCAAGTTTAGCACTGTTTATAAGGCACACCGTAACGGTCCCTGGAGTTTAGGGCGTTACACGCACCCTGATTGGCGGAGGCTGCTGTTGTGCTTACGTGCTGTTATGCTGCTATGTTGTTGTACTTATTTGCTGTTATGCTGCTATGCAAATGGGTTTATGTGTTGTTGTGAATGTAGATGGAAACTTGTAGATTGTTTGATGTGTTTAATTAATTATGTATTTGTTAGAGTAAATTATTATATGTTTTGTTGTGAAGTTTTCTTGTTGGGCCTTGGCTCATGGGTGCTCTATGGTGCAGGTAAGGGGAAGGAAAAGATCGATCAACCATGAGTTGGAGGGCACGGAGCGGTACGTACATGTTTGGCCTGCCTGGCTGTCACGACTGGGTTGTTTTGAGGGACACGTTGTAAATGTTCAATTTTTTTGCTTAGGTCGACTGTACCCATATCTTTGGATTGTAAATGTATTTCAAAAAAACATTTGGGATCCCAACATAGCACTTTTATAATTTTAATGAATGTCCAATCTTTTATGCTTAATTTCCATTAAACAAGTCTTTCTATTGATTTAATCACACTTTTTAGTTTAATACCTCGATTAGCGAGCTAACGACATCTTTTAAAATCACATGGTAACGGCTCTAGGGTAGTAGGGTGTTACAACTTGGTATAAGAGCATGCCAAAGTTTATGGTTCCTGGAGATTGACCGAACATGTACGCTCATTGCCAGAGACAAGCTCGACTCAGGGTTGGTTGGTATTAAATGCAATATATGTTTAATTGCTTATCTGAATTGCCTTATCTGCTAGAATAGGGAGCATGATGGACATGTATGTGTTTTGTAGGAATAAGGCTTGGTAAGTGATGTATGAGTGTTATGGACTTGCATCCTAGTATGCATATCGTATATGGCTTTTGTATTATTTGGCCTTGCTAATGGTACAGTGTTGGATAAAAATATCAGGGCTTGTAGGTTAGGTTACCGGTTGTAGATTTATTTGGAGGTTTTATGTCCAAAGCAGTCAACTGGATCAGGTAGTATTAATGGTGGGGTTGCAGATGGCAGTTGAGGCCAGAATTATCCGTCAGCCTTGGGATTGGCACTAGATGTTTGGTGTCATGCAAGCAGGATTGCAAAAGCAAGAAGGATTAGGTGGTTGAGACAACAGGTTCTGTTAGGGAACGCTACCCTGTGAGTATTGGAAACAATGGCACCAGTTATGATTCAACCTGAGGGTGGAAACAGATGGGAAGTACTATATGAAAGATTCCAGAAGTGTCATCCCCCAATTTATGAGGGAGGTTTGGACTCGTTCAGAGTTGAATAGTGGACGGGCTTGGTTAGCTCGTCCTTGGCTATATAGAAGTGAAAGGAAATGATAGAGTGGCATGTGCCACGTACGTGTTGCAGGAGGATGCCCGAACATGGTGGGAAGTTGTATCCCAGACTCGGAATGTTGTCATGATGGGTTGGGAGGAATTCAGACAATGGTTCAACAGGAGGCATTATTGTGACGCAGTTTGAATTGCGAAGACCAATGAGTTTATGAACTCGGTTTAGGGTAGTGAGACAGTGACATAGTATGTCAGTGAGTTTCAAAGATTAGGATCTCTCCAGTATATGATATTGTTACCTATGCTTGGACAGTAGGGAGGGCCCTTGTTATAGAGGATGCAAGAGACGGGATATGGAGTAAGAGTGTCGTTGGACTGAAAGCTCAAGCAATTGTATCCCTATTTGCGGGATCAGGTAGGGGCGGAGGCCCGGTAACTAAGAAAGAAAGACCCCTGATAGTTCTACTACTCCTGGTTCTGATGCAAAGGGTCATAGTATTTAGAGCGGTCGCTAGGATGGCGATGAGATCTGGAGGAGTTATTTAGTATGCACTAGGTGCAAGAGACATCATGTGGGAGAATGTCGAGCGAAGGCATGTTTTCGATGAAGAATGGCAGGGCCCAATAAGGGGAATTTCTCGAAGACAAAGACGAAAGAACCAAAGAGTACAGATAACCCTACCCCAGCTCGAGTGTCCGTCTCGATGCGGTCAGAGCCTCAGGCTAGTCCCTCAGAGGAAGCAGGTCAGCTTTCAAGTTCATGAACATTTATATTGAGTTAGTTCTATGAAAATTTCAAGGTGATCCTGAGTGTGGGTTTGTTTGTCAAATAAGGAATAACCATAGAATGCAAGGCATAATGGTGACTTCTGAGGTTGAAAGGAAAGGGCCTAGTTGCAGTTATGGTGTGCCTAGCTGTTGAGGAAGATACCATTATGGTTATTTCAGTTAGACCAGATGAACACTGGATCGGCCAGAATGGTTTCAGATGGGTTCACGAAGATTCTTTGGTATTATTTTTGCATGTAGGGAATTGGGTGTGCTATGGGATTAAGGAAGGGATAGAATTAGTATCAGGAATATTATGAAGAATGACAGTAGCTCAGCAGAAAGAATTAAAGGTTCCGTTAAAGATGTATTCGACTTGAGTGTTGATTAGATGGGACATATCAATACCATTTGTCAAGAATAAAGGATTCATTACCTGGTTGCGAGGATAGGACAATGCTCTCAAGAATTAACCCTCGATCTGGTTATTACAAGCTGAGGATCAAGGAAAGAGACATTCCAAGAATTACTTCTTGCACCAAGTAGGATGTAATGGATTATCAGTGAAGAGCAGCGGCCCAGGTAAGTTCGACAAGAAAATAGTACAGGGATGGTGTGGATAAGTCGTATTCATATTGATCGAGAAAGTTTTAGACTACTCACAATCAGCAGCAAAGCGTGAATGACAACTTTATTGATAGTACCAAGGCTAAGGAAGCAAGGTTATAGGTAAGATTCCAAATGGAATAAGTTTTGATTTCTCCAGTGGATATTCAAGGTTGCGTTATGTGAAGTGATGGGATCAAGTATAAGGTAGTTAAGATGGAAACCGTAAGGAAATTGCTAAAGGAACGCCTTAGGGGTGAGGAACACAATGAGGCCAATAAGATACATCAGCTACTACTTGAAGCATCTTCGAGGACAGCCATACCTTGATTGAAGAAACGTAAGAACCCTAAGCTGGTCTGAATTGATAGTTGCGTACTGGATTTTCAGAAGTTAGAATGAAGATTGGTTAGCATGTCATTGTATTATGATATGTACGTGATGGACTAGTATAGGAGGACGGTGCGATGGACACTGTCCTTGCTTAGAAAGTGAAATATTCGTGCAGTACATCAATAATTGGGTGTGCTGGTGTGTAGATTAAAAACAATGGTTGTTCATGCTTTACAGTGGACAGAGGAATAAGAACATAGATCCTCTGCGTGGGACTTAAAGTTAACAGTAATGGACTATAGTTAATATGATTTAATGATCGGGGTTGGTTCAAAACCTGCTATTGATAATTGGTGAATACACCTTTATGAGGAAAGAAGATCTGTAGGAATGGTTAAGAATCCTACCAATTCGATATAGAGGGGCTAAGATATGCAGATCAGTTGAGTGATCCGAAGGATGCTAACATTGAGGGGAAGATGTGGGACGAACCTTAGGTTACCCCATATGTAACGTCCCAAATTTTCTAATAAGGCTTAGTGTCTTGATTAGCGTGCAGGGAGGGCAATAATTGATTTAATTACGTTATTTCATGGATTAAATGATTATGTAATTAGAAATGCATGTTAGGTGAATTAAATATGCAGGTGGGCCCATTCTGGTTAGTAGGGGCATATTTGTAATTTTGATCGTTGAGGGCATAAATGTGAATTATGCTTGAAACCACAAGATTGTGGTGGTATATTTGTGATGTATGATCTGAGACAGTCCTAGGGAGCGGAATAATGAAATATTCACAACGGGATCGAGTACCCAGCTCGGGGGGAAGCCTAGGGTATTTTGGGGAACCCTAGGCCTAGGGATTACCAGATAACGAGTAGTGCTTTAGTAATTATTTGGGTATGTCGGGATTAAATGGGGAATTATAGGAAAACTCGAGGAATTAGCGGGATGTGGAAAATAACGGGATTGCCCTTGGTGGCATTAAAGGAATAAAGATTTACTTAGGGGCATTTTGGGTATTTTACAGTGGGGGATAGACTTAAGCTAACCTATACTCTAGAACTAACCAGAAAACAGAGGAAAGACACAACACCTTCTCTCAACTCTCTCTCCCTCACGGTTCTCTCTCTCTCTCTCTTAAGGCTAAGGAGAAATTTCTGCTAAAATTCAAAGAGAAGCTTAGAATTCCTTGGGAATTGGCTGAGGATTTGAAGAAAGTTGAAGCTAAGTGTTATCCCCAAAAATTGGAGATTGATGACGTGGCAATAGAGGTGACAAGTGGCAGTACATGGTCCGTAAAAGACACATTAATAAGTCAATAAATATATTGGCTCCTTAGAGTTGTGATAAAGAGACATGGCATGCTAGACCAGTGTGCCATGTTAGACCAGAGATGTGTCATGTTAGACCAGCTTGTCATGATAGACCAGATTGTCATGTTAGACCAGAGATGTGCCATGTTAGACCAGCTTGTCATGTTAGACCAGATTGTCATGTTAGACCAGCTAAGTGCATGACTGCCCAGTCATAGAGTATACTGGCATGCACTTCAACACAGCCAAGTGCGTGACTGCCCAGTGAAGGTGTGTTCGACCAGCTTGAAGGAGATATGGGTCGACCAGATAGAGGAGGACTAAGTCAATATTCCCAAAAATGGCTTCAACAAGAGGTCTTGGCATACGAGGGAATCTCTCATTCTTCCCAAAAATTTGGTGTTCTGTTACATTTTGAATATTTTTGTAATTTAAATGTAATAAATATAATAAAATATCCTGATTCTAGGGGATAGCAGATGTATGATCCTAAGCCTATAAATACATGGCTTATGAGATCAGAAAAGGGACTTTTTGGGGGAAATTTTGGGTCTGAGTTTTCTAGAGAGAGAAAGTGCTTGTATATGAAAGAATTCTTGTATTCTTATAATCTGTACTAAAGAAACTCATTTGGCTCAGTTCATCTGATCTTGAGTACAGATCTATAATCACAACTCTAAGTGGATTAGGCTATTACCAACATATTGGGGCTGAACCACTATAAAATTGCGTGTGTTATTTACTTTCTTTATAAAACCGTCTGTGTCATTTAATTTCTCTTGAAGGTTTTATCGTTTTTGACGTTCTCACGTCGTTGGCCAAAAACACGGTCAACACTAAGAGTAATTGGGTTTAGTTCAGACCAGAATCATGTAATCAAGGTGAGAATTTCTGCTGATTTTTACTGAATTTTCTGTGGCAATTTAGATGTTTTATGGGATTGAACTTTAGGGTATGATTTCTGAATTTTGATGAGGTTGTCGGGCAAGTTTTGGGGTATCTTTATTAGTTATACTTTGTTGGTATGAATTGTAGATTGAATTATGGGTTTATCCTCTGATTTGTGGATTTTGGAGAGATTGGCTCATAAAAATGCTTGAGGATTTCTGGGTTTTGAGCTCGAGCCACGATCCTGTTCTTCAGGCGTCGCGGTCCGTGAGTGAGAAGAGGCCTGGGAAGCCTCTGGTTTTGCCCAAGCGTCGCAGCACAAGCAGGGCGCGTCGTGGCCTGTGGCTCCCAAATGAGAGAGCCGTACTCTCTGACCTGCAACGGGCTGCGACTCAAATTAGGGAAAATGACCAAATTGGGGTTTTAAGCTCGGGAACCCAACTGTTAAGGCCCGTGAAGGATTCTACTACCCGGTTTAGTAGAATTCGAGGTCCAGAAGGCTAGTATTTTAATCCAATGTTCTTAATTGGTTATGAATTGATGGATGTCTATTTATTAATGTGTTGTAACTAGGTTTTATCGCTCAAGCTTGGGATTAGGGATCGTGCTCAGAATCTCTTTGGGTTGTCATCTCAGGACACAAGGTAAGAGAATTGTTTGTGCCCGTAGAGCTATGTGATGTGTAGTGTTGTGTGTATTATTTATAGCTAGTATGTCATACATGTGATTGTGACTGATCAGCAAGAGCTGGAAGCAGCAAGAGCCGGGAACGGCAAGATCTGGAAGCAACAAGAGTCGAGATTGGCAAAGGGCCAGGATTATTGTTAAGCATGTTGAATGCAAGCCGCCAGGACAAGACCCTCTAAGGGTGTTGTACACATCCGCTCAGTTAAGACCGCGGACTTGGTGCCAGCAACGCACCCCGATCGGTGAAGGCCGCTATTGTACTATTGTATTGTTGTGCTTTTAAGCTATTGTGTTGTTGTGTATTCCATAGGGATCTGTAAATTGTTTGTTATCTTTGATTAAGTATTTATTTGTTGATATGAATTATTGTATGTTGTGCATCGAAGTTCTCTTGCTGGGCCTCGGCTCACGGGTGCTTTGTGGTGCAGGTAAGGGCAAGGAAGAGGTCGATCAACCATGAGTTGGAGGGCATGGAGCGGTGCGTACATGTTTCGCCTACCTGGCCACCATGACCAGGCCTGTTTTGATAATTTTTTTGTAAATGACTGATTTTGTCACTTAGGTCAACTGTATTCACATTTTGAGTTGTAATACATTTCAAATAGTATTTCGGGATCCCAAATGTATAACTATTATAATTTTAATGAATGTCCAAATCTTTTATAACCAATGTTGTTAAATGAGTCTCTATTTCAATTTAATCATACTTTTTAACATAAAACCTCGATTAGCGAGCTAATGGCACATTTATAAAATAAAAAAAATACTAGGGAGTTACAACTTGGTATCAGAGCGTGCCAAGGTTTATGGTTTATGGAGATTCAACGAACATTTATGCTCGTTTCCAGAGATAACCTCGAGTTAGGGTCGGTTGGTATTAAGTGAAATATTTGTCTAGTTGCTTATCTGAATTGCCTTATATGTTTGTAATATATGGAGCGTGAGCATTATACATTTGTTGTTTGGTATGTTTTTTGTATGTGGCCATTGTATTGTTTGGCCCTACTTGGGGAGTGGTTTTTGATAGGATCACCATATCTGATAGAATGAGTCATTGACTGCAGACAAATTTAGAAGTTATGCATTCGAGGCAGTAAAGTGGGGCAGACATTGTTAATTCTGGGTTTGTGAATAGTAGTCGGGGTTAGAATCCTCCATCTTCCCCATAGGATTGGCAGCAGGTGTTTGCTGGCATGCAAGTTAGACTGCAAAAGCAAGAGGAAGAGATTAGGTGGTTGAGATATGGGGTTCCATCAGGGAACGTTGCTCCGTGTGTTTCGACGACAATGGCATCAGTTTTGGTTCAACCTGAGGGTGGAAGCAGGTGGGAATTGTTGTATGAAAGATTCCAGAGGCTTTGTCCTCTAGTTTTCAAAGGGGGCTTAGATCCGTTCAGAGATTAATAGTGGATGGGCATGGTTAGCTCCATCCTCAATTATATAGGATCATAAGGCAATGATAGAGTGGCTTATGCCACGTACATGTTGCGAGAGGATGCCCAAACGTGGTGGGAGGTGGTATCCCAGACTCAAAATTTTGTTATGATGGGTTGGGAGGAATTCAGACAATTGTTCAACAAGAGGTACTACTGTGACGCAGTTCGAATTGCGAAGACCAATGAGTTATAAATTTGGTTCAAGGCAGTAAGACAGTGATAGAGTATGTCAACGAATTTGATGGGTTAGCCAAGTTTTCTTTTGATTTAGTACTGATAGATGTAGCCCGGAAGGAACGATTCATTCGAGAGTTGAATCTTGGGGTGACCCATAGAGCTAGGGTTGCTCCAGTCCACGAGATTTCTACCTGCGCTCAGGCGGTAGGGAGGGCCCTTGCTATAGAGGAAATAGGAGGTTAGATATGGAGTGAGGGTGTCGTGGGGCAGGAAATTCAGACAATGGTACCCCTATTTGTGGAAGCAGGAAGGGGTGGAGGCCTTGGTAGTCAGAAAAGAAAGACCCCTGATAGTTCTACCACTTTTGCTCCTGACAGGAGTGGTCATAATATTCAGGGCAGCCGCTAGGGCGGAAATAAGGTCTAGAGAAGTTATCTAGTGTGCGTCAGTTGTAGGAAACACCATCTGGGAAAATACCGAGCAGAAGCATGTTTTCTATGTGGAATAGTTGGGCACATCAAGAAGCATTGTCTGAAATCAAAGATAGAAGAACCAAGAAGTACAGATAGCTCGACTTTAGCTCAAGAGTCCGCCTGGAGGCAACCCAAGCCTGAGGCTGGTTCCTCAGAAATGACAGGTTGGCCTTTTAGTTTAGTTACTTTATTTATTCTAACTGAGTTTGGTGCTACACACCTATAAGTAGAAATATAGACATGAGATACCTACCGTATGAATATTATGCTATGGGAGTTGAGATTTTGCGTTTGCCAGTGAAGTTGGTAATTTCTAAGGAACGAAACACAACACTACTGGTAGAGAATTAGCAGTAAGAATTGGTTGGGATTGTTATATGATGATCTCGGTATGATCCTAAGTATGGATTAGTTGCCAATAATGGACAACCATGGACTGAAAGAGAGAGAATGGTGACTTCCGAGCTCAAAATGAGAGGACTCAACTATGACTACGGGATGCATAGCCATGGTGGTAGGCACCACTGGGGTTATGTCAGTTAAATCGAAGGGAAACTGAGTCGGTCAATGAGATTTCATATAGGTTTATAAGGATTTGTCAAGATTGTTGTCGCGACTAGGGAATTTAGTATATTACGAGGATAAGGTGAGAAAAGAACAAGTACCAGAGACATTATGAAGAATGACGCTAGCTGAGCAGCTAGAATTAAAGGTCTAGTCAGTGAAATACTAGATTTAAAGGTGATCAGACGGAGAATCTTACCATAGGACACATCACGCCATGGGTTAAGGAGAAGATCAAACCTGCAAGAGTACGTACTGTATATGAAAGCCAAATAAGGTAATTGTTAAGAATAAATATCCACTATTTATTTGGACAAGTCAAATCTAGCTCAATCAAGAATGTTTTGGACTACTTCCAATTAATAGCATAATATGAGTAATACATGTATTGATACTACTGTGGCTAAAGAAGCGGGGATCACAGGTAAGGATCCAAAAGGGATAAGCTCTTATTTCTCCAGATGATATTCAAGGTCACCTAATGGGAAGTGATGGTATTTCATATGATTCAATTAAGATAGAGACCATAAGGAAATTGTTAAAGGAACGCATTAGGGGATTAGAAATACAGTGAAATTGGTGGGACACCTCGACTTTTACCTGAAGCATCTTCGGGGAATGTTATACCCTTAATTAAAGTAAAATAGAAATCTACAGTTTGTCTGAATCAATAGTTGTGTGTCGAATTCTCAATGATTGGAACCAAGGGTTGATTCACACACCATGGTATTGGGATATGCACAGGATGGACTCATACAGGAGGATAGTGCAGTGAACCTTGTCCTTGCTTAGAACATGGAGTATTAGTGCGGTGCGTCAAGGATTAGGGTGTGCTCGTATATACACTGGAAGAGCGATCATTTGTACCTCACAATGAATGAAGGGATAAGGACTTAGGTGTTCTACATGGGATGTCGAGTTGACAGTTAAGCCGGTTAGCCAAAGTTAGGGTGGAATAATGAACGGGATTGGTCCGGAACCTGTGATTGATAAGGAGCGGAAGTACCTCTATGAATAAACAGTGAAACACCGAGAGAAGATCTTGTAGGAACGGTTAAAAATCATACCGCTTTGGCATAGATAAGTTAAGATATGCTAATCGGATGAGTGATCCAATGGATGCTAGCGTTGAGGAGAAGATGCGAGGCGAGCCTTAGGTTACCCCCTTTATGATTATTGTATCCAGGGAGTTGAATACCGGGTGGCGCACGACCTAATCTTTTGGTAAGTGAGAGATGATAATCAGAAGCCAGAAGGGCTATTATGACTCTAGGGTATCTTGAAGTTAGTCTGAAGAAATATAATTATGATCCTAAAGATGGATCACCTCAAATTGTAGATGAGGTAAGTGTTGGGGTTTTATGCCCTGATCAAAACCCAAATTCTTTGTAATCTCATTTTATTATCAATAAAAGAATAGAAATCATTTTTTGACTTGGTCAATCACTTTGCTCACATGTTTTATTTTCATAATTATTTGTTTAATATAAACTTCTATTAAATCCCGAGCATATAGCTAATCTTGTTTATAGTGACGTAATCACAGTGGAATATAAATATGATTATATGTTCAAAATAAGTTAGTCCTAAGATTAGTCAGTGCGCAGGATTTACACTGACTTGCCAATCTACGATATGATCTACTTACACATTACAGTGTTATGTTCTTTCCAGAACATTAACAAAGTAGATAAGATCGGATGTATTTGTTACATCGGACAGGACCGATATTGACAGTTGATAAGATAAGTAAACATACTGTTATTATCTATTCTAGTCATATGATATAGTTGACCATAGGTCAATTCAATCTCAATTCTGAGCGGTTAGTATTCTAATTGATTTTATTATTTGAGTTCTTTGACTTGTTCGTTACCAGCTTACCCTACGGACTAGCCCATACTTACATCTTGGGAACTCGCTAGTATAATTGAGTGGGAGTGTTAATCATAGATATCAACATCTATAGCGTCTGGCGAAGAAGTGAAACGATGGTTTCCTTTTAGTTTGGTTCAAGGTGGTAAATGATAGAGATGTCATTTTAGTAATTAATATTAGTTTACTGAAATATCATTTACAAGGAAGTAAGTGTTTTAAGGATAAAATACAATGATGGGTAAAATGGTATTTTAGTCCTATCTCATTGTAGAACATCTATAGAGGATTGAGTGACAATTGTGGTTGTAACAATGGATAATTTATAGCGTATTTATATTTGTTATAGAGCGTTCTATGAATTCAAGAGTGCAATTCCGAGTCTATAGTGGAGTCACGAGGAATTAATAAGTTAATAAATTTATTTGTTAGATTTATGATAACTTGTTGGAGCTTGATTTCATAGGCCCATGGTCCCCATTGTACCTTGGATAAAATTATCTAGATAGTCTCAATTAATTGATTTAATCATCAATTAGAATTATCAAAGTTGACCAGGTCAATTTTGGATAGTTTCACAGATTTGTGTAATTTTGAGAAGAAAAGAGAAATTATGGCAAATTTATTAATTAAGATAAATTGGTATCTAAATTAATAAATAAGTTTAAATCAAGGTTCAAATTATAAATAATTAATTTGATAAAGGATTTAAATAATTATTTAATTAATTAAATCAATAGAAAATAATACAGGCCTTGATTTTAAGTCCAATAAGCTTATAATCAAATAGGAAATTTCACGGGCCTATAGCCCATGATAATTTCGACCTAGGGCTTCAAAATGGATATTATTCTATTGATTTTTTAATTAAATTAAATGGCCTAATTGAGTCTATAAAAGGAGTGCTTAGAGAGAAGTCAAAAGATAAGTCACAAGTCATATTTTCTGATAGTTTTAAATTCTCTCTAAACGCAAGTCTTTTTCTGGGCCTCTTTGTTATTTTCTCTTCTTCTCTCTATATCTATCTCATGTGTTGAGAATTGCCCACACTAGTCTAGGTTGTTCTAAGGATACATTGGAAGATTGTGAAGAAAATAGAAGATCGGTTCAGTTTCTTGATAATACTCTACGACAAAGAGGATACAAGAGTTAGAGAAACCGAAGGAAGGACTATTTAATCTCGTTGCGTATACTGTAAGTATTCTATTCTTTGTTTCTCTTCGAATTCAATTTTAGAAACATGTTTTAGGCTATCTCGTATTAATTTGTTTAATATTAGATATACATGAAAATAAATAAAGATTCTGTATAAGCTAATCCAACAGTAAGTGGATGTGAAAAGTTATGACTTGATCTATTGGATTAACACACTATGATTAGTGTGAGTGAGACATCAAAAGAAGGAGTGTGTACGAAAGGAGACCGTACATCCCCAATAGACACCAAAGTCGATAGTGTTAGATTGGGACCCTTAGGTTCCCAAGTTCGAGAAAAGGGTCATAGAGGGTGATGGGGATAAGGTTGGAATTTGGAATTAATTGTTACCTTTAGACAATGGATAACCTGAAGGAATAACTCAGACCTTGAGTGTTCTACTTTGAATATGTGAGTTTTGAGACCTTGAGGCAAATACAATCCATGGAATGGATTGTCACGATGATGAATGCTGATAGACATCTAGAGTGGCTCTAAGTAAGATATTATGAGAAAGGGAATGAGAAATACTTATTCCGTGAAAAATGAAATCAGGAGCATGAAGTATTCTAATTCAGAGTGGGTTTGAAGGACCAGTGAAATTATTAAAGATTGTTAGGGCAGAGTGTTTACTTTATTGAAGGATATAAAGTTCGCAAGACATTGTGCTTCTCCAAATATTGTGGACTAAGAAGGGTAAAGGAGTTTAGGAAAGGAAGAAGGAATTTTGACCCTAGATTTGGATAGATTTGAAATATCCTAATAAGGACTAGGCCAGGGGCCTACAATTTAGACTTACCACAGCATGGGTAGAGGCTCATGAGGTGTTACTGGTGCCAATGTTAAGGGAAGAAGTGTTGAGTACTACCCTTGATTGGGCGAAGAGACCCTGGAATTTCAGGGGAATTTATTGTGCAAGGAAAAGCTAGTGGAACTCTGGACACAAGAGATAAAGACATACAGATTCGGACTATCCTTCTTGTGAAGGTGTTGCAAGTAGTGGCAAGGTAGAGGACCTGACTCTGGGGTTATAGTCAGGTTTTTGGAATTGGTATCCCGAGATGTTTGAATAAATTTTTAGGACCGAATTTCTTTAAGGAGGGGATAGTTGTAACTTCCCAAATTTGCTAATAAGGGTTAGTGTCTTGATTAGCGTACCGAGAGGGCGATAATTGATTTAATTATGTTATTACGTGGATTAAATGATTATGTGATTAAAAATGCATGTTTAGGTGAATTAAATATGCCTGTGGGCCCATCCTGGTTAGTAGGGGCATATTTGTAATTTTGGCCCATTGAGGGCATAAATGTGAATTATATGTGTGTTATGCTTGAAACCACAAGATTGTGTTGATATATTTGTAATGTGTGATCTGAGACGGCCCTAGGGAGCGGAATAGTGAAATAGTCACAACGGGGTCGAGTACCCGTCTCGGGGGGAAGCCTAGAGGTATTTTGGGGACATAGTATGTGTTTGGGATTATCTGATAGTGGGTAGTGCTTTAGTGATTATTTGGGTATGTCGGGTTTAAATGGGGAATTATAGAAACACTTGAGGAATTAGCAGGATGTAGCAAATGATGGGATTGCCCTTGGTGGCATTAATGGACTAAAGATCGACTTAGGGGCATTTTGCGTATTTTACAGCTGGGGATAAACTTAAGCTAACCTATACTCTAGAATTTACTAGAAAACTGAGGAAAGACACAACACCTTCTCTCAGCTCTCTCTCTCTACCTCATGGTTCTCTCTCTCTTAAGGCTAAGGAGGAATTTTTATTAAAATTCAAAGGGAGGCTTGGAATTCCTTGGGAATTGACTGAGGATTTGAAGAAACTTGAAGCTAGAAGTAATTGGCTTTACTTCATACCAAAATTGCGTAAGCAAGGTGATGATTTATGCTGATTTTGACTAAATTTTCTGTGGTAATTTTGATCTTTTATGGGATTGAACTTTCAGGTATGATTTTTGAATTTCGATGAGGTTGTGGGGTGAGTTTTCAGGTATCTTTATTAGTTATGCTACGTTGGTATGAATTGTAGATTGAATTCTGAGTCTAGGCTCTGATATGTGTGGATTTTGGAGAGATTGGCTCGTAAAAATGCTTGAGGATTTTTTGGGTTTCGGGCTTGAGCCGTGACATTGTTCTTCAGGCGGCGCGGCCCATGTGTGCAAAGAGGCCTGGGAAGCCTTTAGTTTTGCCCAGGCATCACGGTGCAAGTAGGGCGCACCGCGGTCGGTGTCTCCCAAATGAGAGAGTCGTGCTCTCTGACCTGCAACGGGCCACAACCCTAGGGGTCTGGCCACGACTCAAATTAGGGAAAATGACCGAATTGGGGTTTAAGCTCGGGAACCCAACTGTTAAGGCTCGGGAAGGATTCTACTACCTGGTTTTGTAAAATTTGAGGTCTCGAAGGCTATTATTTTAATCTGAAGTTCTTAATTTATTAGGAATTAATTGATGTCGATTTATTAATGTGTTGTGACTAGTTTTTACCGCTCAGGCTCGGGATTAGGGATCATGCTCGGGATCACTTTGGGTTGTCAACTCAGGACACAAGGTAACAGAACTGTTTGTGCCTGTAGACCTATGTGGTGTGTAGTGCTATGTGTATTGTTTATATCTATTATGTCATACATGTGATTGTGATCGATCGAAAAGAGCTGGGAGCGGCAAGAGTCGGGTGCGACGAGAGCCAGAAGTGGCAAGAGCCGAGAGCGACAAGAGGCGGAAGAGGCAGGAGCCAGGAGCGGTAATGGGCCAGAATCGGCATTAAGCATGTTGAATGTAGGCTGCCTGGGCGAGACCCACTAAGGGTTTTGTACACACCCACTGGGTTAAGACCGCAGACTTCGTGCTCGACAGTGCACCCCGATCGACGAAGGCCGCTATTGTACTACTGTAGTGCTGTCATGATATTGTGCTTTTGTTTTGTTGTGTATTCCAATAAGAACGTGAAAATTGTTTGTTATCTTTGATTAAGTATTTATTTGTTGAAATGAATTATTGTATGTTGTGCTTCAAAGTTCTCTTGCTGGGCCTCGGCTCACAGGTGCTCTGTGGTGCAGGTAAGGACAAGGAAGAGGTCGATCAACCATGAGTTGGAGGGCATGGAGTGGTGCGTACATGTTTGGCCTACCTGGCCGCCACGACCAGGGCTAGTTTGAGGAATTTGTTGTAAATGACTTATTTTGTCGCTTAGGTCGACTGTATTCACATTTTTAGTTGTAATACATTTTCAAATAGTATTTTAGGATCCCAAATGTATAACTATTATGATTTTAATGAATGTTAAAATATTTTATAACCATTGTTGTTAAATGAGTCTCTATTTCAATTTAATAACACTTTTTAACCTAAAACATTGATTAGCGAGCTTAAGGCACATTTATAAATCACATGATAACGACTCTAAGGTAGTAGGGTGTTACATGCATGCTCATTATAAAATAAGCAACAATCATATTTACAGACATTGATTGATTGATATCCCAACCCTATCTTGCTCAGCTTCTTTTTGTCCTCGTAGTGTGTTGAGGGAATTTTTTTATCTTTTGAAAATGCAAACTTTAGCAACTTCAACAATTCTTCGAAATAGTTGTTTGGCCACTTCCCCCTAACTTTCAAATGCATCAAATTTGCCAAAAATTTTAAGGATCATATCCAATCACAACCCAGATACAACTCGACCTCAATCTCGTAATAATGATAAAGACATAAACGAGTTGCTACCGAATTATAATGGCTCGGTATGGTCCAAGATGGCTCGTGAGCCGCAATTACAAAAACTTGTACCTAGATATCACACTTTAACAGTGTGTGGATCATCTATTAGTCTGCCATGACCTGACTATCCTTAAATATACTATAATAGTGGACAACACCCTTAGGTTCAAGTCAACCATTTTTAACCAGTATGGGACTAGCCTTCTGGCCTGGGAGTACATTCTCCATGGTAGTCATGCCTTTGGCGTCTCCCACTCTGAGTATGAACCGAGTTCGGTTGAGGTGGCCGGACCTAGTAAGCCTTGCGTGATAATTCTTTTAGATTCATCTCCACCTCCGACCATATGTGAAATAGAGGCCGAGTCCAGCCTGGATCAAAATCTGGAGCTAGTCATAGTCGTATCCCCCTCTAGCTCGGAGGGTAGGATTTTCTCCTTTCTGCGTTGTATTATCTTGACTCATTCCTTGGATCTAACTCTTTTTCCCGTTCTCTTTCAGAAGAAAACATGGACCTAAAGAGCACCTTCAAGCCTGTTGGGGCAAGAGCTAGACCTGTCATCAAGAAGCTGAGGATGTCAAAGAAAACCACCTCCGAAGCTGAAGCCGCCACTGAATCCCATGCAAATGATAATGTTGCCAACTCCATCCAGAAGGACCAGCAACCAAAGCAGCAACAAGCTCAAGTAACAATAATTACAACTCAAGAAGACCCCCACCTCTTCCTCGTGAATCTGCTCCGATTCCTCAAGTTATTCAAGGCGAGGCCCCGTCTGTCCGACACCCCGTTTTGCCGCTCGAGGTCGGAAGGAACCCGAAAGCACTTTGTGGGCCCCTTCATGAGATGGCAAATCACATGATGGGCCACACCAATCAAGTGAACATTAAGGACCTGAGAGCCATAGAGGAACATCCCTTGGAGAACGTCTGGGGCTCGACCTTGGGAATGACTCTGACTGTAAGTTATCCTTTCTACTCGCACACATTTCTTGTTGCTTAGTTTCCCTCCTTTTCGCGAGATAACCATGTTATTTTTTTTTATTGCGGTCTTGTTTAGTCCAAATTTATGAGATCGACTGGATCCAAGCTAAAAGAGACGAAGCTAGAACCGCCTTGGAGGAGGCTAAGAATGACCTAAAGGCATCCTGGGACAATGAGCGAATTTCCAAGGAACATGTCATGGAGGTGGGCCAACGTCGAGACCTGCTGTCTGAGGAAGTTGACATACTTAAAAAGAGGTTGTCCAAGGCCAAGGAAAAGGCCAAACAAGATAAATTCCTATTGATTTCTAAGAATGTTTTGATTTATATTAGTGGAGAATGACAAGTAAGTGAGCATATGGAATAATTGGTCAGTTTGGTTCATTTAACAGAAATTTGGTATGCATAAATGAGTTGAGTGTTCTATTTGTTGAGCATGACTAGGTAATCTTGGATGTAATTAGTCTAAAGTATTTTAGAGGAGTATTTTGACTGAAATTTTGGGTTGTGCATAATGTTTAGTAATATTCTGAGAATTATGTGACCTACATTCATGATTTGGCGGCATTTGTTGTTCATTGGGTTCACATTAAAAGTGTTGTGTTGTTTTTGTTTGTGTGTCATGTGAGTTTGTGCCCTTTGCTTGAGGGCGAGCAAGAATTGGGTTTGGGGGAATCTAATAAGTCTAGTTTAGGATAGTTGTAGAGTGTGTTTTAGTCTTAGTTTCGAGTCAAATTGTGGGTTTTGTACAGTATTATGCTTGTGTTTGTTTTGTTTTCAGGTTTTTGCTATGAATTTGCGAATGGAGAGGAAATGAATGGATTTAATGATGAAAATGGGTATTTTGGAAGCTTTTGACCATTTTGTGTGAGTTCGGGAGAGCCAGGAATATTCGGGATGACTCTGGTGCTAAACGAAGGTTGAAAAGGAGTGAAATCAAAAATCTGGAACAAGGACTGCGACTTGGCCTATTGAGTCGCGGTTGTGAAAGGACGGAGGCACTAAGGACAAAGGAGTCCAGGACTCGCGACTTGGACAATCAAGTCGCAGCGCGCATGAAGACAGAGGCAAATCAGCTAAGGGAATTAAAAACAGGCGAGTCACGACTTGGTCTATCAAGTTGCGGTGCCTGAACTTCCAGAGAAGGAATGAATTGTCAGAAAAAGACAAGGGTCACGACTCAGGAATGGGCAAGTAGCGACCCACCTCACCAAAAAGAGAAAAGATGTGTGTTTAAGTACAATTTTTAGGTCATTTGTAAAGAGGTTCTTGGATGACAGGATTAGCAGCTGTCTAACTCTATTGATCTATTTTTCTCCAGTCTTCTCTCAAATTTTAGTAGTTTAATTCTATGTTTCTGAACAATTATTTTATTGTTTTAATCATACCTTTTATGAACTAAACATTTGTTCTAGGGTTTAATGTAGTCACTTGGATATTTGTTAATTTTCTATGAAGTTTATATAATTTCCTCTTCTTCTATCCTTTCTCTATATGATTTGTGATTAATGTGTGTGGATAATTGATCGATACTAACATCATTTATGATTTTAATTCAAGATCTGAGAGGGGAAAGTTGAATATTCTATAATCATATAGACATAAATTTCATATAGGGCAATAGTACCTATAGGGTTTGTGTAGCATTAGGGTTTTTATGCTTCATGCCTGCTATATGTTAAAACTTATCACGGATATGTAGAAAGTTTGCATATAGGTTGAGATCTTTTTATCTGTAAAAAGAATTAGGATTGTTTTAGTTAACCCACTATTAGGATAGAAATTGAAGAATTATATGCGCTAATTAGTAAGATTAACAAATTGAAAAGTTGATGAAGTTAATACCCTAGGTTTTAATTATTGAATCAATTTTTATAATTGCATAGTTTATTTCAATTTTTAGTTTTATGTTAAAAATAACTCTATTTTTTAAAGCTATATAGAAAGCCAGAATTGGTTATTGGTACCTAATTGATAGTCTCCGTGGGAACGATTCTTATTCACTATCTATATTACTTGAATTGATTTTGTATACTTGCAAATTATATTTTCGCTATCAACTCTCGAATTAAGGATAGAATGTTTGCCACGGGTGATCTAGTCTTGCGACAGGTATTCCAAAACACAAGGGACTCTGAAGCGCGAATTTTGGGGCCTAATTGGTAAGGATCGTACCAAATCGTAGATATTTACAACCAATAACGTATAAACTTGCTCGATTAAATGGTGAACTAGTCGTAAGATACTGGAATGGAGAACATCTGAGATAATATTATCAATAACACTAGTCGCAAGGCACGTTTTGCCCATTTTTTACGATCAATGTAGTTCTAGATTTCTTTATTTTTGTTTGTAAGGAATGTTTTGTCCATTTTTTCATGATCAATGTATTTTTGTTATTTTTGTTGTAAAGCACGTTTTACCCATTTTTTTAATGACCAATTATTTCCTAGACAATTTGTTATTATCTGGTTGTAAGGCATGTTTTTGCCTTTCACGACGACCAATACTCTAATAAAATTCAATTCATAATGTTTTCATTCAAAACATTCATTGCTCGTACAAATTTTTTAATTCAATAGATACGATTTTGTTCATTTTACTACAAGATATTCACTAGAGAGTGCGCTTGACACACTTACATTGTTGCTTTTGTTATTTAACAAGTATTGCTTAACATGTGTGATTTTATTCCTAAAAACACGTATACTACTGTATGATATAATTTTGAGTAGCAGTGTTAGCCCGAACAGGCCTGGTCATTTGGCAAGTGACCAAGGACTTACCTCCTTGATCACTTGGGGGCATATAGGGTATACATAATCACACATAAGCAAAAAAGTAAAAAAGCACAACTGAGTAGTACTTCGAAAAAAATTCAATATTTATGAAGTAGTGTACTTTTTTCAAAAAGAACATAGAAACTAAAAACTTTGTTTGTTCACATGAGCATGAAAGTTTGAAAACTTGTATAGCAATTAATTGTTATATCTAGTCAAAATAACCTGTAGCATATTGTGCGTAACGCCAAGAAAAATTACAAATATTAACCAAGATTAAAAGCTGCTCAAACAGCCAGTATTTTTACACTCTGGACCTTAAAGCACATGTGCCTAGCTTATATATATATAAAGACAAGAGAAACTCCCGCCTCATTGACCAGCCACCTCATCCTTGGACTACTCGAGCCCCAAGTCACCATTGGGGTTCATGGAAATCTCGAGATCAGGGCTCTCTGGGGAAGAAACGATAGCAGACTTCTCCTCCTCACGAGCAACACACTTGGCAATTTCTTTGTCCTGGATATTGGCAGGCAGACAGTCAAATTTTGCTTCCTTGTTATTTTTCTAAAACATGAAAAAACAATTGTAAGCAGCATTCTTAAACATGGACATGTCCAAAGAATGCTTCTCCTTCTCCTAGGCTAGTTCCTCCTCTAGCCTCTTATGCTCTGCCTCGAGCTGTTGGACGCGCTCCTCGAGGCTCTTCTTTGCCTGCTCGTGCCCCTCGATCAGGTGCGCCTGCTTTGACTCCTTATCCTATAGCACCTGACTCTTGCCCTCAATCTCGGTAATCTTTGTCTTGAGATCCTCCTCGAGATACTTTGCGTACTTATAGTTGATTGTGTTGGATTCCTTGAACTTATTTATGGTGGCCCTAGCCCTCGTGAATTAGTCTAAAAACTTTAGTGCTCGAGGACGGGTATGAGCCAGTGTCATCATACCCTGCAAAAAATAAAAGGTTAGAATCGAGCAACAGACTTGTATAAAAAGAAATATATTTTTTGAAGAATGAAGCGAATGCTTACTGACAAGATTTCAAACATAGCTCTGACCAAGGGCCTGATCAACAAACACCCTCTCAAGGGTGGCAAAGGCCTCAGCACTAAGGTGATGTTGGACGAGCTTCTGGGTCCGGGAGAAAATTGCCTCGGCCGAGGACTTTAGGTTTTCCACTATTTTTTTAGACATATTGTAGTTAACTGTTGAGGCTGCAAGATAATTGCTCACTGGAGGAGGCTGGCTGGCTGGTTGAGTATGCTTGAGCGGAGTCTGGCTTGGTGCAGCTGGAGAAGTTGGGGCAAGAGGGTCTCCTCTGGCCTGCTTTCTACGGGCTCTTTGCTCGAGCCGACACCAGGAGCAACTTTCCATTTAGCTGCCTTCTTCATCGAAGCAGGTGTTGAGGTGTATAGTTCCCAAATATCTACTTCTGACATCATTGTAATCATGAGCAAACATGTTAGATTTCTTCAGAGAATTTAAAGAGGAACGAACACTACACTTACCACATAGATAGTTTTTATATCTATATTATTGCTAGAAAAATATAATCATACGACATATGTCTATGTTTAACTATAGAAGAATTAAGACCTTTTGTATTACGTGGAAGGTCCTTGTCATCGTCAGATGAAGAGAAGGAAATGTTGAGAAGTTCATCATCCTCCTCCAACACTTGCTTACCCTTCCCTTTGTCTGTGGAAGGTGTTGGAGCCTTAAGGCAACGAGTATCTTCTTGATCCCTTATGTTGATCGTTGTTTCCCTTCTCCTCAGAGGGGTGGGAGTCGGTCTTTACGAAGTACTCTTTAAAATAAACCCCCACATTGCTCCTAAACGTGGGGTCGGTCAGGAAAACTTGACTTGTATCTTTTCTCGCGTCCCAGTGGCGGAAGTAAAAGAATCCAGTGCCCTGATGGCCTAAATTTGACTTTAGGTCGAAGAGATAATTGACCTCATGGGAAGTGGGAGGCTCCCATCTTTGAAAATGATATATGATATATAATGCTAAAACTTTCAGCATTAGATATCTGTTAGGTGTTATTTCAATGCCAAAATTTCTGGCAGTGCCCCTGAAATAGTCGTGGAGGGGGAGAGTAGCGTTAGCTTGGATGTGAAAGCATGACCAGGCAATAAAGACTTTTCCAGGAAGGTTAGCACACTGGTCGGCCTGAGGAGTAACCATATTTATTCCCCTGGTTTGGTATTTTTTTTAGGATATTCCTCGAGAAGGCTACTCGAGAGGGTGTTGGCTGGGACAATATGCCATGGCACCCTTTTTCTCTTGTGAGGTTTCTCCTTTGCGTAAAGCCTAATGGTATTAGTAACCTCCACAGCCAAAGCAACCGCCTCAGGCTACTCGCCGGGCCTCTGTGGTTAGTTTTGTTGTTGTTGTTGTTGTTGTTGTTGCTGTTCTTGTTGTGGTTGTTCTTCATTAATGTTAGTCGCATGTCTTGCGACTTGAGGATCTACAGCTGTTCATTATCTTGTTGTTTCCTTTACTCTGGCTATATTTGAGGAATAGAAAGAAACAATTACAGCCTCTTCAACAAATGAAGACCTGCTCATTGTACTCTCACTTGTCAGAACTCCGACCGGGAGTGAATCTGTAATGCCCTGGATAACCAAGACCGTTACATTGTGTGTTTAAAATAGTGCAGGACTTTCTAATCAACTCTTTCAAACGAAAAACGTGATCCTATAGTTATAAACAGGTTAAGTTTAAAAAAAATTGGTCATAAATAGATAATTCTCATTAAAATAATTGTTTAGTACATGGGATCCCAAAACAGGGTTTAAAGGACATATTTACAAAAAAGTTCCAAAAGTTGTAAATGAACAAGGCCACTCTAATGGAAAAATATACATTTTAGGTCTCCATCCCTATACAAACCCTCGACCGTGGCGGTCGAGCAGCTGACAATGTATGTGACAGTCGAAATCCCGTGATCCGTAAGGGGAAAGACCGGGTAAGCTGTGCAATCCCACACCGCCTGGGGAAGGTTAAGTGTGATGATTCTAAGACTGTGTAGGTATGGGACTACACAGTTGAAGAGGTCTTAAATGGATTGATGGGTACTACCTATATCAACAAGATGCATCTTCTTTTCAGTAGCCCATCACTTGATAACTCCAAAGTTAAGCGTGCTTGACCTGGGGTAATCTAGGGATGGGTGACCTCCTGGGAAGCTTTCCTAGGAAGCATGTGAGTGAGGACAAAGCACGCTAAAAAGACTCGTGTTGGTTTGTAGGGCTAGTCGTCATTCCAGGAAGCAGCCATAGTGACGTGGGGCGTTACAATGTACACCTCACCCCCAGAGCTCTCTAACTCATGGTTCAACCACCAAACCCTTGCCTTTACCTGCACCACGTAGCACCTGTGAGCCGAGGCCCAGCAAGAAAACTATATAACATAGCATAGATAATTCAGACAGTCAAACGATTCATAAGATATCAACCAGACATTAACATGCCACATCATTCACATAATCAGCGATAGTAATTGACAAATCAACAGTCTCCTAACCAAGTATTTAACATGCCATAATCATCAGATTCACACAGTAAACATATCATTCAACAACTAGGGTCAACGCCCTTAGGCTGCACCCTTTGTCTAAGTCACTGTCTTCGGCTCACTTAGGCCGAGCCCAGTGTTCAACCCACTGACTCTGGCTCGCTTAGGCCGAGCTCAGTGATTATTTAATTAACCTCAGCTACCAGTGGCTGAGCCGCGTCTTGTGTGCAAATATAGATTCCGGCACTCTTAGGTCGTTTATCCCATGTCCCCATGGCATAATACCATCATATGAAATCACATGCAAGTATAGGGAACTCTTAGTCCCAGCATAACCACATAACCGGGTGCAGTTTTCTTACCTTTGATTCCGAGCACTTTGGCTAGCTGAAGTTACACTTGAGCACGATCCCGATCCGATCCCTAGCGAACACCTAGTCACAGCCGTAAAATAGAATTATCATTCAATCTCACTTCCGTAACCCAACTTTGGGACCAATCCCAAGCCCTCGGGAAGCTCAATTCTACCAAACGAGGTGGTGGAATCAACCCCCGAGCTCCCAAGCGAAAACCCTAAGAAAAATACCCAAAACCCACTTTTGGAGGCAGGGTAGCGCTACAGCGCCACAAGGTGGGCGCTACAGCGCTACAGACAGAGACAAACGCCCCCAGGAAACCAGGTATAGCGCTATAGCACTCCAATGCTAGCTCTACAACCAGCAGCATGCAACTTCTAGGTTTTTCCTTCAAACTTTCACAAGCCAAAGCTCTACCAAATCACTCCAAACCTTATCCAACCTCAAAATTGACCTTATAACTCACTATAACTCAACTAAATCAACCCATCAACATCAAAAACCTAGCTAAAGGCATCATCAAATTCATAAACCCAACTTGAGCTCAAAAGCTCAAGAACATCATCAAAAAACTAGAAACCCATAACTTCAAAGTTAGAATTGGTTACCTTAGCTGCGAGAATCTGACCTTAGGTTGTCTTTATGCTCTTCCAAACTTTAGCTCTTCCAATTCCCAAGCTTATGTCCTTAAATTCCCATCCAAAACCCAAGTTCAGAGATTAACCTCAACACAACCTAGAAATCTAAAATTAATATTTAAACCTTACCTTAACTTGAGCTAAATCCAGTTGAACTTCTAGCCACTCCAAGGATCAAAATTCGAAGACCTTGCCTAGACTTCCCCTGAGTTTCCAGCCCCAAAATCCACAAGAAAAAGAGAGAGGAGCAACAATTCGTGAGAGAGAGAGAGAGAGAGAGAGGTTGATGCTCTGTTTTTCCTTCTTTCTTTCTTTCAGTTTCTCATTCTTTCTACAACTTCCACTAAGTCCAAAAGGGCATAATAAGACTTATCCCCTCTTAAACACCAAAAGACCCTTTTGCCCTCCCAAATATAACCAAGTCTTTAATCACTCTAAGGGCATTTTGGTCATTGTTCTCAATTCCCGCTAATTCCTCCAGTGTCCCAAATATTTACCACTTAATTCCTGTCATCTAATTAATCACCAATTATTTCCCCCAATGCCTAATAATCTCCAATATATTTTTCCCAAGTTCCCAGAAATACCCCCAAGCTCCCCCGAGCCGGGTATAAATCCCCACCATGACTATTTCGCTAAACCGCTCACTAGGATCTCCTCGAGCCACAAGCTGCAAATATATCCACATAATAATGTGGTCTCAACAATTTATCACATATAATTACATTTATGCCCTCAACGGGCCAAAATTACAAACATGCCCTTATGAACAAAACAGGGCACACATGCATATTTAATACTCATAAACATGCATCTAATCATATCCACATACTCATATAATCATGCATGCCACATAATCATGCATTTAATCATTTATTCACATAAATACCAATTATGCCCTCCCGACACACTAATCAAGGCCCTTAAGCCTTATTAGCAATTTTGGGTCGTTACAGAATCAACAAAGTCAGGGTGGACAACATAGGTCCAATCATTTGAAAGGAAATTCCTTATTCCTTGATGTAATTCATCAACCGTAAGGTGATATTCCTAGTCGGAAAAAAATTGAAAATCATAATGAGAGTGTTCGCCAGATTGATTAAGAGGTTTTGAAATATTGCGCTTAAGAACAATGTTTGGTCGAGTCCATTCCACTTCATCAACCAGTGTTTGGAGTAAATCGGGGTCTATGGAGTAATCACTTCCCCAGTGATCGTGTGCATACATCTAATAACAGGTAAAAGGGAAGTGAGTCATTTGACCAGTGTATGTGTGCCTAAAAAGTGTATGTTGCTCTAATAACACGACGATACATTCGAGCAGGAGTCAAGGTGAATCCAAAAGGCAGTTAAAAAGTTTTTTCACAAAACTTTTCACTTACCTTTTTGGGGGGAATCTTCCCACAATTTTTTTCCAGAAAATAGCAAGTCAAATTCTCCTCGATTTTTTCAGATTTTCCTAGCATCAACACACGAGCAAGCACACCCGAAACCTAAATTCATTTTCTTACTACCCAAACACACATTTTCCCATAAAATCAACGATTTTTACAATTTTTTTCTATGATTTACTCAAGAACATCAAGAACACAAAAGAAAAAAATTTCATCACAAATACAATGAAATCAAAGCAATAAATTACGAAGCAAAGCAAGTACGGATACAAGATTAAGAAACTTACTGTATTGAAGGTTTTGCGGAGGAATCTGGGTGAAATTTTGAGTTTGGAGATTCAAATGTTCAAGAACAAGACTTTGGGTTTGAGAGAATTCTTGAGAAAGAAAACTTGAAAAAAATTTGAAAACGTAATGAGTGAAAAGGAGAAGGTAGGGCTATTTATAGCCCCATGGCTCGCAAGTGAGCTGTTGACATCATTATAAGAATCCCAACATGATTTTTTGGGATGACATGACGTTAATTGCATGGGTAAATGAAATGTTGCCACCTTTTTCTAAAAAGTACATCATTGCTGCCTCGAAATGTGGTGTCAAGGGAGCCCAATGGTCGTCAGTTACCTTACCGACAAGGTGTGATCATTTCCTATAAAAGTAATGCTTCAATTTTAAGTGTGTCAGGTTTTGAAAAAGCGCTAGCCTAGTCGAAGCATGCAAGTTTGTCAAGTGCTGGTCGCACCAGGATAAAATTGAGGTGCAAATTTTTAACCCAAAATTGGACATGGTGACATGGCGATCGAAGAAGACACGTGGCGGTAAACGACATCAAATTCCTGAGAGTTGGTCAAGAGAAGATAGCTGCTCAAGTAAGCGTCATCAACATAAAGGTAGCAGTCTTCTTTGAAGAGGATTAAAAGCCTACTAAGTTTGTTGCTCGAAGAAAAGGAAGTCGGTACTATCTTATAGGGCTGCGCGAGGAGAAGCCTGCTCAAGGACAAGTCATTTAACCCAAATGATCTAGATTTCACGAGATATTATGAAATATCCCAAGATATTAAGTAACTGATATTTGAAAGTATTTTCCAGTATTATTTGAATTTGTAATATGTTGTAACAATCTCACACTACACGTGTAGGGCCCATAGCCCACTAAGAGACTCTATAAATAGAGATCTCTCACAGTCATTAACTCTAAGTTCAAATCATTAGCTTAATATGCACTTTACATACAGATCCTTGTTGAATTGTAAACTCTCTCAAGCCTAAGAAACTTAGTTGAGCCTTGTTCTTCTTGATCTTGAGTCTGAGACTTTCTTGATTAATAAAAGTGCAAGTGGACGTGGGTCATTACCAACTCTTGAGGCCAAACATCTATAAATTCTTTGTGTCATTTTACGTGATTTCAATTCTTTAAAATTCTTTATTGTCGTTCATATTGACCCATTACCAAAACGTTGGTCAACAGGTGTAATTCGGAATAACTACTCTATTTGGCATGTTTGCCTAACCATGTAATTACACGGTAACTATGTAATTTGAGATGATTGAGGGATCTCAATTACACTCTCCCAAACCAAATACATAGAATTTCCCAAATATCAAATCATTCATTTGTAGTCGCTTTCTTTTTCTCTGAACTGGAGATGCTGGAGTATCCAACTGGGGCTGTAGTGCCAAGTTTTAATGCTACTGTATACATGCTACAAATATTAAATGCTCATTCTTTAATGCCTTAAGAGAGTTAAGGTTGGCAATTAATCTTCTCAGGTGTTGTAGAAGTTATTGCACTAGGTGATTTGTTTTGATTATTTAGAAGACAAGAACTCACTTTGAGTAGAAACGCATGCTATAAAGGGTGTCTCAGAGAGGTAAAGTCGAGGGGTGGTGTAACTAGCTATGGAGGAGCTTGAAGAATTGACAGATGTGGAAACAAGACAAGAATCAATGGAGATGATGTAGGAGGAAATGAACCAAGAAGAGTTACAAGAAATCGATCGAGAGCCTAGAAAGAAAGGAGAAGGAGAGGATGAAATCTAGAATCCTAATCTAGAAGCGCTTAGAGAACAGTTGATTGAGGAACTATCTATAGAACAGGAAGCTAACATTGAGTTGACAGAGAGATTACTAAAATGGTGGTACTAGCAAAAGTGTTCAGGAGTAAGGGTATATCAGAAAGCTTACTAAAGCAAATACTGCCCAGGATTTGGGATTTGAAAGGAAAATGGCGGCTAAGAACAATGGAATCGAGGATTTTTGTCTTGTTCTTTGATGAAGAGGACAGAGAGTTCATCACGAGGAAGCAGCCCTGGATTATAAATGGTTGGTTCTAAATATAAAAAGAGTGTCTGAAGGATGGTGAGTGGAAGAAAGTCAATATGAACTAAGCTTTGTTCTGGGTCTAGGTGCATGGCATTCCAATACCTTATTTTACATGGGAAAACAACCCAATAATAGCAAAGAAGGTTAGAGATTATATCAATTTTGACCTAGCGGATAGGAAAGTTATACTTAGACTAGGCTATTTGAAGTTCAAAGTCGAAGTCCTAGTCTCCCACAAATTCCACATGGTTTCTTTCTGAGCATTAACATAGGGAGGAAGGAATGGATCCAATTCAAGTATCACAAGTTACCGATGTTATGTTTCAATTGTGGATATCTCTCCCTTGTTTCCATAGAGCTTGTACGTAGGGCTGAGCCCCGATATGTTTGAATTGCAGGGCGTAGCCCTTTGATTGAATTTGTTAGTGTTCAGTATTTGCTTATTATGCTATGAATGCTATTGTGTAAATGTTCGGCAAGAGCTGGGAACGGCGTAGGCCGAGGTCGGCAGGGGCCGAGAACGGCAAAGGGCCGGAAATGGCGTTGGGCATGTTGAGTGCAAGGCCGAGTACGGCAAGGGGCCGGGAGCAGCGTTGAGCACGTGGAGTGCGAGTTGCCAGGGCGGGATCCTAAAGGATACCTGGGATATCCTCATGGTGTGGACCGCAAACCTAGGGCCTGGTAAAGCGCCTGGGACGGCTTGGCCGTATGTATTTAGCCTATTGATGGCCTGTTTGTATGTTATGTGTTGGTTTTGCATGTGTTATCTGTTTGTGGGTTTTCTTCCTGGGCTTCGACTCACGGGTGCTCTGTGGTGCAGGTAAGGGCAAGGAGAAAGCCAACCAACCATGAGTGTAGCAAGCATGAGGCGGCGTGTACATGTTTGGCCTGCCTGGCTGTCACAGCCAGTGGATTTTGGGAGATGGTTGTAATAAAACCTAGATTTTGTCGTTTAGCCGACTTGATTGTATTTATATGTTGTAAATATTTCCAAACTGTATTTTGGGATCCCAAGTGTTAAACTTTTATGATTTTCAATGAAATAGAGTTATTTCTAAAATTTCTACTCTGCTTAAGACTTAATTACACTTTTGCTTTAAAAGCCTCGATTAGCGAGTGATTGCACATTTTTAAACTCACTTGGTAACGTCTCTAAGGTAGTAGGGCGTTACATGTTCCCTTACTCAAGAATCAAATTCTGAAGATGGAAGGACTACTTTGGTGGATGTTGAAATTACTCTGGACCAGAATTTTCAAGTGGGTGAGGAGGCGGCCCTTATCAATCCCCCTCCTTCCAAATGAAGTTCCTTTGATGGAACTGTCATGGTCTCCTGAGGGACCCGGCAACCCAGGCTTTGAGAGCTTGGATTAGAAGACACAAGCCTGATGGTGTCTTCCTAATGGAAACGAAAATTTCGGAAGAGAGTATGAGAAGATATTGTAGTAAGTTGGGATTTTCATAAGGAGTGTACATAGTGTCCCAGGGAATTGCAGGGGGCTACTGTTTTTTGTGGAACACAGAATGTCGTATTAATGTCATAGAAGCAAAAGGATCAGTAATTGAGGCCTTGGTTTGGGAAATAGAGAGAAACAAAAAATGGAACTTATTTGCTGCGTATGGATCTCCTTATAGGCAGGGCCGGCTCAAGGACTTATGGGGCCTAGGGCGAAATTAAAAATTAGGGCCTTTGTAAGAAGAAAAAAAATTAAACATAACTAATATTTAGACTCAACAATGGTTCGAACCCATACTATATATGCAAAACAAAACTTTTCTCACCACTTACACTAACTAGTTTAAGTGTTATTTAATTAACTAAATATATATATATATATAAATTTCATTTAATAAAAAAATACAAAATGACTAATTAAATGTAGACATTTATCAATCCCCCTCCTTCCAAATGAAGCAGCTTTCATGGAACTGTCATGGTCTCCTGAGGGACCCGGCAACCCAGGCTTTGAGAGCTTGGATTAGAAGACACAAGCCTGATGGTGTCTTCCTAATGGAAACGAAAATTTCGGAAGAGAGTATGAGAAGATATTGTAGTAAGTTGGGATTTTCATAAGGAGTGTACATAGTGTCCCAGGGAATTGCAGGGGGCTACTGTTTTTTGTGGAACACAGAATGTCGTATTAATGTCATAGAAGCAAAAGGATCAGTAATTGAGGCCTTGGTTTGGGAAATAGAGAGAAACAAAAAATGGAACTTATTTGCTGCGTATGGATCTCCTTATAGGCAGGGCCGGCTCAAGGACTTATGGGGCCTGGGGCGAAATTAAAAATTAGGGCCTTTGTAAGAAGAAAAAAAATTAAACATAACTAATATTTAGACTCAACAATGGTTCGAACCCATACTATATATGCAAAACAAAACTTTTCTCACCACTTACACTAACTAGTTTAAGTGTTATTTAATTAGCTAAATATATATATATATAAATTTCATTTAATAAAAAAATACAAAATGACTAATTAAATGTAGACATTTATCAATCCCCCTCCTTCCAAATGAAGCAGCTTTCATGGAACTGTCATGGTCTCCTGAGGGACCCGGCAACCCAGGCTTTGAGAGCTTGGATTAGAAGACACAAGCCTGATGGTGTCTTCCTAATGGAAACGAAAATTTCGGAAGAGAGTATGAGAAGATATTGTAGTAAGTTGGGATTTTCATAAGGAGTGTACATAGTGTCCCAGGGAATTGCAGGGGGCTACTGTTTTTTGTGGAACACAGAATGTCGTATTAATGTCATAGAAGCAAAAGGATCAGTAATTGAGGCCTTGGTTTGGGAAATAGAGAGAAACAAAAAATGGAACTTATTTGCTGCGTATGGATCTCCTTATAGGCAGGGCCGGCTCAAGGACTTATGGGGCCTGGGGCGAAATTAAAAATTAGGGCCTTTGTAAGAAGAAAAAAAATTAAACATAACTAATATTTAGACTCAACAATGGTTCGAACCCATACTATATATGCAAAACAAAACTTTTCTCACCACTTACACTAACTAGTTTAAGTGTTATTTAATTAGCTAAATATATATATATATAAATTTCATTTAATAATAAAATACAAAATGACTAATTAAATGTAGACATTTATCAATCCCCCTCCTTCCAAATGAAGCAGCTTTCATGGAACTGTCATGGTCTCCTGAGGGACCCGGCAACCCAGGCTTTGAGAGCTTGGATTAGAAGACACAAGCCTGATGGTGTCTTCCTAATGGAAACGAAAATTTCGGAAGAGAGTATGAGAAGATATTGTAGTAAGTTGGGATTTTCATAAGGAGTGTACATAGTGTCCCAGGGAATTGCAGGGGGCTACTGTTTTTTGTGGAACACAGAATGTCGTATTAATGTCATAGAAGCAAAAGGATCAGTAATTGAGGCCTTGGTTTGGGAAATAGAGAGAAACAAAAAATGGAACTTATTTGCTGCGTATGGATCTCCTTATAGGCAGGGCCGGCTCAAGGACTTATGGGGCCTGGGGCGAAATTAAAAATTAGGGCCTTTGTAAGAAGAAAAAAAATTAAACATAACTAATATTTAGACTCAACAATGGTTCGAACCCATACTATATATGCAAAACAAAACTTTTCTCACCACTTACACTAACTAGTTTAAGTGTTATTTAATTAGCTAAATATATATATATAAATTTCATTTAATAAAAAAATACAAAATGACTAATTAAATGTAGACATTTATCAATCCCCCTCCTTCCAAATGAAGCAGCTTTCATGGAACTGTCATGGTCTCCTGAGGGACCCGGCAACCCAGGCTTTGAGAGCTTGGATTAGAAGACACAAGCCTGATGGTGTCTTCCTAATGGAAACGAAAATTTCGGAAGAGAGTATGAGAAGATATTGTAGTAAGTTGGGATTTTCATAAGGAGTGTACATAGTGTCCCAGGGAATTGCAGGGGGCTACTGTTTTTTGTGGAACACAGAATGTCGTATTAATGTCATAGAAGCAAAAGGATCAGTAATTGAGGCCTTGGTTTGGGAAATAGAGAGAAACAAAAAATGGAACTTATTTGCTGCGTATGGATCTCCTTATAGGCAGGGCCGGCTCAAGGACTTATGGGGCCTGGGGCGAAATTAAAAATTAGGGCCTTTGTAAGAAGAAAAAAAATTAAACATAACTAATATTTAGACTCAACAATGGTTCGAACCCATACTATATATGCAAAACAAAACTTTTCTCACCACTTACACTAACTAGTTTAAGTGTTATTTAATTAACTAAATATATATATATAAATTTCATTTAATAAAAAAATACAAAATGACTAATTAAATGTAGACATTTATCAATCCCCCTCCTTCCAAATGAAGCAGCTTTCATGGAACTGTCATGGTCTCCTGAGGGACCCGGCAACCCAGGCTTTGAGAGCTTGGATTAGAAGACACAAGCCTGATGGTGTCTTCCTAATGGAAACGAAAATTTCGGAAGAGAGTATGAGAAGATATTGTAGTAAGTTGGGATTTTCATAAGGAGTGTACATAGTGTCCCAGGGAATTGCAGGGGGCTACTGTTTTTTGTGGAACACAGAATGTCGTATTAATGTCATAGAAGCAAAAGGATCAGTAATTGAGGCCTTGGTTTGGGAAATAGAGAGAAACAAAAAATGGAACTTATTTGCTGCGTATGGATCTCCTTATAGGCAGGGCCGGCTCAAGGACTTATGGGGCCTGGGGCGAAATTAAAAATTAGGGCCTTTGTAAGAAGAAAAAAAATTAAACATAACTAATATTTAGACTCAACAATGGTTCGAACCCATACTATATATGCAAAACAAAACTTTTCTCACCACTTACACTAACTAGTTTAAGTGTTATTTAATTAACTAAATATATATATATATAAATTTCATTTAATAAAAAAATACAAAATGACTAATTAAATGTAGACATTTATCAATCCCCCTCCTTCCAAATGAAGCAGCTTTCATGGAACTGTCATGGTCTCCTGAGGGACCCGGCAACCCAGGCTTTGAGAGCTTGGATTAGAAGACACAAGCCTGATGGTGTCTTCCTAATGGAAACGAAAATTTCGGAAGAGAGTATGAGAAGATATTGTAGTAAGTTGGGATTTTCATAAGGAGTGTACATAGTGTCCCAGGGAATTGCAGGGGGCTACTGTTTTTTGTGGAACACAGAATGTCGTATTAATGTCATAGAAGCAAAAGGATCAGTAATTGAGGCCTTGGTTTGGGAAATAGAGAGAAACAAAAAATGGAACTTATTTGCTGCGTATGGATCTCCTTATAGGCAGGGCCGGCTCAAGGACTTATGGGGCCTGGGGCGAAATTAAAAATTAGGGCCTTTGTAAGAAGAAAAAAAATTAAACATAACTAATATTTAGACTCAACAATGGTTCGAACCCATACTATATATGCAAAACAAAACTTTTCTCACCACTTACACTAACTAGTTTAAGTGTTATTTAATTAACTAAATATATATATATATAAATTTCATTTAATAAAAAAAACACAAAATGACTAATTAAATGTAGACATTTATCAATCCCCCTCCTTCCAAATGAAGCAGCTTTCATGGAACTGTCATGGTCTCCTGAGGGACCCGGCAACCCAGGCTTTGAGAGCTTGGATTAGAAGACACAAGCCTGATGGTGTCTTCCTAATGGAAACGAAAATTTCGGAAGAGAGTATGAGAAGATATTGTAGTAAGTTGGGATTTTCATAAGGAGTGTACATAGTGTCTCAGGGAATTGCAGGGGGCTACTGTTTTTTGTGGAACACAGAATGTCGTATTAATGTCATAGAAGCAAAAGGATCAGTAATTGAGGCCTTGGTTTGGGAAATAGAGAGAAACAAAAAATGGAACTTATTTGCTGCGTATGGATCTCCTTATAGGCAGGGCCGGCTCAAGGACTTATGGGGCCTGGGGCGAAATTAAAAATTAGGGCCTTTGTAAGAAGAAAAAAAATTAAACATAACTAATATTTAGACTCAACAATGGTTCGAACCCATACTATATATGCAAAACAAAACTTTTCTCACCACTTACACTAACTAGTTTAAGTGTTATTTAATTAACTAAATATATATATATAAATTTCATTTAATAAAAAAATACAAAATGACTAATTAAATGTAGACATTTATCAATCCCCCTCCTTCCAAATGAAGCAGCTTTCATGGAACTGTCATGGTCTCCTGAGGGACCCGGCAACCCAGGCTTTGAGAGCTTGGATTAGAAGACACAAGCCTGATGGTGTCTTCCTAATGGAAACGAAAATTTTGGTAGAGAGTATGAGAAGACATTGTAGTAAGTTGGGATTTTCATGAGTGTACATAGTGTCCCAGGGATTGCAGGAGGCTACTGTTATATGCAAAACAAAACTTTTCTCACCACTTACACTAACTAGTTTAAGTGTTATTTAATTAACTAAATATATATATATATATAAATTTCATTTAATAAAAAAATACAAAATGACTAATTAAATGTAGACATTTACCAAGGGTCGAACCCCGTATCTACACATAGATGTAATACACTTCTCACCAATTGTGCTGACTTAACTACATGGTAATTAGTTGACTAAATAATTATATATTATATATTTTCTATTTTGTTGACTATATATTTTTTGGGGCCTCCTCAAGTTGAGGGGTCTTGGGACTATGCCCCTCTCGCCCTACCCTTGAGCCGAGCCTACTTATAGGGACAAAAAGAGTGTCTTCTGGGCTGACTTAAGATAGAGGGTCATGAACTATGATAACCCTTGGTTAATTATTGGGGATCTTAATACTATACTAGATGAAAAAGAGAAATGGGGAGGCAAGATGGTGCACGACAAACACGGAGATCCTGAGGAATTTCTTGCTAATGACAGGAGGGGCTGATCTAGGCTTCAAAAGATGCAAGCTTACATGGTAAAGCAAGCGATTCACAAGTGGACTCATGTGGGAAATATTAGACAGAGTGATTGTCTCATGTGATTGGATGACAGAATTCCCTAAAAGAGGTGTCCAAAACCTTCCCAAAATGGTGTCGGACCATGCTCCCATCATATTCGACACATAGATGGATAAAACAAGGGGACATCCCCCCTTCCGGCTTTATGAAGTTGGCTCAGAGAAGGTTCCTGTACTGATGTTGTAACCCAAGTGTGGGCTTAGAGAGTCAATGAAAATAATCCAAAGTGGATGTATAGGACGTTGGAGAATACAAAGAAGGCACTTCAATTTTGGAATAGGAACGTCTTTGGATGCTACAACTAGAGGATTAGAGCTTTGGAGGAAAAACTGGGCTGGATTCAGAACCAGCCAGTGAGCTAGCAAACGTTAGAAGAAGAGGCTATCATAAAACAAGAAATAACAGAGATGTGGAACCGCCATGAAAGCATTTGGAAACAAAAATCGAAGGAGTTGTGGTTAGCAAAGAGAGATAGGAACTCAAATTTTTTCCATGTATCAACAATTATTAGACGTAGGCGGAATTACATATGGACTCTGAAGGATGGAAACGGTTGCCTTAGAGAAAAGAGGAGAGACATTTCCCAAATCATTAATGAGCATTTGAGCAGCTTGTTTACCTTAAGTGACCTGAGCATTGATGCAGAGCTCGAAGCTTTGTGCCCAAGCCTTTTTACTGAGGAAGAAAACAATGACCTCGTCAAGGCATCGACAGGGGAAGAAGTTAAAGAAATGGTCTTCTATATGCATCCCCTCAAGGCACCGGGGCCTGATGGAATGTCATGAAGCTTTTTCAAATTCTTTTGGGAAATAATTGGAAGGGACATCACCAAATGTTTCCAAGACTTCTTCAGAACATGTGATTTTGATGATAATCTAAATCATACCTTTATTTTTCTCATACCAAAGGTGGAAAATGCTGGTGTTATAGACAAGTTCCGAACAATTGGCCTCTGTAATTTCACTTGCAAGATAATGGCGAAAATATTTGCCAATAGGCTAAGGAAAATTATTGATAAGTTGATTACTCTGTTCCAATCAGGCTTTTTGTCTTGGAAGATGGACTGCAGAGGCATCGATCCTAACTCCTAAAATTGTCCAAACCATCAAGATGAAGAGACGACGAGGTGTGTAACGCCGCAAAAATCATTGATAGAATTAATTGATTTGATAAGCGTGGCAGAAGGACACATGGGATGATATAGTGAATTAATTGATTTATATTATTTTATGATTGAGTATGCATGATTATCTGCATTAAATATGTTTAAAGACCCGCTTTTGTTAAAAATATGTATTTTTGTAATTTTGACCCATTAAGGGTATATTTGTAATTATTATGTGCAATGTGCTTGAGACCACATCATTATGTAGATATATTTGTGATTTTTGACATGAGTGGATCCGTTCGAGCTCTTTTAGTGAAAAAGTCACAATGGCGATAAATACCCAACTTGGGTCTAGCATAGAGGTATTTTGGGAATTATTGGTAAAAGGAAATTAAGTGGTAAAATATGTATGTTTGACGGATTGGTTGGTAAGTTGGTGATTAGTATAATTAATTGAGTTTGGTAGGAATCATAGGCAAATGACCATTTGCCCTTGAGATTTATTAAGAAGGGTATTGGTGGGATGGGTATATGGGTCTTTTGACCCTAAAATTAGACATAATTACTACTGAAAGTCACTCTCTCCTTCAAGTTTCCCTCCTTCTCTCTCGTATTCTTCTTGAGCTTTCCAAAAGAAACATAAGGGCTAAGGGCCAAATTCTTGGGATTTTGAGGAAATTCTTTGTGAATTGAAGTGTTTTGGAAGGGATTGGGAGTTGTTGGTTTCTTCATTAATCAAGGAATCTCGAATTTCATCTCAGGGGTAATCTTCTTTTGGTGCTCCTCCATTCTTCATGTTCTTGGTAGAAATTTAGGATTTTATTATTTAATCTCGAAATTTGTTGTGCTTGGGTTGTGTAATTGAGTTGGAAGGTGTTAGAATTAGGTTGTGGATTGTTTGCAGCTAGAATTCTTGTTAGAAATCATGAATTTGTAATTTAATTTTTCGGATTTGGGGGAAAAATTTGGAAGTTTGTAATTTTGGATTTTTATGTGTAATTAGGTATGTTATTGATGTTTATATGTTGTGTGTGAAGTCTTACATTGATTATGGGGCGTGAATTTGGCTTTGGTGAATATTGGGGTCGATTTTTGGAGTAAATTGGGTTTGAAATTGCAGGAAAATGCAAAAAATTTGGGTTTTTTCGCAGTGATGCCGCAGCTCAAGCGAGTGAGCGTCGTGGCACAAATGCACTTCTTTTAGGCTCTTTAATGCTCTTTGACTTGAGTGGCACTGCGGCCCTTTGGGAGGGCCCCGCGGCTCAAAATAGGTTTTCTTTAGCCGTGATTTTCGGCTTTCGTATTTTGACCATAAGTTTTGACTCCGATAACGGGTTTGGACGTTCTTTATATGGTTGGAAATCTTGTGAAAAGATTTATAGTTATAGATCCTAAGCCAAGTGTAGTTGTGATTATTTTGGAGTCGGAAGTATAAACTAAGCTTGGTATCAATTTCTTTCGATTGATTGTGTTTAGGTTTGGCGAAAGACGCTTGAATGTGATTGTACTTGGGTGGTTTTGTCATTATTATTGAAATACGGGTTAGAAAAGTTGGTATTGCACATAGTGTGGGCATTGGCCCTATCGTATTTAGAAATAGTTATGACCGTATAAATTGAAATGAGCTAGGGTTCTGTATCATTATTAAATTCTTTGGTTGTTGTGCTTCTTAGTAATTGATCGATTGTGAGTATGCAGATATTAACGTAAGCCTAGCACTGGGAGACGCACTTTACTAGTCATCGACCGTACATATGGTGCTAGTGATGCAAATTATGCGGTTATTACCATAATCTTAGTGTCGAGAGATGCACTCTACTAGGCATCGACCGTACATATGGTATTGGTGATGGAAATTTACTTGGTATGGTTGATATTGAATGCTAATATGATTATTGAATATATGTGGCTATGACTTATGAGTTATGTGAATTGTTACTTATATGAATTGTTATATGTTCATGTGATGGTTATTATGTATGTCTTGTGGAACTCTTCTTGCTAAGCCTTGGCTCACGGGTGCTCTATGGTGCAGGTAAGGGCAAGGGAAAAGTCGACCAGCCATGAGTTTGAGGGCTTTGGAGTGGCGCTTACATGTTCGGCTTGCTTGGCCACCACGGTCAAGTTATTTTGAGGGACTTAGAGTATAAGTCTAGGTTTATCACTTAGACTGACTATATTGTAAACTTTGTTTGTAATTAAGTTTTAGTTAACTATTTTCAAATTCCCTTTGTGATTATTTAAGTTATAAATGAAAATTTTATATCTTTGATCAAAAATTTTGAATGCCCAAACCTTCAACTAGTTTTATTACACTTTTGAGTCCAAATGACTCATTTAGCGAGTTAAGCACTACTTTAAACACACAGTGTAACTGTCTTGGATTAGTATGGTGTTGCAACTTTGTATGAGAGGTGCCAAGGCTTTATGGTTCCTAAAAATTGGCCGAACATGTACGCTCACTACTAAAGAAAAGCTCGACTCGCAGTTCGATGGGTATTGTGTGGAATGTGTGCTTAACTGCTGAATTGAAATATATGCCTTATCTGCATGCTAGAATAGGGAGCATGAAATATACTGATAAGGTTTGGCCCTTGATTGTTAGGTGAATATGGAAGAAATTCTTATTATCATTGTTGTTAAATGTGAGTGTGATAGAAATGCTTATCAGTATTGTTGCTGCATGTGTATGCTCTATTTTGTTCAGTTTTGACCGTGGGACGGTTTCTGGATATGTTATCATTGCCTAATAAGTCGAGTCATTGATTGCCGACATACTTAGAAGTTATGCATCCAATACGGTCAATCAGACTTGGTGGCCATAATATCGAGGTAGGAGATGATTTCCAGGGCCAGAACCTTCCACTTGTCCCTCAGAACTGGCAGCAAATGTTTGCAGACATGCAAGCGAGACTACAGAGACAAGAGGAAGAGATTAGATGGTTAAGGCAGTAGCATCCGTCAGGGAACGCTACCCCATTCGCACCACTGGTAGTGGCACCAGTTCTAGCACAGCTAGAGGTAGAGAACCGATTGAAACCGTTATATGAAAGATTCCAGAAACAGTACCCTCCAACCTTTGAGGGATGCCTAGATCCACTTAGGGCAGAGCAATAGATGAGCATGATCACCTCCATCCTTGACTTTATGAGGGTGGTAGGTAATGACATGGTTGCATGTGCTGCATATATGCTATAGGATAATGCCCGAACTTGGTAGGAGGTGGTATCCCAGACTCGGAATGTCACCATGATGGGCTGGGAGGAATTCAGAAAGTTGCTCAGTGAGAAGTACTACAATGATCTAGTTCAAACTGTAAAAACGAATGAATTTGTGAATCTAGTTCAGGGTAATATGATAGTGACGGAGTACGCCATGGATTTTGATTGGTTGGCCAAGTTCGCTTTTGACTTGGTGTCAACTGATGAGGCTTGGAAGGAGCAATTTGTGCAAGGATTGAATTTTAGGATAGACCAGGGTGTTAGAATCGCTTCAGTACCTGGGATTTCTACATATGCTCAAGTAGTACAGAAGGCCCTTACTGTTGAGGGCACAGAGGACGAGATGTGGAGAGAGATTGCCGCAAGGCACGATGCTTGAAGTGTTGTACCTTCATTTGCTGGGTCTAGTTGGGCCGGAGGCCCCAGTGAACAAAAAAGAAAAATTGTGAATACAGTTAGTACCCCAGGTTCAAAGTAGAGACTTTGGGGTACTCAAAGTGACCGTCCGATCAGAATTGAGAGCTGGAAGTGTTATCCAAAGTGTGCCTGGTGCGAGCAACTTCATTTGAGAGAATCTCGTGTTAAGATATTTTTTCTATATGGAGCGGTGGGACATCTCAATAAATATTGCCCGCATTTGAAGAAAGAGGAACCAAGGAAGGGTGATAGTCTGGTTCAAGCTCGAGTCTTTACGTTGACTCAGATAGAGGTTGAGGCTAGTTCCTCGGTAGTTACAGGTCAGAAATCTAGGACTGGTTCTTCTTATACAATATTGATTGATTCTGGTGTGACGCATTCTTTTGTATCTAGTAGGGGTTAGACATACTTAATAGACCCTGTGATGAGTATGTTTTGGGGTTTGGGACTTTGTTGCCTACTGGAGAATTGGTAGTTTCTAGGAGATAGATCATATCATTACCAGTAGAGGTAGATAGTAGGGAATTGTATGCGGATTTGATTGAGCTAGCAGTGGAGTATTTTGATATGACATTGGGTATGATTGGTTAGCCAAGTATTGGGCACCAGGAAAATAGAATGGCAAAGCATCATATAGAATGCCAAAGGCGAAGTTGAAAGAATTAAAGGTTCTGTTGTAGGAGTTACTTGACTTAGGATTCATCAGGCCTAGTTTCTGTCTGTGTGATACACCAGTGTTGTTTGTAAAGAATAAGGATGGATCATTAAGGATATGTATCAACTACTGAGAGTTGAACAAGTTGACCATCATGAACAAGTTTCTCTTGCTAAGGATTGATGACTTGTTTGATAAGTTACAGGAAGATTGATATTCGATCTGGTTATCACCAGCCGGGGATCATGGAGGAGGATATTCCGAAGACAACCTTTCGCACAAGGTATGGGCATTTTTAGTTCTTGGTTATGTCCTTTGGACTGACAAATTCCCCAGCAGTGTTCATGGAAATAATGAACAGGGTGTTCAAGGATTAGCAAGACAAGTTTGTGATTGTGTTCATCGATGACATACTGATCTACTCCCAACCAAAGACAAAACGTGAGCAGCATCTCCATTTAGTATTACAGAGGCTAAGGGAACACATGTTATATTCCAATTTCAAGAAGTGCAAGTTCTAATTACCTCAAGTGACGTTTCTTGGTCATATTGTTAGTAAGGATGGGATTATGGTAGATTCGACCAAGATAGAGGCGGTGAGAGATTTGACAAGGCCAAAGAGTGCATCAGAGAGTGTGAGTTTCTTAGGATTGGTAGGTTATCGATGTTTTGTTGAAAGGTTCTCCAGGATTGCAACACCTTTGACTGAATGGACACACAAAAATTTGAAGTTTGTTTAGTTTAACAAATGTTAGAACAACTTTCAAGAGTTGAAGCGGCAATTGATTGCTGCACCAGTGCTTAGTCTTCCTTCAGATCAGAAGAAGTTTGTGGTTTATTAAGTTCCTTCAAGATAAATATTAGGGTGTGTTTTGATGCAGGTTATGAAGGTGATTTCTTATGCTTCATGACAGTTAAAGGAATATGAGTAATGATACCCTACTCATGATTTAGAGTTGACAGCTGTGGTATTCGCACTGAAGGTGTGGCGTCATTATTTATATGGGGGGGAGTGTGAGATATATACGAACCACAAGAGCTTGATGTACTTTTTGCACACAAAATGATCTGAATATGAGATAGGGGCATTGGTTAGAGCTGGGGAAGGATTATGATTGTGAAATCCTTTACCATCCGGGGGGAAAGCCAACATGGTGGCAGACGTCTTGGGCCATAAATGCCCGGGACAGTAGTATAGTTCAAAGCAAATACCAGTGAAATTGGCAGAGCACTTGACCAGAGCGAGTATAAATCTTGTGGTAGGACAGTTGGCCAACATTACTCTAGAGTCTACACCTCTTGAAAGGATAAAAGAGGATCAGAGGAGTAATCCTTAGTTAGAGAAGCATCGGGGGGATGTCCTAGGTGGAGTGGCTAAGGACTTTATCATCTCCGAGATAGATATGTTGAGATATAAGGATCAGATATGTGTTCCGATGGATGTTGGTATCAGGTGAGAGATTCTGAATGAATCTCATACCACTCCTTATTCATTACATTCGGGCACCATGAAGATGTATCAGGATCTGAAATCTTTATATTGGTGGGCAGGGATGAAGAAATGTGTGGTGGAATATGGGACTAAGTGCCTAACTTGTCAGCAGGTAAAAGTTGAACACCAAAGGTCAGCGGGATTACTACAGCTCTTAGGTTTTTCTTGAATGTACAATCGGATATGAAGAATTAGATATTGGAGAACATGCTTTGAACATGTGTATTGGGACTCGAGGGCTCCGTATGAGATGTTGTATGATAGGAAAGGTAGGTCACCCATCCATTGGGGTGAAATGGGTGAGAGGAAGTATCTAGGTCCTGAGGAAGTTTAGAGGACCAGTGAGGCCATTGAGAAAATTATGGCTTGAATGCTCGCCTCATAGAGTAGACAGAAGAGTTACACTGATCCCCAAGCGTAGGAACGTGGAATTCCAGGTCAGAGACTATGTTTTTCTCCGAATCTCGAAAATGAAAGGAATAAAATGTTTTAGGAAGAAAGGCAAGTTGAGCCCTAGGTTCGTTCGACCTTTTGAGATCCTGGAGAGGATTGGGCAGGTAGCTTACAGATTAGCTATGCCTCCAGCTTTTTCATGAGTTCATAACGTATTTCATGTATCGATGCTTTGAAAGTTTGTGTCAGATACTACACACATATTGATTTATAAGACCTTGGAGTTGCATCAGGACTTGGCCTATGAGGAGCGACCAATACAGATACTTAACATGAAGGATAAAGTCTTGCAGAACAAGACTATTGCCTTGGTTAAGGTGTTATGGAGAAACAACATGGTGGTAGAAGCGACTTGGGAATTAGAGTTGGACATGTGGGATCAGTATCCTGAGTTATTCAGGTAAATTTCGAGGACAAAATTTCTATTAGGAGGGGATAGTTGTAATGCCCTGAAATTCTCTGATAGAAATAAGTACATTGATAAGCGTGTCAGGAGGACACGTGGGATAATTAAGTGAATTAATTTATTTATATTATTATATGATTGAGTATGTATGATCATGTGTATTAAAAATGTATAAAGACCTGCTTTTGTTAAAAAAGGGCATTTTCATAATTTTGACCCGTTGAGGGTATATTTATAATTGTTATGTGCAGTGTGCTTGAGACCACATTATTATGTGGATATATTTGCAATTTTCAACATGAGTGGATCTGTTCAAGTGATTTTAGTGGAAAATTCACAACGGTGATAAAACCTGGCTCAGGTCGAGCATAGGGGTATTTTGGGAATTTTAATATTTTGGGATTTATTGATAAAATGAAATTAAGTGGTATAATATTTATGTTTGATGGATTAGTTGGTAATTTGGTGATTAGTAGAATTAATTGAGTTTGGTAGGATTCATACGAAAATTACCATTTTTCCCTTGATTATTAAGGAGGGTATTGGCGGGGAAGGGTTAGTGCTGAAAGCCACTCTCCCATTCATGTTTACCTCATTCCCTCTCATCTTCTTCTTGGCTAAATTCTTTGGATTTTGAGGAAATTCTTTGTGAATTTAAGTGTTTTGGAAGGGATAGGGAGTTGTTGGCTTCTTCATTAATCAAGGAATCTCAAATTTCATCTCAGGGGTAAACTTCTTTTGGTGCTCCTCCATTAGCTTTAAGTGTTCTTCATGTTCTTGGTAGAAATTTAGGATTTTGTTATTTAATCTCGAAATTTATTTTTCTTGTGTTGTGTAATTGAGTTGGAAGGTGTTAGAATAAGGTTGTGGATTGTTTGCAGCTAGAATTCTTGTTAGAAATCATGAATTTGGGGTCCAATTTTCAGATTTAGGGGCAAAATTTGGGTTTAGAACCCTAAGTTTGTGATTTTGGATTTTTATGTGTAATTAGGTATGTTATTGGTGTTTTTATGTTGTGTATGAAGTCTTGTACTGGCTATGGGGCATGAATTTGGCTTTGGGTGCATGTTGGGGTCAATTTTTGGGTTAAATTGGGTATGAAATCGCAAAAAAACGCAGAAATTTATGGGTTTTTTTGCAGTGGCACGCGACTCAAGTGGGTGAGCGTCGCAACTTAAGCAGGTGAGCGTTGTGGTACAAATGCACCTCCTTTAGGCTTGGAAATGCTCTCTGACTTTAGTGGTGTTGCGGCCCTTTGGGAGGGCCCCGCGGCTTTGGGCATATTTTGACCATAACTTTTGACTCCAATGACGGATTTGGACGTTTTTATATGGTTGGAAAGCTTGTGAAAAGCTTTACGGTTCTAGAACCTAAGCCAAGTTTAGTTGTGATCATTTTGGAGTCAGAAGTATAAACTAAGCTTGGTATTAATTGGTTTCGATCGATTGTGTTTAGGTTTGGCGAAAGACGCTTGAACGGGATCGCACTTGGGTGGTTTTGCTGCTATTATTGGAATACATGTAAGAAAAGTTGGCATTGCACATAGAGCGGGCACTAACTAATCTTAGGACTAACTTATTTTGAACATATAATCATATTTATTTTCCATTGTGATTACGTCACTATAAATACAATTAGCTATATGCTCGGGATTTAATAGAAGTTTATATTAAATAAATAATCATGAAAATAAAACATGTGAGCAAAGTGATTGACCAAGTCAAAAAATGATTTCTATTCTTTTATTGATAATAAATGAGATTACAAAGAAATTGAGTTTTATATGGGCATAAAACCCCAACAAACTCTCACTTGCACTAATTGAAACTAATGCCTTAATTCTACTAATCTCATTTCCTTGATATGCTTATCAAATGTAGCTTATGGTAGTGTCTTTGTAAACGGATCCGCAATATTGTCCTCAGATGCAATCTTCATAACCTTCACATCTCCCCTGTCCACATAATCTCGAATTATGTGATACTTCCTTTATATATGCTTACTTCTCTTGTGACTACGAGATTTTTTAGAGTTGGCTATTGCTCCTATATTGTAACAAAACAACACTAGCAGTTTATCCATTTCTGGAATAACACCAAGATCTGAATAGAACTTCTTTAGCCAGACTATTTCATTAGCTACTTCTGATGCGGCTATGTACTCAGCCTCCATGGTGGAATCCGAGATTGCAGACTCTTTACGCTTTTCCATATCACAGCTCCACCCCCAAGAGTAAACACCATTCCAGAAGTAGACTTCCTATCATCGACATCAGTCTGAAAATCTGAATCAGTGTGGCCTACATGGTGCAGAACACCACCCTTGTAGACTAACATATCATCTCTAGTCCGCCTTAAATACTTCAGGATATGCTTAACTGCTATCCAATGTTCTGGTCCTGGGTTTCACTAATACATGCTCACTACTCCCACTGCATAGTAGATATTTGGTCTAGTACACTACATGGCATACATCAGACTTCTAACTGCAGATGTGTAAGGAACTTTTCTCATTGCATCTTCCTCTTCAGGAGTCTGGGCAGACTGCTTCTTTGAAAGATGAATTCCATGGTGGGACGGTAAATGTCCATTCTTGGAATGTTTCATTGAGAAATGTTCAAGCACCTTATCAATGTAAGATGCTTGAGATAGAGCTAAGAGTTTTTTCTTTCTATCCCTAATGATCTTGATACTTAGAACATAACTTGCTTCACCCAAATCCTTCATCTAAAATTGAGTGCTCAGCCAATTCTTCACATCTAACAATTTCTTAACATCGTTTCCAATGAGTAAGATATCATCTACATAAAGAACCAGGAATACCACTATTTGATTTGCCTTCAGTTGGTAAACACAAGGCTCATCAATATTTTGTTCAAAGCCACAGGTTTTGATTATTTCATCAAACCCAAGGTTCCAGGAACGAGAAGCTTGCTTATGTCCATAAATAGACCTATTCAACTTGCAAACTTTTCCTTCTTTTCCAACTACTTAAAAACCTTCTGGCTGATCCATATAAATGACTCCATCAAGCTTTCCATTAAGAAAAGTTGTCTTGACGTCCATTTGCCAGATCTCATAGTCGAGAGCGGCTGCTATGGATAAAAGGATGCAAATGGATTTGATCATGGCTACTGGACTAAAAGTTTCCTCATAGTCCACGCTCTTTGGGTATAACCCTTTGACACTAATCGAGCTTTATAAGTCCTTATATTTCCATCAACACCTCATTTATTCTTGTAGATCCACTTGCACCCAATGGCCCTAAAGTCACTAGGTGCTTCCACAAGATCCTAGACGGAATTTGAGTACATGGACTCCATTTCCTGTTTCATGGCATCGAGTCATAGTTCCTTTTCCGGGCTATCCATTACCTGTTTGAAAGACAATGGATCATCATCACTAGTGTCACCAACAACCATATTGGTTTCACCATCCAAACCATAGTGAACTGGGTTCTTAGAAACCCTCCCACTACGACGAGGCTTCATGACTGTTTTCTCAAGAATAGTGGTACTTTCTTCATTTAAATCGACTTGCGTCGGTTGGACATGAAGAGTGGGAATTTCATCATAAACTCACGTTGAAGATGATGGAACATTGGTTGGAGTCAATTCTTTAACCATCTCCTCTAAAACTACTTTGCTGCGTGGTTTGAATTTTTGGACATAGTCGTTTTCCATAAAAGTAGCATTTGTAGAAGTAAACACTTTTTTTCTAAATGACTATAGAATAGTCCACCCCGAGTACCTTTAGGATAGCCAACAAACATGCAAACTTCAATTCGTGGTTCTAGCTTTCCCTTCTTTTTCCTTAGGATGTGGGCGGGACACCCCCAGATTCTATAATGGCGTAAACTAGGTTCACGACCATTCTAGTGTTCTAAAGGTGTTTTGGGGATTTATTTAGATGGCACGACATTGAGAATGTCATATAATATAATATTATATTAAATAATGTGACAAAATGTAATTTTTCACACAAATGTGATTTGTCACACCTTGTAACATATTATTGAAAGTCACAAAATTGGACACATGTGTGTGCCCAAATGTGACATATTTTGGAGTTACAAAATCAGTTACAAATTTGTAACTCCTAAATATTACCCAATAATGTGTATATTATATGTTACACATTTGAGATTGGATTTCATAAAGCCATAATGAAATATGGCTGTTGGAGACATGTTTATAACTCCCAATAGGTGTTTGGAGGTTACAAAATCATGTGGGAAAGGATTTGGGACGTTTTGGAACGATTTGGAAAATGACAATCTTTGTGCTAAAACTAGGTTGTGGCCACGGCCACTGTCTTTCCCTGGTCGCAGCCTGGGGGACAGAGGCCAGTGGCCGTGGCCACTGATGATCCTGACCGCGGCCAGTGAGGCTGACAGCCCATGTGAATTTTCAGTTTTTGCAAAATTGAACGGTTCTAACATCCCAAATAACTCCAAAATCTCCATTTTAATTCCATAAACATCCAATTAAACATTGGTAACAGCCATGGGGGTTGGTGGAATTTGAAATTCAAAGGGGTATCTCAAACTCTATAAATAGGAGCCTAATGCTCACTTGTAAGACACACCATTTTCCATCCACAAAGCACTTGGCTGGAAAATACACCAAAAAGCTTGATAATTACATAGAGCTATTTCCTAGAGATATCCCTTAGTGCTTAGATAATAGGGGGAAATAAGCTTTTGGACAAAGGTTTTGAACCTTGTTCAAGTTGGTGATCCCCACTACTCTACACTTTGGTTGAGTGAGAGTTTGTGTTTTCCATTGATCTTTTCATTATGTTGTTCTTCTTGTATTATTAGTGTATTGAGTTTGTAATCCTCTTCTCTTATTCTTATTTATATATTTATTGGTATCTTTTGTTTTAGGGTTTTTGTTCTTATAATTCTCTTCATTCTCTTATTTCTAATTACTTGTATTTTGAGTAATTGAGTTGTAATATTTATTTAATCAATTACCTTGTCTATTGTATTCTTTGCATAGAGTTGTATTTTGGTTTTTCCACTTTTTCATTGAGCAATAAAATATATTCTCTAACACATAACACTATGATGTGCAAGTAGAACATATCATAGATTGGCAAGTCTGTAAATCCTGTGCACTGACTAATCTTAAGACTAACTTATTTTTAACATATAATCATATTTATATTCCACTGTGATTACGTCACTATAAATACGATTAGCTATATGCTTGGGATTTAATAGAAGTTTATATTAAACAAATAATCATGAAAATAAAACATGTGAGCAAAGTGATTGACCATGTCAAAAAATTATTTCTATTCATTTATTGATAATAAATGAGATTACAAAGAAATTGTGTTTTAAATAGGGCATAAAACCCCAACAAACTCCCACTTTTACTAATTGAAACTAATGTCTTAATTCTACTAATCCCATTTCCTTTATATGCTTATCAAATGTAGCTTTTGGTAGTGTCTTTGTAAACGAATTCGCAAATTGTCTTTAGATGCAATCTTCATAACCTTGACATCTCCCCTGGCCACATATTCTCGAATTATGTGATACTTCCTTTCTATATGCTTACTCCTCTTGTGACTACGAGGTTCTTTTGGGTTGGCTATCGCTATTGTATTGCAACTGGTCATACACCATTTTCCTTGGCCTGTGGGTATGAAGCCATGTTACCCGCTGAGTTATATCCACCGTCACATAGAAGGCTGACATACAACCAGAGCACGAATAACCAGTTATTAATGGAGTCTTTTGACTTGGTCAACGAAAGGCGCGAACAGGCTCAACTTTGAGTTGCAGCTTACCAGCAAAAGGTTTCTCGATATTTTAACTCTAAAGTACGCGAAAGAAAGTTTGATGTGGAAGATTTGGTACTTAGAAGAGTTTTTTCTCAACACTCGCGACCAGAATGTTGGAGTACTCGGACCGAACTGGGAAGGTCCATATCAAATTGAAGAAAGCCTTCAACCAGGCACATATAAACTTGCTCGCTTAAATGGAGATCTCGTTCCTCGCTATTGGAATGGAGAACACATGTGCAAGTATTATCAATGAATAATTCTTTTTAAAAAGAATTGGCTTGTATTAATTTTACTTTTTACAAGTTTGTGAACAAGGGGTGGCCAGTTAGATGGCTGGTTGTTTAAAAGTGTAAGATCAATTTTTTATCACTCGTACAGACACAAATTTTGTCCATTTTATTACGAGAAATAAAAGGAACTGTGTGCAGCCAATTATTCTTGCCAATTATTGTATTTATTACAATTATTTACTCATTATGTGTGTTGTTTTGCTATATTATCATTGATTGTTTATAAGTACGCGAGCAGTAATGTTCGAACAGGTATTGGTCATGGCAAGTGACCAAGAACTGTTTAACGCCCAAAATGTGACAACCACTAAGCGGTGGTTGTAGTATAATTGGGCGGTCGATCCACAAGGAGGTAACCTAAAATCAAAAGGTTAGTAGAAAATAACACAAAAAGTTAGTAACAAGAAGTAAATAAAATTGTAAATGGAAAGAGGTTTGAGATTTTGGTATTGTATTTTGATAAAGTGATGAAATGAGATAAGTGAAATAAATGTAAGATGTAATCAAGAGTTTGAGAAAATGAAAGGTTTCAAGAATCATCCATATGCTTGTTTAGTTACTTGGTTACTTGATTTACAAAAATACACAAGTAAATAGTTCACATCCCAACATTTACTTGGAAAATCTAACATTAAAGTCCATAGTTTTTCTAACAAAAGTTCATTTGAGTCATAAAGTTCTTTACTTTAAAAGCACAATGTTAATCTTATGAAAAATCTAAAAATGACAAAATACCCAAGGGCAATAATGCAATAGAAGATTAGACATAAAATTATGTATCAATATTACTTTTACTAATTAGAAGCACATAGAAAGAGCATGACTAATCCTATATACTATTAGCATAAGTAAATAAAGATAACAAAATAAAGATAGAGATGAAAGAACATAAATAACTCAAATATATTACATTAAGAACATAGTAAATCAAAGTAGCAAAATAACATCACTTGAATATGGAATCATCCCTAACCTTCCTAGGAAGATTAGGCCATTATGCTCATGATTCTCACAAAATTCTAAGAAGAAAATATGAGAAGAAAGTGAGTGGAAATTTTGCTATAGTTTCTCTCCTCTAAAAATTACATACCAAATGTGAAGAAAGTGTCCCTATTTATAGATGGGGAAAAGGACTAAAAAGAAATTAAACAACAAAATGGGGTTTACAAAATAAATCTGAAATATTAATAATAAAATATGATTTTGAAAAATCAAATCTTATTATTAATATTACCCTAGCTATTTTTGTGTATAGTCAAAATGCTCTTTTTCTAAAATACCACAAAAACATAATCTATAAAGCTCAAAATAGCAATTTACAAAGCCCAATACCCACAAAACATGGTTGGTGACACAAGAGGGTTTTGACCCATTTTCAACCAATGAGAGAGTGCCACGTAGGCAGCCTTGGCTGAAGAAAATGCCTTGGGCCTTGACTGGGTCGTTGGGTGCCTTGGGCCTTTGGAGGGAATTGATGCATTGGGGAGAATTGATGTCTTGGGCTTGTTGGGCCAATGGCTGAAGAGAAATATGCATATATGCATATATGTGGGCTGATGGTCACGCGTGGAATGACTGAAGGAAGGAGCTGAAAGCTGAAGGAGTTGAGGTGAAGAAGCTGCCTGGGACGCGTGGCAGGCATGGAGCGCGCCAGGTGGCGTGCAGAGGTGATGGGAGCTTCAGCGTGGGCTGCGGATTGGGCTGGAGTCTTGGGCCGAATGCTTTCAAAAATACCATTTCCTTCATTTTCTTTTTCAGTTTTAACAATTTCTCTATTCTCCATTTTTATTAGTGTCCAAATGCAATTTATTTCCTGAAAATTAAACATAAATTAAATTAAAATTCATATTTTCAATTATAAAATATATTACAATAAATTCATGAAAATATTAATTAAAACTTAATTTATTTTACACTTTAAAACTAATAAATTTGCATTTTTGAGCACTAATCAAGAACCTTAAGCTTCTCGATCACTTGGGGCATATAAGATACTAAGTGAGCAAAGCATATCAACAAGCATATGTAAACACACGAGAAAAATAAGGGAAATCATACTACGACACTTAGAGTATTTTTCAAAAGATTTAGTTAATTTTGTGAAATCTTAATAAAGTGTTATGTTAAGTTCGGTCATACGAGCAGATGTTATAATAGCAATGAGAATATATTATAATATCACAATGAAATGTCTTTACACCATGAGCAATTGCTATCGGATGTAATTAAAAATATTAAAAGGAAATTAAAGCTGCCTTAGGTAGCAAATTGTCTTAACATCACAAACTGTTGTTCATATGTTTTAATTACAAAAATAAAATTGTTACTATGCAGTTGAAGGGGGGGTCTTGCTGACACTATTGGTCGACTGAAGGTCCAACTTCTTCTTCAACACCATCAATGCCTGTAGCCAAGGAAATTTCAGGAGACTCCGAGGCATTTTGAGCATTTCTTTCCTCCTCTAGGCGAGCAGCGCACTTGGCAAGTTCAGCTTGTTTTACCTGCTCGAGAAGATAATCAAAGTTTGCCTCTGGATTGTTCTTCCAAAACATGTAGAAGCAGTTGAAGGTAGCTCCTCGGAACCTCACCAAGTTTTGGGAATTCTTTTCCTCGAGCAGTTTGACTCGCTCCTCTAGACCAGTGGCCTCCTTCATGCTTGCCTCCAGATCCTCTTGAAGCTTGGCTGCTTCCTTGTACTTAGTATCGGAGGTTTCCTTAAACTTCTCCTTGGCAGCAATAGCCTTGGCCAGATCTTCTTGGCTCCTCTTCAGCTCCTCGATTAAATTGGCGACTTTGTCTTCAGCCGCCTTAACCTTGGCCTCGCATGTCTTGATCTCCTCGGCAACTGCCTTTTCCTTGGTTTCCCATGCCTTGATCTCCTTGGCATGTTTTGCATCGACCTCTTCAGCGTGACGCCACCTGTTGTTCATGGTTAAGAAACCCTACGAACAGTAGAAGAATAAAGCTTTTAGAGCTAATCAAAGGAAATGTTGTTCGACTAAAACACAATACAGAAGAAACTTACATTGAGGAGTTCATTGAACCCACGAGCAAGGACCTGGCTGGGTTTCAATGCAGGAAGACAAGCAAAGGCCTCCTGGCTACGACAGTGCTTGGACAATTTTTGTAGTTTTTCATTTGTTGAGCTATGGGCATTACTCAGTGATAAGTACCGAATTTGTCTATTTTTAATTCATTATTCTTCTAATATTATGCACTTGATTATTTATTTATATATGTTTAATTAGTTTATTTTTTGTTGATAGGATTTTCAAGCCATTTGGATGAAAATGAATGAATTTGGGATGTTTTACAAGCAATGGTTAAGTTCAGAATTACAAATCTAAAACTTTACACGTGATTTCAATACTCTTTTGGAAATATACCTAGAAATAAAAGTTTTAGATATTTTTCTTAGCTTTCCATATCTTTTTGAATCGTCTAATTCTGAGTTATATCGAGGAAGTTATGCATAAAATACTTTCAGTCGCTGCAGTAGAAGAAAACCAAAAAACGGGAAAAATTTCTACGGCCTGGGGGACCGAACGTAGTGGCTGCAGCCAGCAATGTCCCAGGCCGCGGCCAGAGCCTGATTTTCTGGCAAATACATTTTCTAGTGGTCGCGGCCGCCATGAAACAATGGCCGCGACCGGAGATCGATTTTTCCTTAAATTTCAATTTTTAAAAGTAATTTTTGGTGGGCTATAAAAGGGATTAGGGTTAACTTTGAATACAACTTTGGATTGCGAATTTTAGAGGCTAGAGCAGCAGAGGAGGAGAAAAAACATCATCATCTATATTCTTCAATCTAGTTTTTCTTTCTTCTTAAAACTCTTTTATTTTCATTGAATATTTTTGTTTATGAATATGAATATGATTATGGAGCAGTTTTATTTATAGTTGAGGGTTATTTCAAAGCCCTGGACATGAGATATTGAATGCATTGATGAATTTTATCCCTTCTATTCCCTTGTATTAAATTGCTTCTATTTTTCTATTTGAATGTTATGAATCTTGTGAGATCTTGTTAGGTGGCCAACTAATTAGGGTTTTCATTATTCTACTATCATCTTAGGATTTCTATTCACTTAATAGTTTAGGATTCTAAGTAGAGTGATAAAATGCAATTAGAGTATTGTGCCATCACTTAAACATCGACCTAAAAGCAAGACCTATGAGGCAGAAAAGGAGAGCGCTAGACCTAGAAAGATACGTGGCCCTAAAAGAAGAGGTTGACAAGTTGAAGACAAATGGGTTTATCCGAGAAGCATTCTACCCAATATGGGTATCCAACCCAGTTTTAGTCCCAAAGCCCAATGGAAAGTGGAGGACTTGTGTGGATTTTACTAGCCTCAATAAAGCCTGCCCTAAGGATAGCTTCCTGCTTCCTAGGATAGACCAGTTAGTAGACGCCACGGCGGGGCACGAGCTACTTAGCTTCATGGATGCATATTCCGGGTACAATCAAATACCCATGAACCTGGCCGATGAAGAGCACACTTCATTTATAACAGACAAGGGGCTTTATTACTACAGAGTGATGCCTTTTGGGTTAAAGAATGCAAGTGCTACTTATCAAAGGTTGGTGAACAAAATGTTTGCAAATCAGATAGGGAGAAATATGGAAGTATACGTAGACGATATGCCAGCAAAGACAAAGAAGGCAGAAGAGCTCACAAACGACCTCAGTGAGATGTTCAGTACCCTCCGAAAATTCAGAATGAAGCTAAACTCGCTCAAGTGCACATTCAGAGTTTCGTCAGGGAAGTTCCTAGGTTTTATGGTGAATTCCCCAGGTATCGAGGCCAATCCTGACAAATTCAAGGCATTGTTGGAAATGAGCTCACCACGGAGCAAGAAGGAGGTGCAGTGCTTAACCGAGAGAGTAGCAGCCCTCAATAGGTTCATCTCCAGATCCACTGACAAATGCCTCCCTTTCTTCAACATCCTAAAAGGGAGCAAAAAGTTCGCTTGGGATGAAGATTTTCAGGAAGCCTTCGCTAAGCTAAAGGAACACCTTGGAAAACCACCCCTTTTAGCTAAGCCAAGAAAAGGGGAAAAGTTGTACTTGTACTTAGCCGTATCAGAGCATGCTATAAGTGCTGCCCTGGTCAAAGGAGAAAAGAAGCATCGACAGCCCGTGTACTATGTAAGTAAGCGGTTGGTAGACGTAGAAACCCGGTACCCAGAAATAGAAAAGTTAACATATGCCTTGATAGTAGCTTCACGAAAGCTGAGGCCCTATTTTCACGCTCATGCTGTTGAAGTGCTCACCAACACCCCTTTGCGTCAAGTCTTGCACAAACCGGAGACTTCGGGAAGGTTGTTAAAATGGTCAATTAAATTAAGTCAGTTTGACATCACGTACACCCTAAGGTCCTAAGTCAACGGGTAGGTACTTGCAGATTTTATAGTTGAATTTGCACACCGACCCCATGAGGAGGGGAAAAGCAGCCTAAAGAATGGAACCTCCATGTAGATAGGGTGTCTAACGAGGGAGGAGTCGGCGCTGGCATAGTAATGACGGGACCTGAGGGGCATAAGATGTATTGTGCATTAAGATTCGAATTTGAAGCTTCCAACAATGAAGCAGAATACGAGGCACTACTAGCTGGCCTGTGACTAGCCAAGGAGTTGAAGGAAACCCATTTGCATGTCTTTAGTGACTCACAGCTGGTTGTATTGCAGGTGAGAGGCGAATACCAAGTTAGAGGCCCAAAAATGGCTGCATATCTCGCCAAAGTGAAGGGGTACTCGAAAAATACACCATAGAACAGATCCCAAGGGAGCAAAACACAAATTTTGATGCTCTCGCAAAACTCGCCTCTACCCGAGACGAAGACACGCTTGAGTCCATCCCTGTTGAATATCTCTCTAGGCTGAGCATAGCAGAAGAGGAGATCCACATGGTCAATAACCATAAGGAGTCACGGTTTGTACCCATCTTGAAATACTTAAGTTATGGAACGTTGCCTTTGGACAAAAAAGATGCCTATAAGCTAACTTACAAAGCCGCCCAATACACCCTAGTAGATAGAGTTTTGTATAAGAAAGGCTTCTCCACCCCACTCCTACGGTGTATAGACAATGGGGAGGCTTTAAAAGTCCTGCAAGAGATACACAAAGGGGAATGTGGAAATCATGCTGGGGGCAATCCACAGCAAAGAAGGTCGTACGACAAGGGTATTATCGGCCTACCATGGAGAAGGATGCGAGCGATTTCGCGAAAAGGTGTGACAAGTGCCAAAGACATGCGAATTACCCCAGACAGTCACCAAATGAGCTGGTGAGCATGACTAGTCTGTGGACCTTCGCTGTGTGGGGGATTGACTAGATTAGAGCGTTACCAGCTGGTAGAGGAGGAGCAAAATACGCAGTTGTAGCAGTCGATTACTTTACTAAATTGGTGGAAGCAGAGCCTCTGGTCAACATAACGGCTAAGAAAATCACTACCTTCGTTGACAAATTTATCGTCTACAGGTTTGGAGTACCCTAGAAGATAATCTCCGACAATGGGACGCAATTTGAAGGAGGAGTATTCGAAGAATATTATAGGGAAAATAGAATCAAGAGGATTTTCTCCGCTATAGTACATCCACAAGCCAATGGACAAGTGGAGGCCATCAACAATATCCTAAAAAGGAACCTGAAAACAAAGTTGGAAAAGTTGAAAGGGGCCTAGGTCGAAGAACTGCCCAATGTGCTTTGGGCCTACAGGACCACACCTCGTTCCACCACTGGAGAGATGCCTTTCGCCTTAGCCTATGGTTGTGAGGCTGTCCTCCCAATAGAACTGAAGATCAACTCCATCCGCATACAAGCATATGATGACCAGACTAACCTCGCAGCATTAGCCGAAAATTTGGACTTGTTGGAAGCAAAGAGAGAAAGAGCACAACTGAAGTTGGCAATGTACTAGCAATGAGCCGCAAGATACTATAATTCAAGGGTGCAAGAGAGGGCGTTCAGGGTCGGAGACCTCGTGTTAAGGAAAATCCTGCCCAACACTCGAGACCTAAGCGCAGGTGTATTAGGGGCAAACTGGGAAGGGCCCTACCAAGTTGTCCAGGTTGTGCCCCCTAACACCTACAAGATGGCACGTTTGGATGATACCATGGTCCCTAGAGCATGGAACGCAGAGCATCTAAAAAAATATTATCAGTAAGACCTCCATGTCTTAGGAAAAAATGTTATTGTTCTATCCAAACGTGCAAGTTTAATGTAATAGCTATGAGGCAGAAGGCTAACTTGGACCCCTGGATATGTAGTAGGAACAAAGTCACCATAGGTTACCATGTACTTCACTCATTTCCAATGAATATGTTCTGGCATTAAATGAATATGTAGTAAGAACTCTTGTTTGAGCAAAATGATCGCACTATCTAACTCTCATCTACGATAATTATCAAAATGCGTGAGCGAAATGATCAAAGTGCCCGACGAGATAAATCTTGCCAACCACTTGGGGGGCAGAGTATACAGCCAAAAAAGGATCATAAACGAGACCTTTATATATTTATATAAAAAAAAAAAAACCCTTATAAATAAAGAAGAAGACCTGGCAAGGCATCACTTGAGTTCACGAGGATTAGCTACCCTTATGAACATCAAGGAGGTCAAAAGGTCCTATAAGAAAATCCTCCTAATAAAGGTTGATACCTCCATGAGAGGAAAGACCTCAGGAAGAGCATCCACCAATAAGTCTAGAACGGCCACCAAGCCACCTAGCCAAAAAGGGTCCTAAAAGAGACCCTTGCAAAAATAGTACTATGCATAATAACGAGAAGGACGCTTCTCACAAGAAATAATAAGTGCATGCAAAAGTATATAAAAGGATGACTAGAACCCAAAGGGTCAACATATCCTTATAGATACAATCAAGGTGCACCAAAGAGAGACCTATCGAACCCCTTCGTATGGGCTCCAAAGGACCTCAAGCATGAAAAATAAGAAAGTATATAAAAAAACAAGACCTATTGAACCCCTTTGTGCGGGCTCAAAAGGACCTCAAAATAGAGGAACAAAAGCAAATGATCCCATATATATACAGAAAAAAAGGAGTTGCGATAATGTAGTAGAACTTATAAAAGTTCCAACAAAAAAAATGAATGATAGTCTCAAATGAGCATATAGCCAAATCAAATTAAATGATAATGTTGCAGAAGCAAAATCTCAGGGCCTCCTACCGCGAGCATTCCACTCAGCCACCCTGGCGACGGCGTGCTCACCAAATGAGGAGAAATCGAAGTTAGGATGTTGCCTCCACACTCCATAGAGGGCGTGCTCTATGGATTTGTACTCGATTTCAGCCAAATTCGCCTCTAGGAGAGTGACCCTCTCCTGCAACATTGCAACCTTAGCTTCTGCTCCCCAAAGATTGACCTCTAGGCGAGCAACCCTCTCCTGCAGCATCACAGCCTTGGCATTCACCCTCTTCTTCTTTTTCGACGATGAAGAGGCCTTTGCCAGGGCCTTCTCAAGCTTAAGCTTGGTATTAGTGAGTTCCCTCTCGAGCTCCTGAACCTTGACCGTTAGATTGTCCCTTTCAGCATTTGACGAGGAGAGGTCCTACGCCGAGTCGGTGAATCGTTGGGCTACCAGAGAAGCTTGCACAAGAAAAAAAAAACTCGTATATAAAAAATGATGATGATGAGAAAACAAAGAATACAAAAAAAAAATAGTAAGGCCAATGTAAGACGCATGAACTCACCCAAGTTGTGGAGCGCACAATAGTCTCCCTAAGCTCCGACATGGAAAAATTCCCGAGACCTCTCCACTCAGTCTTAGGAAGACCCTCGGCGACCCGGATATACCGTTGCCCATAAGAGGCTGCCATACGACCAACCCAGGGTGTCCCCTCCGAGTCAGGGGCGCCCGGCTGAGCAGGGACAGATGACCCGCTCACCGAAGGAGGAGGGGCGCGAGATCATCGGGAAAATGAGCCCCCAACGGACCAGGATTGATGGGAGCATGAGGAAAAGTATCGTATTCCTCATAAAATGGACAGACAAAGCACCCTGGCATGGCTTGCGGACCGCGAGAGTGAGAGGCCATGTCACGGTCCATAGGGGCCAAAGGAGGGCACCCCCTGGGAGACGAAGATGATCGGTGTGGTTGTCTGGGCTTTGGGGTAACCTCCTCGGGCACCCACTCCGTATCACCCCCGTCAGAGTGATGCTCAACTAAAGGCACTTTCTTCCTTCGCTCAGAAATATGCCACAGCGAATTAGGATCTGAAACCGCGGATAAGTTGTGGCGGTTCAGGTTTGCCATAGTAAAGAGGTGGGCAGTCATTTTCTTGGCAGGTTCGGCATCGAAGAAGTTGTCCACTGGTGCTGCCTCCGACTCAGGAACGTCAAGGTTACCAAAATCCTCAGCACAATCAACGCAATTACAAATATGAGCATAAGTTCCAAAATAATCAATTCAAAGTAAAAGGAAGACAAGCTTGAAGTACTTACTTGGGGACGAGCAAAAGTGTTCACGTATGAAAAGGGGACCTTTTACGAAGACAAAATCCTACTTCCCGGACCCCGGGTTTGATACAGAAACCTCTATGAGGGAAACATGGGAATTGGCCTTCTGTAAGAAATAGAAGCCTTTAGATTTAGGGGTTGGCATGAGTTTATACATAAAATGCACCTCTCGAGCCATAGGAGCGCGTTGTTTGAGCTCAATAAATGCCATGTATAGGCAACTTAAGGTCAGCCAGCTATTAGGTGCATGTTGGAGCGGAGCAAGGTCGAAGTGATTAAGCATCATGATAAACAATGGGTGTAAAGGAATGGTCCCACCCACTTTCAAGATATGCTTGCTTATGGCCACACACCCCTGGGGGATTATCAACCCGAGAGTTATTTGAAGGAACATACAACTTGTATTCCTCGCCAATGCGATATTTAGCGGATAGCTCCAACAGTCGATTCTTCGACACATTGGTCACAATAGAGGACCAGAATCTTGCCCCTCGAAAGCCACCTGCCGATGCACTCTCTTTGCCATATCTGTAAAACCAAAGGAAAAAGGTGAGGTAGAAACAGGGCATTTTACCCTCCATTTTTTCTTCCTAGCAAGAGTCTTCCACCAAAGCGCTGAATGTGGGAGCGCTAAGCAAGGGTGAATCGAAAATAAGGGTTGAGGGGAACCCGGGGTGACCTCATGGCAACCATAAGGGGAGAACGGGGCAGGAGGTTCAGGCGGGAGATTTCCCTCCATGAACTCCAACTCCATCTGTAGATTAAAAAGTGTCACCCTAAGGTTTGCAATGTGGTCGCTAAGGTCAAAGGGGAAAAGAACTGCATCACCCCTCAAAACTGAGCCTATTTCGCTCTCCACCACCTAGATTTTATGCATAAGTTCAGCCATATGCTCAAGGTGACGTATACGGGCCTGCCTCAAAGTGTCATAGTCTTGGTGAGGGTTGTTTTCGGAGGACCCCGAGTCTGAAGACAAGTCTACAAACTCGACCCCCGGAGGAGCACCAGAAGATCCCTCACATGCCATGGAACCTTGTCTTGTAGGTAATAAGGGTGCACGTGTAAATGAGGGGATTGCTACAAAACACAAAGGAATGGGCTCAAAACCTCTAGACACAAGCGCTCTAAATGACCAACTACGGGGTGCAAACAAGGGCATTTAAGTGGATTAACTCACAATGAGCTCCGGCCAAGGCAACCCATCCCGAGTAGTGCTAATTTGGACCCGATGAAATAATCATAAAAAAAGTATACCTTATGTAAGAAAAATAGGGCACTATCACGGTTGAAGGGAGGCCGAAGGTCGAAAGTACCGGCACGATCAAAAGGAGGAAAAGGGTCCAAAGCACCACCATGATCGAACAAATGTGAAGGGTCAAAGATTTGTGTCTGCAAAAATGGAGGAAAGAGGAGTTTTAGTCCCCAAGCACCTATATGGATATTGGCATAAAAGAAATGAACTCAAATAATAAAAGAGAAGGACAACCAAAGTAAGGTTGTGGGGGATCTAACCCCTTACCTCTTGAAAGAAGTAAGGACTCCAAAACCACTAAGCTAGGAGATAAAGTGTAAATAATAGGCTAGATATGAAGGCCTATTTATAAGAACCATAGGCTCATCTTAGCCATCAAATCCGATGCCTGGTCAATGGTCAAAGAGGGGGCTTGGCACTCGCCTTGGGATCCGTGAAGCACAACGATAGGCTCACATTCACTCAACATCTCATAATAGTCTCCACCTCCAAAATGTGTTTTTGTATGCCACCAAAGTAAAGAAACACACAAACACCACGTAGGCTTTGAAGACACCATACCGAAAAGTCTACCGGAGAACCTAAAGACCCTTCCATAGATTGGGGGGCAAGTGTGGATATCAGAATTTTAGTCGCACAAGACCCCGACTCGTGAACCTTAGGGTAAAGGCCTAGAAGATGAGTAGCCAAGGCCGGCCTTGCACCCTACACCAAGGGCCTCATAAGGCATGCACCCCTCTTATAGAGCCTCGCTTCATGCACAGGCTCAGGTAGGATCACCCCTCAAAATTATGGCATGTCTCGCACTGAGGGTCCCAAGGAGGCGAATATGCCTTTCTAGCAAAAGACCACCTCGCCCCTAGGTGTCTCGCGAGGCTCGGCCTCGCCCCTTGGCGTCTCGCAAAGCATGGCCGCGCCAAGGTGTCTCGCACCACCATTGTCTTGTGAAGCATGGCCGTGCCACCACCATCTCGCAAAGCATGATCGCGCCACCACCGTCTCACGAAGCATGGCCGCACCAAGGTGTCTCACACCACCACCGTCTCGCGAAGCACAGCCTCTCCAAGACGCCTCGCACCACCACCATCTCACAAGGCACGGCCTCACCAAGGCACCTCGCGCACCTGGGTCCATGCCACGAGAAGAGCCTCGTGCAGCGAGGCACACCTTGCCTTGCCCAGGCATGCGTCTCGCGGCCCCCAGGCAACCCCGCCTTGCCTCGATGGTCTAGCGGCCCCCCGCACTTGTGCCTCGCGCACCTGGGTCCATGTCATGAAGTGAGACCATAGACTCACGCATGGGCATCAAGTCTTATCGTATACGTAACAGGCATCGTTGAAGAGGCCTTATCTCTCTCCCTGAGATAAGTGCCACCAACGGGCCACCTTTCTCCCTGTGGGTCTCATGGGATGTAAAGTCGAGGACCTCTTTAACATGTGTTAAAGGAAGGATAGGGAAGGCCTCACAACGATTCGGTATGATGTCAGAAGAGGTACAGAGTGCATTTACAAACCAAGAGGAGTTAGAGTACGGACACGATTACACGCCAGACAAGTAGTGGTCGTACGAGTGAGGTACCTGTTGTGGTCCTCACCAGCCAATCTCTAACACTCGTACTAAGCAAGTAGTGGAGGCACAATCGAGTACTAAAGTGGAGGCGCTGCCACATACTCTAACCATGTACTGAAGCCAACACCACAACCTTCTGCTCCACAATGACCTGTGCCACGACCCTGACAATGTATATACGTACATTCTTGTCCCTTGGGACCACAATGTATCAGGGGCCATTACAGCCCCACTATAAATGGATCTTCTCCTCTCCATCTAAGGGGTTGAAAAACTCTAGTAATATCAGACTATTCTAAGAGCAATATACAAGTTTTTCTTCTATTACTCACTTGCTATTTTCCTTCATATTTCTACAAGTTCTCTTGCATTCATTAAGTTCATATTAGTTTCTTGAGTTTTCATCCATATTTCATTGACGAGTTTCTACCGTCAACATCAGGTATCACTGTGGTAAAGAATGATGAGGATGAGTTAGTGCCCACAAGAGTCCAAACAGGGTGGCGAGTTTGTAATGATTATAGGAAGTTGAAGGGTGATAAAAAGATAAGTGTGGGGGAGAATGTTTCTGCTATTCTCCAAAGGAAGTTGCTACCCAAGTGTCAAGACCTTAGGATGTTTATAAATCAATACACTATCGGTAAAACCAGGTTTGAACATTTTATGATAGATTTAGGAGCATCTATTAATGTTATATTATATTCTATTTTTGCTTCTTTAAATCTAGGGTTATTAAAAGAAACTAGTGTTATTATTCTATTGGCTAATCACACTAATGCTTATCCCCTAAGGGTAGTTGAAGATGTTTTGGTGTAGGTTCAATTTGGTAGGCCATTCCTATTGATTATAAGTACAAAGTTGGATGTCAAAGCATGGATAATTACAATGAACTTTGATGGTGAAATTATACAGTTTGATATGTTGAATTCTATTGATAAGTAAAATAGGAAGATTATTCTATTAAATGACCCACCATAATAATCATGACCACATCATTCAATCGAGCTAACGACGTTAAACAAAGAAAACTTGCAGGAGTTTTTCTTACCCTTATCTTATTATTTTTCATTGATTTTGTTTTATTTATTTAGTATATGCCTTGAGGAAAATGCATAAATTAAGTGTGGGGGAAGGGAAAACTGCCTGTTTAATTTTTATTTGTCATTTCTTTAGTTGTTATTCGTGTTTGTGTTGTTTAGTTATTTTTTGTTGTTTAGTTTAGTTGTTTTTTGTTGTTTAGTTATTTGTAGTGTCATTTTTTTTAGGTTGTTATAAGCATGGTTATGTTGAAAGTTGTCTGTCAATGATAAAACTTCTAATTGAGATAAGAATATGTCTAGGAACTTGATGAATTCTGCATGAATTGTGTGCTTAACTCTTGTCTGGTTGTTACTTAAGCTTGATCTTTAATTTTTAAACATAATGCGTTCAATTAGATTTACTTTTTCACTAGTATTTGAAGATATTTATGCATGTTATTGCTTATATATAGTCTTGGCCACTCTAGAAATCATTGATTAATTGTTTGAGGTGAAATCCTAAGTACACATGATTAGGAAGATGATTAAGGCATGTTCTTTGATCGTTTGAGCCTTTCAAGCTTACCTATGAAATTAAATATCCTAGTTTCCCATTTTTGAGTCATAATGACTAATCTTTTTCTTTTATAAGCCAATATCTTAAAATTTTTATCTTTTTCTGTGACCCATTACACCATAGTTTTATATGATTGTTTGATTTGGTGGGTTGGGTTATGGATTGTAAGAAGGGGAAGTTGTATTGGTTTGTTGGATTATAATGTGAAAGTATATGATCTACTATTTCTTCCAATGAGTTGAATTGAAAAGAAATAAACAGGAAAAAAATATATGCATTGAGAAACATGGAAAAAAAAAGTATTGCAAAAAGTGTGGGGGAAGTAGTAAGATCAATGTGGAAAGAAAAAAAAATGGAAAGATCGTGTATTTTCTTGAATTGTATGGGAAGGGGAAGATCTAGAGAATAGAAAAAAAATTATAGGCTATGGTGTGATTTAAGTTTAAATATTCCTTTTTCATCTACCTTAAACCTTAGACTTACATTACAAGCTTTTAAGGACCTTATGATTCTTGATTGTGTGTGTTTACATTAGTGGAGAACAATTGGTAAATGTCTATGGAGTGGATATTTTTCATGAAAATATTATTATAGAAGAGACTTTAAAACATATTATGGCTTGTATAAATTGATTCAAATGATTGTGTTTTGGTAGGTTTAATTGTGCATAATCATAAATAGATCGAGTTTAAGTGGTGACTAGACATTGAGTTGAAATTCTGAGGAATGTGGAATTCGAATTTTTCTTATAATGTATTTGGCTGATCAATCCTTGAGACAACTAACGCTTTTGACAAAACCATTGTTTATGTTTTTATTTGCTTATGTGTTTAGTTTTTATTTTGTTTGCTCGAGGACGAGCAAATGTCAAGTGTGGGGGAATTTGATAAGTGTTGAATTTGTCTATTTTTAATTCATTATTCTTCTATTATTTTTCACTTGATTATTTATTTATATATGCTTAATTAGTTTATTTTGTGTTTTTAGGATTTTCAAGCCATTTGGATGAAAACGAATGAATTTTGGATGTTTTACCAGCAATGGTTAAGCTCAGAATTACAAATCTGAAACTTTACACTTGATTTTGATAATTTTCCAATACTCTTTTGGAAATATACCTAGAAATACAAGTTTTATATATTTTTCTTAGCTTTCCATAGATTTTTCAATCGTCCAATTTTGAGTTACATCGAGGAAGTTATGCATAAAATACTTTCAGTCGCTGCAGCAGAAGAAAATCGAAAAATGGGAAAAATTGCTATGGCCACGGCCAGCCTTATTTCAGGTCGCGGCCTGGGGGACAGAACGTAGTGGCTGCGACCAAAAATGTCCCAGGCTGCGGCTGGAGCCCAATTTTCTGGAAAATACATTTTCTAGTGGCCACGGCCGCCAAGAAACACTGGCTGCGGCTAGCGATCGATTTTTCCTTAAACTTCAATTTTTAAATGTAATTTTTTGTGGTTTATAATAGGGATTAGGGTTAACTTTGAATACAACTTTGGATTGCGAATTTTAGAGGCTAGAGCAGCAGAGGAGAAGAAAAGACATCATCATCTACATTATTCAATCTAGTGTTTCTTTCTTCTCAAAACTCTTTTATTTTCATTGAATATTTATGTTTATGAATATGATTATGGAGTAGTTTTCTGTATAGTTGAGGGTTATTTCAAAACCCTAGACATGAGATCTTGAATGCATTGATGAATTTTATTCCTTCTATTCCCTTGTATTAAATTGCTTCTATTTTTCTATTTGAATGTTATGAATCTTGTGAGTCCTTGTTAGGTGGCCAACTAATTAGGGTTTTTCATTATTCTACTATCATCTTAGGATTTCTATTCACCTAATAGTTTAGGATTCTAAGTAAAGTGATAAATTGCAATTAGAGTATTGGGATGGGTATTTTGATTGTGATGAAAAATAGAACCTAGGTTAAATGAATTGCATGCTTAATGAATTTGTTGCCTAGATTAACTTGTTTCCACAAAGTGTAATGCTTTTACTAGGTTAAATAGATCGCATGCTTAATGGGCTTATTGTTGGGTAAAAGGGGTTAATTAAGAGCGCTTAGCTTTAATTAAGTATAATAGGAAAACTGGGATAATTGATTGCTTAAGTGTTATCTGCGGGGTTAATAGTTTAATTTGGAATAGGGAATATTATTTGTCATTGTTGAAAGATTGATTGTTGAAGGTGGAGAGTAACTCTTGACTGTTTCTTTAATATCGTTATATCCTTAGTTATTCAATCTTTGATATTTATTTTATTTTATGTTTTCAGCTGTCAAAACTAAAACCCCTTTCTAATTTTAGTTTAGTTATTATTTTGAATAATACTTTGATCATAGTCCTCGTGGGTTCGAGCCTTATTTACCGCTATACTGAAGTAGCTGGTGTAAGTGAAAAAAATATATATTTAAATTTGATACGGCATACGACACGCATCACTCAGCAATTCTACAGCCAAAGATCTTCCCACTTGGTCAGTGGAAGGATTAGTGCGAGGAGGAGGAGGAAGAGGAGTTGTTGATCTGGAAGGAGTGGGAGGTGGAGTTACCTCTGGTCGAGCCTTTTTCTTTGTAGGTTCTCCACTGCCTTCTCCAAGGTTTTTTCTGCTCAACTTCTTCCTGCTTAGTGGAGCGTCTGCTGAAGCATAGATATCAAAGGCGTTGTCGAATGGCATGACTACAAAACAAGAACAAACGAGCAGATATATCAAAAAAATAGTTTGGCACAATAAAGGAACAAACTAAAAAGAAGTTCTAAGTAGTATACCCATACTATTATTACTAGTCGCTACATTATCTAAAAAGTAACTGCTACACTCACTATCTACCTCGAAGAAGTCCAAGATAAACGTAAATTTAAAGTTGTCATCCCTATCAAATAAATGACAAGGGATGGGCAAGTTATTTAGAAGTGAGAAATCTATACCGTTCTTGTCTGAAGATTCAAGTATAGGGCCGGTGTATTCCGGTAGTTTTTGTTTTCCCTTCCCATGTTGGGTAGGGGTTTAGTTGCTCGAGTATTAAGGGATGATTCTCGAATGGTCACTCCCATTGGTCTTCACCTTTGGGATTGTGACACATCTTTCTGTTGCTCGGGAATTTCTTGTCCTTCAGTGCCCTCTCCAGTGGCACTCCCCGCGGTAAATTCCCTCACTTTCTGGTGAGGTTCTAGAAGGCCGACCAGCCTTAAATTGCTCTCCGTGACCAGCTCCTTGACGCTTTTTTCTACATTCGTCATGATGCCCAGAGCTGCGTCTCTTATCTCCATTTCTAGAGTAGGGTCTGGTCGATACCATGGACCTAGATGCAGCATAAAACAACTAAGGACAAGGAAAGATGAAAAATGACTAGTTAAATGTCAACCAGAGATTGAAAGTTTACCTCCTCGTGTGAAGGCCATGTTTTTGGAAACCAAGTTGGTTGTAAGGAAGTACTCTTCGAAGTACCTTCCTACATTGGACTTGTGGGTTACGTCACTCGGGAATGTGCGAGCAGACTCCTGGTGGTAAAAATGGAAGAACCCCGTGTTGTTCTAATTAGGGTTGGATTTGAGATCGAACAGGTAGTTGATCTCATGCGGGGTAGGCACAGGCCATTTTTTGTGGTAGTATAATATAGAGTGCTAAAAGTACTCTATATCCATTGGTTGTTATTTGGAAAAGGGCGACCTCGAAATAATTGGCTACCCCTCGGGAAAATTCATGCAAGGGCAAGATTGCCCCTGCTTCTATATGATACCTCAACCAAGCATTGTAGGCACCTCCGAGTACATTTTCCCTCTGGTCGGGTGTTCGTTTGTACAAGGTAATCCCAAGAAGCCCATACTTCTTGGGATATTTTGCCGCCATCCTAGTCGATATGACGCTAGGAGGGGCAATATACCAATGTACCCCTGTTCTAGGGCCATCACGGGGATGAGCTTTGGGCTGGATATCTGGTGATGAAATGTTTAAAGGTTGAGGATCGCTTGAAGGACCTTCTGCATTGGTTGCAGGCTGGTTGGAAGGTGAATCTGTGGTTTTCCTTTTTCTACGAGCAATGTATTTGACACGACCCATATTCGGTTGATTTTGTGGTGGATTGTGAGAAGGACTAGTTGTAGGGTTTGGGTGTGAAGACGAAAGCTCGGGAAAAGGCAAAGAAGGTTGTTCTTGATCCTCGAATAGCAAGGCGAGAAGATCATCGTCTATTGATCTCTCACCTCCCCAGGATTCATGCATGAATATCTGAGAAGAGCAAAGGGGAAGTGAGAATCTACGACCAATAGAAAGAAGAAATAGAAAAGCAAGGATAACATTGCTCGTGTATAAAAGTTAAGCTTTTATACGACCAGCAGTATCCTAATAAAAACACAATAAACATGCGAGAAGATTGGAAAAGCATATCAAAAAGTGAATGTGAAATTTTTTTTTGGAAAAACTTTTCAACTCCGAAAACATGTGAGAAAAACCCAGTTTTTCCAAAAATACTCAAAATCGAATTTCCACTTTGATTTTTGGACCGAAATCGGTGTACCTATACCCCCACATTACTTTTTAAGCATTGTCTAGTATTTTATATTGCCTAAAATCCCTATTCTAGTATACTTATTCTTTGTATGTTTGCCTAAACTCGTTTACCCAAGAAATTTCTCAAGAACAGTAGAAACCCAATTATAGAAACTCATGAATCAAGACCAGGATACATGAAAATTTCTACAAAAATAAGATGATGGATTCAAAAACTTACTTGGAGTACGGATTGTAAGAGAAATCACGAAAGTTTGGCTCGGAGTTGCTTGAATCGCACTAAAGTCGCTGGGTTTTCTTGAAGCTTTTTTTGAGTTCTTGAAGAGAGAGAAGGTTCGGGTAAAAAAATGAAAAAGGTGAAGGGGCTTATATTTATACTACTCGGGGCAGTAATAGAAGGTAATGATGGGAGTAGGGTTTCGATGCATGGGGAATCGCAATAACCGTCAAAACATTTCTCGAAAACTGTAAAGGTCATGATTACTTTCCTTTTCGAAAAAGTAAGTACTGACAAATGTGACAGTTCAGAGGGATTGCTAGTCGAGTAAGTTTATTAAATGTTGATCGCATTAAAATAAACTAAGGGGGCAAATGTTTACCATAAAAAATATTTGCTTGCTAACATGGCACAATCAGTGTGCATGTGGATAGCACGTGACTGTTTAGTGATGGAAGTCTGGTCGACCAATGACCAGAATAGAAGTTGCTCGATGGATTCAAGAAAGATGCTTAAAAGTATGACAGAAGATATACTGACATATGCGACCAAGTCTGATCGTAGTACGAAGCCAGAGTTCAAATACAGTTATAAGAGATATTTTAAAGATATTTGACCTTATTTATGTGTAAAGATTATGATTTCTATTATTATTAAAATGTGTTTGTAACAAAGTTTAAACATGGCCCATCGATCCATATGTGCATCCTTGAGCCTATAAATAGGATTCATGAGACTCATTTAAAAGGGGCAATAATTTGTATTCAGAGAGAACTAGTGTTTTTTATACACGACTTTTGTATCCTTTTTGGAGCTTGTGAAACTTAATGAACCCTAGTTTGTTGATCGCAGGTTTCAGAGTACATCAATAAAGACACTAAGTGGACATAGGTTATTACTAATCTCTGGGGCCGAACCACTATAAATCTTTGTTTTTTTTTAGTTCTTGCAGTCATCTTATAAATCTTTATCATTTTGGTGACTCCGTGTTGTTGGCTAAATCATCAGTCAACAATATTCATACTAACAAAAATACAAATAAAGTTACAACCATTTTGGTAAAAAATTCACTAAAACTTTTGAAAACTACCTCCCCTGCAACGGTGCCAAAAAAAATTTAACGCCCAAATCGTAACAACCACTAAGTGGTAGTTGTAGTAAAATCAGGCAGTCGATCCACAATGATGTAACCTAAAACCAAAAGATTAGTAGAAAATCACACAAAAAGTTAGTAACATAAAATAAATCAAAATGGAAATGAAAAGAGATTTGAGATTTTGATGTTGTCTTTTTGATGAAATGATAAAATGAAACAAGTGAAATAAAAATAATGTGTAATCAAGAATTGAGAAGTTGAAAGGTTTCAAGAATCATCCATATGCTTGTTTGGTTACTTAGTTAGTTGATTTACAAAAATACACAAGTAAATAGTTCACATCCCAACATTTACTTGTAAAATCTAACTTTAAAGTCCATATTCTTTTCTAATAAAAGTCTATTTGAGTTATAAAGTTCTTTACTTTAGGAGCACAATGTTAATCTTATGAAAAATCTAAAAATGACAAAATACCCAAAGGCAATAATGTGATAGAAGATTGGACATAAAATTATGTATCAATATTACTTTTACTAATTAGAAGCACATGGAAAGAACATGACTAATCCTATATACTATTAGCACAAGTAAATAAAAATAACAAATTAAAGATGAGGATGAAAGAACATATACAATTCAAATGTGTTATATTAAGATCATAGTAAATCAAAGTAGCAAAATAATATCACTAGCATATGGAATCATCCCTAACATTCCTAGGAAGATTAGGTCATTATGCTCATGATTCTCACAAAATTCTAAGAAGAAAATATGAGAAGAAAGTGAGTAGAAATTTTGCTGTAGTTTCTTTACTCTAAAAATTACATACTAAATGTGAAAGAAGAGTCCCTATTTATAGAGGGAGAATATGACTAAAAAGAAATTAAACAACAAATAGGGTTTACAAAATAAATCTGAAATATTAATAATAAAATATGATTTTGAAAAATTAAATCTTATTATTAATATTAATCTAACTATTTTGGTGAATGGTCATTTTGCCATTTTTCTAAAACACCACAAAAATATGAGCTTAAGAACTCAAAATGGAAGGGTACAAGGCCCCAAACACATAAAACTTGGGCTGAAAGGTGGCTGGTGGTAGGCTGAGACTTTGACCAGGCGCAACCAATGGGAGGAGGCCACGTGGACGGCTGAAGCTGAAGGAAGGCCTGGTTTGATCGGGTCAATGCGAGCTGGAGAAGGGAGGGTCGCAGGTCATGCAGGTTGGGTCCGCGGGTCAAGCTGGCTTCAGGCGCTGGGCTTGGGGAGGAGGCGGGCCTGGGCTGGGTGGTTTGGGCCTGCTCCTTTTACTTCAAAAGTGCCATCTTTTACTCTTTTTTTCAGTTTTAACTCATTTCTCTTTTCTTTTAATTAATGTCCAAATGTAATTTATTTCCTGAAAATCAATACAAATTAAATTAAAATTAATACTTTCAATTATAAAATATATTACAATAAATCCATGAAAATATTAATTAAAACTTAATTTATTTTACGCTTTAAAACTAATAAATTGACATTTTTTAGCACTAATTATTGAGTTAGGGAGAAATAAGCTTTTGGACAAAGGTTTTAAACCTTGTTCAAGTTGGTGATCCACAACACTCTTCAATTTGGTTGTGTAAGTGAGAGTCCGTTGTTCGTTGTTCGTTGTTCATTGTTCATTGTTCTTGTTCTTTTCTATTTATACTATTGCTTTCACCTTCTTCTCATATTCTCTATTTACTCTTTTACTTGTATCTTTTGTTTTAGAGTTGTAATCTTCTCTATATCTTTCATTCTACTACTCCTAGTTTATTTGTATCATTTTGTCGTAGAGTTATATTTTTCATTACTATCTTTTTCTACTATTTTTCATATTTACATGTATCTTTTGTTATAGAATTGTAACTTTATTTAATCAATCATTGTTCATTTGTATATTTTGCTTAGAATTGTAAATGTCTTTTTACCATTTTTATCGAGGCAACTTATATTTTCATAACAGATAGTCATTTGAGAGAGCCATAGTACTTCATTCAAGAAGGATATTTTGCTAGGTGTCCAAACAAAGTCTTGATTTACTCCACTCAATATGTTAACCTTTTGAATTCGAACTCCAATTCCTTACAAGAAACCTATTATTCATTAAATTTGTACTATCTTTATGTATTTTGTTTTTTGTCAGTATGAAATTGGATCTACAATCTGCACAATACTCCATCACAAAAAATAACATTTTCGATATAGCCCACAATATATGACATGCCAATATAATACTACAGGGATATTATGCTAATTGACTATATGGGAGATTCCTATTAATTCAAAATTTGAAATATTCTCCAAGCATATGGTCATCTTCAATGCAAGATATACCTCAAATTTAACACAAAAATAAGTTAATGCTATATTTAACCTAATATTTGCAATTGTACTCCAATGCTCAAGATGCAAATTAACAAAAAAAAAAATCAATAATCCATATAATATTTATTAAAAACATATAAAAAGTAATTTTTTTATTATTTTTTATTATCCAGATTATGTAATACAAAAATTGTCATTAAAAAATAATATATAATTAGTCATTAATTATCAACTACTAAATTACTAAATTATAGTAATTAGTGACAATATAATAAATAAAAAATAACATCTATTAATATATCAAATTTAACCCATGCTATTTTTTGTACTAAATTTAGCACAATTTTTAACATATGTCAAATTTAGCACACTTTTTAGAACACCATTGGTGCCATATATTTTGTAAGAAGTACTAAATACTGCGCACCAATTTTTTAGCACTTCATTAATGCTCTAATGACACATACAAACGAGCATTTGCATATCACTAAATCCATTATTCATGGCAACATAGTGATAATAACAAAACCAAGAAACCCCTTTTCTTTAATCATATCATTACTTGTTTACAATTCCATAATAAAAGACTCATGCAGTCCTTGTCAGATCCCTAACAAAACCCTAATAGGGAATGAGTTTTCTTCCTTTCTCATTTTGATGATTACTAAGAACCAAACCAAAACAAGATATTCCACCAATAATATTTTATAGAATTCTACTTACTACTATCAGGCATCAACAGCATCATCATATACCAATAAATTAGATCACTACTAACAACCACTATATCTTCACAAAGAACCCCAGTCACTCCTCCACAACATTCACCAGCTCATACTCAACCAAAGACAGATTGTTATCCTCCTTCACATCGAACTGTGCAGGTTCGGTGACCTCTACGCGGCCCCATTTGTCAACAGCTAGCCTCATCGACCCCTTAAACATATCTATCTTCGCATTGCGAAGAATGACAGTTGTAGATGGCTTCATCAAGTCAACTGCATGAAGAATACAGCAGTAAATTATCATGGTAAGCATGCAAAACACCAGGCAACTTCCAAGGTTTGCACCAAAAAACATCAACTTTACTCTTAATTTTACAAGCCTAAAGTTACTGAACAACAAAAGTACCACACCAAAAAGGGAAACTTCGTCATAAAGCAAGATTAAGTGGAAAGACTACTCAACTCAAGAGGGCTAATTCACTATAGGCAAACCAAAAATTTAACTAGGATGCAATACCATCTCATAATATTAAATATTACATATGAAACAAAAATATTCGTGGTAGGAATTATATATTTGTGTGAGATTGCACTGATGCAAATCCTAAAAAAATTACTACAGAAGATTTATTATATCTCTTGCATAAAGGCTAAACAGTGGAATGTTATAAAGTGAAACCTTTAACTGATGACATATAGTTTGATAACCCAGCAGAACCAGACAATAAAGTCCGCCCAGTCGACAGCCCAATCTCATGGCATCTAAATTTGGTAAACATAAAATGAAGTAACCATATACAAATGTCTAGACTTATGATCATACTTCAAGAAAACAAAAATCAAAATGATGTCAACTACTCAAGAACCCCACAGAAAAAGAAGTCAAATGAAATCCCTCTCATTTACTCTAGGAATATTATTACTATTTTTTACAAAGTAGCAGTCATGCCCAACCATTCAATTTTTTTTAATCAATAATGGAAGTTCTCATATTCATTAAAACAAAAGTCACGAACACAAAAGAGTTCAAACAAACAAGTCGTAGCCACAAAAATAAAAAATAATTAAATAATGGTTTAGTTTTTCATAAAAAGAGAGTCTGAAATTTCTTCATCACATACGGACAAATAAATCCCATCAATAGTAAAACCAATGCAGACCAAAGACAAAATGCATATTCTGAGAGCAGCTAAGCAGAGCATAGAGCACATTATACTATGCTCGACCATACCAACAGTTCCTGACATGCAGCCCACCACAATGTTTACCTTAGTTAAGTATTTTTTTTTTTTTTATTTCTTCTTCTTGAGAGCATCAATAGTTCAATACCCCAAACTCCTTTGTGAACTCAAGTTCGAAACTAGTAATTCTGCCGAACCTGATCTTTGTTAAACAAACTCATAAAATTTTATGATAAACAAGCCCTCTTTAAAAGGAAACTCCACTAACTTTACTAAAGCTAACCCTAACCCCCTATTATTGTTTTTCACATAAATAACCTTAAACACATAGTAAAAAATCGAAATACCCTTAAAAACATTAGTACTTTCTAAGTGAGAACCAGTAAATCCAAAACATGTGTGAACATCAACTTTCGAACATGATTCACACATGATTCACACGTGTTTCACACATGGTTCACACATGTTTCACACATGACTCACTCATGAATCACTCATGAATCACTCATGATTCACACATAGTTCAGACATGTTTCACATATGGTTCACTCATAGTTCAGACATGATTCACTCACACATGATTCATACATATTTTTCATACATGGTTTACACGTATTTCACACATGGTTCACTCATGATTCACACACAATTCACTCATGGGTCACACACGATTCGCACATATTATTTTACACATATTCACACATAATTCACATGTATTTCACACATGCTTCACGCATAGTTCACTCATGGTTTACACGTATTCACACAGTTCACTCATGGTTCACACGTATTTCACACATAGTTCACTCACTCATGTGGTTCACACATAATTCACACATTTTTCACATGATTCACAGAGGATTCACTCATGATTCACACATGTTCTACCAAAGTTTGGACCTTCTAAAAAGGTTGGAAAAATTTTAGAAGGTGACCGTTAAATTTCAATATTCACAATCAATTAAGTTCACCATGTAACATCAAATCTCAATCACATTATTCACAAAATATTATGAATTTATTTTCTCTAATACAACCTAGCTATATACACGAACAATAGAAGAAAAAAAATCTAATATAATCCTTGGTGAGAAGTTGGTATCTAGCTGATTGGCGCTAATGGTGCAACTGAAATGGACTTTGTGGTTCAGCAAGGATGGTGAGGAATTTTTTGACGCCTGTGCGAAACGAAGAAGAAGAGATCGCAGTTGGGGTAGGGCGAGGTGGAGAATAGGCCGCAACTTGGGGGCAGGCGAGAGGGAGATGCGTGACTCCAGCACGGCGAGACGGCGAGGCATGTTGCGATTAGTGTGATCGTTGGAAAGATAAGGGTGTGGCAACTCTATTTCAATGAAGAAGAATGTGAATGGTAAAGGTGTGGTAGCTCCATTTCAATGAAGAAAAATGGGATGAGTATGGGTGGGCAACTCCATTTTAATGAAGAAGAAGAAGAAGGGGAAATATGTGACAGCTCCATTCCAATGAAGGAGAAGGTGAAGAGTAAGGAAGAAGAAGGGGGAGAGTGTGTGGTGGCTGGTGAAGAAGAATAAGATGGGTTAGGTTATTAATGAGTAATACATAAGGTTATATTGTGGAGAAACAAATATGTTGGTATAGTCTTAGACATATTAAGGTTATAAGGGTCCATTTATGGAATTACCCCTTTAAAATAATAAAATAATTAGAAATCATTAATCCTTCCAAATCCTCACCCCTCCTTACACTGCCAAACAATTTAAAAGATACTCACTCTCTGCTCTCTCTTGCACTTTCTCCTCATTCCTAGGACCCCCATGCTTCCTATTCTTCCTTTATCCTACAAATTATAGTGTAAGATTTTTTTTTTTTGGTGGAAAATGATAGTGTAAGTTACACCAACTGACATACTCAGAAATTTGCATTAATACAGCATCAACATTGCAGTGAAAAGAATATTAATATTACAAGGTACCTTTTCATTAAAGATACATCTCATGGTTGCATCTTCTCAGAATCTTACAACAAAAGCATTCTAATTTAAATTTTAAATGGATAATAACAATTCTAATTTCAAACTACTGTAAAAATAAAGGTAATCCAGCTCCTGACTGCAATCTACAAGAAGCCTGTGAACTATAATACGAATTGAATATAACTTTTAACCATATGGTGTACTGTGATCCAGCTCTAACTTGAGTTGAACATGTTCACTTGAAACAATTTAATACAAAGTAGTATCTAATGCAGGTAACCAAAATATAATACACAACTTGCTTAAGATAATATAAGTTCCAAATAATTGACCGTCATCTAAAACTTTATATAATCTTTTTATCTATTTATTTCTTACCTATATACTTGACTTGCCTGATACTTTGAAAGACTCTAAGGCCAACTTAAAGCACCTGGATCATTTTTCAGTTTTCACCAGAGTAGAAAAGTAATAAAATGCACCAATCATGTTGACCATCCATAACATAGATGACAAATTCAAAGTACAAGCACTATATTGCAAGACATGAAGCAGTACATTATGGGTTGTGGATCAATTTCCACTTAAGATGAAAATAGTGTCAGCCAAATTAATGTTTAGTATAAACAAGGAATCAGAATAAAATTTACTACTAATGAAAATTTAAAAGATGATCAAAAAGATCAAACAAAAATCGTAATCTTCCTTCTACTTTGGTTCCAACATCAATTGCCAACTTTAAATGTTTTTTTTGATAAAAACTACAAAGAGGTTTGGCTAGTAAGGCATAGAGAAGAACATATTAAAGACAAAAAGATCACTGCTTTACGGTATTCAAAAGATTTGACAAACTAAACAAATGATGTACCTGTATCTGTCATAATTTTGAAAGACCTTAGATGACAATGCTTTGACTAACTACATTGCTTCTACCAAAACTTTAACAATAAAGATGTCCCCAATCACAATCCCAAACCCAAAATTTGATCTTATCTCTTCCATCTATTGGTCGTATCAATCCATCTCAGACTTTCCAAACACTTTCACTGACCCAGTTTTCTTACATGCAAAGCTCTCCTAAAACAAATGAATTACATACAAGGTGCTCTATTTCTGTTCAAAAACTTAATAAAGTGATCCTAGCACTGTTATCACTTCACTTTCAGATCCAATTATTAGTTTTACCAGTGAGTATACACGGTACGTACATCTACATTGCAAATAGTTCAACTCATACTATCACTCGAGACAATTTAGTCCTCCAAGTGGCACAAACAAACAAAAAATCAACAAAATTACGTATAAAAAGTATATCAAACAGTATCTATCTTACAAGACCGTACAATGAATCCAATGCTCCAAGCATGAAAAGTCAATTCACTCTACTTCATCAGTAGTCAAATTTCCCAGAAAAATAATACAAACATATATACATCCTCTATGAAAAAATAGAAAACAAAGCAGGTTAAACCCCCAACCCCATTAAATCCATTGTTGCCTTGATCACTTTACCAATTTTTCTCTTTCCATCAAACAATTAAAACAAAACCCAATTATTAGCAAACAAACAAAAGAAAGAAAGCGATCGCAGAAGAAGGAAGACTGAGAATTACCTTGATCATTTCTGGCAGTAAACAAAATGGTTCCAGTCTCGTCCCCAACAAGGCACTCAGCGATTCGGGTCTGACGGAGGTGTTGAGACACCGATCGGCCTTTCTGTAAGACGGTGGTGGAGGTGAGGACCTTAACGACAAGGGTATGGCCACTGGTGCCGGGTTTGAGTTGATCGACCTTTATGAAGACAGGCTTCCTCAAACCTGGCTTGGCATTGCTCTGCTCCGATTCTGCAACCGTCGACGTCGTCGTCGGCGTCGTGGCTGCCATATCTGAAATTCTGGAGAAAGCTTAAACCTTGAGACCTCTAACCCTAACCCTAACCCTAACCCTAACAACCCAAATTATGAAATGGGATTTCTCTCTTTCTCTCTCTCTCTCTGTATCTTTTCTTTGCATATTAATGCAAAATATTTAGGAGGGTGAAGAAGAACCTTTGTGTCTCTTTCATTTTCATTTATTTTTATTTTTATTTTTATTTTGCAAAGTTCTTTTATTTTTCATTGGTTTTTTGACCTTTCCCAAAATTCTGTATGTTTTTTTTTTCATTATTATTGTTTTGGTTTATTCTCTCTTTCATTGATAGATGCCTCTTATAATAAACAAAAAATTAATAAAATATATATTTTTGAGTTTACACTACTACTACTACTACTATACTACTACTACGAGATTTTTATTTATTTTATGATACTACTATATGACATTTTAAACTAACAACTTTATACTTATTTAGGCATAATGTTTGGGTGTAGGGACACATTTGTAATGGGAAATTTCACTTTTAATACTTAATGATGCCTAATATTACCAAAAAATCCTAACACTAATAATATTTTTAATTTGATGCTAAACATTTCTCTCATACCCAAAATACCCCTCACATTATATCAAAAAATCATAAAACCTTCTCTTCCTCTCTCTTCCCTCTCTCTCTCTCATTCTCACGAAATCATCCATAAAACCTACAGATTTGTATAATTTTCTTGTCAAAATCATTGTTAGTCATCTCCATTGTCTCTGTGAAGTCGTTAATATCAAAGGCAACATCTATTTTGAGAGTTTTTGGAAGAGAAAAATCATGGGTAATAAGATTTTACATTTTATGTGTTGGGTATTATTTGTTTACATTTTTGTGGCTATTTTGAACAGATCTGAGCCTATATTGGTGTATTTTTCAGGATTTTTAGAGAGATTCCGCGATCTGTATTTTTCTGGGTTTTCTGCAACTTTTTTGCTCGATAACGGTTCGATATGAGCTCGATGGTATGTAGAAGAAGGTCTTGTATGAGCTCGATTATAGCTCGATAGGTTTGGGTTTTAGTGCTCGATTGTACTCGATGGAAACTCGATAAGGGTTCGATTGGACCCTACAATATTTGAGCTTGATAGGTTTAGGTTTTCTCGATATGTGCTCGATAGGAGCTCGATAGGGTTCGATGGAGGGTTTGGTTAGGTTTTATGTTCGGTTTAAGAAATGGTAGCTCGATGCTAACTCGATAAGAGCTCGATGCTAACTCGATAAAGCTCGATGATAGCTCAATAAAGCTCGATAATGTTCTTTTTTAATGTATTTCTGAAAAAATGGCAGTTTTCCTGACAATGTTAATGTTTTTTTTTCCAACACAAGCTCTATTGTCTACGTTTTTGTATCCTACAATGGTGTTTGGGAATTACAAGGGAATAAGTGGATTTTCAAGGACCCTCAATGCATGGTGATACCGATGGAGGATACTGTAACGTACTTGCAACTTCTTGACATATTGCACAAGGAACTTAAAGTTGATAAACAGATGTATGAGTTGAAATTGGAGGTTCCTTACACTTGCAGCGACCAACCATTTACACCCGTTCATGTTGAAAGTGATCTTGGTGTCCGTGCATTCTTAGGAGTAACATCTAAAGAAATGTTGGCCTTGTGTGTCACTCCTGTTAAAAAGAATGTCATTGTAGACCGATATCCCACTCCCGGACCTGAGGGAGCAGGCAGTACTTTAGGATTTCCTATTGGTGACCTGAGGGACAACCAGTATGAGTACAACCCCTATGTGAATGACGATCCAGTAGCTGAACAACCAATACGTCATATTGCACGAGCGAACCCACCAAGTCAAGGACATCGAACACCTGGCACCAGCTCTAGTCGTCCTGGTGGAACAGAATATAACTATACAGGGAACATTTCAATATGTTCAACAGAATATCACAGAAAATGGAGTGCTCCCATGTTTACAAAAGAAGATATCATGGCTTGTAGTCGTTCTAAATCACCCTCATCCGGTGTAGCGTTGGGGGGATTACATCTTGGGAAGACATTTGAGAACAAGATGGAATTGAAAACCAAAGTGACTCTCTTTGCAATGAAGAATAATTTTGAGTTTATGGTTCAGAAGTCTGGTACTGATGTGTTGTATATCACCTGCAAGGATCCTGATTGTGGTTGGAGAATAAGAGGGAAAAAAGTAGCGCGATCGGAGATGTTTGAGATCACTATTTATAATAGTGTACATACTTGCTCACTAGAATTGCAACAAAAGACCACCGTCAAGCAGCACCTTCTGTCATTGGGCACCTTATCAAGAACAAATATGCTACTGATGGCACTAGCTATCCACCAAACAACATAAAGGAGGATATGAAGAATAATTTTGGGATCGATATGAGTTATATGAAGGCTTGGAGATGCAGAGAGAAGGCACTTGGTTATGTCAGGGGGACACCTGAAGAATCGTACTCCAAGTTACCTTCTTACCTGTACATGCTGCAGCAAAAGAATCCAGGTACAATAACTGATTTTGTCACAGATGACGGTCGCTTTCTTTACTATTTCTTCTCACTCGGAGTTTGTAGAAGGGGATTTACATCATGTCGTCCTGTTATATGTGTGGACGGCACTTTCTTGAAGTCAAGGTACAGTGGCCACATGTTGTGTGTTGTCGCATTGGATGCGAATAACCATATTTATCCAATTGCATTCGCGGTTGTTGACAGTGAGAATCATGCTTCTTGGAAGTATTTCATAATGAAATTGAAGGAAGCCATTGGAGTTGTTGATAATCTGTCTTTTGTATTAGACAGGCATGCTAGCATTATTCATGCCCTTGAGTTGGTCTTCCCTGATGCCTACCACGGCGCATGCTACCATCACATAAGTATGAATGTAATCACTAAGTTCAAGACCGATCACTGTCACAAGGAGATGTGGAATGCGGCATATGCATTTCGGAAGTCAAAATTTCACAGGTTCTTCAATAATATAAAGCAAATGGATCCTGCCATAGCTCAATATCTCGAGGGTATTGGCTTCGATAAGTGGACTCGTGCTTACTTTCCTGGGAATCGATACAATGTAATGACAAGCAACTACGCTGAAAGTTTCAACAACAAAACCAGAGACGCAAGAACATTCCCAGTCACTACTTTTGTGGAATTCATTCGTTTCACAATTCAGTCATGGTTTGCCACGCGTCGTGAGGAGGTAGAGAAGTGCACATCCAAATTAGCAACAATATATGAGAAAGATGTCTCAGGCATTGCGGATGATGCAAGGTACTTGAAAGTCCATCCTCTTGGACAGTTTGAATTTCATGTGGTAGACCCAAAAGGTGATGGTGAGGTGAATTTGATGACCAAATCATGCTCGTGTGGTCAGTTTTAAATAATGGGTTAGCCTTGTGTTCATGGTGTGGCTGCGGCCATGTTGCGCAGTGTCAACATTTACTCACTGTGTTCACCATATTACACTACTGAGATGTGGAGGGAGTCTTACAAAGAAACAATTTACCCAACTGGCAACGAGGATGATTGTGAAGTTCCCGAGAACATAGAGAAAATGCAAGTTGGGGTTCCCGTTGAAAAACAACCAGTTGGTCGACCGAAGAAGAATAAGGTGGGAAGAAGGAAGACAAACCGCACTCCATCGAATGGAGAAATCATTCGCAAAGAGCGCAAGTGTAGCATGTGTGGTGGTCTTGGCCACAACAGGGCTACATGCAAAGCTAGGCTTTAAACTCTTTTTTCCCATTTGAACTTGTTGTATTAATAAACTCTTTTTATTTGATTTTTTCTTGAAAGTTATGTTAATGGTTCGATATGAAAATGATATTGCTCAATAACAATTCGATAAAAGTTCGATATAGCTTGATATTAGCTCGATAACAGCCCATGAAAGTTATAAAAAAATGATAACAGTTTGAAATTGTACATGTAAAGACCCCGTATACAAGATTATCATGAAGGTAACAAATTTTGATAGTTATAAAAAAATGTGAACAAGAAATTGTACATGTAAAGACCCTGTATATATACAATCATCAAGGGAACAAATTTTGATACCACAAGTCTGTGGTCCACTTGTTCTTGAACACCTCCATATTTTCATCGCAGATAGTTTCCAATGGAAGACCGACCATTAGATGCTCAATATGCTTGACAGCATACACACCACAATCCCCACTGTAAAAAAAAAAGTAAATATTAAGTGCACATTACTATAATTTTAGTTAGAAACAAACTTAGTATGAAGATGATGTTTGTTACATTCTCTTTGACTGAGGGAGCTCGTGTTTCTGTTTGCGACGCCATGTGAACTGATGCGGCCTCTTTCCTGCTGATGGAATCTTCAACATCAAGCTACCAGTAAACAATTTACTCTGCATTAACAGAGAAGGAAGCAAAAAGCACCATGGACTCATGATATCCTCAAGCTTTGCGTCACTAATCATCGAGTTGTCCGAATCGTAAACAGTCAGAGTCCAACTAGAAATGGAAGCCTCAATGGCAAACCAATGTTGTTATCCATAGTTCTGGCACCAATATACATCCTCAACTCCTCCCCAAGATGCCAAAAATTGCTGCTCGATGCCGGTCAACATGGACATAACGTCAGCATCCCAAGTATACTTTGTTTTGTCGACTGTTTTCTTGTACTGATCATATCGGGCAGGTATCACTTGTGAGAAATAACTGTTCATCACAACTACATTCTATCGATATATATTGGGAAAATACTTGCGACGCATACGAAGCATGTGTTCTGCCACATCAATATGCTACAAAGAGAGTACGATAAAAAAATTAGCAAAGACCATCATAAATTGCTGCTGTCGAGCTCCATCGAGCTCACATCGAACTACTATCGAGCTCACTGTTAGGAACGAGTTTCCTAATACGCAGCGAAATGGTGGTGTGGTTGGCCCAGTGTACAACAAAAATTTTGTAACATATTTAAACTACCTTTAAATATGCGGATCCATTAATATACATACATTAATCACAAACAAGATAAGGATAGAATTCATACCTCTTGAAGCCTATCAAGTATCCTTGCTATCTTTTCGTATTTAGAATGATCTTCCTATCCAAGCCACTCCCACATACTCACACCAAGATCTTCCAAAGCGTTCTCTACACCTCAAGAAATGTGTGGGCACTTAGAGAATGAAAGATAGTTTATTTGTGATTCTACTTGATGTACTCAACTCATGAGATCAAAATAATAGGCCTGCGAATTGGTTCTTTATTTTCAGGGAGAGAAAACTATCGTTCTATTTTTCACAGAGCAAATGTTCAGAGTTGTCTCACATACCTTATCTAAATAATTTTCTGATTAGTCATACTTAAAAGAAAATATTACAAATTTAAAAAATAAATCTGTAACCATTTTACAATTTACTTTTTAATTAATTAATTATTCTATTAATGAAAAAATCCAAAAACTAATTTTTGAATTATCCATTAATTAATTAATTAAATAAAAATGAAAATCTTATCCCTGAAAATGCTGGCCCTACATGCCACACAGAGTCCATGGACTGTGTGTGAATGTGTAGCTTCCTAATTTCTAGGGATATTAGTTTTTCAAATTTTATTTAATTATTTATTCAAATTACTTTGTGAGATAAGATCTAACAACCTGATAACTAATTCAAATTAATTATCTCTTTAATTAATTATCAAATATAATTAATTATTTGAATAAATATTAATCTTTTAAATTCAAATCCAATTTGAACTTATCAGATTATTTTCTCCCACTCAAATAAAGATATTTAATTAATTCTACCAATTAATTAAATCCAAAATTTTCGAAAATAAATATTTAATTTATTATACTTTCGAAAATTATAATTAATTAAATTTCGAAATTAATTTAATTATTTAATATAATTTCGAAAATTATACAATAATTAAATATTAATTAATTTTATTAACTACAACTAATTTGTAATTAATTAATCACTATTATCATATAATTGCATATTTGGCCTGAAGAACAAATTTCTTCTTAAATGTGTCTTCAAACTATTTTCCCTTCATATCATCTCTTACCTTGAACAGTGTTGATAGAGCCGCTATGGGGACCTATGGACCTATAATTCCAAGCTCCAATAAATTTGAGATTATTAATTAAACTCTTTAATTAAATAATCTTAATTTATTAATCTCATGATTATTCCACTATAAATATGAGACTGCACTCTTGTAATTATAGACATTTCATTTACTGAGTACTTTATAATCATAAAGCGTCCATTGATATAATTATTGCATACAACTTGACCCTCTAATAATGGTTCATAATTAATCGAGAATTAAATTACCGTCTTACCCTTTTAATTTTCTCTTGTTTCCTTAAGTACCATTGACTCTACTAGTGAAGGTTAATTCATAACTAAATTATGAATTTGAGCTCAATAACCTTTCAGTCCCAAAAGTCAACCCTTAAGAGAACCATCATTCAATCTCTTGCGAGAAGGCATAGATTCCATATCTGTATACTATGTCCCCAGCCATCTATATTAATGAGTTCCCAAAACAAAAGTTTCTAGCCTGATCATTCTGACAGATCGTAACAAGTGAATCAAAGAAGTCATATAACATAAACAGGAGTTCATAGTAACTTCAGGATTAAGATATATTTGTATATGATCATCAGTTGATATATTTAATTAATACTTCGAAACGGTATTTAACTAAGTATTAATAAACATATTTGGTCTAGTTCTATATATTCTCTAATATATAAAGCACCTCCACTAAAGTGTCCTACCACACTAGTGATCCGGATCTAGATCACATGTATTCATAATACTAGTGGACCGTACTTGCAGTAATTAATCTAAAGATTCCATAACTTTATTTTACTGCGAACTATTCAAGTTCATTTATCTCAACACAATCCTCTCGTACCAATACGTGTTTGAGATCACATATATGAACTTAGGAATTTTCCTGATATTTACATAATATTATCATAGAATAATATAGTCCATAAAATATATGCATAACAAATTCAATTTATTTATTTATTTCAAAAAACAATGTCTACTACATATGCTTTCAGGGCATATTTCCAACACTCACATCGAGCTAATCTCAAACAGTAAATAACAACCCTATTTTAACTCCACTATCAAACTACTATCGAGCTCACATCGAGCTAATCTCAAACAGTAAAGAACAACCCTATTTTAACTCCATTATCGAACTACTATCGAGCTCCATCGAGCTCACATTGAGCTAATCTCAAACAGTAAAGAACAACCCTATTTTAACTCCACTATTGAACTACTATCGAGCTCCATCGAGCTTACATCGAGCTAATCTCAAACAGTAAATAACAACCATATTTTAACTCCACTATCGAACTACTATCGAGCTCCATCGAGCTCACATTAAGCTAATCTCAAACAGTAAAGAACAACCCTATTTTTTAACTCCACTATCGAGCTCACATCGAGCCAATCTGAAACAGTAAAGAACAACCTTATTTTAACTCCACTATCGAACTACTATCGAGCTCCATCGAGCTCACATCGAGCCAATCTGAAACAGTAAAGAACAACCCTATTTTAACATCCCTATCAAACTCCTATCAAGCTCCATCAAGCTCACATCGATCCTGTAAACTCCCATCAAACTCCTATCGAACTCATATCGAGTCAGTAAAAACAAAACATGTAAAATTGAAAACAGTCCATAATTTCTACCACTATCGAGTCATTAGGTATAAATGGCTTACCCCATCATTGAGCCACGACTGGGGTGTCTTCAACGTCAGAAACCACGCTGGACCGTGACTCCTAGTCTTTACATCCCGCGGGGTCTTGTTGGGCATGTCTCTAAGTAGCCACTTGCACATTGTCCTATACTGTTTGGGATCTGGCTTCTTGAGAGGATCCAGCACCTGTGTAGCCTCTTGTGTAGCTGCATCAGTGCGAGGTCTTTTCCTCGTGGGATCGGTGTAGTCCTCAAACTATCTGGCTTGCATCTTTGGCGTCTGGCCCTCTGAAACTGAACCCCAGCAACATCATCAGGGTTGACAATAACGACTCCCGGAGTCCCAGCATCAGGTGTCACAATGATGGTAGGAGGCATGGTTGGATCATCAACATAGTCTAGAGGAATATCCAATGACTCTGAGTCTGAATCTTCATTGGAGCCCCTCGGTTTCTCCTTATACATGTCAGGATCTGACTGACTATGTCCAAGATCACTGACTGGTTCTTCAGAAGGGTCTCCTGTCGACCCTCGACTCTGTCCAGCCGCTCAATCAAGTCGGCGAGCTCAGGGGCTGAGGCTTAGGCTGGTGTTGGGGTTGGTGTTGGGGCTGACGCTGAGGCTGGGGCTGATGTTGGGGCAAAGGCTGAGGCTGGGGCTGAGGCTGAGCTTGGGGCAATAGGAGGGGTGGGACCTGCAACCTCCTCCCCCGGGGCAGCATCAACAAATATCTTGGCTGCCTCGGCTGCCTGAGAAACTATCTCCGCGATTTTCTCAAAAGTCGCATCCTCCTCCTCATTAATCTCCTAGGGATCCTGGCCAAGCCCAGGATAAAGGGGAAGATCTCCCTCAGTCAAAGACAAGTAATAGTCTTTTTCTGCTGGCCGAGGCTTCAACATCGGAAGAACAATCAACTGCAAACAACATAAAACATTTGGTTAACTCAAATAATGATAAAAGATAAGCATATAGATAAAAGAAAAACGTAACTTACATTCTTCTTCAATAATATCGGTGCGATAACAGACTTGGTGAAATCCTTGTTCCTCCGATGCAACCAACTAAGCATCCTCGGGAACATGTTTCCCGAGCTCACAACAAGCTCCACTGCAAGCTGCTGGATATCCTCATATGCCCAGTACTGTAAGGCCGGGGCATAACCATACATACTGTACTTGGACTCTTGCTGCATCTTGGCATCCTTCTTGGCATCATAGTTGGCCATTTGCTTCACCATGTCCTTCTTACAAGAATGCAATAGCCTCCTATAAGAGTACTTCCCCCATGGATAGCTGAAGAAGTACTCTACATTCTCAACAATTTTTAGAATATCTCGCCAAATGTGCAACTTGCCCTCAATGGCATTCAGAACCCCCTCAAAAAATAAACATAGACCAAGCTTGTACACATCTTTCACAACCGTACAAGTCTTGAAAGCATGGTCCACTTGTGAGAGCTTTACTTTCTCAGCATCGTTGAAATACTCCTTTATCAACCGGTCGCTGAGATTACGCCCTTCCAACTCTTCTGGTGATGGGAAGGTACTGAAATCCAGCCTCGTCACTAGGGCAAACTCTCCCATGCCGAATCTACAAGACTTCGACCCCAAGAAAAAATGCACCTCATCTTCGTTGTTGCTGGCGATTTTCCTCAGCAACAGTTGATGCACCAAGACTCTGGAGAAATTAAACTCTGAAGCCAAAAAGAACTACTTGAAAGGGGATTCCTTAGCCCTTTCAAGCAGCCCGAGCTCCAAAAACCTGGTCTTAATGTGATTTAAAGTACTACTACCCCGATATGTCACTCGACCAGGAAAGTGATCACTGAACGAAACAAGCAACTTAGGCATCTGCAACAACACATGAAAAAAATTTGGTAAGAAAACAGAATGTTAAACATAATCAGGAAAAATTCAAAATAATTTCATCAAAAAACTGAAATAAGCTGTCATCGAGCTATAATCAAGCTGAAACATACACTATCGAGCCAGTGTCGAGCCTATCGAGCTAAGCAAAATATGTCTACATAAATAATCATCGAGCCAATTATCGAACCTATCGAGCCCTGTTTATTAATACCACAGATCTATCGAGCCTACTGTCGAACCCTTATCGAACCTATCAAGCCCTTTTAACATAATACCACAGATCCATCGAGCTCTTATTGATCCACCATCGAACCATTCAAACTACCCTATCGAGCCCACTATCGAACCATAATCAAGCCTATCGAGCTAGTTTCATATATTACTCATGGATAACATCGAGCTTCTATCGAACCTTATCGAACCTATCGAACCATTTTAACCTAATACCACATATCCATAGAGCTCGTATCGATCCACCATCGAACCATTCAAACTACCCTATCGAGCCTACTATCGAACCATAATCGAGCCTATCGAGCTAGTTTCATATATTACCATGGATAACATCGAGCTTCTATCGAACCTTCATCGAACCTATCGAGCTACTGGTTCAAACCCAGAAAAAACTACAGAAAAACCCAGACCAAAGAACTATCATACCCATTCCATACCACCAGATTCAAAGGAATCAAAACAACAAAAGTAATCACGAGGGTTCAAGAATATACCTTAATGAGAAATGGGTTCGATTTATGGGTTCGACCGGTTCGACGACGTGGGTTTCGAGCTTCTTTGTCGCCGTTGGCTTGATGGGTTCGACAACCGATGCCGGAGAAAATAAAATGGAGCCTGAGATCGACGGTTTCCTTCGTTTTTGGGGGTTTTTGGGTTTCCTTCGGATTGGGTTTGGGAAAAAATGAGAGAGTTTCTACGGATTGGGTTTGGGAAAAAATGAGAGAGGTTTCGGGATTGAGAGAATGAGAGAGTTTGTGTGGGAAAAAATTTGAGTGGAAAAAAAATGAGAGGGGTATTTTTGGTACTTGTTGAAAGTTTAGCACCAATTTGAAAAATTTATTAGTGCTGGTATTATTTAGTAATTATACCTACTATTATGCATAAATAGTGAAATTTCCCTTTGTTATTCTGTATTTATAACTTTGGTAACCTTCTATTATGAATAATGTGTATAGGGTACCTTTTATGTATAAATTTTATAGGAAATTCTCCTATAGGGGCTTCACTTTAAGCCATATTGGTGGGGCTCTTAGTGTTCTCGACCTGTGAACAGTTTTCGGCGCGATTTTTTTTCATAACCGTGTATATTGTAGCTATTTAGAGCATCCTGCAAATTTTCAGAAAATTTCGAATAGTTTACAGTACCGAAAACTAGGTTCAAACATGTTGCTTTCCACGCGCATAAAAAATTTAGTCACGCGTGCAACAACATGTTTGAACTTAGTTTTCGGTACTGTAAACTATTCATAATTTTCTAAAAATTTGCAAGATGCTCTAAATAGCTACAATATACACGGTCATAAAAAAAACCACACTGAAAACTGTTCACGGGTCGAGAACATTGAGAGCCTTACTGGTAGGGCTTAAAGTGAAGCCCCTATAGGAGAATTTCCCTAAATTTTATACCTTATATTATGAATAATGTTCATGTGGTAAAATGCAATTTTAAAATTAGTATAAAAATGATACATTACTCAAATTTAGTTAATAAATTTTTTAATATGAACAAATTGGTCTCTTTTATAAATAATTAAGTCATTAAAATATCATATTAAAATATTTTGACATAATGTAATTGGACCAACTTACAATTTTTTAAAAATAAAAACTTTAAAGTTAAGAAAATTAAATTATACTTTAATTAATAAAAATAAAAGGGAAATTTTAATTTGTATGCTTGATCATTTTTATAATTACAAAAAAATGCTATGCATATTAAAAATTACAAAATAATGCTATTTTTTGGCACTTTACCCAAAATGTCATTTCCACTTCTTCCTCACTTCTCATTTCTCTCTTCCCCCTCTCTCTCTCTTATTTCACTCTCTCTCACCTCACAACATTACCACCACACTAAATATTATATTTCGAACAGATTTGGACATGATTTTTGGGTTTTTTTTGCGATTTTTTTCAGATCTGAAACTCTGAAATCTGCAAAAAATCAACCTTGCTCGATGGTGGTTCAATGGTGCTCGATGCCAGTTCGATGAGACCTTCAAAATCATGATTTTTCATGAAAAAATGACTTTGCTCGATGGTGGTTCGATGGTAGTTCGATAGTGGCTCGATGGTGCTCGATGCGAGCTCGATGAGACCTTCAAAATCATGATTTTTCATGAAAAAATGACTTAGCTCGATGGTGGTTCGATGGTAGTGAGATAGTGGTTCGATGGTGCTCGATGCAATTCTTGTAAGAGACATAATTTTTCACTCGGGTGTCCGTTTGGGGTGATTTTTTTTATTTTGGATATTTTTTCAAGATCTACACGTTTGACATGTTAATATTCACATTTGTGAAGTGTAACACTTGTAAAAAATACAAAAGTGCAAACATACCTCATGTTTAAGACATCTTTTGGTATATTTTTAAGTTTTAAACTTCCCAAATGTGCATATTAACATGTCAAACGTGTAGATCTTGAAAAAATACCTAAAATAAAAAAAAATCACCCCAAACGGACATCCGAGTGAAAAATTATGTCTCTTACAAGAATTGCATCGAGCACCATCGAGCCACTATCGAGCTACCATCGAACCACCATCGAGCTAAGTCATTTTTTCATGAAAAATCATGATTTTGAAGGTCTCATCGAGCTGGCATCGAGCACCATCGAGCCACCATTCGCTGGGGCCTTCAAGATCAAGATTTTCATGAAAAAATTACTTAGCTCGATGGTGGTTCGATGGTAGCTCGATAATGGCTCGATGGTGCTTGATGCAATTCTTGCAAGAGACATAATTTTTCACTCGGGTGTCCGTTTGGGGTGATTTTTTTTTTTATTTTGGGTATTTTTTCAAGATCTACACGTTTGACATGCTTATATGTACATTTGGGAAGTTTAAAACTTAAAAATATACCAAAAGATGTCTTAAACATGAGGTATGTTTGCACTTTTGTATTTTTTACAAGTGTTACACTTCACAAATGTGTATATTAACATGTCAAACGTGTAGATCGTGAAAAAATACCCAAAAAAAAAATCACCCTAAACGGACACCCGAGTGAAAAATTATGTCTCTTACAAGAATTACATCGAGCACCATCGAACCACTATCGAGCTACCATCGAGCTAAGTCATTTTTTCATGAAAAATCATGATTTTGAAGGTCTCATCGAGTTGGCATCGAGCTCCATTGAGCCACTATCGAACTACCATCGAACCACCATCGAGCAAAGTCATTTTTTCATGAAAAATCATGATTTTGAAGGTCTCATCGAGCTGGCATCGAGCACCATCGAACCACCATCGAGCAAGGTCGATTTTTTGCAGATTTCAGAGTTTCAGATCTGAAAAAAATCGCAAAAAAAACGCAAAAATCATGTCCAAATCTGTTCGAAATATAATATTTAGTGTGGTGGTGGTGATGTGAGATGAGAGAGAGTGAAATAAGAGAGAGAGAGAGGGAAGAGAGAAGAGAGAAGTGAGGAAGAAGTGGAAAGGACATTTTGGGTAAAGTGCAAAAAAATAGCATTATTTTGTAAATTTTAATATGCCTAGCATTTTTTTGTAATTATAACTTTTATCAAGCATATAAATTAAAATTTCCCAAATAAAAAATGTATTCAAATTAAATAATAAAAATTTATCTTTCTTTTACCCCCTCTCCTCCTTCCTCTTCTTCTCATCTCCTCTTTTGCCTCTCTCTCTTTGTTGACTTCAATGGTGGTTTACCCCAGCCACTTTATAGCGTGTTGCACTCCATAGATAGATGATGTCTCACGCTGCTATGAGCAGCCTTACAAAACCTCGAACTTGAAATACTGTCTAGATTGCACAAATTGCTTGAAGAAGATGGTTGGAGGTTTAAGTCTCATCATCAACGTCGAGGTACTTTACTATCGCATATGACTTTACCACCACCCTCAATGAACTTCTCATGTTCTAGGCTTCAAAACGCAGTACCACCCACCTCACTAAATCTTCTCTAGATATGGGTTGAGTGGACGACAGCGCCGCCACTTTGTGGTATCAAGAACCATGTCAATTAGTTTGTTTGACAAGACCTAGATTTGCCCATCATTTAATAAAAGTGCATGTCTTAATAAACGATTTTTTTTTTAAAAAAAAGATGAAGAAGAAAGAAAAAAGAACCCATACACTTTATAATGGGAAAATTTGGGTCAATCTTCTTAAAAATAATTTTATCAATAATAATATTATGAATAATTAGTGAAAAATCAATACTTTATTATCTTTACATATTGAACATTTTTTTGAGTCTTTTCTTGTATTTTATTTTATTCTCATCTAATATAATCTAAGTGCAGTCCCAACAATTGCTGCAAAATAGAGAATCCCTTACAAAAATAAAAGAAGCTCAACAATTACCTCATACAACTTCTTCAATCTATATATATATATATATATATATAAAGGAGAGCTTCAAGGATATTATGTGGCACTCTAAAATTCCTTCAAATCACTTTTTCTATTTTCTCATTTAATCTAATTTTTTTATTCATTTTCTATTTTCTAAAATATCTTAACAATTGAAAATATCAATATATATACATATTAATTTGATTAAAAATTTATTTAGTTTAAATATTTTAACTACTTATTTATTGAAAAATACTAAAAAAATTAATTAAAAATTAATATATATAAATGAGAGCTTCAAGGAAATTATGTGACACTCTAAAATCTCTTCAAGTCACTCTTTCTCTTTTCTCATTTAATCTAATTTTTTTATTCATTTTCTATTTTCTAAAATATCTTAACAATTGAAAATATCAATATATATACATATTAATTTGATTAAAAATTTATTTAGTTTAAATATCTTAACTACTTATTTATTGAAAAATACTAAAAAAATTAATTAAAAATTACGTAATAATTTTCAATTAACCAAATTAATACACATACTTATAAATACATTGATTCTAATATAGTTATACGTAACAGTAGTTATCCGATAATAATAGTGTTGACGCGGTTCTTCAGCAACAGATAATTAAGAGAAGAAGAGAAAGAGATTAGTACTTAAAAGTAGAACCGTCGCAGATATGAAATCTTTGTGGAAAGAACTAGGTGACCCTAAACACGTTTTTAAGTGGTTCGAAGGTTAAAATCCTTCTACTCCACTAGTCAATATTATTGATCTTTTCTGGGTAATTGGTTTACCAAATATATAGTTCTTACAAGACTATTTTTTCCAACCCCTATCAACTCCCAGGGTCTCCATATTTATAGGAGAAGGCACCTGGAAATTGGTAGGGAGGTCATCCCGTGACCTTTTCATTTGTCATATCAAGTCTGTGATATTCATGATTAATTCCTAAACCTGACACACAAGTGTGGTCTAATCAGTCTGGAAGGAGATAATGGGCCGCACGGCCCAACCCGTCCGTGGGTGTCTGAATACGCACGTTCCTGCTGCGTGTCCGAGAAGTCAGGGGGATATCGGACACGTGATGGCAGGATTATGCACGTTTATCTTGCGTGTTGACTTCCCATAGGGTCAGAGCTTCCTGAGAAGCTCGCTACCGGAGCAATCCATAACCCGAGCTGATCCGTCAGTGGTCGCCGGATGTTGTTCCCAGCTCCTGGCGTAACAAGAGGGAGCTGGAAACAAGACCCCCTCGAGCTAGAAAGGGCCCGTCCTGAAAATAGAGCCTCTGGCCTGTGGGAGCCTCGGGCTAAATCATGTTTAGTCCGAGGCTCGTCCTGCTAAACAGCCCGTGGGAAAACCAGGGCGTACATCTGCCCCCCAAGCTCCTGCTCGTGGTCCATGACGTCAGATATGGGAGACCACAGTAGGGGCTTTTAGACTTCTCCCACAACCCTTCGCATTCCATGCTTTTCGCATGCGTCTGATACGTGGAACGCCGTGGGTGGCGACGGTACACTCTACGAGAACCGCATTAAATGGCCTAGCCTACTGTCCAGCCGTCGTTTCACATTTCGAGTGGAGGGTCTCCCAGGAGCCTTTTACACGTGATCCCCCCTTGTATAAAAGGGGGTGGTCATCCCATGCACGGGCCACCTTACCATTCAGAACCTCTCAAATTTCCTTCTTTTCTCTTTGACCTTCCGAAGAACAAAACCCTCATTTCCATTGCTCTCATCTTCTCCGTTCACGAAGCTTAAGCGTGCGAGTTCCTTCAAAGCCTTGGAGACCACTGTGCCAACGAAGCTCCTACCAGCGCAGCAACCTCGCTCACCATCCAACCATATACTGTAAGTCTTCTGTCCCTGTTTATTTTTGAAAGCATGCCACTGTAGCCTAGGTAAATTTTTTTTTACTGTAGCCACATGCAGAGGTTTTCTGGGTCGCGCGGATATGGAGGGTGATGGCCCTTCTTAGATTAGGGCACACTTGCCATGGGACATCGCCTTAGAATATGGGTTCCATGATTCTCTCTTAGGAACAATTTCTGGGTAGGATCCTTAGGAATTTTGGGTGCCAAAACCGGGTAGCTTAGGGAATACGCCTTAAAAGCGGTTTTGCCACGCCTTGCCTGTTGAAACTTTCCCCCCAAGGCAATTTTTTACTCTGAGCCCTCTGACACACGAATTCCGAGTAATCTGGGATCTGTTGAGGGCATAGGCGCGTGTTCCTTGGAACGCGTGGCACCACTCTCCCCGGGCTGGGCTTACCCCAGCTCGTGTACTTAATACTTGCTTCACTCTCCCGCTTGGGTCGCCTTTTCTAAAGTGTTTTCTTTTGTTCGATAGGCGACCAGATGGCTCCAAAGAGAAATCTGCCACAGAAGAATGTGGGAAGTTCGGCTTCCCAGCAGGACAAAGGAAAGGCGGTGGTGACCAGCTCACCAATTCCTCACTTTGGCCCGGCGGTGGAGAAGCAAGCCGAGGTGGCTCCTGACGCGTTTTTCGAGGCGGAGAGAATCGTCTCGAAGATAACCAGCCAGGCAAAGGTCACCAAAATCTTCCTTAACCACAACATTCCTCTGGGGAAGACCTCCGTGATCGCCCGACCTGCTGCGGATGGGGAGAGGAGCTGCACGCCGCTCGACGAGTCGTTCGCGGCCTGGAGCGGGGAACACTTCAAGGCAGGGGCCTTCCTCCCCCTGGATCAGTATTTTGCTGATTTTCTGAACTATGTGGGGTTGGCCCCATTTCAGCTCCCCCCCAATTCATACCGTCTGCTGGCGGGACTGAGGTATTTGTTCCAAAAGCATGAGTGGGAGGTCCCCACTCCAGCTGATATTCTATATTTCTTTTGCCTCAAAGCCAGCCCGGACCAGCGGGGGCGAGGCGACGGGTTCTATTACTTAACCCGCTTCCCTAACACAGCAGCAGTGATCGAGCTGCCGAGCCATCCAAACGACTTCAAAGACCAGTTTTTTATGTCAACTGGGTTCCGAAACTGCGATCATCACTATTTCAACCGCCCTCGTAAGTAATCCTTGATTTAGCTCGCCTTTTAACGGTTATCTTATTTTAGCTCGTCCCTTATTCCAATTCTGATTTCAACCAACCTTGCAGCCATCTACTCGAGGACCGAAAAGTCTGTGACTCTCGGGGGTCAATACGATACACTGGCGAACTTGCCCCCCAGTGAGAAAGACTACCGCGTGCGCGTGACGGACGAGACGATGGTATTCAGCAAGCTGATTTTCCCAAATCAGACTTTGAATTTGAAAAGGCCCCGGGGGCCTCCACCAGCTCGCGACAACAGGCCGATCGTCGCGGAGGAGGTCGCAGATGACGAAGGCGAGGAAGTTCCTCTGGTGAGGAACAGGAAGCGGAGCTTGGAGGTCGCCCAGGGGATGAGTGAGGAGAGGGCCCAATCCGGAGCAGCCGCGGGTCCTTCCGGTAAAGGTAACTCTTACTTATTTAAGAACGTAGATAGGGCCACTGCAGACCCCCGGCTGGTTAGGTTCAACCCTAGGCAGCTCGTCCATCGTCACCCAAGGAATCCGGACCTGGACACGCTCCTGCTCCACTGCGTTGACCAGCTCGTGCTGGACAACCAAGAGAGTCGGCCTAAGGGTACCGTAGTAGTAGATAATACCCTAGCCTTTAGGTCGGCCATTTTTGAGGAGTACGGGACCAATTTACGCACGTGGCCTGCGCTCCAGAGGGGCATCTATGCTCCGGGGATTAGGCAGTACGTAGAAGAGTCCAGCCCCGATTCAGAACCGGACCTAGAACCTTCGCCAGTTCGCGAGATAATCGTCCTAGGCTCTTCCAGCTCGGGGGTAGGGCTCCCTTAGTATTTGCTTTCTTATTGCCTTTGGACCTTTCGTCTTTATTTCTGTATGATTGTTAATAACCGTGTTTTTTGCCCTTGGCAGAAGAGATGTCTCAGCCCGGGAATAGTCTGCGGGGCGTTGTGTTCGGTGGGAATCCCCCAGCGGGGCCGAGCTTAAAGAGGCTTCGCGAGTCCAAGAGCTCGGCCAGGGCCTCCACCAAATCCCCAGCTACGGAGAAGGAGAGAGACCCGCCATCCCAGGTCGCGGGGGCGAACCTCCCTGTCGCCAGGACAGGACTCATGCATCCGCCACCCCAACGATCTCCACTGGCCGCCCAGGACGGGGTAATAGAGGTCGGGAATCTGGCCGCGGCAGCCCCGGACGTGCGTATCCCGGTCGACCCCCGGGCTCTGGAGAAGATGCCCGAAGCATTCCGGGGTACGGTGTATGAGTCGGCCAGCTACGCCGTCAGCCACTATTATAATATCAGGGAGAAGGAGCTCCGGGCCATCGAAACAACGAGCCCGATCCGAGTTATAGATTCTGCTATGGACATGACTTTAACGGTAAAGTGCCCCCTTCTTTTAAGGCTTTGACACTCACCCGCCGCCTTTTTCCTTCCAGTTTGCTAATTTATCATTCTTTTCTTGCAGGGCATGGCTGCCGCCTATAGAGGCATCGTTAGGACCAAGGCCCAGCTCGAGGGTTTGGAAGCAGATCGCCAGACCGCCCTCCAGGAATCTCAGGAGGCGAGAGACGCTCTGGCGGCCTCTAAAGCCGAGCTAGAGAAGATCCGCTCGGAGAACCAAGAGCTTAAACGCTCCCTGGCCGCATCCGAGCTAGAGAAGCTTCGCTCCGAGAACCTAGAGCTTAAAAACTCCCTGGCCGCATCGCAGACAGATCTTGAGGTGGCGAAGGCCGAAGTCCAGGCCTCCCAGGCCGCCCTGAAAGACGAGCGGGTCGTGTCGGAGCAGTCCTTACAGGACCTATTCTATCACTGCTGGTCCCACAATCCGGACGCGGACTTCTCCTTCATGCCGCCGGACCTCTGGGCATTCTTGTTGCCGCGGCTTCAAGCCCGCCTGAATAAGGAGGCTCCTCCGTCGGAGACTGGAGAGGCTTCTGCCGCGGCGGAACAGGGCGAGACCGCGACCTCCAAAGGGCCAGCTGATGGGGCTTAGGATGCTCCTCGTTTACGTACTTTGAACACTTTTTTATTGTAATTCTCTTTTTGTGTGGGGCGTTTCCGCCTCGAGACATTTTGCTCAGCCAGTTTTATATATATATTTGTATGCATTTGGTCACAATTTATCTTTTTATTTTTATGACTTAGTTCAAGTTAACATTATTCGTGTCCCGGGCTTTCTAAAGAAGATCCGCGTTCAACAAATTTTAGTTAACTTTTAAGTTTTATGACCTGGTTAAGACCAGGAACTTATTTTGAAAAAACTCAGATCGCGTCAACTTTTATCCGTATCCCGGGCTCTTTTAAAGAAGAGCCACGGTCAACAAATTTTTGTTAACTTCTAAGTTTTATGACCCGGTTAAGACCAGGAACTTATTTTGAAAAAACTCAGATCGCGTCAACTTTTATCTGTATCCCGGGCTCTTTTAAAGAAGAACCACGGTCAACAAATTTTTGTTAACTTCTAAGTTTTATGACCCGGTTAAGACCAGGAACTTATTTTGAAAAAACTCAGATCGCGTCAACCTTTATCCGTATCCCGGGCTCTTTTAAAGAAGAACCACGGTCAACAAATTTTTGTTAACTTCTAAGTTTTATGACCCGGTTAAGACCAGGATAGGACTTAGTTTGTGATGACTCTTATCCGTAGATAAAAATTAACACCTAAGTCATTAAGGAGACCTGGATATATCCAGGTACCATATGCCCCCCAAGTAACTGGGAAAGGGCCTTTCGTTGTTACTTTAAAATTACACTTGCAAATAACGAGAAACATTTGATTTTTATTTATACATGGAAGGTGACCTTCTAGGTCTTACAAATGTTCATTGATAATATTTCTTTAGGTGGATTGCATTCCAAGTCCGCGGGACCGCCCCTCCACCAAGTCGAGCTAATTTATAAGTTCCTTCTTTGATGACTTCGATGACCTGGTATGGTCCTTCCCAGCTTGGTCCCAAAACCCCATCTTTGGGATCTTTCCCGGCCAGGAAAACTCTCCTCAAGACCAAATCACCGACGCTAAAGGCACGTCTTTTGACCATAGTGTTGAAGTAGCGAGTGATTTTCTGTTGATAATGGGCGAGCTGGAGTTGTGAATCCTCTCGCCTTTCATCCATCAAGTCTAAGGAGTGGCATAGGAGCTCGTGGTTCTTGTCTTGTTCGTAGGACCGGACCCTGTGCGACAGGACCTTCACCTCCACGGGGAGGACTGTTTCACTTCCAAAGGTTAGGGAGAAAGGAGTGTGACCCGTGGGAGTCCGATGTGAGGTCCTATAGGCCCACAGAACTTGGGGGAGCTGTTCTGGCCAGACCCCCTTTGCCTCATCTAGCCTCTTCTTGAGGCTTGCCTTCAGGGTTTTATTGACAGCCTCGACCTGGCCGTTCGCCTGGGGATAGGCCACGGACGAGAAGCTTTTCACAATTCCGTGCCTTTCGCAAAATTCGGTGAACAGGTCGCTGTCAAATTGAGTGCCATTGTCGGAGACGATCTTTTTGGGTAGGCCAAATCGACAAACGATGCTTTTAACCACGAAGTCTAGCACCTTTTTCGATGTTATTGTCGCCAACGGCTCTGCTTCGGCCCACTTGGTGAAGTAGTCAATGGCTACCACGGCGTAACGGACTCCGCCCTTTCCGGTGGGCAGGGCGCCTATTAGATCTATGCCCCAAATGGCGAAGGGCCAGGGAGACGATATCATTTTTAGCCCGGTCGGGGGCGCTCGTGCAACCGCGGCGAACCGCTGACATTTGTCGCACTTTTTTACATATGAGATCGAGTCTTTGGACAGAGTCGGCCAGTAAAAACCCCGCCGAAGGATCTTCAAGGCCAGGCTTTGCCCCCCAGTGTGATCTCCGCAGAATCCGTCATGAACTTCTTGCAGGATGGCCCTCGCTTCACTTGGAAGAACGCACCGGAGGAGAGGTAATGAATGCCCACGTCGGTACAACACCCCCTCAACCAGCGTATATCTCGGAGCTTGATAAAGGACTCGCCGTACGTCGTTGCGCCCTTCGGGTAACTTGCCCTCGACGAGGTACTCAACAATGGGAGTCATCCAGGTCGGCCTGATGTCAATCATCCCAATATCTGCTCGATCTCCGTCTATGCTTGGTTTGTCCAAGAACTCAATTGGCACCAACCCCAGGGTTTCTGCCTCCCCCGAGGTGGCGAGCTTGGCGAGAGCATCTGCATTGGCGTTCTGCTCCCGAGGTATCTGCTCGATCGACCCTTGCCCAAACGTAGACAGTTCGGATTTTACCTTAGCCAAATAGGAGGCCATCTTGGGACCCCGCGCTTGATACTCGCCTAGGACCTGATTAACCACGAGCTGGGAGTCGCTGAAGCATTGGACAGAGCTTGCCTTTAGCTCGCTAGCTATCCTAAGTCCAGCTAACAAGGCCTCGTACTCTACCTCGTTGTTGGACGCCTTGAACCCGAACCTCAGCGCCGAATGGAATCTATGCCCCTCTGGGGATATCAGAATGATTCCGGCCCCGGCGCCGTTCTCGTTAGATGAGCCATCAACGAAGATCCTCCACGATGAACCTGAGGAGGTGAGCTGATGTGAGTCTTCCGATGGGATCTCATGGAATCCCGCGCATTCTGCCACAAAGTCGGCCAAGGCTTGACTTTTTATGGTAGTTCGAGGAGTATAGAAAATCTCGAACTGACTGAGTTCGACCGCCCACTTTAGCAAGCGTCCCGAGGCTTCAGGCTTTTGCAAAACCTGCCTTAGAGGCTGATCGGTCATGACGTGTACAGAGTGGGATTGGAAGTATGGCCTGAGTTTTCGCGAGGCCGTGATTAGGCAGAACGCCAGTTTTTCCATCAACGGGTACCTTGACTCAGCTCCGAGGAGTCTCTTGCTGATGTAATAAACCGGTTTCTAAGCCTGGTCCTCTTCTCGCACCAGAACGGCACTAGCTGCGTCCTCAGTTACGGCCATGTAGAGGAAAAGAGGTTCTCCTACCCTGGGCTTTGATAGCACAGGTGGCTCAGCTAGGTGCGTTTTTAGGTCGAGGAATGCGCCTTCGCATTCTACTGTCCATTCGAACTTCTTGTTTCCGCGGAGCAGGTTGTAGAAGGGCAGGCACTTGTCGGTCGATTTGGAAATGAACCGGTTCAGTGCTGCCACCCTTCCTGTGAGGCCTTGGACATCTTTCCGCGACCTGGGGGATGGAAGCTCGAGCAGTGACCTGATCTTGTCGGGATTTGCCTCGATTCCTCGGGTATTGACTATGAAACCCAAGAACTTCCCCGATGCAACACCGAAAGTGCATTTATGAGGATTGAGCCTCATGCCATATTCTCGTAGTATGTTAAAACATTCTTCCAGGTCGGCAACGTGGTTGCTGGCCGTCTTTGACTTGACAAGCATATCATCGACGTACAGTTCCATGTTTTTCCCAATCTGATCCGCGAACATTCTATTTACCAGCCTTTGGTAGGTAGCCCCGGCATTCTTAAGACCGAACGGCATGACCTTATAGCAATAGACATTAGTCGGGGTCATAAAGCTGGTATGATCCTGGTCTGCTGGATTCATCGCGATCTGATTGTAGCCCGAGTACGCGTCCATGAAGGACATGAGCTCGTGCCCTGCCGTGGCATCCACCAGTTGATCGATCCTCGGCAACGGAAAGCAATCCTTGGGGCAGGCTTTATTCAGGTCGGAAAAGTCGATACAGGTCCGCCACTTCCCATTGGGCTTCGGAACTAACACGGGATTGGCAACCCAAATGGGAAATCTGGCTTCGCGGATAAAGCCACATTTTTTGAGCCGGGCCACTTCTTCTTCAAGGGCTTCGGCTCGGGTTGTCCCTAAACGCCTCTGCTTTTGAGACTTTGCAGGGACGCTTTTGTCTAGGTGGAGCGTGTGCATGATTACGCTCGGACTGATCCCTATCATGTCCTCGTGCGACCATGCGAATACGTCCAGGTTCTTTTTCAGAAACGCAATCAGTTCCGCCTTTCTTCTATCGCAGAGGTTCTTTCCGAGCTTAACCGTCCGTGCCGGGTTTTGTTCATCGATGCCTACCTCCTCGAGATCTTCAATAGCTTGGAGTTCGGACCTGTCCTCGCCTACTCGGGGGTCAATGTCCTCGCTTAAGGCGAGCTTTTCGTCTTTGGAAACCCGAGGTTTTTCAATCTCAGGGGCCGCCTTGGGTCCCTGCGATTCCTCTTCATCCTGAATGGCCATCGTCACCTGCCCGGGTTTAGATTTTCCCTTCATGGAAATGCTGTAGCATTCCCTGGCAGCGAGCTGATCGCCCTTGATAGTGCAGACCCCTGTTGAAGTAGGGAACTTCATGGCAAGGTGCCGGACGGACGTGATAGCTTCGAAAGCAACGAGCGTTGGTCGGCCCAAAATTGCATTGTAGGCAGCGGAGCAGTCAATGACTACGAATTCGAGCAGTTTGGACACTGTTCGGGACTCGTCGCCTAGGGTGATCACCAGCTCAATCGTTCCTATCGCTGCTGACCCTTCTCCTGAAAAACCATATAGCATCATCGAGGTTGCCTTCAGCTCGGAGACGGTTAGACCCATTTTTTCTAAGGTGGAACGGAATAGGAGATTCACCGAGCTCCCATTGTCCACTAACACCCTCCTTACTCTCCGGTTGGCGAGCTGGACTGCTACGACCAAGGGATCGTTATGAGGGAATTGGACATGGCCCGCGTCTTCCTCCGTGAAAGTGACTGGTTGTTTCTCTAATCTTTGTTGTTTTGATTGACGCTGTTCCGGGGCGAACTCCCCTCCATTGTGGGCCTTCAACTCATTTATGTACCTCTTCTGGGCGCCTCTGCTCGTGCCAGCCATGTGTGGCCCTCCAGAGATGGTGGAAATCTCTCCCTCGACCACGGGGGGTGGGACGTCCTGATCTACTCGAGGTCCAGGTTGATTGGCTGGGATCTCCAGAGCGGGTCGACCTGTCGGGACCCTGTTCCGCGAGTATTGCGCCAACGGACCTGCTCGGATGAGAGTCTCGATTTCATCTTTGAGGTGCCTGCAATCGTCGGTATTGTGCCCGACGTTGTTATGAAAACGGCAGAATTTGGAAGCGTCTCTCTTTCCCTTAGGGTGCTTTATTGGCTCCGTTCTTTTCCAGGGGACTCGCGTAGCGTTGGCCAGGAAAATATTCTCTCTGGTTTGGGTGAGCTCGGTATACGTTGTGAACACGGGCTTGAATTTATCCACGGACTTATTCTTCTTTTGACCGTGCTGGATGTTTTCACCATTCCCTTTTCTTTTGCCGCCACCGGGCTGGTTACTCTGCGTGACGTCGGGAGTCGCTACTACGATCTCTGTTCCCGTCCCAGCGGGCTTCTCGAGGACCTGGCTAGTCCCCGCGGCTGAAGCTTCAGCTTCTTCCAAGTTTATCCATTCTTGGGCTCTGTTAAGGAATTCACTAACTGAGCTTACCCCCCTCCTTTGAATATCCTTCCACAGATCTCCGCCTACTAGGATCCCGGTCCTCATAGCCATGAGTTTGGAGCTGTCGTCGGCGTCTCTGGCTCGAGCAGCGACATTTGCAAATCTGCTCAAGTAGGCTTTTAGCGTTTCTCCAGGTTGCTGTCTCACGTTAGCTAGGGAGTCGGCCTGGACCCTGGCGGCCTGAGAGGCGCGGAATGCCCTCTTGAAGTCAGCCGAAAAGGTCTTCCAGGAGCTGATTGACTGCCTTTTACTTTGTTTGAACCACTGCCTGGCAGGTCCAGTTAGGGTGGAAGGAAAGATCAAGCAACGAAGCTCTGGCCCGATGTTATGAGTCATCATTAGGGTGTTGAACATCCCTAAGTGATCAGATGGGTCTCCATCCCCGTTGAACTTTGACAAGTGAGGCATACGAAAGCCAGAAGGGTATGTCGTTGCTGCTATGTTGGGGGCGAAGAGCTCCATCTCATCCCCTGAATCATATTCGTCTTTTTCTTTCTCCGACAGGAGCTTCTTCATCAGCTCCTCCATTTGAGTTAAGCGCTCTAGGGTTTTGTCCTGAGATCCTGGGTTATTCCGGGGCTGTTCAACAGCTCCGGACCCGTTGTACATATTAGGCGGGTTATTGCCCCTCCTATCTGGAGATAGGTCATTTGGGGCATTCCCGCCATTACGTACTTCGGATCGGACCCCAACTGAGCGGGCCTGGCTACCATCCCTAACTCGATCCTCTCTGTGAGAGTTGAGGCGATCTCGAAGGTCGCCTCCATGGGAATTATGGTGACTTTGTGCTGAACTTAGTCGTTGTCGTAGGTCTCCTCCCGAAAGATCACTCCGTGCACTACCGGTCCAGTGACTCCTGCTGGACAGGCTCGATGTGCGTCTTTGGCGGCTCCGACCTGCTCCTTCCCCCGGCACCCTGCTGCGCCGGGAAGGCCCGGCCGATGGCGGGTCTCTCCTACTATTTCCGTAGGTCGGGATGTCTCAGACGGTCTGAGGAGACGGATATCTGATGGGAGAAGGAGGATGCCTGACCGGAGAGGCGATCCTAGTGCCGTCCGGACGGACTAAATTTGGTGGGGGCCTCTCGGCCCTGCCAGCTTGATGGTTTCGCGCTGGGCGATCTGGACGAGGAACTGGACGTTCTTCGGGGACGGGCTGACGTCTCCGGATCCCCTCGGCCCTCCTTTGGGAATTTCCCCGATCTCTTCTGGGCGTCCTCGAGGAAGGCTGAGAGCTAGGGGTTGATGTCCTAACCGAACGGCTGTACTGCTGCTGTTCGGTCTGAGGCATTTCCCTGAAGTTCACCTCTTGACGGCGTGATGAAGGGGTGGAGTTGGCTGCAGGGAGTCTACCCGAACGGCTATGCCTGGATCGATTACTCCGGCGAGACTTAGGAGCCTCGCCTTGCCTCTCTCCAACGTTACCGTTGGTTGTGAGAGGGGGTAGTCGACTCAGAATATCCTGGATTTGCTGACCAGCTGCTGCTAGCTGGCTCCTCAGCTGAGCATTCTCCATCTCCACCGCAGTATAATAACATGGATTCGGATTAGGCGGCCAGGGCGCCGAACTACTAGTGTCGTCTTGGCCGGCCGGCTGCTTTCCTGGCCTTTGCTGGACTTCAGGAACTTGCTCCTCGGGGAGGGCAACATGGCGGGCCTCCTGCCCATCATGCTGTTCTGTCTCGTTGCCATGTTTGGATCGAGTGGTCACCATAGTTGTATGTTTGTGGTAGTACTAATTGGACTTGCTCTCAATGAAAGCACCAAACTGTTGACGCGGTTCTTCGGCAACAGATAATTAAGAGAAGAAGAGAAAGAGATTAGTACTTAAAAGTAGAACCGTCGCAGATATGAAATCTTTGTGGAAAGAACTAGGTGACCCTAAACACGTTTTTAAGTGGTTCGAAGGTTAAAATCCTTTTACTCCACTAGTCAATATTATTGATCTTTTCTGGGTAATTGGTTTACCAAATATATAGTTCTTACAAGACTATTTTTTCCAACCCCTATCAACTCCCAGGGTCTCCATATTTATAGGAGAAGGCACCTGGAAATTGGTAGGGAGGTCATCCCATGACCTTTTCATTTGTCATATCAAGTCTGTGATATTCATGATTAATTCCTAAACCTGACACACAAGTGTGGTCTAATCAGTCTGGAAGGAGATAATGGGCCGCACGGCCCAACCCGTCCGTGGGTGTCTGAATACGCACGTTCCTGCTGCGTGTCCGAGAAGTCAGGGGGATATCGGACACGTGATGGCAGGATTATGCACGTTTATCTTGCGTGTTGACTTCCCATAGGGTCAGAGCTTCCTGAGAAGCTCGCTACCGGAGCAATCCATAACCCGAGCTGATCCGTCAGTGGTCGCCGGATGTTGTTCCCAGCTCCTGGCGTAACAAGAGGGAGCTGGAAACAGGACCCCCTCGAGCTAGAAAGGGCCCGTCCTGAAAATAGAGCCTCTGGCCTGTGGGAGCCTCGGGCTAAATCATGTTTAGTCCGAGGCTCGTCCTGCTAAACAGCCCGTGGGAAAACCAGGGCGTACAAATAGCATGAAAAAGATATCAATGAGAATGGTCACATATGGTTTAACTAAACAGTTATCACAATTAGATTTTATTATATTATTATATCATTTTATAATTAACATTTTACAATCTAAAGTATCTAATTTTTTATTTTCTTTAATATTTGTTGGGGCAATAATTTGTCTTTCTATATCTGGAAGTAAAAACCCAAAGATGAATGATAACTTGCTTCTACTCTGGTGATGAAATCTGCCTTTGACTCGTCGGGATCACCTGCAAGAAAGACACTCCGATACTTAAGTCAGTTCAAAATTCGATCCCTTTCTCCTCTCAAAATCTCATATTTATAGGATGAAATATACAAAGCAGTTAGTTGGTTCAAGCGAACCCTGGAAAGGGGGAAAGAGAATAACTGAATTTCCCTCCAAAAATACCGACTTTTAGAATGTCTCGCTCAGGGGTCAGAGGCGCGGATTGCCTCTGACCCACAACTTCTGCCTTCGGAACCTCTCCTTGTCAAAACGCTCCGTTTTGAATATTTGATAAATGAGGTAAGTGTTTTCGGGCCGAACATTTTGGGCCCAACAGATGCCCCCTGGCCCAAGCTTCGGACAGGTGTGGTATGTTAATCTGTTAGAATCTTGGGCCGACTCTTCAACACCAAAAGGTTCGCCTAGAGCCGTCATTCTCCGTAAACCGAGGTAATCCGTAGGTACATGATTATTTGATTACCTAACAAGTTACACTTAATGCAAACATGGTTACCGAGTAAAACGTTCGGTTCAAAATTTTACCTTTCATTTAAGTAGTTTTTATTTCAAAATAATTTTCATTCAAATTCCCAAACTTTGTTCCAACTTCCAGAGAGAAGCTCCGAAGAAACCCTAGATATTTCCTTCAGCTCAAACCTTCGACAATCATCTCATTCGGTGTGATAATGTCTTCTCGTTCATCTCCCGAACCTTTGGATCGTGATGGATACAAAAATGCATTCGAATGCATGCGCAAGTCGTTCGACATTCCAGACAATGTCACAGTGAGGATGCTCTCGGAGGCCGAGCTTCGAGAATGGCGATTTAAGGACGTGGTGAAGCCTACTGAGATAGTCATGAGTTTGAGACACATCGAATGGCTCCGCTTCCCTCTCCCGGCTCTGCTTGTTCAGATAATTTCAAACTCCGGGGCTCACATTTCACAATTTCTCCCAAATGCTATTCAGTCTATAGTCGGGGCTCAGATGATAGGGAGCCTCAGGAACGTCAATATTCAATTGGATGACATTTACGCGTGCTTCACCAAGTCTACGAACAAGGTGATAGAGGGAAAGCCTTGGAAAAATTTCTACCTCTCTCCCAAAAAGGATCGGACAATCTTCACCGATTTCGATAGCTCCCATCGAAATTGGGACAAATACTTCTTCGCTGTTGGAGGAGCGTGGTATCCTGAGTTCGTGCCTCAGGAAATTTTTCCTCTGGCCAGGGTGTTTATAAAAGGTGAGTCACGTTTTTTCATTCTGTTTCTTATTAACTTTAATGTGAATTAATCATATATGGATGATTGTCTACTAGTTTAACTTTCTGTACTATTGTCTCGGTTCTTTGTATCAGATTTTTCTTGGCCTCAGGTTAGCATGAGTTCTGAGGGACAGAGCAAGCTGACTGAGAAGGGGCTTCTACATGAATCTAAGGAGAATGCCATTAGTATCAGGGGTGTATTGAACCTCTACTGTATGCAGATTATGACTCGGCTTTGTTTCGTGGATCGAGTCAACCCTGGAGCTGTGCGAGTTAGATCGCAGAAGGGTGACATGACCCTAATCAAGATTACCACATCATGCACGAAGTAGCTAGGAGCTTTCCTAAAGAAATCCCCTCCTACTCCTTCAACTCTGTCGCTGACGAAGGATGAGTTCGAAAGGGCGTGTTCTGAAGCCTACGCTGCGTGTGCCAAGCGTCAAGGGGTCCCAGAGGGTAAAAAGAAGGAGGGTTCTGGCCTGGCTGCAGAGTCTTCCCCTGACAAGTGCGGTTTATCGCGCAGGTCTTCTCACATCCAAGGGCGATCGTCCACGCCTTCTGATGTTCTGCCAATTCAGCCTCTTCAACAAGTGTCTTTTCCCATAGAAGCCTTAGGAAAAAGAAAGAAGCGTGAGGAGTCCTCTGGAGAAGATTCGGATGACGAGAAGTGCATTTCGTCCAAGCTTTGGATCCCAAAAGGTTCTGTCCCCACCACTCAAGGATCTGCCTATGCAATCCCCAGACTTTCCCCAGGAAAATTACCAACAGGTCAGGCCCTCTCATTGTGCAAGAAGCCACGTGGATTTTCCCCCGTTGGGCATTTACCTCGGGCGTCTCCTACTTCACATGCAGGTGGGTCTTCCTTGGCAGCAGGCTCAAAAGGGGTGGTTCATGCAGAGGTCGTTTCCTCTTCTCCGTCCAAATTATCAGGAGTAGCGATTGGAGATGGAGTGCAGGGTGGCTTACCATTTGAAGTGAAGTCTCTTGCTGTCTGCGTGAAGCCGTCAGAAGCATTGCCCCGTGCTTCTGATTTGTCTGAAGGGTCTGCTATTGGCCATAAGCGTGGTTCAGAGGGGAGACACCCTTCCTCTGCTTCTCGTAAAAACAAGCTTCTAGAGGATGCCTTCGGAGAGGGTTTTGAGTCTGCGGATACCACTCCTCTGCCAGTTGAGGCAAGTAAGGCCGTTGAGTCTGAAACTATCCCTGGGTGCTAGGAATCAGGGGTTGTCAAAGTAACAGGTGTTGACACTCTTGGTGTTGTCGTTTCTTCATTACCGCCTATCGCTTCTGAGTCTCATCCAGGAGATGTCATTGCTGTGTCCCCAAAGGGTACTAACACTTTTGAATCTCCTAGCGCTTTCTTGGAGCAGCTCACGTCTTCTGCCGTGCAGACGCCGGTGTACCTCCCCAGTGATTTGGGTGAAGATGATATCTTATTTGAACGCCCTTCGAAGACATATTCTTCTGGCGCGGGGGCAGTTGCGTTGGTGTCTGATAGCATTATGGTATTGATGTTAACAGAAGGTGAGAAGCCAGTTGCCCCCGTTGCTTCTGCGGCTGCATCTGCAGGGGGAGAAACAAGTGACAAAACAGGAGTAATGTCGGAATATGGCCCCTCTGCGTCTAATGAAGTTATGGAGGAAATGCTACGCATAAGCAGACCCCATCTACCTACGGAAGCAATTGGATCTTTGAGTGGTCAAGGTGATTTGTTGCAACAAGTATCAGACCATATCTGGATGGTAAGTTGATTAAAAAATTAGGCTATTTTTACATTTCGTGATATGTGTGTAATATTAGGTGTAATGGGCATAATTGATTTGTCACAGAGCTATGTATGTGCTTCGGTTGCAAGGCGTGAATATGCGGCGGCTATGCAAAATGGTTCCAAACTGGCGGAGCAGATGGCGAAATTAGAAGAGGAGCGGTCAGGGAGAAAGATGGCTGAGGCGAATCGGGACGTGCTTGTGGAGGCCATCAAGAGGTTAGAAGCAGAACTGGCAGAGGCAAAAAAGAAGGTGACTACCACAGAGGAGAAGCTGGTCAGTACTGTTGGACTCGAAGTAGAGCGAAACAAACTGAAGGCTGACTTGGTGGATATGACCAATATGTGGATGGAAAAAAGTCAATTCTGCGTTCAGCATGAAGCCCGCATGGAGAAGCTTAGCAGTATGATGAACGACCTTGAAGAAGGTATTGTGTCGTTGCAAACCGATAAGGAGATCTTAGACAAAGAGAAGACAGAGCTGGAGCGAAGGGCAAACAGTCTTGAGGCCAACGCAGCGGACGCCAAGAAGCAGAAGCTGGAAGCTGAACTTCTTTTGGGGAAGAAGTTGAAGGAAGCAGAAGAGGCGGTAGCCTAAGCCAAGAAGCAGTTGGAGGAGATGGCAGAGGTATGCGACTCTTCTTTTGTTACTGATGAATTAGAAAATAAATTGGCACATAAAACACGTGTGTTGATTCCGTAATGTTTTTGCTTTTGCAGAGGGCAGCAGAGGCAGCGCTTGAAGCCACTAGGCAGCGTATTCGAGATCGGGAGATCACCGAACGCAAGCTTGTGAGGGTGGCTGAGGTAGATACTGCGAAGTACCTGGATCTGGCATTGCGTAATAAGAAGCAGACCCCAGAGGAGAAATGGGCAAAACTGGAGATGTATTATAAGAGCGTTGATGTAAAAATAGGAGAGTATGACGTCGACAAGTATTTGAATGAACTTGGGGATTTGCAGATTTCCTATCCACCGTGCCATCTAGAGAAGTTGAAGCTGAGGGGCGACGCGCTGGGGTCGATGTATAATGTCAATGGGGAAGCCATTGAAGATAGTGTTGCCATTGTGGCATCTGATCAGAAGGCATCAGGATCTGCGTCTGTAGCAGAGGGCAAGCCAGAGGGTGAAAGAGGTGCCGTAGAATGAATGACACTATTGTTTTGTTAACTTTTGTCATGTTTTGCTGTGAATTAATTTCTGTATATACATTCTTTGGGCTCATTAGGCCACTAGTATGTAGTTGATTGTAATAGAGCAAATTATCAATACAAATAGAACTTCGTTTCCTGTTGGTTGTATTGGTGTGTGTACTGTATGTGTGTGTTGCTGTTTAGGACTTAATCGACAGCGTGATGACAGGTGTGAGTCGTACGATTTACTCAGATCAGAAGCTTCATAGACCCTTTAGGCCATTGCGTGCGAAATACAGCGAAAGGTTATACAGATGGTGGGAGAGGATGCCCAGTTAAGTGTTTGTGTGAGTGATCTGTCTTGGTGTTTTGATGAAGGGTTGGAGCTGACAATATTGTTGTTGCAGGTGAGCACCGTGAGTGGACGAAGGTTCCCTTTTTGAGGAGAATCTTTGACAACCCACAGTGGCTTTACTCAACATGGGCTATGGAAGAGCTTATCAGAAGTGGCATCCCGTACTACATATCGTGTGAACGCTATGGGTTAGGCCATCCGAAGCTAGAGAGTGCGATGGCAGAGTACATGCGTCATATTGAGTGGGATTAAGTATGGGCAAGAAAATAGTTGTTCATAGAAAATAGATCAATTATGAAATCCGGAGTTAATATTGTCGTTAATGTAATATAACTTATAAATAACAACTTTTGATTTATTGCTATTTTTGAGTATACATCGCCTTCTGATTTCATGCTTAGCATCTGCCAATTTAAGTTACTGTACAAATATTCGTTTTTATTTATTGAGAAAGGAGTTGAGTAAATATGTGTGCCCATACTTGGCATCTGCCAATTTAAGTTATAGTGATAAGTGTGTCGTACTCCTGCGATGTTGCCATTATTGTTGGGTGGCAGACCTTCTTACTCGTAGGGAGTTGTTGTAGTGGTCTTGATCGGAACGGGCTCGGTCTTTGGAGATGGAAACTTTCCCATGAGGTCAGAGGGGTTAATGTGATCCAGACCGAATGTCGAGGCAGATGCAAAGAGGTGAAAATTGCGAGGCAGGTATCTTTCCAATGCACCCATACCGTGTAGTGTGGTGAGGGGTCGTTTGGGCTGCCGCGTATCCTGACAGAGGCACCCATTGTGTAGGATATGGGTGCGACTGCGGGAAAAGTTCCTCCCAGCCTTGGATTGCCAAACCAGTTGGTGTATATTACTGTGCATTATTATTGCTCTTTGTTTATTGAAGTGTAGGTGTATGTATTGAGATTAAAGACATATGGTGTATTGCTAGGGGATGTTGGCAACTTCAAGCATTAGATAATTGTTTATTTATAGCAATTGTGGTAGGTGGTTTTTGAGTACACGTGAATAATGTTACAAAGTTAGGAGAGGATATAATTGAGGAACCCTTTTGAGTAAAAATTTAATTGTCACGTGTCTGAATTGGTGAAATATGGTTGATAATAATGCCAAGGAATTGAATATACAAGAGAAATTTAAAAGAATGTGAAAAAATGGAAAGTTGTTGTATTACTTTTGAATTGCACAGTACAACTATTAGCAATAATATTGCTTCAAAGACATTGAATTCCAAGTACGTGGTACAATTTTCCCACTACGTACATTCTTTAGAGTGTAAGACCCTCTGCCTAGTACTTTAATGATTTGGAAAGGCCCTTCCCAATTAGGCTCTAGCTTCTTCTTGTTGCCTGTGACCTTACGCAGAACCCAATCACCTTCTCGAAATGTGCGTGAGTGGACCCTTTTGTTGTAGTAGCGTTCTGTGACCTTTTGATAATTCTCTAGTCGTAATTGTTCCATGGTACGAGCTTCTTCTAGAAGGTCCAGGTTGTGCAGCAATTTAATGTTGTTTGTTGTTGGGTCAGATGCGATCTCTGTCCGAAGTGTAGGTAGACCGACTTCTGTTGGGATGACGGCCTCTGTTCCATATACCATGGCGTAGGGAGATTCCCCCGTGGAGGATCTTTTTGTTGTCCTATAAGCCCATAATACTTTCGGTAATTCTTCTACCCACGCTCCTTTTTTGTCTTCCAAATTCTTCTTAATGTTGGCAAAGATGACTTTGTTGGAAGCCTTTGCTTGACCATTGCCCTGTGGGTAAGTGACAGAGGCGAAGCTTAGCTTGATCTTGTACGTGTCGCATAGCTCTTGTACCTTCGCATTTTGGAACGGAGTTCCATTGTCCACGACTATCTCCCACGGTATCCCAAATTGACATATAATATGCTTCCAGATGAAGGACATAGTGTCTGTTTTGCTGACCGTGACGTACGCCTCTGCCACAACCCATTTTGTGAAGTAATCAGTGGCTACAAGAGCATACCGCCTTCCACCAGCAGCCTTAGGTAGTTCACCTACTACATCCATACCCCAATTTGCAAAAGACCAAGGTGCAACGATGGAGTGTAAGGTTTGAGCAGGTTGATGGATGGTGGGTGCAAATCGTTGGCATTTGTCGCATTTTTTGGCATAATCCCGCGCTTCTGTCATCATGTATGGCCAGTAATACCCTGTTGTAAGTGCCTTGTGTGCCAAGCTCCGTCCCCCTGTGTGATTTCCACATGTCCCCTCATATATTTCCTCTAATAATTTTTTAGCTTCTGATGGGCGCAAACACCGTAGGTATGGGCCGTTGAAGGATTTTCGGTACAACGTCCCATGAATCATGGAATAGCGTTGTGCCCGAAGGCGCAGAAGCTTTGCATATTTTGTATTAGGTGGGAGCTCGGAGGTGGTCAAGTATTTTATGATCGAATATATCCAGCATTCAGGTTCTGATGAGGTTGAATAGACTTCCATGTCTTTGCTTGATTGACTTATAGATATGGAGGACTGGCGTGTGCATCCTCCCGCAGAAGCTAACTTGGCAAGGGCATCGACCTTCTGATTTTGCTCCCTAGGTACTTGTATGAGTTCGAACTGGCGAAAATGCGATCGTAATTCAGTTACCTTTTGTAGAAGGCTAGCCAGATGGGGTGCTTTGGTATCGAAATTTCCAGCCACTTGCTCTATCATAAGCTGCGAGTCGCCTCTGACATTCAGACGTTGGATGCCCATTTCTCGTGCGAGTTCTAAACCATAGATTAGTGCCTCATATTCTGCTTCATTGTTCGTCGTGGATTGCTCTAAACGAATGGCTTCTTCAATTTTGAGGCCCGAGGGAGCTTCTAATACGACGCCAATACCAGCCCCTTGGGAGTTGGATGCTCCGTCAGTGTACATCGTCCACACCCATTGATCTTCTGATTCTAACAATTCTGGCAGAGCGTCAGGGATGAACGACTGAATTTCAACCAGGAAGTCGGCGAGTACCTGTCCTTTTTTAGATTTTCGTGGCGAAAACTGAATATCGTACATCCCTAGTTCAATGGCCCATTTAGATAACCTCCCAGAGAGGTCGGGCTTACTCAATACCTGCTTTAATGGATAGTCTGTATATACAATGATGGTGTGGCTTTCAAAATATTGTCGTAACTTCTTCTTTGCCGTAAGGAGTGCGAGTGCCAACTTTTCCATCATACTGTATCGGGTTTCAGCGTCCAAAAGCATCTTGCTGCAGTAGAACACTGGCCTCTGACGATTGGCTTCTTCTCGAAAGAGGACAGAACTTACAACGAATTGTGAGACAGACAAATATAGGAATAAATCTTCATTAGCAATGGGGGAGCTCAATATAGGAGGAAAGCTCAAATAAGTTTTCAGTTCTTCTAATGCTTTTTTCTGCTCTGGTCCCCAGGTGGTGTTGGTAGATTTCTTTATGCATTGTAAGAAGGGTTGGCAACGGTCAGACATTCGTGATATGAATCGACTTAATGCTACTACTTTGCCGGTCAGAGCATGTATGTCACGGATGGTTCGGGGCTCTTTGACTTCTGAGAGGGATGCAATCTGTGCTGGGTTTGCCTCGATGCCCCTCTGACTGACGGCGTATCCCAAGAACTGTCCAGAGGACACCCCAAAGACGCACTTAAAGGGGTTTAATTTCATTTTATAAGCATCAAGGACGTCAAAGCACTCAGTCAAGTCGTCTATATGTGTAGAGCTTTGTTTGGACTTGATGACCATGTCGTCAATATAAACCTCCATATTTCTCCCGAGTAATGAGGAAAACAGCTTGTGCATCAGCCTCTGGTATGTTGCGCCTGCATTCTTTAAACCGAAGGGCACAACTTTGTAGGAATATAAACCACCCTCTGTTATGAAAGTCGTGTGAATCCGATCCTCTGATTTCATGGGGATCTGATTGTATCCAAAGTAAGCGTCAAGGAAGCTCATTCTTTCATATCCTGTCGTGGCGTCTATCATCTGATCGATCTTTGGTAGAGGGTAGCTATCCTTGGGACACGCTTTGTTTAAATTTGTGTAGTCTATGCATACTCTCTTTTTCCCATTCTTCTTTGGGATCACGACGGGGTTGGCAAGCCAACTGGGGTATAAGCATTCTTCGATTGCCCCCGTGCTCAGGAGCCGTTGGACCTCCTCTTGTATGACTTGATTCACCTCTGGAGCGAACCTCCTCTGCTTCTGCTTGACGGGTGGGAAGTTGTTGGAGATATTCAGGCTGTGACTCATGACGGAAGGGTCTATTCCGGGCATGTCATGTGGAGTCCAGGCAAAAGTTCTCATTCTGGTCTTGAGAAATCGTATGAGGGTCTACCTCTCATCTCCAGAGAGCTTGGTACTTACCAGGACCATTTTAGAGGGGTCAACGTCGTCTAGACCCACTTGTTCTAAGGTATCAAGTGTAACTTGGGGTTTTTCTTGGTCTTCTTCTAGATTGATTCCTTTTAGGCACGTTGGTAGGTCCTGCTGTAATTGCTATTTGTCAGGGGAGTTGTCATGGGAAGCAGAGCCAGAGCTATTTATTTCTTTTAAGGTAAGGAAGCACTTTTTGGCCTGCTTCTGGCAGCCTTTGATGTCGACGATGTATCGCCCGTTGAGTGATTGACACCGCATCACCTGATGTAGAGTTGAGACTACCCCCTGCATCCGGTGGATCCAATTTCTCCCCATGATGGCGTTGTAACTTGTGGTGGAGTCTATAATGAGAAAGTCTACTGGCAGGGCGCGTTCTGCAGCTACCATAGTTAATCGAACGACGCCTCTTGGATAGACTCTTTGGCTATTGAATCCCAAAATGGGCATGGTGGAGGGCCGATCTGATTCTCCTCCAGCCCCATTTTCTGGAAGGCTTCCCAGAAGAGGATGTCGACCCCACTGCCCCCGTCGATCAGAACTCTGCCCAGCTGACAGTGGTCAACTTGTAGGGAAATGACGAGTGGATCATCATGGGGTAGGTGGATGCCCTTCAGGTCATCATCGGTGAAGGTGATAGCAGAGGCTGGGTAGCCTCTGTCTTCTAAAGTGACGAGATTGACCACGTGGCCTAATGATTTGTATCGCTTCACTTGTTCTTCCATCCTTTTATGGATTTTAGTTGCATGCTCTTGATTATCAGTGGGTTCTACGATCCCGTGGATCATAGGGACTTGCTTAAGAGGCTCCTGGGTGCTGTCAGAGGCTGTGTGCACGGGGTCTGACGCCTGCGGAGCGGGGGCAAAAGCTGGGTTCTGCCGCGAGGCGCCTGGTCTGCCTGTCTCCTTGATGTATTGGGTAAGCCTCCCGCTCCTCATGAGGGCTTGGATTTGATTGTTCAAATTGTGGCATTCAGCGATCGTGTGACTGTGATCTTTGTGGAAGAGACATTATCTGCTTTTATCCCTTCTGTCAGATGGAGTGGTAATTTTGTAGGGCTCTCGCCAGATAGGTCTGTCTTTATTTTCTTCATAAATGACTTCCTGCGGGATGGTGTATTCGAAGGATGGGTATCGTGATGGCTTTCGATCCTGTCTTGGCCTTTTTCCTTCCTTCGTATGATCTGTTTGGTTCTGTTTCCTCTTGTCATCCCTGGCAGGTGGTGGAGGATTATTTGTTGGCGGAGCAGAGATGAGGGCAGTCTTCTTCTGTGCACGCTCTCGAAATTCTAATACCCTGAAGACGCCCTCGGCTCGGGTCTGCACGTCTGCCATGTCGTATGGTGGTGTCATGGTGAGATTCTCATGTAAGAGTGATCCCACCTGCAGGCTTTTGACGAAGAGATTGTCTGCGGTGAGTGGGTCGACGTCGTGGATTTGATGCACGAGGTCAATGAAACGCTGTAAGTATGCTTTCGGATGTTCATTCTCCCCCTGTTCAATCCGATAGAGATCGACCATTGTTCTAGGCGCCTCTCGGTTCGCGCTGTACTGCTGTAAGAAGGACCGTCGGAGATCACTAAAACTGTTGAGTGACCCGGGCTTTAATTGTCGGAACCATAACAGAGTTGGCCCAGAGAAAGTCGTTGAAAAGACTTTGCATTGTATGGCTTCGTTATTAGCTTCTAATGCCATCTTCTGTTGAAATTGAAATAGGTGGTTTAGAGGGTCTCCCTTTCCATTGAATGCAGGCAGGGAAGGGATGACGAAGTCCCGAGGCTTTGGCTCATTCAGAATCCATTCCGAGAAAGGCGATTTCTCAATGGTTCTTGATACTAGATCCAAATGTTCGGTGGCGTAGGTGGATCGCCCATCTGAGAACTTCTGCATCATTTCCCTCATCATGTCTTCTTTCCAGCTGTCCAAGAAACAGATCGAGGGAACGCGACCTTCAGAGGGAGAATCGTGCGCGACTTGAGGTGTGGTGCGTTGAGGCCGGACTTCGGCTGCTGGCTGAGCGGGTCCAGTGGGTTCTGCTTCTGCCCGCCCATGCGTGTCAGAGGTTGGGGCTTGTCGCTCTTCGGCCCCGGAGGATGGCGGGATGCCTTGGAATTGCCTGTTACCTGGGTTCATGTTTTGATGTGGGGAATTAACGCGGTCGATTAGAACGTCAGATCTGCTAGAATCAAGATTCTCGTGGGCTTGGGTGTTGCGAGTCGTGTCAGCGGACCTGCGCAGCTCAGCAATCTCGGCTTCGAGCCTAGCTTGGGCTTCGGTCAGTGTCTTGATTGCTTCGTCGGACCGCTGTTGGCTCGCCTCCAATAGACGACACATCCTTTCGATCTGGTCGCTCATGTCCGTCGGAGGGACGCTTTATGCGACTGGGCCCGAAACTCCGTTGCCTTTTGGTGGCATGATTTCTGGGTTCGTAGTGGATCTTGATTTCTTGGTTCGACGACGTGACTAAGGCCGATATGTTTGTCGTTCCCACAGACGACGCCAATTGTTGGGGCAACAATTTGTCTTTCTATATCTGGAAGTAAAAACCCAACGATGAATGATAACTTGCTTCTACTCCGGTGATAAAATCTGCCTTTGACTCGTCGGGATCACCTGTAAGAAAGACACTCAGATGCTTAAGTCAGTTCAAAATTCGATCCCTTTCTCCTCTCAAAATCTCATATTTATAGGATGAAATATACAAAGCAGTTAGTTGGTTCAAGCGAACCCTGGAAAGGGGGAAAGAGAATAATTGAATTTCCCTCCAAAAATACCGACTTTTAGAATGTCTCGCTCAGGGGTTAGAGGCGCGGATTGCCTCTGACCCACAGCTTCTGCCTTCGGAACCTCTCTTTGTCAAAACGCTCCGTTTTGAATATTTGATAAATGAGGTAAGTGTTTTCGGGCTGAACATTTTGCGCCCAACAATATTTTATTAATTTTTTCAGTTTTAACCCATAAAAGTATGTCGTTACAAAATAATATGTTGCTTTTGCAGGCAGTTCCCTTCCTTAGAAAGAGAACTACATTGATATTGGTAAGAACATATAATACCTGATTATTAATGAGAATTAAAATTTATTATCGGGTGTTGAATCGCTTGATGCTGTCATTTTTATTTAAAATTCTAATTATTATTATTTTCACTAAAGAAAGTAAACTCTGAGTATATCGATTTACACTGTATATATGAATTTTAAAGAACCCACGTACCAAATTTTCAATTTTTCTTTTCGCTATGTAATTCAGTAAATATTAAATCTATATCTTTATATCTATATCTATATCTATATATATAAATGAGAGTTTCGATGAGATTATGTGAGACTCTAAAACTTATTCAAAGCACTCTTTCTATTTTCTCATTTAATCTAATTTTTATTCATTTTCTATTTTCTAAAATATCTTAACAATTAAAAATATTAATATATATATACATATTAATTTAATTTGCTTAAATATCTTAACTACTTAATCATTGAAAAATACTAAAAAAAATTAATTAAAAATTACATAATAGTTTTCGATTCTCTATATATCTATTTTTCTGATTATATTATAATTATGTTTTTTATTCAAAAGTGAATAGTTTTATAAAATATTATAATTATTATCATCAATCATCAATATTTATAATTGTATTTTTCTCTTATTTGATATTTTACTTGTGAAAATAAGATATTACTAATGACATTATTTGGATTTGTGATTTGTTTTTATTATAATAAATAAATATTTTATAGATTGTAATTTTAGTGGACATTCCCGCAGCAACAAAAGATGCGAAGGTTGATGTGAAACACGAAAAATTCTTTTTAGAAATAAGGAACACATTATGAATGAAAAATAATATTACTAAAAATAAAATAATGCACAACAACAAAAATAATAAATGTTTATTTAAATTATTTATGTTTTTTTTAATTTAAATGTAATAGTTTTACAAAAATATATATTAACAACATGTATAATTTAATTTAAATTTGATTTATTTCAACGATGTATATTTTGAATTTAAATTTGATTAGATATTTCATTACAACAACTATTTATTTAAATTATAAATATAAGTAAACAATATTTTTTTCTCATTTTTTATATTACTTTTTTAATTTATAGCTATTAATTTATTAAGGAATTTTTTTTTATCTATTTTGTCTGTTCTCTTTTTTCTCATTTTTATTTTAATAAAAATTATAATAGATAAAAATATCTACATATAATAATAATATTAATAATAATAAAATCTATCTATTTATATTTTAACTTTTTGACAAAATACAGGATCCAAATGTTAACTTTTAACAATAAAATATTCAAACGGGTGGTAATCAACCAAATTATACGTGGTTCAAATAATCTATCTTTACATTCCTATTTTTTAATTTTTGACAAAACACAAGGTCCACAAGTTAATTTAAAAAAAAATTAATGGTCAAAATTGGTAAACAACTAAAATACAAGGTTCAAAATGGTGTAAACCCTTATAGAAAACATAAATTATATATATTTATATAATTTACTTTTTATAAATAATTTTTAACCTTTTGAATAAATATATGATCCACAGGTTAATTTTTAAAAATAAACAATCAAAATGAGTAATTGGTCAAAATATAGTGTTCAAATAATAGATTTATCTATTTCTATTTTAATATTTTGACAAAACTTGAGGTCTACAAGTTAATTTGTAAAAATAAAAGTTCTAATGGGTGATCGACTACAATATAAGGTTCAAAATAGTGTGAACCTTTACAGAAAATAAAAATTATATAAATATATAATTTAATTTTCATAAGAAGTTTGAACATTTTAAATAAATACATGGTCCAAAGGTTCATTTTAAAAAACATAGGGTCAAAACGGGTAATGAGCAAAAATACAATGTTCAAATAATCAATCTATCAATTCCAATTTTTATTATTTTGACAAAACACGAGATCTAAAAGTTAATTTTTATAAATAAAGACTTTAAACAGGTAATTGGCCAAAATAAATCTTACACAAAATATAAATTTTCTTATACATAATTTAGACTTTTTATAAAAAGAACTACGCAAAGCGTATAATAATAATAAATAAAAGTAAATGTACAACAAGCTTTTTGAACTTTGTTTTCAGTACTTTAAAATTTGTCAGAATTTTGCAAAAATCTACAGGAGGTTCGCTATACAATAACAGTGAACACCATCATGAAATAAAAAATTATGGTCAAGATGTCTTCACATGTCTATATAAAGAACATGTTGTACGAGTATGGTCAAAATGAATCACCATCCCACAGTCTCCCAAAAAATATTTTAAAATATATATGTTTTAATAATTACAAAAGACTGCGCAGAGCGCGGTTATATTTTCTAGTTTAAATAATAAAATGTATTCTTCAAATTAGCTCTTCATGTAGGGTAAGAAAAGAGCTCCTTTAAAAAATTAATTAATATTTTGTTGTTTCTACCTTACTTTTCTCTCTTTTCAAGATTTTTAATTTTTTTTCTTTCTTTTAAAAAAAAAACAATATTTTAAAAAAATATATTTAAATGATGTAAAAAAAAAAATACAAATAATCTGATATATGGGGTAATACAAAAATTTGATGTAAAATAATGAAAATGAGATTTAGCGTTGTATTTTGAAAAATAGAATAGAGACTCTATTGTGAGTGCTCTAAGAATTCTTCTCTTTCCGAACCTAGGTGACTCCCTAAGCAAGAGGCCAATAGGAATAAGAATGCATTAGTGATGGCCTCTAACTAACAAGAACATTTTATAAGATTCATTGATTTCTTATTCATAAAAGTGGAAGGGTTACCTGATAAAAAATGTTTATTTATTATGAAAATATAATATTGTAAACTTTTCACTTTTTAAATGCATGTCGATTTCTAAATATAGCTAGTATCTCTCATTGGTTAGAAACAACATTAATTATGGTAAAAAAATAACTAAATTCGAAATTAATGTAGAAAAAAATATTTACCTGTTGGTGACTTGCTATACCAAATCACTATGTTGCCACATCATCATAATTGTTAATACCCTTCTATAAATAGTAACTATTGAGAAGTCTTCCTCATACATTTATATACCTAATTTTTTTTATCAGCAAAGATATGAAAATTGGGCTTTTCCCACTTCCGTAACTAACAACTCTATTAAATACTCTTTGAGGTAGTTAAGATGTCAAGTGTTAGTGTGTTAGTGGTTCAACTCATAAATTTATTTAAAAAGTCTTATTATTTGATTTTAAAACCAGATAAATCAAATTTTAAAAATAAATGTAATTAAAAATAATAAAGATAAAACAAAACAATATTTAAAATAAATAAATAAATTTTAAACGAAATTGTCATATAATAAATCTTGTATACATAATTATTTTGGTAAAAAAAAATAGCTATATAATAAATCTTGTATATATAATTATTTTGCTAAAAAATAGCTATATAATAAATCTTAAAAAAATATCATTATATCCCTTAATAACTAATATTTTATAGATGGTGTTAAACTTAAGGGGTAAAATAATTATTTTGTCATGTATGGGGCAAAAAAATAGTGAGTCAAAAGCTAAGGGGGGTAAAAAAATACCGACCTTGCTATTTAGGGGGGCAAAAAAATATTATGTCAAAAGTCTTGTATTGCTAACAAAAATTGGGAAACAAATCCACTAATTGTTCTTCATATAAATATAAATATTTTATTTAAACTTATTATTTTATAAATTTTTGGTTGAAGACAGTGAGAAGGGGAGTCCGGTTTTGACTTATATGGTGCAATAATACACAAAATTTTAGGTGAAGGACTAAAGAAAAGAAAAATAAATAATTTTCCATAATGATAATAACAAAATATTCCCCCATTCTTTGAGCGCATGTGGATCTTAGCATTTGTCACCATCTTTTTTAACTTGAAGTTTCATTATTTTGTGGATACTAACAATAAAGTAGAGCATATAGGTAGGTCACACTTATTTAGTTAAATAGTGACAAAACATAAGACATATCCAATGCCTCATTAGTTTACACATTATTATTAAATGTCTCACTCACTTCTATTATTCTTTTACTTGTTTTCAAGTCCTTACTAAGGACACACTAACTTATACACCAAACTTTTACTTCAAATGCTAATAATGCAGTTGCAATAATGCCTGCAGAAAGTTAATCCTATGTAGAATTTGGGGACTTGAATTGAAGCTTTGGATAAAGCAAGATTGAAATCTTAAAATTGGTCAAAAACTGTGTAATACTTTTTCGCCAAAAGATGTTATCCTAATGATGAAAGAAATTAAAAAAAAATATCTTCCAATTGTTCTTGAGAACTGATACTAGTGTGAGGCTTAATATATGTGAGGTGAGAGTTTATTTGTTAATAAATTTAGTTAATAAGTTTTTTAATATGAACAAATTGTTCTCTTTTATAAATAATTAAGTCATTAAAATATTTTGACATAATGTAATTGGACCAACGTACAATTTTTTTGAAAATAAAAACTTTAAAGTTAAGAAAATTAAATTATACTTTAATTAATAAAAATAAAAAATGTATTCAAATTAAATAATAAAAAATTATATTTCCTTTACCCCTCTCCTCCTTCCTCTTCTTCTCATCTCCTCTTTTACTTGAAACACTGTCTAGATTGCACAAATTTCTTGAAGAAGATGGTTGGAGATTTAAGTCTCATCATCAACGTCAGGGTACTTTACTACCGCATATGACTTTACCGCCACCCTCAATGAACTCCTCATGTTCTAGGCTTCAAAACGTAGTACCACCCACCTCACTAAGTCTTCCCTAAATATAGGTTGAGTGGACGACAGCGCTGCCACTTTGTGGTATCAAGAACTATGTCAATTAGTTTGTTTGACAAGATCTAGATTTGCCCATTATTTAATAAAAGTGCATGTCTTAATGAACCCATTTTAAAAAAAAAATAAAAAGATGAAGGAGAAAGAAAAAAGAAGCCATGCACTTTATAATGGGAAAATTTGGGTCAATCGTATTAAAAATAATTTTATCAATAATAATACTATGAATAATTAGTGAAAAATCAATACACTATTATCTTTACATATTGAACATTTTTTTAGTCTTTTCTTGTATTTTATTTTATTTTATTCTCATCTAATATAATCTAAGTGCAGTCCCAACAATTGCTGCAAAATAGAGAATCCCTTAAAAAAATTAAAGAGGCTACTCATAAAAATGTCTACAGCAACTACCTCATACAACTTCTTCATTTTAAATAATGAAATGTATTCTTCAAATCAGCACTAAGAAAATAGCTCCTTTAAAAAAATTAATTAATATTTTATTGTTTCTACCTTACTTTTCTTCTTTTCAAGATTTTTAATTTTTTTTCTTTCTTTTCTTTAAAAAAAAGAATAAACAATATTTAAATGATGTAAAAAAAAATATAAATAATGTAATATAAAAATTTGATGTAAAATAATGAAAATGAGATTTAGCGTTGTATTTTGAAAAATAGAATAAAAACCCTATTGTGAGTGCTCTAAGAATCCTTCTCTTTCCGAACCTAGGTGACTCACTAAGCAAGAAGCCATTTGGAATAAGAATGCATTAGTGATGGCCTCTAACTAACAAGAACATTTTATAAGATTCATTGATTTCTTATTCAGAAAAAAAAAAAAGCCTCAAAAGATTTCATAATGATAATAAACAAGAAAACCAAAGATGAAACATTCAAGTACTATTTAACATAATAAACATCAAGAAGGAATAATGAGTAATGAGGCATCTAATGCAAATAAAAGGGAACCATTCCTTCAAGCATCTTTTTGTTTTTCGCAAATCAGCATATTTTTCAGTCCTTGTATGGAACAGGAGTCCTATGTGTCTCAGGCCCTGCCTCCATATCATCCCAAAGAAGATCTGACAACTTCATTGTCAACTCTCCAACTATTCCTGTCACCATAAAACAAACCAAAATAATCCTTTGTAAGAACAACTTTGTTACTTTAATTCAATCTTTAAGACAAATAATAACCGGTGAAAATAGAATAATTAAAAAAAATGGTCATTTATTAATTTTTTAAATATCACTTTGCAAAATGACATTCTTTTAAGAATATTTGCAAAATGTTTTTCGTGACAAGGTATCAAGTATTTTTGATACAATTTCGGACGTGTTAGATAGGATGACGAATGTATTTGTAATTGGTCCAAATAATAATAAAAAACTATTTTGTCAAGCAATTATAATAAAAAGAAACTACAATGTAAAAGTGACTATAAATAAATAAAAAATTATTTTGCCAAGCACTCAATATAGAGTAATTGGTTAATATAACTTCTTTTTTACTGCCACTTTGTAAAATAGTACTATTTTGATAATATTTTGCAAAATGACCTTCTAAATTGGGTGTCGAGTATTTTCGACAATGTATCAAGTGTGCTAGACTAAGTGTCAAATGTGTGTGGACCGTCATTTTGCTGTATATATATATATATAAATGTATATGTGAAATATTGTGCAGTGTGTAAAAAATAATAGAAGCTATTTTGTCAAGAACTTGATATATATGTATGTATATAAAGTTGTTACCATCTCCAATGGGTTGCTCATCCCACGTGATAATGGGCAACACAGGCAGTGTGCTCCCCACAAACATCATTTCAGTGGCTCCTTTGGCTTCTTCCACTGCAATATTAGCAAGTTTAACACCTTTCAAAAGCCCTTTCTCAACCAACTTTGGGGCCAATTCAATAAGTCTTTTAACAGTGCAGCCACTCAGGATCTTATCAAAGAAGGGGACAACAAGCTCCTTTTCACTTGTGATAAAAGCAACATTCACATTTGGACCTTCTGCAATGTAGCCTTCCTCATCAACCCAAATGGAAGCAAATGCTCCTTTCTCCTCAGCTTCCATCTTTGAAAGTACATTTGGGAGATAATTCACATTCTTCATTGTTGCAAATTGTGGCGACTTCATTGGTATGGTTGAGGTTATCACTTTAACACCTTCCTTACATTGGGAAAAGTCTTCATTAATGACTACTGCATAGAATGCTGGTGTTGGACACCCTGCAGATGAGAGCAAAAAGTTTCCAGGACCTGCACTCAACCAATATCTCAATGTTCCTTTCTTATGCTTTGATGCTGCTGCTAGTTGCAAGAGAATGCTTCGAAGAGTTGATTGAGGGAACGGCGAGGAGACTTCGGCTTTTGAAGCTGATCTTAGGAAGCGGTCAAGATGGTTGTCAAGTTCATACAAGTGTCTGAAAGAAAGAAAAAGGAAAAACATGATAGATTAGTGAAGGAATTTCTTCCATCCAAACAAACTCAATGTCTAGCCTAAGAACATGCTTAGCTAATTAATGAGTTACTTTGTTATCAATAGAGCTTTAATATCAGAAAAAATGATACCCAACTCATTTTGCCTTGTAAGAAAAAGATTATATTGATCAAATAGTTTGTAACTTTTTTAAGTACTAAATTATTTGTTATCATTGCAACCAATATTAGGCAATAGAGATGTCTCCCAAAAGTTAGGCAATAGATGTTTAATATCAGGAAAAAGGACACCAACTAGTTTTGAAATGTAAGAAAAAGATCACATTTATCAAACAGTTCGTAACTTTTTTGAAGTGCTGAACTTTAATTGGTATGTAAGAAACAAGTGAGGCTAGGGCTTACCCATTTAACAAAATGGCTGTATCAAACACTCCATGGCCTCTATGAACCATGTGATCATCTATTGGAATCATCATCATGGCAGGATCCAGAATGATTCCACCAAAAATACTGGAGTACATAGCAGGGTAAGGTTGCTTCTTCACTGGGCTCCACTTTTCATGTAGTTTTGCAAGTAACTAATTGAATTTTAAGAAAGAAAAAAGATAGCCTTCAGTAACAAATGCAATTTTTTTTCAATACAATTTTGAGATGATCAACATATCTGATATTAGAGTCCTTTTGTGGTTCCATGATGAGTAATTTATATGTCCAAAAATATCAAGTCTGATAAGTCCTATGCACAAAAATTAATATGAGATAATCTCTGGAGCCAAACAGAAAGTTTCCTGAACCATTGGTATATTGCTCTCTCTCTCTCTACTGATATTCGTGATCCATTAATAAACCAATCATATAAGTTCCCCAAAAATCCTGTTTTTACTTTTGTTTAGCAACAAAATACACCATCAAGTGTTCTCCAGAAAAAAGTGACCCTTCAACAAAAACATTTACATAGAGACAAACAATATATATTTATATCTATACATTTGAGTACTTTCAGTGACCCTAAAGAGAACCGATAAAGGAAGTTAGGTTTTTGTATTCTCACCTCAGATGATGACTGAAACACATGAACTTCAAGGTCACTGCCACTGTCAACCTCCATGGCTTCCTTCAAAACAACTAAAGAAAATAAGTAGAAGCATAATTAAATTGATCAAGGATATGGGTCATCACAATTCACTCCCACTTGCTTAAATACACACAATTAGAATCTAAGGTTACCAAAAAAAGAAAATTCAGATCAATGCAGATTTCAAGGTAGAGAGGAAGTTGAAATGCAGGGTCTCAAATGATGTGTGAAACTTTTGTGTAACTATTTATATAAGAACAATTGGGGGATTTGCCCCAAACTTTTGTGAGTAATATATGAGTAATATAATTTGGTTATTTACGGAATGATTTTTTATTTGTAGTTGTTAATTAATATTTTTAAAAATAAATTTTGATTTTTTTAAATTGTTGGAAGGGTTATCTGATAAAAAAAAATTTATTTATTATGAAAATATAATATTGTAAACTTTTCATTTTTCAAATGTATGTCAATTTCTAAATATAGTTAGTATTTTTCATTGGTTGGAAACAACATTAATTATGACAAAAAAATAACAAAATTCGAAATTAATGTAGAAATTTTTTTTTACGTGACTTGCTATACTAAGTTACTATGTTGTCAGATCATCATAATTGTTAATACTCATCTATAGATAGTAACCATTGAGAAGCCTTCTTTATACATTTATATACTTAATTTTTTTTATGAGCAAAAATATGGAAAATTGGGCTTTTCCTACTTCCGTAACTAACAACTCTATTAAATACTCTTTGAGGTAACTAAGATGTCACGTGTTACTTAGTTAGCAGTTCAACTCATAAATTTATTTTAAAAGTCTTATTATTTGATTTTAAAACCAGGTAAATCAAATTTTAAAAATAAATGTAATTAAAAAGAATAAAGATAAAACAAAACAAATTTAAAATAAATAAATAAATTTTAAACAAAATTGTCATATAATAAATCTTGTATACATAATTATTTTGGTAAAAAAAAATAGTTATATAATAAATATAAATAATTATTTTGCTAAAAAAATAGCTATATAATAAATCTTGAAAAATATCATTATATCCCTTAGTAACTAATATTTTATAGATGGTGTTAAACTTAAGGGGTAAAAGAATAATTATTTTGTCATCTATGAGGCAAAAAAATAGTGTGTAAAAAGCAAAGGGGGGTAAAAACTTAACTCCTACCGGTAGGGCTCTCAGTGTTTACAACCCGTGAACAGTTTTTGGCACGATTTTTTTTTATGACCGTGTATATTGTAGCTATTTAGAGCATTCTGCAAATTTTTAGAAAATTCCGAATAGTTTACAGTATCGAAAACTAGGTTCAAACATGTTGTTGCACGCGTGATTAATTTTTTTTATGCGCGTGTAAAACAACATGTTTGAACCTAGTTTTCGGTACTATAAATTATTCGGAATTTTCTAAAAATTTGCAGGATGCTCTAAATAGCTACAATATACACAATCATAAAAAAAAGTCGCGCCGAAAACTGTTCAAGGGTCGAGAAACATTGAAAGCCCTACCGATAGGGCATAAAGTGAAGTCCTATAGAAGAATTATCCGCTTTTTAGAGGGCAAAAAAATACTATGTCAAAAATCTTGTATTGCTAACAAAAATTGGGGAACAAATCCACTAATTGTTCTTCATATAAAATATAAATATAAATATTTTATTTAAACTTATTATTTTATAAATTTTTGGTTGAAGACAGTGAGAAGGTGAGTTCGGTTTTGACTTATATGGTGACAATAATACACAAAATTTTAGGTGAAGGACTAAAGAAAAGAAAAATAAATAATTTTTTCATAATGATAATAACAAAATATTCCCCCATTCTTTGAGCGCATGTGGATCTTAGCATTTGTCACCATCTTTTTTAACTTGAAGTTTCATTATTTTGTGGATACTAACAATAAAGTAGAGCATATAGGCAGGTCACACTTATTTAGGTAAATAGTGACAAAACATAAGACATACCCAATGCCTCATTAGTTTACACATTATTATTAAATGTCTCACTCACTTCTATTATTCTTTTACTTGTTTTCAAGTCCTTACTAAGGACACACTAACTTATACACCAAACTTTTACTTCAAATGCTAATAATGCAGTTGCAATAATGCCTGCAGAAAGTTAATCCTATGTAGAATTTGGGGACTTGAATTGAAGCTTTGGATAAAGCAAGATTGAAATCTTAAAATTGGTCAAAAACTGTGTAATACTTTTTCGCCAAAAGATGTTATCCTAATGATGAAAGAAATTAAAAAAAAAATATCTTCCAATTGTTCTTGAGAGCTGATACTAGTGTGAGGCTTAATATATGTGAGGTGAGAGTTTATTTGTTAATAAATTTTGTTAATACATTTTTTAATATGAACAAATTGTTCTCTTTTATAAATAATTAAGTCATAAAATATCATATTAAAATATTTTGACATAATGTAATTGGACCAACGTACAATTTTTTTAAAAATAAAAACTTTACAATTAAGAAAATTAAATTATACTTCAATTAATAAAAATAAAAAATGTATTCAAATTAAATAAGAAAAAATAAGAAAAAATTATCTTTCCTTTACCCCCTCTCCTGCTTCCTCTTCTTCTCATCTCCTCTTTTGCCTCTCTCTCTCTTTGTTGACTTCAATGGTGGTTTGCCCCAGCCACTTTATGGCGTTTTGCAATCCATGGATAGATGATGTCTCACGCCGCTATGAGGAGCCTTCCAAAACCCTGAACTTGAAACACCGTCTAGATTGCACAAATTGCTTGAAGAAGATAGTTGGAGGTTTAAGTCTCATCATCAACGTTGGGGTATTTTACTACCGCATATGACTTTACCACCACCCTCAATGAACTTCTCATGTTCTGGACTTCAAAACGCAGTACCAACCACCTCACTAAGTCTTCCCTAGATATGGGTTGAGTGGACGACAGCACCGCCACTTTGTGGTATCAAGAACTATGTCAATTAGTTTGTTTGACAAGACCTAGATTTCCCCATTATTTAATAAAAGTGCATGTCTTAATAAACCCATTTTTAAAAAAAATAAAAAGATGAAGAAAAAGAAAAAAGAACTCATGCACTTTGGTTGTGTTTGGTAAAATTTTTGTTTTTGAATTTTTTAAACACAAAAATGAAAATATTATTTTATTTTTGTTTTTTTATTTTAAAAAAATAAAAATATGTTTGGTAACTATTTTTGTTTTTAAAAACAAAAAATAATAAACGTGTTTGATAACTTTTATTTTTATTTTTTGTTTAACAATATAATGTGTTGATTTGAAGAAGAGAATAAAAAACTATTTAAAAAAATTTTGAAAGTGAAAATTTTTTATTTTCAAAATTTAATAAATTTTAGTTAAAATTTAAAAAAATAATAAATAAAAATAGAGTTATCAAACACATTTTATGTTTAATTTTTAAATTTTTAATTAATTAAATAAAAAACTATTTTTTAAGTGTTACCAAACTACCCCTTATAATGGGAAAATTTGGGTCAATCGTATTAAAAATAATTTTATCAATAATAATACTACGAATAATTAGTGAAAAATCAATACACTATTATCTTTACATATTGAACATTTTTTTAGTCTTTTCTTGTATTTTATTTTATTTTATTCTCATCTAATATAATCTAAGTGCAGTCCCAACAATTGCTGCAAAATAGAGAATCCCTTAAGAAAATTAAAGAAGCTGCTCATAAAAATGTCTCCAGCAACTACCTCATACAACTTCTTCATTTTAAGTCCTATCCACAAAAATTAATATGAGATAATCTACGGAGCCAAACAGAAAGTTTATTGAACCATTGGTATATTGCTCTCTCTCTCTCTCTACTGATATTTATGATCCATTAATAAACCAATCATATAAGATCCCCAAAAATCCTGTTTTTACTTTTGTTTCAGGAATAGCAAAAAAAAAAACACCATAAAGTGTTCTCCAGAAAAAAGTGACCATTCAACAAAAACATTCACATAGAGACAAACAATATATATATTTATATCTATACATTTGAGTACTTTCAGTAACCCTAAAGAGAACTGATAATGGAAGTTAGGTTTTTGTATTCTCACCTCAGATGATGAATGAAACACATGAACTTCAAGCTCACTGCCATTGTCAACCACCATGGCTTCCTTCAAAACAACAACAGAAAATAAGTAAAAGAATAATTAAATTGATCAAGGATATGGGTCTTCACAATTCACTCCCACTTGCTTAAAAACACACAATTAGAATCTAAGGTTACCGAAAAAAGAAAATTCTGATGAGCTGCAGAATTCAAGGTAGAGAGGAAGTTGAAATGCAGGGTCTCAAATGATGTGTGAAACTTTTGTGTAACTATTTATATAAGAACAATTGGGGGATTTGCCCCAAACTTTTGTGAGTAATATAATTTGGTTATTTGCGGCAAAAAATACTAATATTTTTGGTTTTATACCTTTATATATCTAATTTTTTTATCAGCATGCAAAAATATGGAAATTTAGGCTTTTCCCACTTCCGTAACTAACAACTCTATTAAATACTCTTTGAGGTAACTAAGATGTCACGTGTTAGTGTGTTAGTGGTTCAACTCATAAATTTATTTAGAAAGTCTTATTATTTGATTTTAAAACCAGATAAATCAAATTTTAAAAATAAATGTAATAAAAAATAATAAAGATGAAACAAAACAAAATTTAAAATATATAAATAAATTTTAAACTTTTTTCTTCTATCGTTCTCTCCTCTCTTCTCATTTATTCTCTGTTCTTCTTCTTTTGCTCTCCTATATCGGAGTTGGGCGGAGCTTAAGGCAAATTTAGAAGTGAATATAGGCTTCAGGTGAGGACGTGTGAATCTTCTTCTCCCACGAACTTTCTTCTTCATCTGTTCACGAAACCCACTCAAATATTTGGGTCAAAAAGTCAGGCGAACGATTCCTCCACCAAATCGACGAACTATGACCAAAATCCAGATCTGGGCAAGAGGCCATGAGGTGTGACACCTTCAAAGTGTTGGGGGTGGTTCGTCAATGGAGGTTGCCTGTGATGGAAGAGTCAGATTTTTAGATTTTGTTTGTAAATTCTATTTTTGAATTGATTTGGGATTATGGATTTTGAATGCTTGAGTTTGGATCTAGATTTGTTCTTGGCTTGCTTGAATGCTTGAGTAGGAGTTGCTTGATTTTGAGAAAAAGAGGAAAAAAATATGGGTTAGATGTATCGAAAAGAAGAAGGCGAGGGAGCGGGAGAGAAAGAAAAAAATAAAGAAAAAAGATAACTTTTTAAAATTTTATTTTTTATTATTTATTATTTTAAAATCAATTAATAATATTTTAATTGAAAATTATGAGGTGGACATACGTGACAACTTAATCAGTTCTAGATTTATTTAATGAAACTCGTAGTTACAAAAGTGGGAAAACAACGGAAAAAAAAAGATTAGGTATATAAGTGTATAAAACTGAAAATATTAGGTATTTATACCGCAATTACCCTAATATAATTTTAATTAGGGATGTGCAAAAATTATCTAATCCAATTACAATTGACCACTAAATTTTGTATATCCAATTATGATTGGATCGGATTTTGAAAATCCAAATTAAATCGGACAGTTGTTGGATGATATATGCGAAAATCCAATACAATAGAACCGTTCCAATTGTATATATGTATTTTAAAATATATATTTATTTAAGATTATGCTTATGATTTATGTTGTATTTGTATGATGTGTATCATTTTGAACAAATTAGTATTTCTATTTATAATATTATGTACTTTTTGAACAAATTTAGCTAAATAAATGGCTCAAAATTATCACATGGATCCAATTCAATCAAATACATAAGTAGGGGGCACACCCAATGATAGAACCGATCAAATCTAATGGATAACTGGATTTGATCGGATTGGTTGAGACAAGTTAATTGAATTAGACCAATTGTAAAAATCCAACATCTAATGGATAATTGGATCGGATCAGATTGGCCTAAAAATATTTGATATGATCCAATGAACATCCCTAATTTTACTCCTTGACTTTTGACATAGTATTATTTTGCCCCCTAAATAGCAAAGTATTATTTTATTTCCTAACTTTTGACACAATATTTTTTTGCCGCTAAAATGGCAAAATAAGTATTCGCTTACCCCTAAGTTTAACACAATTTGCAAATTATTAGTTAATTAAGGACATAATGATCTTTTACATGATTTATTAAACTAATATTTTTTTATACCAAAATAACTATGTATATATTTTTCCAAAAAAATAACTATCTATATAGAAGATTTATGATATGAATATTTACATACAATTATCAACCTATTACAAAAAAGATAATATTTTTAAAAAATTAATATATAGAAAGAATAACATAAGTTAATATATAATAATACTTTAATGTGATGAAATATTTTTGTTATCCCCAAATATTTGTATTTAGTAACGTGGCAATTAGATAGATACGTGTCAGTTGATAACACACTTTTATCAATGTGTTGACTAAGGAAATGAGAAAGGTTGAGACCAGAAATGTGTCATACATGACCAGGGATGAAACATGGCTGACCAGAGGTATGTTTGCCTTAGCCGACTAGAGTGTTCCATGCTTAACTCTGTGCCCATGCCGACTAGAGTGTTCCATGCTCAACTCTGTGACCATGCCGACCACAATGTTCTATGTCGATTAGTGATGTTCTTTGTCACGACCGGTGGTGGTATGTTTGGCGTTGTCTTAGTTGACCAGTTATCTCAGAAGTTATCATCTAGGTGACTCTTCGGTAAGGCCTCAGTAACAGCTTCAACCCGAATTATTCACAACTGCCGCGGGAATATCTAAAGCATCTCGGAATAATAGTTATATTGATGTAATTTGTTTATTATTCATTAATTAAAGTTGTTGAAACAATCAAGGACCCTGTCAAAGCAGGATATTTCTCATGTACGATCCATGAGCCTATAATAAATGGCTCATGACATCATTTGGGGGGATGGGATTCTGAGAGTATTTTTACTGAAAGTTTAGAGAGAGAAAAATTGTATCTTTTCACTTGCACTTGAGAAACTCAGTTGATTCAGGCTCATCTGATCTGAAGTGTAGGCCAAATATATTACTACTCTGAGTGGATTAGGCTATTATTGATGAATTGGGGCTGAACCACTATAAAATTACTTGTGTCACTTGTCTTCTGTTCAAGGTTTATCGTAATTTGTTGCGTCTACTCACAGTTGACCAAAATCGTGGCCAACATTTTTGGTGCTTTCATTGAGAGCCTGAATAAAAGAAATACACTGCGACCCTACCAATATGGCTCCCAAGAATACCAGTATGGCCTCCAAAAAGCAAAGTACGTCAAAAGAGCCTGCTAGAGCAGAAGGTCTTGGACCTCATAACCTTGAGACTGAGCCCAGGGTCTTTCTCGAGGAGACCACTCCGGAAGTAGAACAACTCCAGGAAGCAATAGGCGCTTTCCAAGAGGAGATGATGCAATTCAATGCTCGGCATGAGTCTTTTGCCGAGGAAATGATTAGGCAGAAGGCTGCATTCGAGTAGCAAAAACATGAGATAGAGGCCAGGAGTGAAGAGATTAGGCAACGAAAGGAGGAGGCTGATCGGCGACATTGTGAGGCTGCACTTGCTCTTGAAGCGGCCACTCAGTTGACCCAGGCCAATTCCCAGATCGCAGCACAGGGAACAACCACATAGGGAGCAAGGAATAATAATGCGGGACGGAGGATCGCTGGTAGAGCCAATTCTCGGGGACCGGACAGAAGTAGGAGTAACCCCCCTGGTCGGGAGGATGATGGGGTCCGCTCAGGAACTGCCTCAACACAAAGGGAGAACTCTAGAACTCCTTCTAGAAGCCACCAATCAGAAACTTCTATATCAGGAAGTCACCAGTCGGACAGTAAGAAGACTCCACCCAGGCAGGATCAGAACATGATTCCTCGAGATAAGAAGACTTCGCAGTTTAAAGATGGACATGGTCATGATGAGGAAAATAGCCATCATACTGATTGGTCAAAGGATAAAGAAGGAAACAACCCATAAGGAGGAAAAGACTGCCTGGGTACCGAAAAGCCTCCACTACATCCTGACCAGCAGCATAGTGGGAGAGAGTAAGTCTCGCGCAGTAAGCCTTCTGAAAAGCCTAAGAGCATAGTGTTTGATTGGTTAGGAGGACACACTTCTCGGAATGATTTAAGGGATGTCATCAGTGACAAGAGAAGGACCGTCCTGGTCGAAGGGCGAGATCTGAATGGCCCTGCCAGTCAAGTAGAAATACTTAACGACAGTGCGCTAGATAGGAATGCCCGACCAGGTGGTTAAGACCTTGAGCCCACGACGGTCACCCCAGCCATCCAAGCCCAACTTGATGCGCTAATGGCTGCAGTTCAAGGTTTGTCAAAACGACCTTCCACAATGGATCTGGTAGACCACAGGAGTGGCAGTCCATTTTGTGCTCGAATCAGAGCAGCCCAGCCACCGACAAAGTATAAAGCACCAGTGCTGCCAATATATACAGAAAATGCAGATCCCATAAGGCATGTTGGGAAATTTGAAGACCAAATGGAGCTGCTCGGGGTGAGTGACGATTATCGTTGTAGAGTTTTCCCTACTATGTTGTCTGATACTACCCATGAATGGTATTGAAAATTCAAGCCAAATTCCATTACCTCTTGGGAAAATTTCAGGAAAGAGTTCTGTAGATAGTTTAATGCTGATTGGACTCCTCCAGTTTAAGCCAACCACTTGGCTGACATCAAACAAGGCAAGGATGAATCCCTAAAGAATTATGTACAGAGATTCATGAGAGAGGCCAACCGAGCAACTGCTGTTGGAGACAAGGGGAAGATGGTTGCCATATCCTCTGGGATAACTTATGGGAGCCCTTGTGTGGGATAGTATACATCGCAATCCAATTTCAACACTCCAACAATTTCTGGACCGAGCAGACAAAATATATGAAATTGGATGACGCGATTGAGAAAGAGGAGAAAGACATAAACAATCTGGGCGGATCAACTGATCCTCCTAAGAATGGAGGAAATGGTCAAAATGGTGGAAAGAAACGTGGCAATAACGGGTCTAGCCACCATGAAGAAAAGAAGGCTAATTCGGGTCCGAACGATAAGCCTGTTAGGAGTGTGTCCTAAAAGCATGTAAAGACATTTGTTTTTTCTGTGAATAAATAAATACAATGGTTTAATTCTTATTGTTATATTTAGATTGTTAAATTATTGTTTGAATAATTTTGTAAATATCAGAAAAGTTCCATATTCATTATTGAGGATGTGATCTTGTATTAGTACGAGAGAATTAAGATCACATGAATGAATAAAAATAGTCAACAACAACAAATTAAAGTTATGGAATTCTTTAATTGGAGTTGTAAGTACGGTTTACTGAGTATCATTATGATACAAATAATCTAGATTCGGATTATTGATGTGGAAAGACATCTCGGTAAAGGTGCTTTATATAATATGATTATATATGACATGGACCGATGTGAATTAAAGTCTTTATCCAAAAACCATTTAACAATAAAGACTTGTAATTCATATCAAAACTGATGATCATTTATAGATCAACCTTAATCCTGAGTGTTCATGAACTCCTGTTCATGTTTATTAAATCTTTTGATTCATTCGTTAAGGTCTCTTCAAAGAATGAGGCTAATGACTTTTGTTTTGGAGATTTAATATCATGGATGGCTGGGAACATGTATCAACAATACGGAATCTAATCTTTCCTAACGGATCGTATATTAGTTCCCTTAAGGGTTAATTCTGGAACTGAATGATTTTGAGCTCAAATCTATAATTAGATTATAGATTAATTATTCACTAGTGAATTAATGGTACTTAAGGAATAAGAAGTAAATTAGAAAGGTTAAATAGTAATTCTTCCATTCTAATTTATGAACTAATTAATTAGAGGGTTGAACTATTGTAAGATGGTTATATCAATGGACGACTTAAGAAAAAGATTTCTGTAAAAGTATATCTATAACATAAAGAGTGCAATTCTGAATTTATAGTGGAGTAATATCAGAATTAATAAATTAACTATTATAATTAAAGAGTTTAATTATTTAGTTTCAATTTATTGGAGCTTAATGTTATAGGTCCATGGTCCCCAAAATGGCTCAAACAATCACAGTCAAAGGCAAATACAAAAAATTGGGCAAAAAGGACTTATGTGATAAGTAAAATATTTTTCTATGTATCAAACATAATTATTGTTTAATTATGTGTAATTAATTATTTGATTTAACAAAAATATAATTAATTTTGAATTAATTTATTTTTGGGATTTTTGGTATTTAAATAATAATAAAATTGGGAAAAATCACATGCCTGCACATGCATGTGGTACACGTGTGGCACAGTGCACATGCACAGTGCACAGGCACTGTGCTACACACATAAGAGATGGACTGAGTCTCTTGATTCCACAATTTTAGTTATTTAAATATTAAATAAATAATGAGATATTTTAATATGATTAAAATATTATTATTTAAACAAAAATCTGATAACTGATCAGTTATTTTGAATTTGTTTAAAATAACAAATATTTTAATATATTGGATATTATTAAATATTGGATATCAGTTTTCACAGAACGTAAGTTTTCAGGGATAGAAAAATATCTAGGATTCTCTCAGAGAAAAAGATCAGTGACAAAAACAAATGTCATTGTTCTTCACAAAACCTAGGTCAAAACTTTATCAGATCTCATGTGTTGAGAATATCTGATAAATAGTTATTGCCTATTATTTGTATAGCGAGCCCACACTCGTTCTTTGTGTGACTGAGAACATTTTGGAAGATCTTGGTGTGAGATCTCAAGGATTCAGCCATACGAAAAGATAGCAGCAAGGAAGGACCTGAGGTAATGTTTCTATTCTTGTCCTTGATTCAATATATATATGAGTGTGAAGAAGTAGATCTAGAAATCTTATGGGATTAATCTGACAATTTGATTGTTGTTCCGCTGCGCATAATCTCTGATTTGATCAATTTAAACCAACAAATGGTACCAGAGCCATCTTCACATATATATGTATTGAATCTGTGTGGGTTTAATTTTATGCATTTATTTATGAATGGATGGCTTAATGTGATTGAATGCGTGGGAATGTTGAATCGTTAATTGTATGGTGTTTTTGGGTTAGGATTTGTTTATGATTAGATCATTGTGTCAGCCATTAAAGGGCATATGATTTATGTAATTTTATTTGGTTTTCGATACCATAAAATTATAATTTTGATCACACAAAAGTCTGAACGGAGCCCGGAATTCAGAAATCAGCCACCGCACCTCCGAGGCCAACCTCCGAGCCACTGCCCGACGTCGTACGGACGTCGTACGGACACCGTACGGACGGATGTACGGACATGTCCGTACGGTCTGGCCCCGGCAGCCCCGTTTTGACGCCGTGTGGCCCCGCTTGACAGTCCAGAATTTTTTTTTTCCTGAAATTAATCTGTTATTTTTTTAAATTTTAAAATGTTTAAATATCCTATTTTTGAAATTTGATATTTAAACAATGAGATATTTTGTTTTCTTAACAAACTTTTTTGAATATCTTATTTAAAATTTATTTTTTCAAAATAACAGATTTAAATTCATCTCAGTTTTAATTAAAAGTTGTTTTAATTAAAAAGAAAAATAAAAAGAATGATTATTTAAAAGTTTGTTTTAATTAATAAAAAATAATTTGAAAATTGTTTTCTCATTATTGTTCTGGACCAACAATGCCACAAATCCTACCGACAGTAAAGTAAAGAAGCCCGATGGAGATCAAGGTAGTTTTATTTTATTTATTTTAATTTTATAAAGTGGTTGTAAAATTAGAAATACCCAAAAAGCACCCGGTTCAACATTTATTGTTTATTTATTTATTTAAATAATTATATTCATGTGATTAATGTGATTGATAACATGTTCATGCATTGTTTGCCATACATAAAAACCCACACAGTTATAATCATGCATCTCATTAGTAGAAACATGATTATTAGGATTGTCCTATATGTTTATATGAATTGTTTTGTGAAACCAATTGCATGTAAATTACTTAGTTTTATTTTGAAAACTTTGTAAAATATCACATCAATTTTTTTTAAGTCTTTATGACTTAATTTCTTTAAACCAACTTTATTTTAAAAAGTGTTTTTTTAGTAAAGTTTAGATGAACATGATTGGTAATTTAAAATTGGACATGGACCTAGAAATTCGCTTTCTTTCCAATTTTAATTGTGTTCATAAAGTTTAAAGAAACTATAATTAATTTGGAATTAATTAGGTTAAAAACACTTATTTCAAAATAGTGAGTGGGAGAGGGTTGATATCTCAAACATAACCCATGGTCTCCATTATTAATATGACACCATGAGATATGAATAGTGCCTCGCGACGGCTTTGTTTTCGTCCCCCCTAAGGAAGGTGTCTGGACATATCAATAGCAAGGTTATATTTCTTACATAGATAGGAACTAATGATGTATTTTAGGCTTGACCGACCCTAAGGCGGCATGTCCTAAGTTAAGTCATGAACTCCGAAATAATGGGTTACACTCACAAAGTTATGATTAAGCTTGAGAGTGGATAATCATAACTTGACCAAACTAAGCGGTACTTTAATGTTTAAAAGAGAAAATAAAGAGTTATTTTAAGTATTAAACAATAAAGATAAGAATGTCTTATAAATTCTCTAAAATTAATTTGACCGACCCTAAGGCGGCACTTTAATTGTTAGAAAATTTTATCGTGGAAATTAATCTTTATTTTATGTGTTTTAATTGTGCTCTTGCATCACGTTTAATTTCCAAAACTTTGATATTTATTTTTCTAAATATAATAATAATATTTATTTGTACTTATTTATTACCAGAAAAATGTCTATTGGTGAATTACACACCGATGCCTTTCTCAAATCCTTGGTTTTTGAACCTGGAAATATGAAATACTGGTTTCGAGGCATGTTGACTATTTTTTCTTATAAGAAGATGATGTCAACAGTCTGTGAAAAACCTCCAACAGAACCACCTCTGGCTACTAGCTATGAAGCAGAAGAAAAATATGCAGATTGGATGAAATCCGATCGTATGGCACGTTATTGCATGCTTTCCACCATGCCTGACGAAACAAAGGAAAAATATATACACTATGACTCAGCTCATGAGATGTGGCGAGCAATGACAAAGGAAGTCTATGCTCAGTGTCATCGTTTATCTCAAACGAAAAAGGTGAATAAGATTCACATATATTTTTTCAACTTTGAATACTAGATTCAAATACTATGAATATCAGATTCAAAATTTTTGGATAGTAGATTCAAAAATATATGCCACTAAACTATTTTTCTTTTGTCTTTCCTTTTGCAGAATCAGAACCCTGAAAAGGAGGAAGAGACTGATGAGGATTTTGGTAGCAAGTAAGGAGCTGGAGTAGTTGGAAAGCAGTAGTTTTTATTTAGTTATTTTATTGTTAGTTGAACAATTTAAATTTCTTTATTTTGTTTTAGAAATTTTAGATTTCTTTAAACAAAGAAAACTACAGTCTAGAAATTTAGTTTATTGTTAATAATTTTGATTATTAATGTTTGGAAACTTATTTCTATTTTTGCATAACATTTATTTCTTTTATTAATAAAGTAGTTATTATTTAAAGAAATTATCTATTTACTTGTTATGCAAATGCGTTGGGATAAACAAAGTTTACATACTTATAATGAATGACAAATTTTTATAATTTTGAATTATTTAAAAACAACTAAAACCTACATCTATTAAACTAATTCCGATAGTGAAACATATCTGTGACACTTGAGATTGGACCATATTGGTATAGACAGAATAAATAGGCTTGTAAAGGATAGTCCTTTAAGAGAACCATTTAATTGGATCTCTCCCTATTTATGAATCTTGTCTAGAAAACAAAATGACCAAGAGACCTTTCTTTGCTAAAAGGTTCAAGAGCCACATAACCACTTCAGCTAGTACACATGGATGTTAGCAATCCACTTAATGTACAAGCAAGAGGAGGTTGTGAATATTTCGTCACTTTTATTGACGATTATTCAAGATATGGTTACCTATACTTAATGCAAAGAAAATCTGAGACTTTTGGAAAGTTCAAAGAATTTCAAGCAGAGGCTGAAAAGCAATTAGGTAAATCACTAAAAAGCACTTCGATCTGATCGAGGAAGAGAATACTTGGACTGTGAATTCAAGAACCATCAACGTGAGCATGGCATTCAATTCCAACTTACTACACCTGAAAAAACACAGTAAAATGATGTTTCAGAAAGTCGGAATAGAATGTTATTAGATATGGTTAGATAAATGATGAGTTTCTCATCATTACCACCGTCATTCAGGGGCTATACGATTCAATGTGTTCTATACACATTGAATGATGTTCCACCTAAGTCTATCCAAAAGACATCCATAGAATTGTGGAATGGTTGTAAACTTAGTTTACACCATTTTAGATTTTGGAGGTGTCGTGCATACGTGCTTAAAAGGAAGATCGGGAAGTTGGAAACGCGCTCTGAAGTGTGTATGTTTGTGGGATATTCCAAAGAGACTAGAGGTGGAATTTTCAATAGTCCAAAAGAAAATAAAACATTTGTATTGACAAATGCTACTTTTCTTGAATATGGCTATGTTAATAACCACAAACCTCGCAGTAAGATTGTACTGGAGGAGATGGTTTCAAATAAAGTCGCAAAGTCACAGTAATAACCAATGAAAAACGGCAAGAGGAAACTGCTAGTTCTAGTCAGAATAGTAGAGAACTTCATCATAGTGGGAGGGTTAGTAAGTAACCCACGTACTGTGAACACGAGGTTCAAATGCTTGTGTTTGACACAAACAAAGACGATCCATTGACATTGGAAGATGCAATGAATCATTCTGACAAGGAAAAATGGCAAGAAGCCATGAACCAAGAAATGGAATCGATGTATTCCAATTCTTTCTGGGTTCTTGAAGATCCACCTGAGAATATCAAATCCATTGGTTGCAAGTGGATACTCAAGAAGAAAAGAGGAGCGAATGGGAAAGTAGAGACTTTCAAAGCAAGGCTTGTAGCCAAAAGGTTACACACAGAAAGAAGGGGTTGACTATGAAGAAACCTTTTCTCCTGTAAGAAGGGGTTGACTATGAAGAAACCTTTTCTCCATTAGCCATGCTAAAATCCATTGGTATACTCTTGTCCATAGCCGCGTGCATGGATTACGAGATCTGGCAAATGGATGTCAAAGCAGCTTTTCTGAATGGCTACCTTGACGAAACCATTTACATGTCTCAACCAGAAGGGTTCGAATTAAAAGATCAAGAGCAAAAGGTTTGCAAGCTTCTTAGGTCCATTCATGGACTCAAACAAGCTTCTAGATCTTGGAATCTTAGATTTGATGACACAAGAAAAACTTTTGGTTGTTGAACAAAAATGTTGATGATCCTTGTGTCAATAAACAAATCAAAGATGGTATAGTAGTATTCCTCGTTCTTTATGTTGATGATATCCTACTCATTGGGAATGATGTAGAGACATTATCAAATGTAAAGAACTGGTTAGTTGAACAATTCCAAATGCAAGATTTGGGAGAAGCCAAGTATGTTCTGGGCATTAAGATTCTTAGAGATAAACAGAACAAAACTTTGGCACTGTCTCAAGCAACTTATTTTGATAAGGTGCTTGAATGCTTTAATAAGAAAAACTCCAAAAAGGGTGATATGCCAACCCATTCTGGAGTATTCCTTTCCAAGGAGCAGTGTCCCAAGACACCTCAGGAAAAGGAAGACATGAGACAGTATCCCTATGCCTCAGCAGTAGGCAGTCTAATGTACGCCATGTAGTGTACAAGACCTGACATTTGTTATGCAGTAGGGATAGTCAGCCATTATCAATCCAATCCTGGATTGAGTCATTGGATTGCAGTGAAGAATATTCTCAAGTATCTTAGAAATACTAGAGATTATATGCTTGTATATTCAGGTGGAGACCTGAACCCCACTGGTTACACTGATTCTGATTTTCAATCAGAAAGAGATAGTCAGAAATTGACTTCTGGATCAGTGTTTATTGTTGGAGGAGGAGCATTAGTCTGGAGAAGCATTAAGCAAACCAACATTGCAGACTCCACCATGGAAGCCGAGTATATAGCGGCTTGTGAAGCAGCTATAGAGGCTCTGTGACTCAAAAGGTTCTACTCTGATCTGAAAGTTGTTCCAGAATTGGAGAAACCACTTGTTCTTTACTGTGACAGCAGTGGGGCAGTGGCCAATTCTAAAGAACCAAGAAGCCACAAGAGGGGAAAGCATATAGAGCGCAAATACCAGTTAGTTAAAGAAATCGTACATAGAGGAGATGTGTCCATTCTGAAGTCGTATCAGAACACAACCTCGCAGACCCGTTCACAAAGACGCTTCCAGGAAAGCAATTCGAGGGTCATGTATGTAATATGGGATTGAGAAAAATGTCTCACTTGCTTTAAGTACAAGTGGGAGATTGTTAGGAGTGTGTCCTAAAAGCATGTAAAGACATTTGTTTTTTCTGTGAATAAATAAATACAATGGTTTAATTCTTATTGTTATATTTAGATTGTTAAATCATTGTTTGAATAATTTTGTAAATATCAGAAAAATTCCATATTCATTATTGAGGATGTGATCTTGTATTAGTACGAGAGAATTAAGATCACATGAATGAATAAAAATACTCAACAACAACAAATTAAAGTTATGGAATTCTTTAATTGGAGTTGTAAGTACGGTTTACTGAGTATCATTATGATACAAATAATCTAGATTCAGATTATTGATGTGGAAAGACATCTCGGTAAAGGTGCTTTATATAATATGATTATATATGACATGGACCGATGTGAATTAAAGTCTTTATCCAAAAACCATTTAACAATAAAGACTTGTAATTCATATCAAAACTGATGATCATTTATAGATCAACCTTAATCCTGAGTGTTCATGAACTCCTGTTCATGTTTATTAAATCTTTTGATTCATTCGTTAAGGTCTCTTCAAAGAATGAGGCTAATGACTTTTGTTTTGGAGATTTAATATCATGGATGGCTGGGAACATGTATCAACAATACGGAATCTAATCTTTCCTAACGGATCGTATATTAGTTCCCTTAAGGGTTAATTCTGGAACTGAATGATTTTGAGCTCAAATCTATAATTAGATTATAGATTAATTATTCACTAGTGAATTAATGGTACTTAAGGAATAAGAAGTAAATTAGAAAGGTTAAATAGTAATTCTTCCATTCTAATTTATGAACTAATTAATTAGAGGGTTGAACTATTGTAAGATGGTTATATCAATGGACGACTTAAGAAAAAGATTTCTGTAAAAGTATATCTATAACATAAAGAGTGCAATTCTGAATTTATAGTGGAGTAATATCAGAATTAATAAATTAACTATTATAATTAAAGAGTTTAATTATTTAGTTTCAATTTATTGGAGCTTAATGTTATAGGTCCATGGTCCCCAAAATGGCTCAAACAATCACAGTCAAAGGCAAATACAAAAACTTGGGCAAAAAGGACTTATGTGATAAGTAAAATATTTTTCTACGTATCACACATAATTATTGTTTAATTATGTGTAATTAATTAATTAATTATTTGATTTAACAAAAATATAATTAATTTTGAATTAATTTATTTTTGGGATTTTTGGTATTTAAATAATAATAAAATTGGGAAAAATCACATGCCTGCACATGCATGTGGTACACGTGTGGCACAGTGCACAGGCACAGTGCACAGGCACTGTGCTACACGCATAAGAGATGGACTGAGTCTCTTGATTCCACAATTTTAGTTATTTAAATATTAAATAAATAATGAGATATTTTAATATGATTAAAATATTATTATTTAAACAAAAATCTGATAACTGATCAGTTATTTTGAATTTGTTTAAAATAACAAATATTTTAATATATTGGATATTATTAAATATTGGATATCAGTTTTCACAGAACGTAAGTTTTCAGGGATAGAAAAATATCTAGGATTCTCTCAAAGAAAAAGATCAGTGACAAAAACAAATGTCATTGTTCTTCACAAAACCTAGGTCAAAACTTTATCAGATCTCATGTGTTGAGAATATCTGATAAATAGTTATTGCCTATTATTTGTATAGCGAGCCCACACTCGTTCTTTGTGTGACTGAGAACATTTTGGAAGATCTTGGTGTGAGATCTCAAGGATTCAGCAATACGAAAAGATAGCAGCAAGGAAGGACCTGAGGTAATGTTTCTATTCTTGTCCTTGATTCAATATATATATGAGTGTGAAGAAGTAGATCTAGAAATCTTATGGGATTAATCTGACAATTTGATTGTTGTTCCGCTGCGCATAATCTCTGATTTGATCAATTTAAACAAACAAAGCCAACCAAGTATGAACCTCGGTTCACCAATTATACCACTCTTTTGGCCAGCTGGGCAGAAATATATCTCGCAAGTCATCAAGAGGTTCCCTACCGGAAACCCCCACCCATTAGGAAGGAGATGAGTAAAAGAGACATGAATAAGTTCTGTCATTTCCATGGATACTATGGTCACGACACAAATGAATGCAATCATCTCAAAGACGAGATAGAGTTTCTTCTCCGGTCGGGAAAGTTAAAAAAGTATCGAGCAGAGAAAACCCAAGAAGAAGGAAGCGACAACAATCTTGGGTTCAAGCGACAACGGTTTCCACCCTTGCAACCTGAGCCTGTGGACTTCACTTTAGACATTATATGCGGGGGACCACATTTGGCTGGGGATAGTAACAAAGCGAGGGAAAGATATGCCCTGACACTTCGACATGAGTTGGATGCAACATCAACATCAGAGGTCATGACTATAGAGGAACAACCTCCAAAGAATCCACGGTACGAAAGTGAGTCTCTCACTTTTACTGAGGATGACACTCGACATGTAAGGTATCCTCATAATGACCCGCTCATCATTACAGTCCAAATTGCAAACATGAAGGTGAAGAGATGTCTGGTAAGTTCTATGGATATTATTTACAAGTTGTCTTTCAAAAAGATGAAATTATCCATTAATGACTTGAAGCCATGCTCTCAAGTTATTTACGGATTTACTGGAGAAGGATTGTCACCGGCCAGAACAATCAAATTGCTGGTCACAACAGGAGATGCTCCTAGGCACGAGACAGTCATGATAGAGTTTTCGATAGTAAATTGTTCGTCGGCTTACAATGTGGTGATTGGTTGATCACTACTCACGGCCTTACATGCGGCAGTTTCTATATGGCACCTTTCCATGAAGTTCCTGACCAGTGCAGGACTAGGTTGTGTCCAGGGAGACCAAAAAGAAGCTAGAGAGTGTTATAATGCTTCGGTAGTTAAGGCACGAAAGGGAGCTAAGGAGAATAATATGATTGTGTGTGTAGACAGAGAAGAAGTAGTAGATGAGATGGATATCGACCAACATAGCATTGTGAATTTAGCTGACCAGGAGAAATTTTTAAAAGTTACCAACCAAGAAAGTACTCTTGGTTTCAATGAGCAACATACCCCATCCGGTGATGATGTCACCAAATAGGGTGTTTCCCAAAGAGAGGGAATGGACATTGATCCTTGCTTTGGGGATTTGGAGAGTGAAGTAGGACCAATGGAGGACTGAGAGGAGGTCCCAATAGATGAAAACAAACCGACCAGAGTGGTCAAAGTTGGGAAGAAGTTAAAGTTAGAAGTGAGAGCACAACTGGTAGAATTTTTGCAAAGGAATAAAGATGTCTTCGTCTTGTCTCACAAGGATATGGTGGGTATCTCACCAACTATGATTAGCCACGTGCTCAATGTGGATGAAAGCTACCCAGCAGTGCAGCAGAAGAGAAGATTGCTTGACAAGGAACGAGCGAAGGCTCTGAAAGAAGAAGTCGAGCAACTGAAGGAAAACGTGTTCATAAGGGAGGCTTATTACCCCGCCTGGGTTTCTAACCCAATATTAGTGCCCAAGTCCAATGGGAAGTGGAGGACTTGTGTGGACTTCCCCGATATGAATAAAGCATGTCCCAAGGACTGTTTTCCCTTGCCGAGGATAGACCAGTTGGTTGATGCAACTTCTAGTCATGAAACTTTGTCCTTCATCGACGGTTACTCGGGCTATAGTCAGATAAGTATGCACCCTCCCGACGAGGAGCATACCAGCTTCCAAACAGACGTAGGATTGTATTGTTATAAGGTTATACCATTCGGCTTGAAGAGGGCCACCTACCAGCGTTTAGTGAATGGCATGTTCCGCGACTTAATCGGCAAAAACATGGAGGTGTACGTAGATGATATGCTGGTCAAGTCAAAGGAAGCTGAAGGGAATGTACGAGATTTGGAGGAATGCTTTGTAGTACTTAGAAAGTACCGCATGAAGCTGAACCTCCTCAAATGCTCGTTTGGAGTAAGTTTTGGAAAGTTTCTAGGATTTATAGTTAACTCGCGAGGGATAGAAGCCAATCCTGAGAAGATTAAGGCACTCATGGAAATGAAGTCTCCAACCAGAACCAAAGATGTACAGAGCTTGACTGGGCAGATTGCTGCTCTAAGTAGGTTTGTTTCCAAATCAACGGATAAGTGTGTACTGTTTTTTAACCTACTAAGAGGAAGCAAGAAGTTTGATTGGACAGAAGAATGCGAGTAGGCATTCCAAGCCGTAGAAAGACATTTGGCTCAACCTCCAGTTTTATCAAAGCCCATTGATGGAGAAGACCTTTTCGTTTATTTAGCAGTCACAGGGCATGCTGTCAGTGCTGCTCTAATACGAGAGGAAGATAAAGTGCAGCATCCGGTCTACTACGTCAGGAAACGGTTAGTAGGGGCAGAGTCAAGGTACCCTATGATCGAGAAGCTAGCGTATTGTTTGGTGCTTGCATCTCGCAAATTATTGTACTAAGTGGACTGAAGCTGAACCATTAGCCACAATCACGTCAAAGAAAGTGTTAGATTTTGTGGTGAAGAATATCATATGTCGCTATGGACTACCGAAAAAGATAGTATCTGACAATGGTACACAATTTGATAGTGATCTATTTACCGATTTTTGTGCTAGGCATGGTATTACGAAGAGCTTCTCCTCGGTGGCTCACCCACAAGCAAATGGACAGGTGGAAGCTGTGAATAAAACATTAAAAGATACCCTTAAGAAACGTCTCGAACAAGCTAAAGGATGTTGGGCGGAAGAGTTACCAGAAGTTCTTTGGTCGTATAGAACCACTGCTTAGACAGCGACGGGCCATACTCCTTTTTCCTTGGCATATGGTTATGAAGCTATGATACCAGTCGAGACCGACCCTCTGTCCCATCGAAGAAGCACTTACAACCAGGACGAAGACAATCAATTACTGGCTGAATCTTTGGATTTTATTGAGGAAAGGCGAGAAATGGCGAACATAAGGGTTGCTGCTCATCAACAAAAGGTGGCCCGTTATTTCAATTCCAGAGTTAAAGATTGAAAGTTCCAGGTTGGAGATTTGGTTCTCAGAAGAGTGTTCATCAAAGACTCAGGAGCTGGAGTGCTGGGACCAAATTGGGAAGGGCCGTATCAGATCAAGCAAGTCTTGCTGCCAGGCACTTACAAACTTTCCAGGCTAAATGGTGAACTGATCAGAAACTACTGGAATGGCGAGCACCTTAGGAAATATTATCAATAAATATTAGTTGCATAGTGGTAGCTTATTTTCAAGTGCTTTACTTGTTATTTAAGTATGTTTATGGGGTGGTTATTTGCTGACCAGTCGTTTGTTTTTAAACAGTTTTTGTTTGTTTGAGACTCATTACTAGACACATTTTGTCATTTTTCAAATTGATGAGTAAATAAAAGAGACTATGCGCAGCATAGTTGATTCTTGCTACAAATATGCTTATGTGTTAATTTTTCGAACAATGTTTAACTGATCAGCAAAATCGGGCAGTGTTCAACTGCTCGGTATGTTCAAACAGTGTTCAACTGCTTGGATATTTTCTTTATATTCAATGTGGTTCACGAGCAGTAACTGCTCAAATAGATCCGGTCAAGTATCAAATGACCAAGGATCTTACAACCCTCGATCACTTGGGGGGCACATGGGGTATACTGGTAATTAATTCAAGACATGCAATGAGAGCATGAATTAAGATATTTGTTTTTAGGCTGACTTGTAAGTTTCTGAAGTCAGAAAGGGCCATTAAGCTAACTTTTTTATCAAAGCTTAAGTAACTTGGAATATTTTAAAATATCACCAAGTTAAAAAGAAAATATTCATGTGAAATAAAACATTAAGCTCATAAAATGTTAGAGCAATACGAGTGCGAGAAAGTATACTTAGTAGGGACTTACGAAATGTCTAGAATTTCTAAGTTAGAAAACTATGTACTCATGCGAAAATATAAGGCATATATCAGAGTGACTTTACTATTCACAAAAAACTTATAGTGTTTTAAGTTTAAAAAGGCTTAGAATGTTAGCAAAGAAAAGTAAAGTATAAATGCCAACAAATCGGCCGTACGAGCAAAATATAATAACTATTGCATAGTAAAATGTCTTCGCAAAAGTATAAGTAAAATAATTAAATTGTGGGCTAGAGATAAGTTTATGTTGGTCGGATACAAGACTATCTAGTTGGCTAAATCATGGTCACTAGTAAAGAAAACTGCTACCAAGTTGATCAACACCGTCCTCGGCGTTGGGGACATCCTCCAGCCGGAATGATAAAGCAGGAGAAGCAAGCATGACCCCAGATAGATTGGCTGCCTCCTCAGCGACCTTTGCCTCGCATTTGGCAAGCTCTTATGCCCTAGTCTCCTTTGAGAGAAAGTCGAGGTTGAGGGGCTTGTTCAACTTCCATATCTGGTAGAAGCGGTTGAAACAAATCTCCTCATAACGAGCAAGATCAGCTTCCTTTTCTCATTTCAGTTCCTCATTCTCGTGAGTTATTTTCTCCAACTGATCATTCAACATCTTGTTGGTTTGGATTTGTTTCTTGTTCTCATCGGCCAACTCTCTTAGAGATCCATCCCGCTCGGCAATGGTCTTCCCCGCCTGCTCGACCTTGGATCGAAGATCCTCTTTAGATGTGGTTAAAGATTCACTTGGGCTTCTACCAATTGATCATTCAAGACTTTGATAAACTCCTTATAGTCAACTGCTCGACGTTGGGCATGACTGACAGTGACAAGACCCTGAAATAAATAGCCAAAACATATTAAAATAAGAATGATCAATGAGAAGGTAAATGTTTTTGATAAGATACTTACACTCATAATCTGAGCGAGGCCTTTACGGAGGAAGACTTCGACGCTCTGTTGGGGTAAAGTCTCGAATGTCTGAGTTGTAGTTGCATGGTGAAGGGTATGGTCCAATAACTCTTTGTCGCATTCACCAACAACGCGAAGAGGCTCACTTAAGGGGAAGTGACGAAGGAGCCAAACGTACGACTGGCTGGTTGGATGGATTTCCCTGGATGTGTGGCGTGGTCTTTATAGCCTTGCTTGGAGGAGTTGAGTTGCTACCTTCTCCAGTCTTCCTCTTTTGAGCGGGGGTGTTGAATTGCTTAAACATTGTGGATCTGCATAAAAGAAAAGCATAAAGTGAGTTAGTAGAGGCAACAAGTGAATGCATGAGGAAAGTAAAACTTTGCATATTCAACCCAAAATCCAATTATGATTACTATCAGCAAGACCTGAGTTCAGAATTTTGTTAAGAAACTCGTCTTCATCTTTTGACGATGAGCTGTCCTCTCTATCAGACTCAATACTTTTGCCTTTGCCTGGCCTGACAGGGAAGGCGGGTTGGCGAGGGTGTTCACAAGGAGGCTCTCTAATAAGAGGACCACCTGGTCGGCGTGGATGAGGGGATGGAATAGGAGAAAACTGGTCGGTCACTACTTCAGTGTCGGCATTGGACTGATCAGTTGTCTCTGTTTCATTAGTTGTGCTACCCACAGCGACATCTTGACTGTTTGGTAACAACCCCACTAGCCGGAGACTCTCCAAGGAGACTAATTGTTCGACATCCTTTTCATTTAGAGGCATGTTAGCAAGTTCTTCTGCTCGAGCGTGCATTTCTCTGGTTGGGAGAGGGTGATCGAAAGGACTGACATGTGTGAAAGCCAGATTGTTGGCTTTAATGTCTGTAGTAAGGAAGTATTCTATATAATACTTTCCAGGATTTGATTTATGGGCTATACCATGGAGGTATTTAACCCCTTTTTTCCTGTGAAAGAGGTGGAAAAAACCTGTGTTCTTATGGCTAGGGTTAGTCCTAAAATCAAACAAATAGTGTACCTCATGAAGACTAGGCGGGTTCCAACCCTGGAAGTGGAAGAGAATGTATAGAGCAGACAAGGCTTGTATCCCATTCGGAGCAATCTGAAAGGGGGACACATTGAAATAATCTGCTATTGATCTGAAGAAAGGATGCAAAGGGATTGTAGCTCCTGCATATATATGATACTTAGACCAGGCGCAATAGGCTCCACCATGATTATTGGCTCTTTGGTTCGGGCGTGGGCATATCGCATTCACTCCTTCCAGACCCAAAGCTTCGATATGTTTATTGAACATTTTAGAGTGTAGCTTAGAAGGTTTAGCTACAAACTAGAAAGGCGCAGCGTTTTCTTTGTTCCTCAGCCTACGTGATGCGGTCTGTTGAATTTCCGTGGTGAATGTTTGGGTATCTTTTCTCCTGGATTTTCCAGTTTTTTGAGCTTGCGCAGGTCTTGAAGAGGCTTCAGTTTTGGCTTCTCCTAGTAAATTTTCTCCCACATGAGGTGTGCTGTCTACCACCTTTTGTGTTGCTCTACGAGCAACCTGAGGATCTTGTTCTTGAGGGAGCCGATTAGATTTCTTTACCCTCATTGGTTGGTGCTTGTGTTGTTGCTTAAGAAACTGATCTTCATTAAGAAAATACAAAGCCGACCGTGGGAGGATTTTCTTAAGGCGACGAAGGCGGTCCTCAGGAGTTCATCTGCTAGGAGATTTGGAGGAAGAATCATTGCTTGAAAGAGTGTCCTTTGAAGTGGGAGCTGAGGTGTCAGAATCTGTCTGGTTGTCACCTCCCCTATAGCCGAAGCGATTCATCTACAAAAAAATAAGGGGAGGTGAGTAAGCTAAATAGAGAATGAATGAAAACAAAAAATATATGCACTACGAAAATAATTTTTTTGAGAAGAGGAATCATTTTTCCCCAAAGAAAAACATTTAGGGAAGAAAAATACTATTGAGAGATTTAAACAAAGTATTCAGAGCATAAGGTTTAGGCATACCCGAGCAGTTGTGCCGCGTGCCCCTGAGTGGCTATGCCATCTATCCAAGCAAATGAGCTGCAGGCCCGAGCAGCTGTGCTACATATTCGAGGGATTAGGAGAGCTAGGTGTCCGAGGAGCTCTGTGTGTGTCTGAGGAGCCAAGAAAACCGAGGGGGCGTGCATCCGAGTGTATGTGTCATGCGTCCGAGGAGCCATGTGTCCGAGGAGATTTGTGTGTGTCCGAGGATTCAGGTGCACATTCGAGGAGCTACTGCAGGTGCGTCCGAGGAGCTGCTTGAATGCATCCGAGGAGCTGCTGCCGTGCATCCGAGGAGCTGGCAGGTGCGCATCCGAGGAGCTGGTAGGTGCACATCTGAGGAGCTTCGCCCTGATGTTGAGGAACCAGCATGCCGAGGGATGCTATCCGAGGAGATTGTGTACCCCAAACGGAGAGGGCATTCCTGAGGAGCAAGGCGGGCATCCAAGCTGCAAGAAACAAAGCACTCAGAAATTTTTTGGTCCCGAAGACCGAATAAGTGTCTGATCAGCTAGGGGTAATTAAGGCCACGGGTTGATGGGATAGAGGTTAAGGAGTATGGTCCATAAACATATTTTCCTAATCTTAGACTATGCAAAAAAGATCAAAAAGTGGAATTCTAAGAGTTCAACAAGTCTCATAGGAATTTCATATGTTCTTCTTAAACCCATAAACCTAGAGTTAAAATGTGTAGTGGGAAATCATTTTTCTTGCAAAATTTCATGAAATTGAAAGAAAAATTGACTAACCCAAAGCCTAAACTACACTATATTAGCCACAAAGTCTTTATCCTACCAAGACTCATCATGAAAAATCCAAGAATGTGTTTCACAATGGGGTTTCGGCATTGAGCTTTTTAGTCAAGTTTTTGTGTAAATTTGTTTTTAAAAAAAAGTTTACAAAGCTTGAATATAAAGATGAAGCAGAGGAGGCTTACCCAATATTGAAAAGCCTTTGATTCCTTGAGAATGCCTAAAGTTGCTTGAGGAAGTTGACACACCTTGGAAGAAGGAGGAGGTTTCGGCCAAGAAGAAGATGAAGGAATTTTTGTTTTTTGTTTTGTTTGTGGAGTCTTGATCAAACCGTGGGTCTATTTAAAGGAGGAGAAGGGAGACTCCTCACACACCTAATAACCTTTGGTATTCTACTCACCTGAAAACCCTTGGTATTCTCTCTCCCGCGATTTAAAGCAAGTAACTGGCATTTTCATGACTGAGACGTTTTATTATTTAAAAAAGGTAGGAGAATGTCAAAGGTTATTTTGGGAGATTTGGAACATAGTAATTGCTAAATTTACTACGGATCCTTGCTAAGAGTAGGAAAAGTTTATGATATGAGAAAATCATATAATAAACTTGGGGGGCAAATGTTATCCCCAAATATTTGTATTTAGTGATGTGGCAATTGGATAGATACATGCCAGTTGATAACACACTTTTATCAATGTGTTGACTAAGGAAATGAGAAAGGTTGAGACCAGAAATGTGTCATGCATGACTAGGGATGAAACATGGCCGACCAGAGGTATGTTTGCCTTAGCCGACCAGAGTGTTCCATGCTTAACTCTATGCCCATGCCGACCAGAGTGTTCCATGCTCAACTCTGTGCCCATGCCGACTAGAGTGTTCCATGCTCAACTCTGTGCCCATGCCGACCACAATGTTCCATGCCGATTAGTGATGTTCTTTATCACGACCGGTGGTATGTTTGGCATTGTCTTAGCTGACCAGTTATCTATGAAGTTATCATCTAAGTGACTCTTCGGTAAGGCCTCAGTAACAACTTCAATCCGAATCATTCGCAACTGCCGCATGAATATCTAAAACATCCCGGAATAATTGTTATATTGATGTAATTTGTTTCTTATTCATTAATTAAAGTTGTCGAAACAATCAAGGACCCCGTCAAAGCGGGATATTTCTCATGTACGATCAATGAGCCTATAAATAAATGGCTCATGTCATCATTTGAGGGGATGGGATTCTAGGAGTATTTTTACTGAAAGTTTAGAGAGAGAAAAATTGTATCTTTTCACTTGTACTTGAGAAACTCAGTTGACTCAGGCTCATCTAATCTGAAGTGTAGGCCAAATATATTACTACTCTGAGTGAAATAGGATATTACCAACGAATTGGAGCTGAACCACTATAAAATTACTTGTGTCACTTATCTTCTGTTCAAGGTTTATCGTAATTTGTCCTGTCTACTCGCAGTTAGCCAAAATCGTGGTCAATAATTTTGGTAACATAATTTTTTATTTTTGGTGATATGATTTATTTATTTTTTTAACAAAATAAAATGAGTTAAAATATAATAATTTTACATATGATGGGTTAAAAACTAATATTTTACTTATATTTTACCAATATATTTCATGACATTAAGGTGTAGTCATATTTATATAATATTAATTTGTTAAAATATATATTAAAAGTATTGTGTATTTTGTAATGGGTTGATAATTGTATGCAAATTGTCATATAATAAATCTTGTATACATAATTATTTTGGTAAAAAAAATAGCTATATAATCAATCTTGTATACATAATTATTTTGCTAAAAAAATTGCTATATAATAAATCTTGAAAAATATCATTATATCCCTTAGTAACTAATATTTTATAAATGGTGTTAAACTTAAGGGGTAAAAGAATAATTATTTTGTCATTTATGGGGAAAAAATAGTGTGTCAAAAGCTAAGGGGTAAAAAAAAATATTGACCTTGCTATTTAGAGGGCAAAAAAATACTATGTCAAAAGTCTTGTATTACTAACAAAAATTGGAGAACAAATCCACTAATTGTTCTTCATATAAATATAAATATTTTATTTAAACTTATTATTTTAAAATTTTTGGGTTGAAGACAGTGAGAAGGGGAGTCCGGTTTTGACTTATATGGTGGTGACAATAATACACAAAATTTTAGGTGAAGGACTAAAGAAAAGAAAAATAAATAATTTTGCATAATGATAATAACAAAATATTCCCCATTCTTTGAGCGCATGTGGATCTTAGCATTTGTCACCATTATTTTTAACTTGAAGTTTCATTATTTTGTGGATACTAACAATAAAGTAGAGCATATAGGTAGGTCACACTTATTTAGGTAAATAGTGACAAAACATAAGACATATCCAATGCCTTATTAGTTTACACATTATTATTAAATCTCTCACTCACTTCTATTGTTCTTTTACTTGTTTTCAAGTCCTTACTAAGGACACACTAACTTATACACCAAACTTTTACTTCAAATGCTAATAATGCAGTTGCAACAATGAAGCAGTTGCAACAATGCCTGCAGAAAGTTAATCCTATGTAGAATTTGGGGACTTGAATTGAAGCTTCGGATAAAGCAAGATTGAAATCTTAAAATTGGTCAAAAAATGTGTAATACTTTTTCGCCAAAAGATGTTATCCTAATAATGAAAGAAATTAAAAAAATATCTTCCAATTGTTCTTAAGAGCTGATACTAGTGTAAGGCTTAATATATGTGAGGTGAGAGTTTATTTGTGTTGGGCGTAGTTTTTGCACGCCCAAAATGACAAGTGGTTTTTCTAGGAGACTAGGACTGCAAGCACAAGAAAGGTGAGCATGATTCATCTGGGAGAAAGACACCACTCGCTCGAGAAAACATATGACTAGTCCAAGAATCAAAGTTCCACAGAAGTGCTCACAAGTAGAATGCATACAAGATATGTGAATAGGGCATGATGAACACCGGCGAATGCTTGAAGTGCTCGAGTGGATGGACGAAATCTTTAGAAGATGCATAATTAAAAAGAGTTAGTTCCATATACTAGAATGGGAAGCAAATTAGATATTTGTTTCAAATATTCTAATTTTCTTTTTATTCAATATTAAATAAATATTGATTGAAACATATGAAAAACTACCACATTCTTTGTAGGGAAAATAGGTTAAATTAAAACTATCATAAACGAGTGGTATTACAATGTAAAAAAGATAGGCTTTGTCATGCATACACAATGCAAAAAGTTTGTAATTCAGGGTGCGTAGTAAAAGACACCAGTGGACCCATGCCAAACTACTGTAAAGTTTTCCCAAAATGAAAAAAGTTTTCAACATTTGACACAACATGTTATGTTCTCCTAATCCAAGACTGTTACACTGTGTAATTAAACAATGATTAACTTGCTAAACAAGTCATTTGGACTTAAAACGTGTAATTGAAACTAACCGCAGGTTTAGGTACTAAAAGTTTCGGTCAAAAGTCAACAATTTCATTAAAAGAGTTTGAGTGCAATACATGGGATCCCAACAGATTTTAGAACTGTTACTATAACGTCCTGGTTAGCCAAGACCATTACACTGTGTAATTTAAATAGGACTTAACTCGTTAAATGAGTCATTAGGCCATAAACGTACATCTAAATGTGATTAATGGTTCAGGGTTAAAAATTTCATTCAAAAGGAATGGATATTTCAATAAAATGTTAAGCTGTACATGAGATCCCATAATAAACGTTTACAAAGTTGTTTACAGTTCCAAAAAAAGGTCATTATAACTCAAAATTACAACCCGCTAACTTAAGTGGCAAAAAAAAGGGGATTAACCCTAGTTCCTTTGAGAAATCTTGGTCGTGGTGGTCAAGCAGCCGCATATGTACACATCGCCACCCAAGCTCTCCAACTCATGGTTGGTCCAACTTTTCTTTCCCTTTGCCCGCACCACATAGCACCCGTGAGCCAAGGCCAAGCAAGAAAACTTAAACATGCTCATAAGCAGTTAATAATACATTATCAAACCATAATAAGCATTTTTGGGAATTGTGCCCTGAAAGCATATGTAGTAGACATTGTTTTAAGAAAGAAATAAATAAATTGAATTTTTTATGCATATATTTTATGGACTATATTATTCTGTGATTATATTATGTAAATATCAGAAAAATTCCTAAGTTCATATATGTGATCTCAAACATGTATTGGTATGGGAGGATTGTGTTTGAGATAAATGAACTTGAATAGTTCGCAGTAAAATAAAGTTATGGAATCTTTAGATTAATTACTGCAAGTACAATCCACTAATATTATGAATACATGTGATCTAGATCCATATCACTAGTGTAGTAGGACATTTTAGTGGATGTGCTTTATATATTAGAGAATATATAGAATTGGACTAGATATGTTTATTAATACTTAGTTAAATACCATTTCGAAATATTAATTAAATATATCAACTGATGATCATATACAAATAGTTCTTAAACCTGAAGTTACTATGAACTCCTGTTTATGTTATATGAGTTCTTTGATACACTCGTTAGGGTCTGTCAGAATGATCAGGCTAGAAACTTTTGTTTTGGGAAGTCATTAATGTAAATGGTTGGGGACATAGTATATAGATATGGAATCTATACCTTCTCATAAGATATTGAATAATGGTTCTCTTAAGGGTTGATTTTTGGGACTGAAAAGGTTATTGAGCTCAAATTCATAATTTAGTTATGAATTAACCTTCACTAGTAAAGTCAATAGTACTTAAGGAAACAAGATATAATTAAAAGGGTAAAACGGTAATTTTATTCCCGATTAATTATGAACCATTATTAGAGGGTTAATTTGTATGCAATGATTATATCAATGGACGCTTTATCATTATAAAGTACTCAGTAAATGAAATGTCTATAATTACAAGAGTGCAGTCTCATATTTATAGTTGAGTAATCATGAGATTAATAAATTAATATTATTTAATTAAAGAGTTTAATTAATAATCTCAAATTTATTGGAGCTTGAAATTATATGTCCATAGGTCTCCACAACGGCTCTATCAATACTATTCAATGCAAGAGTTGATATAAAGGGAAAAATGGTTAAAAGACATATTTAAGAAGAAATTTGTTCTTCGGGCAAAATATGCAATTATGTGATAATAGTGATTAATTAATTAATTACAAATTAGTTTTAATTAACAAAATTAATTAATATGTAATTTTCAAAATTATATTAAATAATTAAATTAATTTTGAAATTATATTAAATAATTAATTAATTATAATTTTCAAAATTATAATAAATTAAATATTTAATTTTGAAATTTATATTGGTTTTAATTAATTAGTAGAATTAATTAAATATCTTTATTTAAGTGGGAGATAATAATCTGATAAGATCAAATTGGATTTGAATTTAAAAGATTGATATTTATTCAAATAATTAATTATATTTGATGATTAGTTAAAAAGATATTTAATTCAAATTTGAATTAGTTATCACGTTGTTAGATTTTTATTTGGCAAAGTAGTTTGAATAAATAATTAAATAAAAAAAGAAAAATCAAATATCCCTAAAATATAGGGTGGTACACGACCACACACAGTCCATACACTGAGTGTGGCGTGTACTGCATAATTTTTCAGAGATAGATTTTTCAATTTTAATTAATTAATTAATTAATAGAAAATTCAAAAGTTAGCTTTTGGATATTTTCATTAATAAGATAATTAATTAATTAAAAGATAAATTGTAAATTGGTTACAAGTTTATTTTTTAAATTTAAATATTTTCTTTTTAAGTAAGACTTATCAGACAATAGAAAGAAGACAATTATTCGCTCTGTGTAAAGAACGATACTTTTCAATATCTCCCTAAAAAAGATACAGAACCAATTTCAGGCCTTATTCTCTTGATCTCATGAGTTGAGTACATCAAGTAGAATAAAAAATTAACCATCCTTTATTCTCTAAGTGCCCACACACTTCTTGAGGTGTAGAGAATATTGTGGAAGATCTTGGTGTGAGTACCTGGGAGCAGCTTAGATAGGAAGATCGTTCAGATTATGAAAAGATAGCAATGACACTTGATAGGCATCAAGATGTATGTATTCTATTTACTTGCTTATGATTAATGTATGTATATTATTGGATCCGCATATTTAAAGGTGGTTTAAATATGTTACAAATTTTTTTGTTGTACACTGAGCCAACCCACCACCTTTCCGCTGCGTATTAGAAAACTCGTTCCTAACAAGTATGCCTAGCCCTACTCATGCATTCATATCATTCATATAATAACTATAGTGTCATATGGGGCCAAATGCCCTAAATAAAGGATTAATTGAATCATATCAGGGCCCGTTGCCCAGGTACATGACTAATAAATCACACTGGGGCTCAGCGCCCTAGGATCTGGGACTAATAAGTCACCATGGGGCCCATTGCTCTATCCTCTGAATAACAACCTTTGAACTGGCCCAGCGTACCTGGCGGTTTAGTTTTCCTTGACCGTTGGGTCGGACAAGCGTATAATGCGCTCCTGATTAGATTTAATCATATCGACCAGGGCTCAGCACGTTATTGCCGCCCTTGACTCATAAGTCAATGCTTTACGACCAACGCTATTGTCGTCCTTGATTGATAATTCAATGCTTTTCTCGAGTGTATAATGCTAACAAGCATTTATCATATAACAAGTTTCTTGTTAGCTATATATATTAGTTGTTCATATTAATTGTGAATTAGCTATAAATTAGGACTAATTAGTTTCCTATTCTCTCATAGTTTCCTAGAATAGCTTCCCTAGTTTTTATATAAATATATGTTTATTTCTCATTGAAACATAAGTGAATAAAATTCTCTTCACCTCTTGTTGCATGGTATCAGAGCATTAGTCTGTAAAATTCAAATTTTGCTACAAAATTAGGGTTTTTTTCTTTTGGGGTTTTCCATAAACACAAATTAGGGTTTAGTCTATTTTAGGGTTTATTTCGGAAACCTTAGTTCTGTTGGTCTACTACTCTCACCGCCCACACCAAAGGATTCCCCAGCCGCTGATCTCCATTCCCTAGAAGTCTGGCCGCCAGAACCCCTACGGATGGGCCCCCGCGCTGCGGTAAGTCGTAACACCACCTCCCACGCACCGATGCATGAGAGCGCGTGGCATCGTCTCCAACGACCATTTTTGTTCCGTTTGGTCTCCACTGCATTTCTCGTTGATTAGTGCTTCGTTTTGGCACACCTAGTTTCCGTAGTTGCGACTGTCAAGGTTTGTTCTAGGATCTTTGTTGTGATTCTACATTGGTTTTTTGTGTTTGATGTTGTGTTTCTTTAAGGAATTATGGCTGAGAATAAATCAGAGACGAAATTCGTGGTTTCATCTGATGTGGTTCCTGTGATGTCTAAAATCACGAACCATAAACTAATTGGTTCAAATTATTTGGAGTGGTGTAAGACTGTTCGACTTTATCTACGAAGTATTGAAAAAGATGACCACTTGAATGATGATCCTCCTAAAGAAAAAGATGATTCAAGACAGACATAGCTTAGGGAGGATGCTCTCTTATTCCTTCAAATCTGGAATTCTATTGGCAGTGAGGTAATTGGTTTGATCAATCATTGTGAGTTTGTTACAGAACTAATGGATTATTTGGAATTTTTGTATTCTGGAAAAGGAAATCTCTCCCGTATGTATGAGGTGTGCAAAGCATTCTACAGTGTGGAGAAACAAGACCAGTCCCTTATGAACTACTTTATGTCCTTTAAGAAGACGTATGAGGAGCTTAATATGTTGCTACCATTTAGCCCTGATGTGAAGGTTCAACAACACCAGCGAGAGCAGATGGCTATTATGAGCTTTCTAGCAGGGCTCTCATCTGAATTTGATTATGCGAAAGCACAGGTTCTTTCTGGTTCTGATGTTTCCTCTTTACAAGATGTCTTTAGTCATATTCTTCGCACGGAAATTACTCCTTCTGTTCCTCTTAATAGTGCTTTGGTAAGTCGTAATAATTATGCGCCTAGGAAATCTTCTATTCCAACTGGGCATAAAGGAGGCCGTTCACAAGGAGTTGAAACTCGAACACCAGATTCTGGAGGCATTATTTGCAACTACTGCAAAAAGCCAGGCCACACCAAGTTTGAGTGTAGAAAGCTATAGTTTAAAAATCAGCAACAACACTCTGTTAATGTTGCAAATACTACTGATGCCAATGATAACTCCGTCCTTATTTCTACTGATGAATTTGCCAAGTTCTCACAATATCAGGAATCACTCAAGTCGTCATCTCTTTCTGTCACTACTATTCCCGATTAAGGTAAATCTAATACGTGTCTTCTCTCTTCATCCTCCAAATGGTTCATTGATTCTGGTGCCACAGATCACATGACAGGTAATTCCCGTCTCTTCTCCAATTTTCATTCTCACACTTCAACTTCTACTGTTACCTTAGCTGATGGGTCACCATCTTGTGTTCGTTGGTCTGGCACTATTACTCCTACACCCCTGCTTACTTTGTCATTTGTTTTACATTTACGTAGTTTATCCTTCAATTTTCTATCCATTAGTCAACTCACTCGTAATCTTAATTGTTGCATCTCATTCTTTCTTGATCATTGTTTATTTCAGGATCTTATGACGAAGAAGATTATTGGTAAAGGACATGAATCTGGAGGCCTCTATGTTCTTAACATACCGCCACCAACTTCTTTTGCTTGTTCGAGTGTCACTTCCGCTTTTGAGGTCATTGTCGATTGGGTCATCCGTCTCTTCCTTTGCTCAAGAAACTTTGTCCGCAATATAGTAAGGAGTCTTCATTAGATTGTGAGTCGTGTCAATTTGCCAAACACCATCGTCTTAGTTCGAGTCCACAAGTCAATAAACGTGCTAGTGTTCCTTTTGAATTAGTTCATTATGATGTTTGGAGTCCTTCTCCTATTTTTTCTAAACTTGGATTCAAGTATTTTGTTACTTTTGTTGATGATTATTCTCGTGTAACTTTGTTATATTTAATGAAAAATCGTTCTGAGTTATTTTCTATATTTTGTGCATTTTGTGCCGAGATTAAGAATCAATTTAATGTTTCTATTCGTACTTTGCAAAGTGATAATGCCAAAGAATATACATCTGCTTTATTTCATTCTTATATGGTCTCTAATGGCATGCTTCATGAAACCTCTTGCGTTGATACTGCATCCCAAAATTGTGTAGCAGAACGTAAAAACATACATCTTCTTGAAACTGCACGAGCCCTCTTATTTCAAATGCATGTTCCTAAACATTTTTGGGTCGATGCCATTTGTACAACATGTTTTCTTATCAATCGCATGCCATCTTCTGTTCTTAATGGTTAGATCCCGTATAAAATTCTTTTTCTCGGCAAGTCATTATTTCCTGTTAATCCTAAGATATTTGGTAGTACTTGTTTTGCTCGAGATGTTCGTCCAAATGTCACCAAATTAGATCCTAAGTCCTTGAAGTGTTTATTCCTTGGCTATTCTCATCTTCAGAAAGGGTATAGGTGTTATTGTCCAAATCTCAACAAGTATCTTGTCTCCATTGATGTTACCTTCATGGAAAACACACCCTATTTTTCATCTTCCTCTATTCCTACTCGTGAGGGGGAGGATGATGATGATTTATTGGTATATTCTATCACTTCTTTTGCCCCTGACCCACTTCCTGAGGAATCTCCTATTTCTGAACTTATCTCAGACACTACTCACGATGAGTCTCCTATTACTCACTCGTGTCTCAGCCACAACTCTTGACATGCCTCCACCTCCTATTAAAGTGTACACCAGGCATCTGCCTCCTGTTTCATGTCCTACACCTGCTTCTTCGTTATCAGATCCAATCCCAAGTGATGATCTTCCCATTGCGCTACACAAAGGTAAATGTCAGTGCACTTATCCTATTTCTTCTTTTGTTTCTTATAATCACTTGTCATCTTCTTCTTGTTCTTTTATTGCTTCCCTTGATTCTATTTCAATTCCTAATACTGTTCCTGAAGCCATATCACATCCTGGTTGCCATGATGAAATGATAGAAGAGATGAATGCTTTAGATGACAATGGTACTTGGGACTTGGTCGATTTACCTTCAGGAAAACGGGCCATAGGGTGCAAATGGGTATTCACTGTTAAGGTCAATCCAAATGGATCAATTGCTCGATTAAAGGCTCGTCTTGTTGCTAAGGGTTATATTCAAACCTATGGAGTGGACTATTGTGATACTTTTTCTCCTGTTGCTAAGTTGACATCTGTTCGATTGTTTATTTCAATGGAAGCTACTCATCATTGGCCTCTACATCAGCTAGATATCAAGAATGCTTTTCTTCATGGAGTATATGGAACAACCTCCTGGTTTTGTTGCTCAAGGGGAGTCAGGGTGAGTCTGTCATCTTCAAAAATCTTTATATGGTTTGAAGCAAAGTCCTCGTGAATGGTTTGGTAAATTTAGTTAGGTTGTTGAGAAATGCGGTATGCTGAAAAGTAAGTCCGATCATTCTGTGTTTTATAAACGACCAACTGCTGGTATCATTTTATTGGTTGTGTATGTGGATGATATTGTTATTGATGAGTCCGTTTTTAGCATAGTTTTAACATGTGTTTAGGGTAAGTTTGAGTCATTTTGGTGGAGTGTTATGCGGTACTATGCTTGTTTTGGTATGTTTGCAGGAAATAGGAGAAGAAATCGTAAAGTTGGGAAATGACTGAAAAATTAGCTGAAATTTGGGAAATTTGTGCTAAAAGTTGACAAGAATGAAGTTGAAGACTCATTTGTGGAGATAATTGTTCGATTCTGAGTTTGGAATCCAGTTTTTGGAAGAATTAGAGGGGCCGCGGCGCTTGAATGGAGAGCTGCGGCGCAAGGCAGAAACAGAGAGGGCCTTAATTCTGGAATTTTGAAGGGCCGCGACGCCTGAGGGACGCGCCGCGGCGCTCGCTGAAGTCAGAGAGGGGGATGCGCTAGGCATAGATGCGCGCCGCAGCGCCCGGATGCTAGGGCCGCGGCGCGTGTGGCTAAACGTGACTTTCAGAATTGTCGAATTTGTTAGATTTTTTAGCGTTTTTGTTTAAATACGATTTTAGAGTTAATTATTCTATTCTATTCATAATTAGAAGTGTGGAGAAGTCATTAGAGGCAGAAGGAAAACATTGAAGACCTAGAGTTTGAATTCTTATTTTCTTCTGTAATTTCTTACTGGATTTCATGTTTATATTTAATGTGATTGATTTCATTATGTCTGCTTTGAACTAATCTTGTTATTAGGGTTTTAGTGGATTCTTCTTGAAACTTTTGATATCTTAATGAAATTTTCCTGAATTTCTTTCTTCTGCTGTGGATTATTTATCATATGCTTAATGCTTGTGAATGTTTGATCATCATTTACATGTTTATATGATTTTAACCTAAACTCTTAAAAGAGAAGGATGATTATGCTATAGATAAATAATCTCAATTTTATATTAGACGAAAGTACTTTTATGAATTGTGTAGTTTAGGGATTATGTGTTTAAAGCCTGCAATATATTGATTTACCACAGAGACGTAGGAAATAGTATATTGTAGAGAATTATAGATCCTAACAAGACTATAATTTATAATTGTAATCTGCTACCACAATAGAATTAATAAATCTTGAGAATTGGTTAGAAATCATAAGTGGATGGTTGATGAAACTAAAGCCCTAACTTTTGCATATATTGAATTAAATCAAATTTTATCTCTGCATTTCTTTTAGTACTTAGTAGGTTTCTTAATTTTAGTAATAATTATTTTATTTTTCAATCTGAAATTATTATTCAAGTCAATTAGAATTAGAGGTTAATTATTGGTAATTAATATCAGTCTTCGTGGGATCGACACTTGACTTATCATATATTACTTGATTAGACCGCGTATACTTGCGTGTAACTTTTTGGTGATCAAGTTTTTGGCGCCGTTGCCGGGGACTGTTTTTATTAATATCAATAAGTTAATTTTTGTTCTAATTTGATTTATTTTTTTAACATATTTTTGGATCAAGGTTCTCTTGTGTTTCAGGACTAGTTGGTATATGCGAAGCAATAGACAAAAACAGATTATACCAATAGACCGGGAAATTGAAAGAACGTGCAGGCAGAACTGGAAAATAAAAAGGAAATTGGAATTCACCATGGCTGATAATTTGGGAAATGGTGCTAATAATGGTGAAGGGGCTGCTGAGGTTCCAAGGGAGCAAGGAGCACGAACATTAAGAGATTATGTACTTCCTACTGTTACAGGAGTGCATTCATGCATTAGACCTCCAACCATTGCTGCCAACAACTTTGAGATTAAGCCAGCAATCCTTCAGATGGTTCAAACAACTGTTCAGTTTGGAGGTATGCCGACGGAGGACCCTGATTTACACATAGCTAATTTTCTGGAGTTATGTGCAACGTTCAAGATGAATGGGGTGAGTGATGACGCTATAAGACTGAGGCTATTCCCATTTTCATTGAGGGATAGGGCGAAAAGTTGGCTGATTTCCTTACAAGCGAATTCGATCACTACATGGGAGGAGTTAGCTCAGAAATTTCTTGCCAAGTTCTTTCCTCCAGCAAAGGCTGCAAAGTTAAGGGGTGACATTAATAATTTTTATCAGTTGGATGGAGAGTCACTGTATGATTCTTGGGAGCGCTTTAAGGAGTTGCTAAGGAAGTGTCCGCACCATGGAATAGAAAAGTGGATGTTGGTGCATAATTTTTATAATGGGTTGAATGGGACGACAAGAACAATTATAGATGCTGCAGCGGGAGGTGCCTTTATGAGTAAAAGTGCTAATGAGGCATATGAGATATTAGAGGAGATGGCGATGAATAATTATCAATGGCCAAATGAAAGGAGGCAGCCAAAGAAGGTGGCTGGAATGATGGAATTGGATGCCATAACCATGCTTACAGCACAAGTAGCAGCCTTGACGAAGCAATTACAAAAGACTACACTCCCCTCTCAAGCTATGCAAGTTCAAAACTTATGTGAAGTGTGTGGTACAACCCATCAACCAAACCAATGCCCTACTACAGACATGAATAACATGCCCATGGAAGAAGTCCAAGCCATAGGAAATTACCAAAGACAGCCTAATAATCCCAATTCCATGACTTACAACCCAGATTGGAAGAACCATCCCAACTTTTCCTGGTCTAACAGCCAAAACACCCTCCAACCTTATCCTCAACCTCAGCCACCATATCAACCTACCCAAAATAGGCCACCTTATCCACAACAATATGCACACCAAAATCCTCCACCGGGCTATTATCAACCACAAAATAAACCACCTCCCCAAATGCCAATGAAACCAGCTGAACCCCAACTTGATGTGCTTAATCAATGCATGACTGAAACTAGGGCATCCATAAGAAGTTTGGAGACTCAAATAGGGCAATTGGCTACTTTAATGACAAATAAAGCTCAGGGAAATTTGCCTAGCACTACAGAAATTAATCATAAAGAACAGTGCCAAGCTATTACTTTGAGGAGTGGAACGAGATATGAAGGGCTAAAGAAGAGTCAGTCAGAAGAAGAAGAGAAGAAGTTGGATGATAAAAAGGTTACTGAAGACCTTAAGGAAGAAGAGGAGACCCCACCTGTAACTATTGAGCATCATGTTAGAGTTCCATATCCACAAAGACTTCGCAAGCATAATTTGGATAAGCAGTTTGCAAAGTTTTTAGAGGTGTTCAAGAAGCTACATATAAATACACCATTTGCGGAGGCATTAGAACAGATGCCTAGTTATGTAAAGTTTATGAAGGAGATTCTCTCGAATAAGAGAAAGATGGGTGATTACGAAACAGTGGCATTAACAGAAGAATGTAGTGCGATTTTGCAAAGAAAGCTTCCTCAAAAGTTAAGAGATCCTGAGAGTTTTACCATTCCGTGCACTATTGGGGAGTTTGAATGTAAGCATGCACTTTGCGATTTGGGGGCGAGTATTAATTTAATGCCTTTGTCTGTATTCCAGAGGCTTGGTTTGGGGGAAGCTAGGCCAACTACAGTAACATTACAGCTGGCTGACAGATCTGTGAAGCATCCACGTGGTATTATAGAGGATGTATTGGTAAAGGTGGATAAGTTTATCTTTTCGGCTGATTTTATAGTTCTTGATATGGAGGAGGATGAGAATGTTATCATTATTTTGGGGAGACCATTTTTAGCAACTGGGCAAGCATTGATTGATGTGCAAAAGGGAGAGTTGAAGCTGAGAGTTCAAGGGGAGGAAGTAGTATTTAATGTGTTCAAGGCTATGACTTATCCTAAAGCAAGTGATAGTTGTTTCTCTGTTGATGTGGTCGAAGAAGTAGTAGAAAGAAAACAATTAAGAGAGGATCCTATTGAGTTGAGTCTCACAGTTGATGATGTAGATGGTGAGGAGAATGAAGAGGTGATGAGTTATTTAAAGTGGATAAAATCAGCTGAGCCGTGGAAGCATAAGAAATTTGAAGAATTGGGTGCAGGACCAGACAGACCATTACCATCGATTCAGAAGCCACCTGTTTTAGAATTGAAGGTTTTACCGGACCATCTCCGCTATGCGTATCTTGGGGAAAAAGAGACTCTTCCAGTTATAGTCTCATCATTTCTTTCGGAGGTTGAGGAGGAGAAATTGTTGAGGGTGTTACGAGCTCATAAAACTGCTATAGGGTGGACTCTGGCTGATATAAGAGGAATTCGCCCATCAACAGTCATGCATAGAATTCTTATGGAAGATGAGGTGAAACTAACTATTGACGCTCAGAGAAGGCTTAATCCAACAATGAAAGAAGTGGTGAGGAAAGAGATTTTGAAGTGGTTGGATGCTGGAGTGATTTACCCAATTTCTGATAGTGCTTGGGTAAGTCTAGTGCAAGTGGTACCGAAAAAGGGGGGTATGACGGTGGTAAAGAATGAAAGCAATGAACTGATTCCAACTAGGACTGTGACGGGTAGGAGGATATGTATTGATTATCGGAAGTTGAATAAGGCAACGAGGAAAGATCATTTTCCTTTGCCTTTCATTGATCAAATGTTGGATAGATTGGCGGGGCATAATTACTATTGTTTTCTAGACGGGTACTCGGGCTATCACCAGATCGTAATTGCACCAGAGGATCAAGAAAAGACAACGTTCACATGTCCTTATGGGACTTTTGCTTTTAGAAGGATGCCATTCGGGTTATGTAATGCACCAGCCACGTTTCAACGGTGTATGATGGCAATATTCTCTGACATGGTTGAAAAGGGGATTGAAATTTTTATGGATGATTTTTCAGTATATGGATCCTCTTTTGACACGTGTTTGACTAATTTGGAGATGGTGTTGAGAAGGTGTGAGGAGTCGCATTTGGTGCTTAATTGGGAAAAGTGCCACTTTATGGTTAATGAAGGAATTGTATTGGGGCACAAAATTTCTAAGAAAGGAATTGAAGTGGATCGGGCCAAGATTTCTACTATAGAGAATTTGCCACCTTCAATTTCAGTTAAGGGAGTGAGGAGTTTCTTGGGCCATGTGGGGTTTTATCGGAGATTTATCAAAGACTTCTCTAAGATCTCAAAGCCGCTGTCTACCTTGTTGATGAATGTGGTTCCTTTTGATTTTAATGATGATTGTTTGATTGCTTTCAAGACTCTCAAGGAGAAATTCATTTCAGCGCCGATAGTATGTACACCTAATTGGGACCTTCCATTTGAGCTTATGTGCGATGCTAGTGATTATGCGGTTGGAGCGGTTCTTGGGCAGCGAGTGGACAAGGTATTTCGAACTATATACTATGCTAGTCGAACTTTAAATGATGCTCAACTAAATTATGCAACAACGGAAAAAGAACTTCTAGCCATAGTTTATGCCTTCGATAAGTTCCGTCCATATTTGATTGGAAATAAGGTGGTAGTCTATACGGATCATTCGGCAATAAAGTCTCTTATGACTAAGAAAGATTCCAAGCCTCGTCTTATTCGGTGGATTTTGCTATTACAAGAATTTGATGTGGAAATTAAGGATAAGAAAGGTACTGAGAACTTGGTGGCTGATCATTTGTCTCGTTTAGAGGTTGGGGTAAATTCTCTTAATAAAGAAGTTCAGATTAATGATGCTTTTCCGGATGAGCAGTTGTTCGAAGTGAATGTTGGCAAGGAGGTTCCATGGTTTGCGGATTATGTAAATTATTTGGCTGCTAAGGTTATACCCCCTGAGATGACAAGGCAACAATTAAAGAAATTTTATTCGGAGGTGAAGCATTATTATTGGGAGGAGCTTATTCTGTATAAGCATTGCCCAGATCAAGTTATTCGAAGATGTGTACCCGAAGAGGAGATGTTGTCAATCTTAACTCACTGTCATAGTTTGCATTGTGGTGGTCATTTTGGCGGAACAAGAACAGTTGCGAAGGTTTTGCAAAGTGGGTTTTACTGGCCTACATTATTTAAGGATGCTAATGATTTTGTCAAAAGTTGTGACCGTTGTCAACAGACTGGGAACATATCAAGAAGAGATCAAATGCCGATGACTGGTATTTTGGAAGTTGAGCTATTTGACGTATGGGGGATAGACTTTATGGGACCTTTCCCATCATCGTATAATAACAAATATATTTTTCTTGCGGTGGATTATGTTTCTAAATGGGTAGAAGCCGCAGCAACTCCTACTTGTGAAGGGAAGGAAGTTATTAAATTCCTTCATAAAAATATCTTCACTCGATTTGGTACTCCAAGAGCTATTATTAGTGATCGGGGAAGTCATTTTTGCAATAAGTGGTTCACCGCTCTTTGTGCTCGCTATGGTGTTCATCATCGAAAGGCGTTATTTTATCACCCAATTGCAAATGGTCAAGATGAAGTATCGAATAGAGAAATAAAAGGTATCTTGGAAAAGACAGTAAATACTTCGAGGAAGGATTGGTCGAAGAAGCTCGATGATTCACTTTGGGCTTATCGCACGACATTTAAAACTCCGATTGGTATGTCACCATATCGATTGGTGTTTGGTAAGGCTTGTCATCTACCGGTGGAATTGGAGCATAGAGCTTATTAGGCTGTGAAAAAGTTAAATGTTGATCTCTTCATGGCGGGACAGAATAGGCTTATGGAGTTAAATGAACTAGAGGAATTCCAAAATGAAGCCTATGAGAATGCGAAGATATATAAGGAGAAATCGAAGGCTTTTCATGATAAGAGAATATTAAGGAAGGATTTTCAACCAGGGGATAAAGTTTTGCTCTTTAATTCTAGGCTTAAACTTTTTCCTGGAAAATTGAAGTCAAGATGGTCTGGACCGTATACGGTAGTCTTCTCACTTCCTTATGGAGCAGTACAAGTTCATAGTGAAAAGATGGGAGATTTTAAGGTGAACGGACAGAGATTGAAGCATTACTTGGAGGGTCCGGTGGAGACATGTAGGTCCGTGGTCGAGTTGGAACTGATTTGATCTGAAACTAAAGCAGCGTCCGGCTAAATGACGTTAACGACAACGCTCTTAGGAGGCATTCCTATGTTTATTTTTAATTTTTAGTTCAGTTTGTTTGTAAAAAGTATGAACAATTTTTAGTTTTTATTTTTTTAGTTGTGGTTGGACTTATTTTTTTTTTTTAGTTTTTAGTATTTTTGAATGTAATAGAACCGTGGAAATCGTGAAAACTCTAAAAAATAAAAAAAAGAATGAAGATTTGGCATTATGGAGAGAGGGCTGCGGCGCATGCAACAAGAGCCGTGGCGCTTGACGAAGTCAGAGAAGAAGGCTCGGGTTTGAGGAGCGCGCCGCGGCGCCTATGGGAAGGGCCGCGACGCTTGGAAAATTCCCAGAAACGAGATTTGGGGCGCGCCGCGGCGCGTATGCGGGTTCGAGGAATATAGGGGGTTTCCCTCTTCCATTTTTGCCATTCTCCCCATTTTGAAAAAATCCACAACCCATTTCTCTCGATTTTCTCTCTAAATTCCTTTCTTCTACCCACAAATTTCTTCCCAATCTCCCTATTATCTCTTGAATCCACATATAAATTCAGCCACATATTCCTTTTTCCTTCCCCTTTCCTAATCTAATTTTGAAATCCCTAAATCCCCAAAAATTCTTCAAACCCTAAATTTTCAATTTCTATCAATTGGAGTGGTGATGTTATGATTACTTGGTGCAATTGAAGGGTGAAAGTGGAAGTTATCATTATCAAGTAAGTGTTTCTCAAAATCTTCCAATTTTTTGGTGATTTCTTTATATAGAAGGCATTGTGAAGGGGTTTTGATTGAAGAGTATAGTGGGGATAGTGTAGTATTGTAGTGAATTGATTTGCTCTGTTTGAGAAGTTATTTGGAATTGGGGGAATATTGAAAAAAAAAAGGGAGGTGCTGTCCAATTTTTCGTAGCATATTATGGGACCTAAAAGAAATCCTTCTAGGAACACCAATAGACCATCTTCTTCTAGGCCATCCACTTCTAAGGAACTCGAACCACCCCCAGAATATGATGTCACAAAATTTGTAAGTAAGGCCGCTTTTGAGCGCTATACAAAGATACGTAAGAGGAAGGTCATAAGTGAGCGGGGTTTTGAGTATATGGAATCACCATGTGCAAACTCGATTTATGAGGAAATTAGGGGAGAAATTGAAAGAAGGGGTTGGGCTATGTTTGCTGTAGAGGATGTTAGTCATGCCAACTTTTCAGTGGTGTTAGAATTCTATGCAAATTATGTGGAGATGAAGAATACAGAAGTATTTGTTCGAGGTTTTCAAGTTCCGGTTGGTATAGACACTATTGCTGAATTATATGGTATGCCAACGTATGAACGGGAGGATGATGAATATCATCAATGGGCTCATGGGGATAATATTAATTGGGTCCAAGTGGCGGAAACTTTAAGTATACTGAGGGCTCGGTTTACAGTTGTTGGTGGTGTTCCTAAATATCTGTGGCGCTATCAATTGAATCATGTGGCGCGGGCTTGGGTGCACTTTGTGAGTGCAAGGCTAATGCCGACAACTCATATGTCGGATATCAACAAGGAGAGGCTGTTGTTGGTTTATGCCATTATGACTGGCATGACAATTGATGTAGGCCGAGTTGTTAGGAAGAGTATGAAGGATATCAATATGTTGACAACTACGGGAGGATTAGGTCATGGTTCCTTAATTACAGATTTATGCCGAACATATGGAGTGGTTATGTTTGGAAGTGATGTTGTTCGGAAACCCATGTCGGTAATTTCTAAGAATAGGGTGATGGGGTATGAACTACCTTCCTTAGAAGCACCACCACCTTGGCAGCGTGTCGCGGATAAAAGACCCCGAGTAGATGAAGTTGACGAAGAGGATAATGAAGCGGATATGGAGGGTACGATTCCGGAGGAGCATGCGCCAGAAGTACCGGTTGTACAGCCACCTGTTCAACCTGCGGCTGGTACTTTTGATCCCTATATGCAGCTGATGCAGAATCAATTCCAGTATTTGGTTCAGTAGAACAATTATCAGATTGCGCAGCAGCAGCATATGCATCAATACATGGCGCAACAAAGTGAGTATCAAATTGCTCACGTGGACCAGCTAAATGCATTGGTCAATCGGTGGTCTCTCTGGAACGATGAAGATGTGGCTCCATTTCCTTTACCATCTCAGTTTATCCCGTATCAACCACCGCCGCCGCCTCCACCATTTTAAATGTATTTGGTAAGTCTCTTTTCCTTTACTTTTGTTTTATTTGTTATCAAACATTGGGGACAATGTTTAGGTTAAGTTTGGGGGAAGAGATTTATTGTTGTTTGAGTCGTGTTTGTGTTGTTTTGGTTTTAGTTGTTTTAGTCGTGTTTTGTTTAGGGTGTGAGTTGAATCAAGTTACCAATGATTAGCCAATGATAATATGATTGAATGATGAACTGTGTAAATTGAATGGGAATAAAGCTAAAAAAATCTGTGTGCTTGGTTGAATATTTTGTTCTATTTTTATTAAACACTTAAATAATTGAGAGCTTAATCATGATTTTGATTAATGTTATGTGATGGAATAAACTTTATGCTTGCTAAGTTTGAAATAGGAAGGGAACATTGGATTGGTTTATCCTAGAACTTGTTTGCTTGCTTTTTGAGGCGAAATTTTAGATCATGCATGCTTAGAAAAATGATTTAGGCAATTTTTTTTGGACCGTTTGAGCCTTTCAAGCCAACCTTGATATGTTTAATCCTTAGTTACCCATTGTTGAGCCTAAATTGACCCTTTTATTGATTGACATTTGCTTGAGCTAATAACTTGAAAACCTAACTTTTATTTTGTCTTTCCCTTGCGTGTACCATGAACATATGAGTGATAATTGGGATTGATTTGTAATAGGGGGGTTATGTATGACAAGTTGTGTCAACAATGGAGAAAATACATTTTGAGAGAAAGAAAGAAACACAAACAAGAAAGAAAAGAAAAAAAAAATTTCAATGATAAGATAACATTACACTCCAAATTGTATTATCAAGAACTAAGTTTGGGGGAGTGTAATGTTATATATAAAAAAAAAAGAAGAAAATTTTTGTTTGTGCAATTTCTCTCGAAATGATAAGGTATTGGGAACAGTGGGATTGGACTTATGATTTGTATTCAATGTAGAGTTGGTTGGTTAGTGTTCTTGGTATATGTTGAGCTTAAATGACTTTCTCATCCACCTTTGCCTAAGCCATTCAGTTATAAGTTTGAAAAAGACCTATTGATTTCTGAGCATGTTTTGTCTACATTAGTGGAGATTAGCAAGTATAGCAAGCTTATGGGATATTATTTGGTTGTTGGATTGGAATGGAAACTTAGTGAGCATAAATGAATTCGATTACATATTATTTGTTAATCATGATTTTGAGAGCTTTTATTTTTGTTGTTTAATTGAATGGAATGAATGTTTCAACTGAAATTCTGGATTACAAGTTGAGTTCCTTGAAGATTATATAAGTGAGTTATTTGTCATAGCTTGAAGCTTAGTATTGTTGTTGGCTTGATTCGAAAATGTGTGTGTGTGTTTTTGTTATTCGTTGAGTTGTTTGTTGTGGTTTACTCGAGGACGAGTAAAAGTCAAGTTTGGGGGAATTTGATGAGTCCGTTTTTAGCATAGTTTTAACATGTGTTTAGGGTAAGTTTGAGTCATTTTGGTGGAGTGTTATGCGGTATTATGCTTGTTTTGGTATGTTTGCAGGAAATAGGAGAATAAATCGTAAAGTTGGGAAATGACTGAAAAATTAGCTGAAATTTGGGAAATTTGTGCTAAAAGTTGACAAGAATGAAGTTGAAGACTCATTTGTGGAGATAATTGTTCGATTCTGAGTTTGGAATCCAGTTTTTGGAAGAATTAGAGGGGCCGCGACGCTTGAATGGAGAGCTGCGGCGCAAGGCAGAAACAGAGAGGGCCTTAATTATGGAATTTTGAAGGGCCGCGCCGCGGCGCTCGCTGAAGTCAGAGAGGGGGATGCGCTAGGCATAGATGCGCGCCGCGGCGCCCGGATGCTAGGGCCGCGGCGCGTGTGGCTGAACGTGACTTTCAGAATTGTCGAATTTGTTAGATTTTTTAGCGTTTTTGTTTAAATACGTTTTTAGAGTTAATTATTCTATTCTATTCATAATTAGAAGTGTGGAGAAGTCATTAGAGGCAGAAGGAAAACATTGAAGACCTAGAGTTTGAATTCTTATTTTCTTCTGTAATTTCTTACTGGATTTCATGTTTATATTTAATGTGATTGATTTCATTATGTCTGCTTTGAACTAATCTTGTTATTAGGGTTTTAGTGGATTCTTCTTGAAACTTTTGATATCTTAATGAAATTTTCCTGAATTTCTTTCTACTGCTGTGGATTATTTATCATATGCTTAATGCTTGTGAATGTTTGATCATCATTTACATGTTTATATGATTTTAACCTAAACTCTTAAAAGAGAAGGATGATTATGCTATAGATAAATAATCTCAATTTTATATTAGACGAAAGTACTTTTATGAATTGTGTAGTTTAGGGATTATGTGTTTAAAGCCTGCAATATATTACCACAGAGACGTAGGAAATAGTATATTGTAGAGAATTATAGATCCTAACAAGACTATAATTTATAATTGTAATCTGCTACCACAATAGAATTAATAAATCTTGAGAATTTGTTAGAAATCATAAGTGGATGGTTGATGAAACTAAAGCCCTAACTTTTGCATATATTGAATTAAATCAAATTTTATCTCTGCATTTCTTTTAGTGCTTAGTAGGTTTCTTAATTTTAGTAATAATTATTTTATTTTTCAATCTGAAATTATTATTCAAGTCAATTAGAATTAGAGGTTAATTATTGGTAATTAATATCAGTCTTCGTGGGATCGACACTTGACTTATCATATATTACTTGATTAGACCGCGTATACTTGCGTGTAACTTTTTGGTGATCAAGTTTTTGGCGCCGTTGCCGGGGACTGTTTTTATTAATATCAATAAGTTAATTTTTGTTCTAATTTGATTTATTTTTTTAACATTTATTTGGATCAAGGTTCTCTTGTGTTTCAGGATTAGTTGGTATATGCGAAGCAATAGACAAAAACAGATTATACCAATAGACCGGGAAATTGAAAGAACGTGCAGGCAGAACTGGAAAATAAAAAGGAAATTGGAATTCACCATGGCTGATAATTTGGGAAATGGTGCTAATAATGGGAAATGGTGCTAATATGGAGTAACCTCCTGGTTTTGTTGCTCAAGGGGAGTCAGGGTGAGTCTGTCATCTTCGAAAATCTTTATATGGTTTGAAGCAAAGTCCTCGTGCTTGGTTTGGTAAATTTAATCAGGCTGTTGAGAAATGCGGTATGCTGAAAAGTAAGTCCGATCATTCTGTGTTTTATAAACGAGCAACTGCCGGTATCATTTTATTGGTTGTGTATGTGGATGATATTGTTATTAATGGAAATGATACTAGAGGAATCACATCTCTTAAGTCCTTCATTCATACTCAATTTCACACGAAGGATTTGGGGGTGCTCAAGCATTTCTTGGGAGTTGAAGTAACTCGGATTAAACAAGGTATTTTTCTATCTTAAAGAAATTATGTCGTTGATTTGTTGACTGAGACAAGAAAATTGGGAGCAAAGCCTTGTAGTACTCCAATGAGTCCTAATGTGCACCTTACAAAAGATGGGGAACCATGGTTGGTTGGAAAGTTGAATTATCTTACCGTGACTCATCCAGACATTGCATTCTTAGTTAGTGTTGTCAATCAATTCATGTCATCTCCAACAATTCATCACTGGGCAGTGTTAGAGAAAATTTTGTGTTACTTGAAAGGAGCACCAGGACGAGGTATCGTGTACGCAGATCATGGGCACACTCATATTGAGTGTTTCTTAGATGCAGATTGGACAGGTTCTAAAGTGGATAGAAGATCCACTTCAGGTTATTGTATTTTTGTTGGAGGGAATTTGGTCTCTATGAAGAGTAAGATGCAAAATGTTATGTCACGATCAAGCGCAGAATCAGAATATAGGACTATGGCACAATCTGTGTGAGAGGTAATGTGGATCTATCAGCTATTGACTGAAGTAGGACTTAAGACTTCAGTACCTGCAAAATTATGGTGTGATAACAAAGCTGCTCTTCATATTGCATCTAATTCTGTATTCCATGAGCAGACTAAGAACATCGAAATTGATTGTCATTTTGTTCGTGAGAAAATTCAGCAAGGCTTGATCTCCACACGAACAACTAGGGGATATTTTCACAAAAGCATTAAATGGGGTGCAGGTTGATTAATTTTGTAACAAGCAAGGCATGATTAACATATATGCTCTAGCTTGAGGGGGAGTGTTAGCTATATATATTAGTTGTTCATATTAACTTTAAATTAGCTATAAATTAGGACTAATTAGTTTCCTATGCTCTCATAGTTTCCTAAAATAGTTTCCTTAGTTTGTATATAAATATATGTTTATTTCTCATTGAAATATAAGTGAATACACTTCTCTTCACCTCTTGTTACATATCCATATACAGAGCATTCAACATGCTTAATCAATAATCATAGGCATAATCATAATCATGTGCATTTACAGGGGCCAACGCCCAATCAAAACCATATTCAACGTTCGGGCCAAGCCCTAATCATGCACATCACGTAATGGATGCAATTTTCTTACCTCAGGTTTGAGTGTAAAGTAAAATAAGAACAACCTTCGAGCACGATCCTGATTCCGAGCCCCTAGCGGTAACCTAGTCACAACCAAGTATAGAATCTCGTCAATAATGAGTAAAAAAAGGCTTCTAGATCGAGTCCTAGCCTCCGGGATGTCAAATCCTACTAAACTAGGTAGTAGGATTGATCCCGAGCCCTTAGGTTTGAGTTTCCACACTCTAAACCTCCCTAAGGCCAAAAATCCCTTAAGCGCCGTGACCCCAAGATTTTGAGCCACGACCCGCCCAAGACAGAGGCCCCAACCTTTTTTTCTGCCCGCGCCTCGTGCTGCGGCCCAAATAGCCCAACAGGTAGCTGCTTCTTCTTCGTCAAGCTTGAGGCGTGGCGCCCAAGAACAAGGCCACGACTCGACCTAGAACTCAGTCTTTTTACTCCGTTTTTCTCATATCAAAACCCTCCATAAACCTATCCAAACATATCCAAATCCTAAAAACAAAGTTCACAATAAACTCAATGGCCCAAAACCATCAAAGATCAAGTTTCAAACAATTCAAAAACTCATCAAACATAAAATTCCAATTCAAAAATTAAGGAAACGGAAACTCGGAAATTCAAATCTTAGTTACCTCTGATTAAGTCATTTTCCCACTAAATCCTTCGACTATCAAGCTTCTAATCTTCACTAGAATCACAAAGACTCTAACCTTGCTAGAATCTGAGCCCTAAAACTCGAGTTTCCTTCAAATATGCAACGAACGGTAAAAAGGAGAAGAGAGAAAGTGTTTTGAACGTATATCTGTTTCTGTCAGGTTACTTCGAGCTCAAGTAACCTTAAGTAAAACCCAAGGCTTGGGGTCCCAAAAACGTCCCCAGGGGCCACATAGTCAAAATCCTCAGAATCCCCTCCTGACCATACTAACTCCAAATATATCCTCAAATATTCATTCCCTTGACTCACCTTGAATCAAGTATTGGTCCTGTTGTGACTTTCCCACTAACTTGCTCTCTAGGATCGCCTTGTGTCGAGTAGCCCAAATATATCCACATAATAATGTGGTCTCACACATATATCACATATATGCCAAATATACCCATAACGGGCCAATTTACGAAAATTTCTCTTCTAATAAGAAACGGGCGCACATGCATATTTAATACACCTAAACATACATATCAAGTCATATTATAATATAACTCACAAAATCATGCAATGATACACATACATATCACATAAGCACATAATTTCCATAATTTTCCATCCTGGCCCCCCTAATCAAGGCCCTAAACCTTATTAGGTAATTTGGGACGTTACAACTATCCCCTCCTTACAGAAATTTCATCCTCAAAATTTTACATGAACAACTCGGGATATTGATTTTGCATATCTAACTCCAGCTCCCAGGTCGCTTCCTCCACCATGTAGTTCCTCCATAATACCTTAACCAAAGGTATAGTTTTGTTTATCAGGACCTTGTCCTTCCTGTCTAGTATCTGGACTGGCTATTCCTCGTAGGAGAGATCTACCTCAAGCTCTAGATCCTTGTAACTCAACACATGAGTCACGTCTCACACATATTTCCAAAGGGACAAAATACGAAATACATTTTGTGTAACGCCCTGGATTACCAAGACCGTTAAACTGTGTGTTTAAAATAGTGCTTAACCTGCTAAGCAAGTCGTTTGAACTTAAATGTGTAATTAAAAACTTAGTCAAGGTCAAGTAATAAAAGTTTTGGTCAAAAAAGTGGTTATTTTTCATTAAAATATTATGTTTGTAAACGGGATCCCAAAAAATCAGTTTACAAAATTGTAAAAGATAAACAGATACAATATAGCCGTCCTAAGCAGCAAAAAATGGTTTAACCCTAGTTCCTCTTAAGCTATCTCCACCGTGGTGATTAAGTAGGATGCATGTGTACACACTGCCCCTGAAGCTCTCCAACTCATGGCTCGTTCAGCTATCAACTCCCTTACCTACACCATGTAGAACCCGTGAGCCCACGCTCAGCAAGAAAACTTAAAACAACATGCACAACCAGGAAACAATATAAAAGCAGTAAATATAATTCCCCAGATTAAATTGACTATAGAATATATGAAACAACCTCAATAAAAGTACTCAACTTAATCAAACATATAAATCAACCTCATAAACCAATACAAATAGTTAAGCGTGAACAAAGCTTTTGTTTATTGTATAATGTCCAGGCCCGACACCCTTAGGCCGAGTCCACTAGCTTTATGGCCGATCTCGACACCCTTAGGCCGGGCTGTGTTCCGCACACTTGCTATCGCCCCCTGGCACCCTTAGGCCGGCCTATAAAGAAATATAATCACAGATGCACAATGCATAGCAAGTAATCAATGACAACGCATACACGCATGCCCAATCAGATATTCTCAACTGCAGATATGTTCATGTTCATAATACATTCATGCAAGGGGTTAAAGCCCCAACCAAAACTCAGGTGCAGTTTTCTTACCTCAGGTCCCGAGCAGTCAGCATACAATAATCCCAAGCACGATCCCTAGACCTGAGCCCCTGCGGCATAGCCTAGTCACAATGGAATAATGGATAACCATAGGATCCTAAACCATTTAAAAACTTTGGATTCAAATACTAGCCTCCGGGACCTCGATTTCTACTAACTGGATAGTAGAAATCATCTTGAGTGCTTAAGTTTTAATCCCTGAGCCTCCCCAAGACCTAAGACAATCCTAGGCTAAAACTGTCTAGGCGGGTTGCGACCTGGCCCTGAGGGTCGCGGTGTGCCTCAAGTCAGAGGCGAGCCGCAACTTGGCCCTAGGGTCGCATCGCGCCTTCATGTCAGCATCCCTCCCAGGGCCTTCTGGGGCATACAATCCGTGGCGCCCATGAATTGGGTTGCGACGTGCCCCCGTGAACCCAGAATTCCCTGGTTTTCTCCAAAGTTTTTCCCAACCGAACTCAGCAGAAATCATCCCAAATGTGAACCAGAGCTAGAATCAAGCCTAAAACTCTCAACACCATATCAAAGAAAATACAAACAACCTGAAATCCATATCAAACCCGTAATCCATTTCAAAATCCAACCTAGAACTCTACCCAGCCATAACCTAACTCAACCACAGAAATACTCAAGGAAAAACTCAGATTGTGAAACTTACCTCAATTGTGAATTTAACTTCCCCTGACTTGCTCCACCTATTCCCAACTTAAATCTTTAGCCTTCAAGCTTCCAATTCCCAGCTTCAGCAGCAATTCTTCAAGAGTCTCCCCCAAGATCAACAAATGCACCAAAAAAATAGAAAGAGAGAGAGAGAGAGAGAGAGAGAAACAGAATAAAAGGAAGAGGGGGAGAGCTAGGGAAGGTTATGATATATTCCAGCTTAAGCTTAATATTTTCTAACTATATCCTTTTGTTATAATGACCAAAATGCCCCCTTAAGTTTCCTCTTATCCTTAAATGGCCCCAAGGGAAAAGTCGCCATTGCCACATTTCCCGTTAATCCTCGAATTGTCCTATAAATTCCCAATTAATCCCAACATAACCAATTAATATCTAAACACTTACCCATTACTCAATTAATCCCAAATATACATTAAACTTCCCAAAATACCCCTAGGCTTGCCCCGAGACGGGTATTTAACCCCGCTGTGACTATTCTGCTAATTTACTCACTAGGATCGCCTCGAGTCGTATACCGCAAATATATCCACATAATAATGTGGTCTCAATAATTTACTCACACATAATCACATTTATGCCTGCAACGGACCAATATTATAAATATGTCCCAATTATCAAGAATTGGCCCACATGCATATTTAATACCCATAAACATGCATATAATCATACTCACATTATCATATATATCATGCATGCCACATAGTCACGCATTTAATCAATTAATCACACATATATCTAATTATGTCCTCTCGACATGCTAATCAAGGTGCTAAACCCTATTAGCATTTTTGGGATGTTACAACTATCCCCTCCTACTGAAATTTTGTCCTCGAAATTTATTCAAACACTTTGGGATACAAACCTCGTGAATTTGGCTGTAATCACAGAGTCTAGTCCTTTACCTCTTATTCTTAGTAACACTCCCATCAGAGTGACAATCTTATTCCATAAGACCTTATCTTCGTATCATAATTCTATGAGATTTTCCTTGCGCAACAACTCCCGTTGAAATCCTTGGGTCTCCTCGCCTCATCAGCGGCGATATCATACATTTCTTTCCTTGACATTGGCACCAGTAACATTCATAAGCCACCATCCATACTTGGGTAAGGATAATCTATAGGCCCCTGGCCTAGTCCTGATAAGATCTCAGATGTTTTATTAAATCGGGAGTCAAAACTCCTTTTTCTTTCCCAAAATATCTTATCCTTTCTTGTCTACAATATTCGGAGAAATACAAAGTCTCATGTCCTGGAACTTCGTGTTCCCATATTTGAAATTTACAAACTCTTATGTCCTTTCAAATAGGCAGACACTTCTACCTTAACAATCCTAATGACTTCATTGGTTTCCTCGAACCAATACTGAACCATAATATTCTCTGCCTTTCATTTAATTACTTGGAACAAGTACTTCTTGCTCTCTACCTTACTATATCTTATGCTGAGTCACCCTAGCCGTTGACTGGTATCCACCAATGTGACAATTCAATCTAGGGACTCTACTTATTTGAATACCCCAAACACTTGCACATTCGAGATATAATTCTTCAAAATATGAATCTCTCTTCAGATTGCCAGTCTATCTGAAGGTCCAATAATTCTAGGTTTCACTCTTATAATCTTTGTTTTCTACATCCTTTTCCAAAACTTGGAAAATAAAGGGTCTCAACTCGACACTATCAACTTCGGTGTTCCATGGAGACATACAATCTCCAATCGCCCAAATGCCTTATTGTGTCACTCGTTCACACGAACCAAAGTGTGTTAACTCAATATGTTGAGTCACAACCTTTCATGTCCAACCTTCTTACTTGCCGACTAATGCGGTCCACTCTTATAGTCCATTATCATACCTTTTTACCTTCTAATATACAGATTTAGATCTTAACATCCATTTAAACTTCCTGGTTATAATATTCATAAGGAGGTAGTACAATATTCATTTAGAATCTCCACCTTAATACCAGGTTCCATCGGATCACTCATTCGTTCTTCATTTCTTAATTTATTCATACTAAAATAGTAGGATTATGAACCATTCCTACAAGATCTTCTCCTTGAATTTCATTGTCCATAAAGATATATATGTCCACTATCAATTGCAGATACCTCATCTGACGTTACTGTAATCTGTGACATCCTATCCAGCCGGCACAGATCTTTCCAAATTTAGGAGGTCAACTTTCATATTAATTTTCTCTTATGCAGTCAAGGGTTTCCAATGTAAATTACCCATTAATTCCCACTAGGGCCTTGATCCCAAGGTTATTCCTCTACAGATGACCAAACACTTAAATTCTTTGCTCTAATACACTTACTTCTATTCCGTTGGTGCCATCACCGTACCCTAACCGTGACTATCTAACATTACCATCAACTACCCTTTCAGTCTATACCTTGGTGCGTCTTAGCCTTTGATGCACCGCCTTATAGTTTCATTTCTTAAGCAAAGACAATATCCACCATGTTGTCCTCCCACATTCGTCCATTACTTATGGATTCTAATACCATAGGGTGCTAACCAGTCCTTCTTTTATCTTCTGAAAATTTGATACAAACTATCCATTCAGTCCAAATTTAGGTTCTTCTATCGTCTCAATCTTGGGTATAGCTATCTTCAAAGATGCTTCAAGTAAATAGTTGACGTGTCTTACCGGTCTCACCGTACTTCTCACCCGTCAGGAATTCTTCAGTAATTCCTTTGTGGCTTCTGACTGAATTCCTTCATACATGATTCCATCATCTTCTATAACATGACCTTGAATACCTTTGGTGAAATTGAAGCTTACACTTTTTGGAGCCTTACCTAAAACCCTGCCTCATCAGTCTTAGTATTATTGTTGTAGTGGTTGTACATGTTTTGCTTCCAACTTGTAATAGACTAACACATTCCTAATCAATCTGGATATGACTCATCCATGTCGTTCCTATACTCCATGCTTGTCAAACTTACCTGTGTCATTGAAGCATTGGTCAGTTTTGAACTTTCACTGATAATCAATTATATCCTACTTGGTGCAAGAAATAATTCCTAGAATGTCTCTTTTCTTGATCCTCAGCTGGTAATAACCATATCATAGATCACTTCCTGAGAACATTGTCCCATCTTGCAATTAGGCAATTGAACCCTTCATCCTTAATTGGCGATATCGATGTGTCCCACGATGTGATGCTCCGTCTGATCCATCCTCAAATCAAATACTTCTTTAATTGAACCATTAATTCTTTCTGCTAAGATAATATCATTCTTCACGATGTCCCTGATATCGATTCTATCCGCACCTTAAGTCATAGCGTACTCAACAATTTTGTGCACCCATCTGAAACCTTACTAGCTAATCCAATTTCCATTTGGTCTAACTGATATATTCCAAGTGGTACCTACCATAATATCTAGGCATCCTATAGACGCAACTGGATCCTTCCCTTCAAATACAGACATTATTACCATCTCCTGTAGTCCATGGTTGTCCCTTATTTAACAGACCAACTCCTACTCAGGCTCATATCAAAACTCTCATATGACAAGCTCAATCACTTTTACCGTAAATCCTTTTACCATTAGTGTTGACGCGGTTCTTCGACAACAGATAATTATAAGAATAAGGAGAGGGATTAGTGCTAAATAATGAACCGTGATAGATGAATGATCTCAAAGTAAAATTATAACTCGAATACTTTTTTAGGTGGTTCAAAGGTTAAAATCCTTCTAGTCCACCAGCCAATATTATTGATATCTCTCTGATATTCCTTACAGTGTATTTCTTTACAAATTAGAAACCAACCCTTTGCAACTCCCAGGGTCTCCATATTTATAGGGAGAGGGCACCTGGGAGTTGGCAAGGGAGGTCATCCCGTGACCTTCTTACCCATCATGTCACTTCTGTGACATTCATGATTAATTCCTAAAACCTGACAATGAAGTGTGGTCTAATCAATAGGTAAGGGGGATAATGGGCCGCATGGCCCAACCCAGTCGTGGGTGCCTGAACATGCACATTTATGCTGCGTGTCTGAGAATTCAGGAATGGAGTAGACACGTGATGTCTGATATATGCACGTTTACATTGCGTGGTTGACTTTATAAAAGGTCATAGGTGCCAACTCAAACTCGTACCCCGAGCTTGATGTAGTCTCAGCCCGTGGTGTCCACACTGCTGACTCGATGCCTTAATAATCGCAATAAACCTTTGGTTACTTCGAGCTAAAGAGGTAGAACCTTGTAACATCAGCTCCGGGTAGGTGTCTTCCACGTGGCTGATATAATTATGCCCTTTCTCAGCTCGTTAATAACCCGTGGATATTTAGGGCGTACAATTAGTATTCCAATTCTTCCCCAGCAGGCACTAATCTCTCAAGCCCCATCGTATAACAACCTTGAAGCATGCGCTTCATATCTGAGTCTTTTCTGAGAGATACGCAGCACCAAACTCTTCCAGCTCATTATATAACAAAGGACGAGGACTAACTAGTCAACCGGTCACCTCCGAGGGACTAGCCTCGGGCTCTGACTGTAACAAGGTAGACCAGTCCTCCGTTCTATAGTCTCAGACAATCCTCCCTAACTTACTTAACTATTCCATGTAGAAAACATGCCTTCATTTGGCGTCCTCCCAGATGATGTCTCTCGCATCTGACGCATACTAAATAACTTCACCAGGCCTCATCGCCACCCTGGCAACTATCCTGTAAACTATAACCCTTCCTGTCATAACCAGAAGAAGTAGAACTATCAGGGCTCCTTCTTTTTAGGTCATTGGGCATCTGCCCCTACCCAATCCCGCAGATGGGAATACCATTGCCCAAGGTTCCTGCCCTACGACACTCTCGCTTCATATCTCATCTCTTATGTCTATAATAACAAGCCCTCCCTACTATTCGAGCATAGATGAAAAATCCCATGCACTGGAGCGACCCTGATGCTCTGGGCTATCCCAGAGTTTAGTCCTTAATATATCGTTCTTTCCGGGCTACATCCGCTGGTACCAAACCTCCAAGCGGATTAACCAACCCATCAAATTCATTAACATACCCTGTCATTGTTTTACCATTCTGAACTGAGTTCATAAACTCATTAGCCCTCGCATTTCAAATTGCATCACAGTAGTATCTTTTATCAAGTCACTGTCTAAATTCTTCCCAACCCATCATGACAACATTCCGGTTCTGGGGTACTATTCCCCACCACATCAGGGCATCCTCGTGCTGCATGCGCATGGAGCAACTACTCTATCACGGCCTACCATTCTCATATCACCAAGGATGGAGTTAATCGCACCCATCTACTAATCAGTTCCTGAGCAAACCCATACCTTCCTCGAAAACTAGAGGATAATGCTTCTAACGTCTTTCATATGATAACTCTTATATGTTTCCATCCTTAGGTTGAACCAACACTAGTACCCTTACTGTAAAGACATACGAAGTAGCCTTACCCGCATATCAGCAAACATTTGCTGTGAAATCCAAGGGCAGATGAAGGGTTCTAACCCTAACTATCATCTACAACCCCCATTCTAGCAATACTAGGTCCAATAACTATCTTGAGTACAAACATTCTGAATCAGTCAGTAATCACCGACTTAACCCCTCAGCCCTGATATTCATATCCAGAATCATCCTGCGGGCAGGTTCAAACAATTACAATAATCACACACACAATATACATATCAAAACGCCAATCTATATCACCCATGCATTAATTATCAAATTCAATTACTACCAAATATACTCATATACATCATGCTTTCTCTATACTAACGCGCAGATAAGGCATATAGGTTCAATTTAAATAATAAACAACATAATCATATCATTACATACCTAACCGTGAGTTGAGCTTATCTTTAGCGGCGAGTGTACACGCCCATCCAGTCTTTAGAAACCCTTAAACCTAGACCGCTCTAATACCAAATTGTAATGCCTTGGATAACCAAGACCGTTACACTATGTGTTTATAATAGTGCTTAACTTGCTAATCAAGTCGTTTAAACTTAAACGTGTAATTAAAAACTAAGTCATGGTCAAGTAATAATAGTTTTGGTCAACAAAGTGGTTATTTTTCATTAAAATATTAAGTTTGTACACAGGATCCTAAAAAATCAGTTTACAGACTTGTAAAAGATAAACAGATACAATTTAGCCATCCTAAGCGGCAAAAATAAGGTTTAACCCTAGTTCCTCCCAAGCTATCCTGACCGTGGTGATCGAGTAGGTTGCATATGTACACACCGTCTGTGAAGCTCTCAAACTCATGGTTGGTCCAGCTATCAACTCCCTTACCTGCACCATGTAGCACCCGTGAGCCAAAGCTTAGCAAGAAAACTTAAAACAACATGCACAACCAGGCAATAATATAAAAGCAGTAAATATAATTCACCAGATTCAACTGACAATAGAATATATGCAACAACCTCAATAAAAGTACTCAACTTAATCAAACATATAAATCAACCTCATAAACCAATACAAATAGTTAAGCGTGAACCACGCTTTTGTTTATTGTATAATGTCCAGGCCCGACACCCTTATGCCGAGTCCACTGGCTTTATGGCAGACCCCGGCACCCTTAGGCTGGCCTGCATTGCTTGCTATCGACCCCCGACACCCTTAGGCTGGCATGTAAACAAATATAATCACAGATGCACAATGCATATCAAGTAATCAATGACAGCGCATACAAGCATGCCCAATCAGATATTCTCAACTACAGATATGTTCATGTTCATAATACATTCATGCAAGGGGTTAAAGCCCCAACCACAACTCGGGCGCAGTTTTCTTACCTCAGGTCCTGAGCAGCCAACATACAACAATCCCGAGAACGATCCCTAGACCTGAGCCCTTGCGGCATAACCTAGTTACAATGCAATAATGGATAACCATAAGATCCTAAACCATTTAAAAACTTTGGATTCAAATACTAGCCTTCGGGACCTCAATTTCTACTAAACCAGGTAGTAGAAGTCGTCCCGAGCGCTAAAGTTTTAATCCTTGAGCCTCCCCAAGCCCTTAGACAATCCTAGGCTAAAACTATCTAGGCGGGCTGCGACCTGGCCCTGAGGGTCGCGGTGCGCCTCAAGTCAGAGGCACAAACTTTGCATCAGGGGGGAGGCGAGCCACGACTTGCCCCTAGGATCGTGATGCACCTTAGTGTTAGCAACCCTCCCAGGGCATTCTGGGGCACGCGGGCCGCGACGCGCCCCCGTGAACCCAAAAATCCCTGGGTTTCTCCAATGTTTTTCCCAACCAAATTCAACAGAAATCATCCCAAATGTGAACCAAAGCTAGAATCAAGCCTAAAACTCTCAACACCATATCAAAGACAATACAAACAACCTGAAATCCATATCAAACCCTTAATCCATTTCAAAATCCAGCCTAGAACTCTACCCAGCCACAACCGAGCTCAACAACAAAATTACTCAAGGAAAAACTCAGATTGTAAAACTTACCTCAACTGTGAATTTGACATCCCTTGACTTGCTCCACCTATTCCCAGCTTAAATCCCTAGCCTTCAAGCTTCTAATTCCCAGCTTCAGCAGCAATTCTTCAAGAGTCTCCCCCAAGATCAACAAATGCACCAAATAAATAGAAAGAGAGGGAGAGAGAAACTGAATAAAAGGAAGAGAGGGAGAACTGGGGAAGGTTATGATATATTCCAGCTTAAGCCTAATATTTTCTAACTATATCCTTTAGTTATAATGACCGAAATGCCCCCTTAAGTTTCATCTTATCCTTAAATGGCCCCAAGGGCAAAATCGTCATTGCCACATTTCCCGCTAATCCTCGAATTGTCCTATAAATTCCTAATTTATCCCAATATAACCAATTAATCTCTAAACACTTATCCATTACTCAATTAATCCCAAATATACATTAAACTTCCCAACATACCCCTAGGCTCGACCCGAGCCGGGTATTAAACTCCGTTGTGAATATTCCGCTAATCCGCTCATTAGGATCGCCTCGAGCCGTATACCACAAATATATCCACATAATAATGTGGTATCAATAATTTACTCACACATAATCACATTTATGCCCGCAACATGCCAATATTACAAATATGCCTCAACTATCAAGAATGGGCCCACATGCATATTTAATTCTCATAAACATGCATATAATCATACTCACATTATCATATATATAATGCATGCCACATAGTCACACATTTAATCAGTTAATCACACATATATCTAATTATGCCCTCTCGGCACGCTAATCAAGGCGCTAAACCCTATTAACATTTTTGGGACATTACATTTTGTACGACCGACAGTGTCGGAGGTAAGAGCAACCTATTGGCTACCTGACCAATCCTTTCCAGGATTTCAAATTGCCCCATAAATCTAAGTCTTAGCTTGGCCTTCTTCCCAAATCTCTTCACCCCTTTCCACGGTGAGACTCCGAGGAAGACAGAGTTTTCCACTTGAAACTCCACGTTCCTACATTTGGGATCAGCATAACTTTTATGCCTGTTTTGAGAAGCGAGCATCCGAGCTCTGATCTTCTCAATAGCCTCATTGGTCCTCTAAACTACCTTAGGACCCAAGTATTTCCTTTCTCCTGTCTCATCCCAATGAATGAGAGATCTACATTTCATACCATACAACATCTCATAAGGGGCCACCCCAATGGTTGACTGACAGTTATTATTGTAGGGAAACTCTATCAAAGGCAAATACTTACTCCAAGACCCATCAAAGTCCAGCACACATGCTTGCAGCATGTCCTTTAATATCTGAATCATCCTCTCAGATTGTCCATCCGTCTGAGGATGATAGACAGTACTGAACTTCAGTTGCGTACCCATGGCCTTTTGCAAACTTCCCCAAAACTTGGAAGTAAGTGTGGGGTCCTGATCTGACACGATCAACATTGGAGCCCCATGAAGGCACACAATCTCTCTCACATAGAGATCTTCATAGTGGTCAACTGTATAAGTTGTCCTCATTGGTAAGAAGTGAGCTGATTTGGTGTATCGATCCACAATAACCCACACCTAATCTTGTTGACCCACAGTCTTGGGTAACCCCACCACAAATTCTATCGTGATGTCTTCCCATTTCCACTCTTGGATGTCCAGAGTTTGTAATAGCCCTGCCAGTCTCTGATGCTTAACCTTGACCCATTGACATGCTAAGCACTTAGCCACATATTCTGTCATATCCATCTTCATCCCATGCCACCAATATAACGATCTCACATCCTGATACATCTTTGTGGTTCCTGGATGCAAAGAGTAAGGAGCAGTATGAGATTCTTCCAAAATCTCCCATCTAATAACAGTGTCCATCAGAACACAATTCTGGCCCTTGTACCTCAACAAGCCAATATCTGACACTGTATTGTCCCTAGAAACTCCAGCTAGGGCATCCTCTCTGATCTTTTTCAGTTGTAGATCACTCAACAGACCTTCCTTTATTCTTTCCAACAGTGTAGACTATAGCATGATATTGGCCAGCTGGCCCACCAACAACTCTATACCAGCTCTGGTCATATCCTCTCTAATCTCTAGATATCTGTCTCGCACTGTATATCTGTCCCGGACCCTTCTGACTTAAGGCATCTGCCACCACGTTGGCCTTCCCTGGGTGATACAGGATTTCATAATCATAATCCTTCACCAACTCCAGCCAACACCCCTGTCTCATGTTCATTTCTTTCTGTGTGAAAAAGTACTTTAGGCTCTTGTGGTCAGTATAAATCTCATACTTCTCCCCATAAAGGTAATGTCTCCATACCTTTAATGCAAAAAACACTACTGCCAACTCTAGATCATGAGTGGGGTATCTTTGTTCATACTCTTTCAACTGACGTGATGTATAGGCAATCATCTTCCCTGACTGCATAAGAACACAACCCAGAACCTGATGTGAGGCATCACAGTATATCACAAACTTCTCCTGATCTGTCGGAAGACTCAGAAGTGGAGCTATAATCAATTGTTGCTTCAGTTCCTAGAAGCTGTTCTCACATTTATTTGACCATGCAAACATCTGATTCTTGCGTGTCAACTCAGTCAAGGTAGTAGAAATTCTTGAGAACCCTTCCACAAAACGCCTATAGTAACTGGTCAATCCAAGGAAGCTCCTAATCTCTGGGGCATTCCTTGGCCTTGGACAATCTGTGGGGCATTCCTTGGCCTTGGCCAATCTCTGACGACCTCAATCTTGGCTAGGTCCAACTTGATCCCATCACTACTTACAATATGACCAAGGAAAGTTACCTGAGGTAACCAGAACTCACATTTCTTGAACTTTGCAAACAATCTTTGTTCCCTAAGTCTCAATAGAACCAACCTGAGATGCTGCTCATGTTCTGACTCTGACTGAGAATAAACCAAAATATCATCGATGAAGATGATCACAAATTGATCTAAGTAATCTTTGAACACCCTGTTCATCAGACCCATAAAAGTAGCCGGGAATTAGTCAACCCAAAAGACATGACTAAGAACTCATAATGCCCACATCTAGTACGAAAGGCAATCTTTGATATATCTCTCTCCTTGATGATCAGCTAGTGATAACCAGGTCGAAGATTTATCTTTGAGAATGCCATCTTACCCTGCAACTGATCAAATAGATCGTCTATCATTTGCAAAAGATACTTGTTCTTGATTGTTAACTTGTTCAGTTCTCTGTAGTCAATACACATTCTCAGAGAACCATCTTTCTTATTTACAAACAGGAGCGGTGCACCCCATGGTGAGAAACTGGGTCTAATAAAACCCAAGTCTAACAGCTCCTGCAACTGTATCTTTAGTTCTTTTAACTCTGCTGGGGCCATTCTGTAAGGTGCCCTAGACACTGGCTCCGTCCCTCATGCCAATTCAATAACAAATTCTATCTCCCTGTGTGGCAGCAACCATGGCTAATCCTCTGGAAACACATCCACAAATTCACAGACTAATATAATCTATTATGGTCCCACTGGAACGATCTGAGTGATATTTACCACACTAGCTAAGTATCCTATGCAGCCACCTTGCAATTGATCTCTAGCCCTCAATACAGATGTCATAGGTACACGGGATCCATGCACAGTGCCAACAAATACAAAAGGATCCTCACCTTCAGGCTCAAAAGTTACCATTTTCCTTTTGCAATCTATGGTTGCCCCATACTTCACTAACCAGTCCATACCCATAATCATATCAAAGTTGTTCATAACCAACTCTATCAAATCAACTGATAACTCTTTGCCCTCCATTGTCACTGGCAATGGTCTGACCCATCTCTTGGATACTACTAACTCCCCAGTGAGCAATAAGGCCTCGAACCCCACAAAATAATAATCACATGGTCTACACAATTTATCAATAATTCTACTAGAAACAAAAGAATGTGTAGCTCCAGAATCAATCAAAACATTATAAGGGGTTCCACCACTAAAAATTTGACCTGTGACCACTGAGGGATAAGCCTCAGCTTCTACCTGTGTCAATGCGAACACTCGAGCTGGGGTCAAGCTGTCCGCCTTTCTTGGTTCTTCCTTTCTTACCTTCAGGTAATATTTCTTTAAGTGTCCCACTATCCTGCACAAAAGCAACCCTTTTCCCGACACTCCCCTATATGGTGCCTCTTGCATCCAACACACTCAAGAAAAGTCCTCCAACCTTCATTGCCGCCCTGACAGCCTATCGAAATACCACGTAGTCTCTTGTCAGGGCCTGGAGCTGGAAATGTGTCGGGAGCCTTCCTCTTCTGATCACTAGGGCCTATTCTCCTACCTAAACTCATAAATGGAGGTCCCACCCTCCTAGTGTCTCTTCTGGCCGCGTTCTCGCGCCAGATTTTGTTCTCTGCGCTCTCAGCTATGAGCTCCTTCTCAATAACCTATGCATAGGTAGTCACTCCTGGCATAGTGGTAATGCGAACATCCTGAGCTATCATAGGTTGTAGCCCCTAGAGAAACCTCTCCCTTCTGGTCCCATCAGTGGGCACCAGTTCCCCGACAAACTTTGCCAATCTATCAAATTTCAGGGCATATTCAGTCACTGATGAGTTTCCTTGAAGTAATCTATTGAACTCTTCAGCCTTTGCCGCCCTGATGGCATCATTGTAATACTTCTAGGATGGTGGTAACCATGCTCATCCAATGTGCAGCCTTAGCCGGATCTGCACTACCCTCAAAGACTGGAGGGTGTCGTTTCCTGAACCTTTCATAAAGAGGTTCCCATTTATTCCCAGCCTCTGGTGGCTGCTCAACTGTTGGCACCATCACAGGTGGTGCCTTTGGCAGAATGTTCTCTACAGGAACCTATTGTTGTCTCAGGAGGCAGATTACTTCTTCCTGCCTCAATACCCTAGCTTGCAAATTAGCAAGCACCTAATGTCAGTTCTCAGGAGCTGGCGGTGGGGTTTGACCTTGGTCATTATCCGGACCCTATCTATCATTCTGACCCTCATCTTCCTAGCGAGTTGATGATTCAATCTACCTTGGAAGCATACTTCCCAGCTTATACCTTGCTGCAATAATCAATTCGGCCAGTTAGGTAGTGATAACTAAACCTCTTGCTACCTAACGATCCAAGACCAAGCATATAATCATTCACATTTAACAGTCATGCTAATAAGCATGTCGATTCATATTCATATCCAAGTCTGGTGCTAATAAGCACTTCCTGATATTCATAACAATTAACAATGCTAATAAGCATGTTCTAACCTTCATAACCATATAACAATGTTTATAAACATTTTCTGACATACATGTATCTATGACAGCGCTAATGAGCGTGTCCTGACCTACATGTCCATATAACAATGCTAATAAGTATTTTTGGTGCATCCATAAGCAATATCAGTGCTAATAACCACATTCTTTTATATCATGCAGCAGTCAAGAGCCAAACCCTATCAGAATATCTCATGCTACCTAATAAGGCATGCAGATAAGGCATTTATATCCTATTTAAGCAGTTAAGCACATAACCATATAAATAGTTATATCTCGTGATTATGTGGCATGCATGATTAATATGATTATATGAATATATCACATGCATGCTTATGAGTATTAGATACGCATGTGGACCCTTTATAGCTTATAAGGGCATATTTGTAGTTTTGGCCCATTGAGCGCACAAATGTGATTTTGTGTGATTTATGGTTAAGACCACCGTATTATGTGGATATATTTGCATCATATGGCTCGAGACGGTCCTAATGAGCGGATTAGTGAAATAGTCACAACCGGGGTTTAATACCACGCTCGGGGGGGGGGGGGGGGGGGGGCTAGGGGTATTTTGGGGATCTAGGGAAATATTTTAAGAATTATTAGATAATGAATAAGTATTTGGTAATTAATTGGACACCACAGGATTAATTGGTAAATATTAGGAACACTTGAGGAATTAGCAGGAACTGGGGGAAAAGACTATTTTACCCTTAGAGCAACTAAAGGCTAAGTAGATTTCAGGGGCATTTTGGTCCATTTTGATTAAGGGATATGATCAACTAAACTTAGACCTATCTAGAACTCATTAGAAAGTATTAAGTGAATCTCAAATTCTCTCTCTCCCTCCCTCATATACGTATTTCTCTTTCTCTCTCTCTCTCATATGCTTAAGGAATTCTTGGTGAATTAAAGCATTAAACTAGGGAATTCAGCTGGGAAAAACTTGGGAATTAAAGCTCAAAGAATGAAAATTTTGAAGCTGGGGAATTGGGCTGGAACCTGAGGTAAGAATTTGTGTTAGTTTCTCTAGAATTCTGTTAGAAACCATGTTAAGGTTTGAGTTTGCATGAAGCTTAGTTTTGTTAGCTGGTTTTGGTTGAATTTGAGTGCTTAATAGGAGTAAGAAGTTGTTATAGATTGAATTTGATGCATAGGTTATGGTGTAAAGCTTTATGGGTGTGAGTCTGAGTTTGGTTTTGATTGGGGTGCATTTTAAAGTTGAATTGTGGTAGTTTTGGCTGGGAAAGATGAGTAGAGAAGCCAGAAATTTTGGGTTCGTAGGGGCGCGCCATGGGCGCTGCAGCCCGCATGCCCAAAATGCCCTGGGTGGGCTCTCTATCTTGAAGGCGCGCCGTGGGCATAGGGGGCAAGTCGTGGCCCGCCTCCCTCTGAGGCTTGGGGGTTGAGTCTTTAACTTGGGGGCGTGCCGCAACCCTTAGGGCTAGGTCACGGCCCACCTAGGGGATTTTGGCTGAGGTTGGCTTTTACATTAGCAAGGCTCAGGGGTTCGATCTTAAGTGCTCGGGACGATTTCTTCTACCCAGTTTAGTAGAAATCGAGGTTCTAGTGGCTAGCTAATATTTCCTAAATATTATAATGGATTGGAAATTGATGATTACCCATTGGCCACTGTGATTAGGTTTATCTCCAAGGCTAAGGATTGAGGCTCGTGCTCAAGACCGTTTTGTATTCTCTGCTCAGAATTCGAGGTAAGAATTTTTCATCCTTGAATGGTTGTGAACGGGACTGAGATTCCTAATATTTGAATATGTGTATTGTATGAATGAATGATCGATATGGTATATGAGAATGAACGGCTTAAGAGAGTCGAGGCTGATGACTTGCGCATAGCGCGCGGCTTGGCCACTATGAGTCGGGGTCAGCTAAATAAATAATGGACTCGGCCTAAGGGAACCAGAGTCAATTGAGTAAATAGAGGGCTCGGCCTAAGGGCGCTGACCCTGTACATTTGTATATTGTTTTAGATATGTTTCTTAATGTACATGTTTACTGATATTAGTTTGATGCCTATGATTTGTTGAACTTCTGGATGACTGTCTTATGATTGATTGGTTTCTACTACTGATTATGCATTTGTTGTTATGGTTTTCTTGCTGGGCCTTGGCTCACCGGTGCTACGTGGTGCAGGTAAAGGCAATGAGAAACTGGATCAACCATGAGTTGGAGAGCTCTGGGGGCGAGGTGTACATCGTCAGCTGCTCATCCGCCACGGCCGAGGGATAGTATAGAGACAGAGCCTTAAATTTTGTATTTTGCCATTAGAGTGGCTACTGGTTGTACAAAACTTTTGGGAGTTGTAAATTGTCTCTTAAACCCTATTTTTGGGATCCCATGTACCAAACATCTATTTTAATGAAAATTAACCGTTAATGATCAAAATCTTTTAACCCTAACCTGAAAGTTAACTTTAGGAACACATTATTGTTCAAACGACTCGATTAGCAAGTCTTGCACTCTTTTAAAATACACAGTGTAACAGTCTTGGTTATCTAGGTCGTTACATAACCATAGTTCCTTTGAGAAACCTTGGCCGTGGTAGTCAAGCAGCCGCATATGTACACATCGCCACTTACGCTCTCCAACTGATGGTTGGTCCAACTTTTCTTTCCCTTTACCTGCTCCACATAGCACCCGTGAGCCAAGGCCCAGCAAGAAAACTTAAACATGCTCATAAGCAGTTAATAATACATTATCAAACCATAATAAGCATACCTAGCAGTAATAACCCTACTCATTCATGCATGTCATTCATATAATGACTACAACGTCACATGGGGCCAAATGCCCTAAGTAAATGATTAACTAAATCATATTAGGGCCCGTTTCCCAAGTACATGACTAATAAATAACACTAGGGCTTAACATCCTAGGATCTGGCATTAATAAGTCACCTTGGGGCCCATTGCCCTATCCTTTTAATAACCAGCCTTGGAACTGGCCTAGCGTACCTGGCGCTTTAGTTTTCCACGACCGTTGGGTCGGACAACCATATAACGCACTCCTAATTAGATTTGATCATATCGACCAGCGCTCAGTGCACTATTGTTTCCCTTAACTCATAACTCAATGCTTTACGATCAACGCTCAATGCTATTGCCATCCTTGACTGATAAGTCAATGCTTTTCTCTAGTGTATAATGCCAACAAGAATTTATCATACAACAAGTATCCATATACAGAGCATTCAACATGCTTAATCAATAATCATAGGCATAATCATGCACATTTACAAGGTCCAATGCCCAATCAAAACCATATTCAACGTTCAGACCAAGCCCTAATCATGTACATTACGTAATAGGTGCATATTTCTTACCTTAGGTCCAAGTGTAAAGTAAAATAAGAAAAACCTTCGAGCACGATCCTGATTTCGAGGCCCTAGTGATAACCTATTCACAAACAAGTATGGAATCCCATCAATAATCAGTAAATCAAGGCTTCCAGACCGAGTCCTAGTGTCTGGGATGTCAAATCCTACTAAACTGGGTAGTAGGATTGATCCCGAGCCCTTAGGATGGAGTTCCTGCACTCAAAACCTCCCTAAGGCCAAAAATCCCTTAAGCGTTGTGGCCCCAAGCTTTTGAGCCGCGGACCCGCCCAAGGCAGAGGCCCCAACCTCTTTTCTGCCTGCGCCTCGTACTGCGACCCAAATAGCCCAACAGGCAGCTGCTTCTTCTTCGTCAAGCTTGAGCCGAGGCACCCAAGAACAGGGTCGCGACTCGACCTTGAACTCAACCTTTTTTCCTCTATGTTTCTCATATAAAAACCCTCCATAAACCAATCCAAACATATCCTAATCTCGAAAACAAAGTTTCCAATAAACTCAATGGCCCAAAACCATCAAAACCCAAGTTTCAAACAATTCAAAAACTCATCAAAACATATAATTCCAATTCAAAACTTAAGGAAACGGAAACTCAGAAATTCAAATCTTAATTAGCTCAGATTAAGTCATTTTTCCACTAAATCCTTCGGTTATCAAGCTTCTAATCTTCACTAGAATCTTAATAACTCTAACATTGCTTGAATCCGAGCCCTAAAACTTGAGTTTCCTTCGAAAATGCAACGAACGGTAAAAATGAGAATGGGAGAATGAGAAAGTGTTTCGAACGTATATCTGTTTCTGTCAGGTTACTTCGAGCTCAAGTAACCTTATGTAAAACCCGAGGCTTGGGGTCCAAAAAATGTCCCTGGGGGCCAAATAGTCAAAATCCCTAGAATTCCCTCTTGATCTCACTAATTCCAATTATATCCTCAAATATTCATTCCCATTACCCAATATCCCAGTAATGTCCTAAATACCCCTTGACTCACCCCGAGTCAAGTATTGGTCCTGTTGTGACTTTCCCGCTAAATTTCTCTCTAAGATCGCCTCGTGCCGAGTAACCCAACTATATCCACATAATAATGCGGTCTCACACATATATCACATATATGCCAAATATACCCATAACAGGCCAAATTATGAAAATTGCCATTCTAAAAAGAAACGGGCCCACATGCATATTTAATACACCTAAACATACATATCAAGTCATATTATAATATAACTCACATAATCATGTAATGATACACATAATATCACAAACTAACATAATTTCCATAATTTGCCATCATGGCCCCCTAATCAAGGCCTTAAGCCTTGTTAGGTAATTTGGGACGTTACAGTTTCAAACTCAAAATGAATAGAAAAGCCGACCTAAGCGGAAAAATCAGGGTCTAACCCTAGTTCTGACTAATAACCTCGGCCGTGGTGGTCGAGCATGCCGCATATGTACACCCTGCCCCTGAAGCTCTCCAACTCATGGTTGGTCCAACTTTTCTTTTCCTTTACCTACACCATTTAGCACCCATGAGCCAAGGCTTATCAAGAAAACATAATCATACTCATAAGCATTAATTCATCATATCATAGAATTATAATCAGCATGCCTAGCAGTAATATCCCTACTCATGCATGCAATCATTCCAGATAAGTGACAATAAATCCACGCCACCCATTGCCTAATTCCCTGTATAACAAGCCTTAGGTCTGACCAAGCGTACCTGGCACTTATTATTTGAGGCGGTCATAGGATCGTTCAAGTGTATATCATGCTTCCAAGTTAGCTTAACCACATCGGCCGACGTTCAGCACACTATTGTAGCCCCCGTCTCATAAGTCAAGCCTTTAAATCCTCGACTTATAAGTCGAACCTTTAAACCCTCGACTTCTAAGTCAAGCCTTGTGAACCCTTGACTTATAAGCTGAGACTTGTAAACCCTTGACTTATAAGCCGAGCCTTGTATACCCTTGACTTATAAGCCGAGCCTTGTAAAACCCTCCACTTATAAGTCGAGCCTTGTAAACCCTCAACTTATAAATCGAGCCATTTAACCAGATATATCCTCGACTAATAAGTCGAACTTTTAATCAGATATCATAGATAGATCCTCAACTTATAAGCTGATATTTTCAGTCGAATATAATCGATAAACTCTCAACTTATAAACCGATCCTTTCAATCAGATTTCATAGATAACCCTCGATTTATAAGTCGAGCCTTTCGATCAGATATAACATACTACCCTCGACTTATAAGCCGAGTGTTTCAATCAGATATACAGATAAGCAGTCATTAATTAACATAGGTAAGCACAGTGCAATCAACATGTTTAACAAAACATTCTAAGCATGGTTATAACCATGTTCTATAACTAGGCCAAACCCTTAACACAGACCGGGTGCAGTTTTCTTACCTCAAGTCCTGAGTAATTAGTGTATGATGACCCCGAGTACGGACCTTTCCTCCTGAGCCTAATAGTTCACCCTAGTCACAACCATATCAAGGAATACCTATTAGGAAACGAACTAATAAAGGCTTCCGAATCGAGTCCTAGCCTTCGGGACTCTGAATTCTACTAACACGAGTAGTAGAACAATTCCCGTGCCCTTAGGTTTGGGTTTCTATAACCCAAAACCTGATTTCTAATTATTCCACAATTAGAGTCGCGGCGTGATAGGTATCATATGCCGTATCAAATTTAATTATATTTTTGTATTCACTTATACGAGCTATTTCAGTATATTGGTAAATAAGGGTCGAACCCACGAGGACTATGATCCAATTATTATTCAAAATAAGAACTAAACTGAAATTAGAAAGGGATTATAGTCTTAACAACTGAAAACATAGAATGAAATAAATACCAATTATTAAATAACTAAAGATATAATGATATTAAAAAAATAGTCAATAATTACTCTCCACCTTCGGCAATCAATCTATGACGAATAATATTCCCTATTCCCAATTAAACTATTAAACCCGCACATAACACTTAAGCAATCAATTATCCCAGTTTCCCTATTATACTTAATTAAAGCTATGCACTCTTAATAAAACCTTTTTACCCAGCAATAAACCCATTAAGCATGCGATCTATTTAACCTAGTAAAAGCATTACACACTATGGAAGCATGTTAATCTAGGCAACAAATTCATTAAGCATGCAATTCATTTAACATATGTTCTATTTTTCATCACAATCAAAATACTTGTCACAATATCCTAATTGTAATTTATCACTCTACTTAGAATCCTAAACTATTAGGTGAATATCAATCTTAAGATGATAGTAGAATAATGCAAAACCCTAATTAGCGGCCGTCTAAACAAGATTTTCCAAGATCCATGACATTCAAATAGAAAAATAGAAGCAATTTAATAAAAGGGAATAGAAGAAATAAAATTCATCAATGCATTCAAGATCTCATGTCTAGGGTTTTGAAATAACCCTCAAATATAAAGAAAACTACTCCATAATCATATTCATATTCATAAACATAAATATTCAATGAAAATAAAGAGTTTTGAGAAGAAAGAAACACTAGATTGAATAATGTAGATGATGATGTCTTTTCTCCTCCTCTGCTGCTCTAGCCTCTAAAATTTGCAATCCAAAGTCATTATAAAAGATAATCCTAACTCCTTTTATAGTCTTTTAAAAAATACATTAAAAATTCAAAAATTAAGGAAAAATCGATCGCCGGCCACGACCAGTGTTTCTTGACGGCCGCGACCCCTAGAAAATCAGGTTCCAACCGCGGCCTAGGACATTGCTGGCCATGGCCGCTGCGTTCTGTCCCCCAGGTCACGGCCTGAAATAAGACCAGCCGCTGCCGTAGCAATTTTTCTGTGTTTTTTTATTTTCTTCAGTTGCAGCCACTGACGGTATTTTAACCATAACTTCCTTGATATAACTCGGAATTGAATGATTAAAAAATCTATGGAAAGCTAAGAAAAAGATCTAAAACTTGTATTTATTGAAATATTTCCAAAAAAGTAATGGAAAATTATCAAAATTACGTGTGAAATTTTATACTTGTAATTTCGAGTTTAACCATTTGTTGTAAAACATCTCAAATTCATTCTTTATTATCCAAATGTCTTGAAAATCCTAAAAATGCAAAATGAACTAATTAAAAATATATAAATAATAATCAAGTTCATAATTATAGAAGAATAATGAATTAAAAATAGACAAATTTGGTACTTATCAAATTCCCCCACACTTGACATTTGCTTGTCCTCGAGCAAACAAAATAAAAACTAAACACATAAGCAATGGTTTTGTCGAAGGCGCTAGTTGTCTCAAAAATTGATCAAACAAATAAGTCATATGAAAAATTCGAATTCCACATTCCTTAGAATTTTAACTCAATGCCAGTTACCACTTAAATTTGATCCCTTATGATTATACACAATCAAACTTACCAAAACACAAACATTCGAATCAATTTATATATGCCATAGTATGTTTTAAAGTCTCTTGTATAGTAAATATTTTCATGAAAAGCATCCACTCCATAGACATTAACCAAATATTCTCCACTAATGTAAACATGCATAATCAAGAATCAAAAGGTCTTTAAAAGCTTGTAATGTAAGGCTAAGGTTTGAGGTAGATGAAAAATGAATATTTAAGCTTAAATCACACCATAGCCTGTAATTTTTTCTATTATCTAGATCTTCCCACAAAATTCCCATAAAATTCAAGAAAAAACGTAATATTTCCATGTTTTTTCTTTCCATATGGATCTTACTACTTCCCCCGCACGTATGCTTTTGCAATACTTTTTTTTTCATATTTCTCAGTGCATATTTTTTTTTCTATTTTTTTCTTTTCAATTCAACTTATTGGAAGAAATATTAGATCATATACTTTTACATTATAACTCAACCCACCAAATAAAACAGTCATACATAAAACTATGGTGTAATGGGTCACAAAAAAAGATAAAAATTATAAGCTGCAAAAGGTATAGATATTGGCTTATAAAAGAAAAAGATTAGTCATTATAGCTCAAAAATTGGAAAGTAGGATATTCAATTTCATAGGTAAGCTTGAAAGGCTCAAACAATTTAAAGAACATGCCTTAATCATCTTCCTAATCACGTGTACTTAGGATTTCACCTCAAACATTTAATCAATAGTTTCTAGAGTGGTCGAGACTATATATATAGATGATAGCATGCAGAAATATCTCCAAACAATAGTAAAAAAGTGAATCTAATTGTACACACATTATGTTTAAAAATATAAGATCAAGCTTAAGTAAAACCACACAAGAGTTAAGCACACAACTCATGGAGAATTCATCAATTTCCTAGGCATAGTCTCATCTCAATCAGAAGTTTTATCATTGACAGACACAACCATGCTTATGACAACCTAAAAAAAAAAACTAAAATCAACTAAATAACACAAACACAAATAACAACGAAAGAAGTGACAAATAAAAATAAAACAGGCAGTTTTCCCTTCCCCCACACTTAATTTAAGCATTGTCCTCAAGGCATATACTAAATAAAAAAAATCAATGCAAAATAAAAAGATAAGGGTAAGAAAATTCCCTCAAGTACGCTTTGTTTAACGTCGTTAGCTCGACTGAATGACGTGGTCATGATTGTCATGGGGGGTCATTTAATAGAACCTTCTTCCTCTTCTACTTATCAATAGAATTCAACAAATCAAACTCTATAACTTCACCATCAAATTTTATTGTAAGTACCCATGCTTTGACATCCATCTTTGTACTTGTAATCAGTAGGAATGGCCTCCCAAATTGAACTTGCATCAAAACATCTTCAACGACCCTTAGGGGATAAGCATTAGTGCGATCAACTAATCAAATAATAACACTCGTTTCTTTTAATAACCCTAGATTTAAAGAAGCAAAAATAGAATAAAATATAACATTAATGATCAAACCTGGTTTTACCGACAGTGTATGGATTTATAAACATCTCAAGGTCTTCACACTTGGGTAGCAAATTCCTTTGGAGAATAGAAGAAACATTCTCCCCCACACTTGTCTTTTTATCACCCTTCAGTTTCATTTTATTTGTGGACAAATCCTTAGGAAGCTTAGAATGTGGTGGTACTTGTTTAATTGTTTTAAGAAGCAAAATATTGATTTTAAGGATCACCTTATTTTCGCCCTCATTCTTAAATTTTGTCAATCTTCTCGAAAAAGGAGGAATAGGGACATACGATCTGACAATTGGTTTGTGTAGCATGTTCTGTGATGATGGACCAACTAACGTGAAAGTTTCGATCTCCGGTGGAGGAGATGCTTCTGGGGTTGAATTGTTGACTTCTTGAGTTGGAATTAGACAAATGTTTTGTCAAGATGAGGTGGTGTGTCAAGTTGTGTACCACTTTGAAGAGTTAGCGAACCATCATTCTCTATTGGAATACTCTCTAATTTTGTGGGAAATTCTCCAAAATTCTCAACCTCAAGATTATTCAATGATGTAGCAATTTGTCCCATAGTACTCTCCAAATTCTTGAGGGACGCTTCTGTACTCTGAAGAATAACTTGGGTTTGTATAGTTGAAGCCACCAAAGTTTTTAGCATATCTGAAATTGATGGTTCCTGATCTTGTGACATTCCTATAGGAGGTTGTTGAGGAAAAGGTCCATAGGCCTGCTCTGATATCCGTTGAAGTGGGAGATTGCTGACATTCATTGCATTGATGAGATCTCCAATTGATGGATCTGAATATTGTGGTGTGAACTCATTACATTTTGATTGAGAGTAGTAATTTAGGTCAACATATTGATTTCCACCATAGAAAGTATTATAATACTCCTCCCATTGTGAATTGTAATTGCTAGAATATAAGTCATATTTATTCATTTGAGGATCATAATAGTGTTGATAGTACATTGCCATGTCTCAAACCAAGTTCAATGCAAGCCTTAAAAACATCAACCACAACTAATAGACCAAGTTAGTAAAAAGAAAAAAAAAGAATAACAAATTAAATAAAATAGTCCCCAGCAACGGTGCCAAAAATTTCATGGGTGTTGTATGTTGTATCAAATTTAATTATATTTTTTTATTCACTTATACCAGCTACTTCAATATAGTGGTAAATAAGGGTCGAACCCACGAGGACTATGATCCAATTATTATTCAAAATAAGAAGTAAACTGAAATTAGAAAGGGATTTTAGTTTTAACAACTGAAAACATAGAATGAAATAAATATCAAAGATTAAATAATTAAGGATATAATGATATTAAAGAAATAGTCAAGAATCACTCTCCACCCTTGACAATCAATCTGTCAACAATGACGAATAATATTTATTATTCCCAATTAAACTATTGACCTCGCAGATAACACTTAGGCAGTCAATTATCCCAGTTTCCCTATTATACTTAATTAAAGCTAAGCACTCTTAATTAACCATTTTTACTCGGCAATAAACATGTTAAGCATGCTATATATTTAACCTAGTAAAAACATTGCACTATATGGAAATAGGTTATCTAGGCAACATATTCATTACGCATGCAATTCTTTTAACCTAGGTTTTATTTTTCATTACAATCAAAATACCCGTCACAATATCCTAATTGTAATTTATCATTATACTTAGAATCCTAAACTATTAGGTGAATAATAATCCTAAGATGATAGTAGAATAATGCAAAACCCTAATTAGTGGTCGTCTAAACAATATTTTACAAGATCCATGACGTTCAAATAGAAAAATAGAAGCAATTTAATATAAGGGAATAGAAGAAATAAAATTCATCAACGCATTCAAGATCTCATGTCCAGTGTTTTGAAATAACCCTCAAATATAATGAAAATTACTACATAATCATTCAAATAATTGAGTTACCTCTGATAGGATTCGAATTCAGTTATGCTCCTTAAGCTTAACAACTTCCAACTTGCCCCAAATATTCTTAAAAATTAAAATTCTCTTATAAACACCAAGAGAACATAGAAAGAGAGATAAAGAGAGAGAGAGAGAGAGAAATGAGAGAGGGAAGGAGAGTTCATGTGTTATTCTGATTAAACCCCTCAGTTTGGCATGTTTAACATAGTTGTAATGTCCCACGTCACTATGGATGCTTCCTGGAATGACGACTGGCCCTACAAACCAACACGAGTCTTTCCAGCGTGCTTTGTCCTCACTCGCACGCTTTCTGGGAAAACTTCCCCGGAGGTCACCCATCTTGAGATTGCTCCAGGTCAACCATGCTTAACTTTGGAGTTCTTAAGTGATGGGTTACCGAAAAGAAGAAGCATCTTGTCAGCATAGGTAGTACCCATCAATCCATTTAAGCCCTCTTCAACTATGTAGTCCCATACCTACACAGTCTTAGAATCATCACACTTGACCTTCCCCAGGCGGTGTGGGATTGCATAGCTTTTACCCGGTATTTCCCCATACGGATCACGGGATTCTGACTGTCACAACCCTTAAGAGTCCGACGAACCCGTCGACCACACTTCCGGCTGGGTCAAGGCTCTGATACCATTTGTAACACCCCACTTCACTATGGTTGGTTCCTAGAATGACGAGTGGCCATACAAACAAACACTAGTCTTTCCAGCGTGCTTTGTCCTCACTCGCACGCTTCCTGGGAAAACTACCCAAGAGGTCACGCATCTTGAGATTACTCTAGGTTATGCGTGCTTGACTTGGAGTAATCACAAGATGGGTGACCTCCTAGGAAGTTTTCCCAGGAAGCTTGCGAGTGAGGACAAAGCACCTTGGAAAGACTCGTGTTGGTTTGAAGGGCCAGTCGTCATTCCAGAAAGCAACCATAGTGACGTGGGGCCTTACAAATGGTCAGTATCCCGTGATCCGTAAGGGGAAAGATCGGGTAAAGCTGTGCAATCCCACATCGCCTGGGGAAGGTCAAGTGTGATGATTCTAAGACTGTGTAGGTATGGGACTACACAATTGAATAAGGCTTAAATGGATTGACGGGTACTACATATATCAACAAGATGCATCTTCTTTTCGGTAGCCCATCACTTGAGAACTCCAAAGTTAAGCGTGCTTGACCTGGAGTAATCTCAAGATGGGTGACCTCTTGGGAAGTTTTCCCACGAAGCGTGCGAGTGAGGATAAAGCATGCTGGAAAGACTCGTGTTGGTTTGTAGGGCCAATAGATTCCAAGAAGCAGCCATAGTGATGTGGGGCGTTACAATAGTGGCCTCAAAATGACCAAACTGCCCCTGCCAAGTAAGTACTTTCCTTTAAGCCCAAAGGGCAAAAATATCATTTATACTCCCATCTCACACTATACATATAAACCCAATTAATTCCACTAAACCCGTTATATCACTATTTTCCCCCAAAATATGACTCACACTCTAACGAATCCTGGTAACTCACAAAATTACCAAAATACCCATTGGCTCACCCTGAGACGAGTATAAGTCCCCCGTTGTGACTAAGATGCTATCTTGTTTGAAAGGACCTGTAACGACCCAAAATTTCTAATAAGACTTAGGGCCTTGATTAGTGTGCCAGGATTGCATAATTGGTTTATATGTATGTTTAATTGGTTAAATGCATGATTACGTGGCATGCATGATTAATATGATTATATGAGTATGTTATAAGCATGTTTATGAGTACTAAATATGCATGTGGGCCCTTTATAGCTTATAAGGGCATATTTGTAATTTTGGCCCATTGAGGGCATAAATGTGATTATATGTGATAAATTGTTGAGACCACATTATTATGTGGATATATTTGCAGTATATGGCTCGAGACGGTCCTAATGAGCGGATTAGCGAAATAGTCACAGCGGGGTTTAATACCCGGCTCGAGGGAGCCTAGGGGTATTTTTGGGAATTTTGAGAATATTTTGGGATATATTAAGTAATGAATAAGTATTTGGTAATTATTTGGACACAAAGGGATTAATTGGTAAATGCTAGGAACACTTGAGGAATTAGCGGGAATTGGGAAGAATGACCATTTTACCCTTAGGAACCATTAGAAGAATGAATAGTTTAAGGGGCAAAAGGGTCTTTTTGGGATAAGGATGCACTTAGAATAGACTTGGGGATATATCACAATAAACTAGAAGTCCCAAAATTCAAAAAAATGTTCTCTTCATCCCTCTAGAACTAAGAAGGAAAGTTGAAGGAGAATTCAAGGATTAAGTTGGATTTGGGCTGGTTCAAGCAGGGGAAAAGCTAAGTTAAAGACAATCAAAGGTTTCTAAGGAGTTTAGATCATCAATTCAGGTAAGATTCTGACCTTAATTTACTAAATTGAGTTGAGTTATAGTGAATCTTAGAACTTGTGTAAAATTCTGGGTTTTAATTGAATTTCGGTTTGTAATAAGAGTAAGGATTGATTATGGGCTATATATGATATTTAGACAAAAAGGATGGGGATTCTAGGCTTGAATCTAGGATTGGTTGCTGAATTGGGATGAGAATTTGGGGTTGGACTCATGGGAAAATGATGATCAAACCCATAAAATCTGGGTTCGTAGGGGCGCTCCGCGACCCACCTCTGGGGCGTCGCAGCCCACATGCCCAGATGGCCCTAGGTGGCTCTCTGACTTGAAGGCGCATCGCGACCCTAGGGGGCAAGTCGTGGCCTGCCTCCCCCTGAAGCTTAAGGATTGAGCCTCTGACTTTGGGGCACGTCGCGTCCCTTAGGGTCAGGTCAGGTCACGGCTCGCCTAGGGGTTTTTGCCTTAGGTTGGTGTCTAGAATTGGTGAGGCTCGGGGGTTCGAACCTAGGCGCTCGGGACAATTTCTAAAACCCAGTTTAGTACAAATTGAGGTTCCAAACGCTAGCTTTTTTCTCCTACGTATTTATTTGGATTAAAAGTTGATGATTACCCATTGGCCAATGTGACTAGGTTGATCGCCAAGGCTCAGGACTAAGGATCGTGCTCGGGATCGTTCTATATCTTCCACTCGGAATTCAAGGAAATAAAACTACACTCTTGTGCGGCTGTGTTGGGACTGAGATTCCCTGTATCTGAGTATATGTGTAGTATAAATGTGATATTGTTATGCGAAATATGAAATGATCGGCCTAAGAGAGTCGGGGCTGATACATGCGCACAGGACGCGGCTCAGCCACTGTGAGCCGGGGTCAGTTAGATAAACACTAGACTCGGCCTAAGCGAGCTAGAGTCAATTGAGTAAACAAGGGGCTCGACCTAAGGGCGCCGACCGTAAGCATTTGCATATTAATTGAGATCTATTGTTGAATGTACATGTTTATCGTTAATAGTTTGATGCCTATGCCTTGTTAAATTTCTGGATAATTGTCTTTTGATTGATTAGTTAGAATAAATGGTTGTGTATCTATTGTTATGGTTTTCTTGCTAGGCCTTGGCTCATGGGTGCTACGTGATGCAGGTAAAGGCAAGGGTAAGCTGGATCAACCATGAGTTGGAGAGCTTTGGGGGCGAGGTGTACATCGTCAGCTGCTCGTCCGCCACGACCAAGGAAAAGTACAGGGACAGTGCCTAAAATTTGTGTTTTTCCATTAGAGTGGCTACTGGTTGTATATAACTTTTGAGAATTGTAAATTTTTCTCTTAAACCCTATTTTTGGGATCCTATGTAGCAAACGTCTATTTTAATGAAAGTTAACCGTTTATGTTAAAAAAAATTAAACGTAACCTGGTAATTGACCTGAGGATCACTTTATTGTTCAAATGATTTGATTGGCAAGTCTTGCACTATTTTAAAATAGATAGTGTAACGGTCTTCATTATCCAGAGCGTTAGAACTTGGTATCAGAGCAATCTAGGTTTAAGGGTTCTTGAAGGCTAGCTGGACATGAACACGCACCGCTAAAGACAAGCTCATCTCAAGGTTTGGAAATTGTATATATGTGATTACAAGCTTAAGTGCTTGAATGAAATATAAATGCTTTACTCTGTATGACTAATAGGGAGGATGAGATACTGATAGGGCCTGGCCCTTGACTGTTGTGTGATGACAATGAGGTGTGCTTATTAGCATTGTTGTTGCATGTAAATGAATATTTGAATGGTTATCTGCATCTTGATTGCATGCGACTAGTTGAGTTTCATTGGTAGACTATAGAAAGATTGTTAACCTGTCATCATTGCCTGACTACTGAGTCATTGATTGTAGATAAACTTGGATAGCTATGCGTCCAAGGTGATCTATATGACTAGCCGGCACAAGGTCTAAGGCTAGAGATGATGATCAGGGCAAGAACCCTCCGCCAGTCCCTGAGGATTAGCAAGAGATACTTATAGATATGTAAGCCCAATTACAGAGTCAAGAAGAGCATATCTGCTGCTTGAGATAGCAGGCTTTGTCAGGGAATGCATCACCTATTGTGCCACTTGTTGTGGCACCAGTGGTACAGACACCTGAGGTTGGAATAGGTGGGAGCCACTGTATGAGCGGTTCAGGAGACCGCATCCTCCAACCTTTGAGGGAGGACCAGATCCACTGAAGTTCGAACAGTGGATGAGTATGATCACTTCTATTCTGGATTATAACGCCTTGGGTAGCCAAGACCGTTACATTGTGTGTTTATAAAGGTGCAAGACTTGCTAACCAAGTCAGTTAGTTAGAAACGTGTTATTGAAACTATAATTGTACTAGGGTTAAAATATTTTGGTCATAAAAGATACATTTTATTTAAATAAACATTTCATACATAGGATCCCAAAAGAAATAGAGTTTAAAGGACAATTTACAAAATTCCAGGATATATACAACTACTGACCACTCTAAGGGAAAAATAGACATTTAAGGTTCATCTGCTCCTGTCCATCCCTCGAACATGGCGGCTGATCAGCTGACCATGTACATTTAACCCCCAAGCTCTCCAACTCAGGACTGGTCCACCTTTCCCTTGCCTTTAACTGCACCACGTAGCACCCATGAGCCAAGACCCAGCAAGAAAAACCATAATGCATAGCATAAGCGACAATCAACATTCAAATAATTCACATATCACCAAACAGATACTCAGCAAGTCACATTGTTCACATAATCAACAATATCAATCTGCAAACCAATAACCAATCATCCAGACAATAAACATGCCATAATCATCAGATTCATAACAATAGACATATAACACACTATCCAGGGTCGACGCCCTTAAGTCGCACCCTCTAATTGTCCCACTGACTCCGGCTCGCTTAGGCCGAGCTCAGTGATAATAAACTTAACCTCAGCTACCAGGGGTCGAGCCGCGTCCTGTATGAAAACATAGATTCTGGCACTCTTAGGCCATTTATCACATGTCCCCATGGCATAATACCATCATATGACAACATATACAAGTATAGGGAACTCTTAATCCCAACATAACCATATAACCGGGTGCTATTTCTTACCTTTGATTCCGAGCGCTTTGGTTAATAGAAATGATCCTCGAGCATGATCTCGTCCGAGCCCTAGAGTATACCTACTCACAACCATAAAATAGAACCCTCATTTAATCTTAATTCCGTAACCCAACTTTGGGACCAATCCCAAGCCCTCGAGAAGCCCAATTCCACCAAACGGGGTGGTGGAATCGACCCCCGAGCCTCCAAGCAAAAACCCTAAGAAAAATACCCAAAACCCACTTTTGGAGGCAGGGTAGCGCTACAGTGCCACAAGGTGGGTGCTACAATTCTACAAATAGAGACAAATGCCCCCAGAAAACCAGGCATAGCGATGTAGCACTCCAAAGCTAGCGCTACAGCGATACAACCAGCACATGCAACCCTCTGGGTTTTTTCTTCGAATTTCCCCGAGCCAAAGCTCCATAAACCCACTCCAAACCTCATCTAAACTTAAAATTGAGCCTACCATCCACTACATCTCATCCAACATGACTAAACAACATCAAAACCTAGCCACATGCATCATCAAACATAGAAAACCAGAGTTGAGCTTAAAGCTCAAGAACTTCACCAGAAAACCCAGAAACTCAACTGATCAAAACCAAAAATTGTTACCTTTAATGGAGAATCCGACCCTAGGTTGCCCTCAGTGCCCTTCCAGCCTTTGGTTCCTCAAATCCCCAAGCTCAAGTCCCTTAATTTCCATCCAAAATTCAAATTCAAAAACAACTTCATCAAAGTTAGAAAATTCAGACCAAACTCTGTAAACTTTACCTTAATTGTACACTAACTCTAGCTGAACCTCCTAGCTTCACCAAGAACCAAATTCCCAAGCTCTAACCTAAACCTCCTTTGAGCTTAAAGCTTCAAAATCCAGAGGAAATGGTGAAAGGAGAGAAAATCGTGTGGGAGAGAGAGAGCGGTCTCTGTTTTTTTTCCTTCTTTCTTTCTTTCCTTCAGCTTCCAACTCTTTCTACATCTTCCACTAATCTTAAAAAGCAGAATAACACTTATCCCCTTTTAAACTCCAAAAGACCTTTTGCCCTCCCAAATATAACCAAGTCTTTAATCACTCTAAGGGCATTTTGGTCATTTGTTCCCAATTCCTTTTAATTCCTCAAGTGTCCCTAACATTTACCTCTTAAATCCCGTCATCTAATTAATCACCAATTATTTTCCCCAATGCCTAATAATCTCCAATATATTTCCCAAATTCCCAGAAATACCTCAGGCTCCCCCGAGCCGAGTATAAATCCCCACCATGACTATAACGCTAAACCACTTACCAGTATCGCCTTGAGCCATATGCTGCAAATACATCCACATAATAATATGGTCTTAAAAATTTATCACATATATTCACATTTATGCCCTCAACGGGCCAAAGTTACAGATATGCCCCTGAAATCTAAACAGGGCCTACATGCATACTAATATTCATAATCATGCAACTCATATATCCATATAACCATAAGCATGCTTATCACATAATCATGCATTTAATCATTTCAATCACGCATAAACCAATTATGCCCTCCCGGAAAACTAATCAAGGACCTTAAGCCTTATTAGTAATTTTGGGTCATTACAACTATCCCTTCCTACTGAGAATTTTGTCCTCAAAATTTACCTGAATAACTCGGGATACTGATCCCGCATCACTGACTCAAGCTCCCAGGTCGCCTCCTCGACCCTACTATTCCTCCATAATACCTTAACCAGAGGAATTGTCTTATTCCATTGGTCTTTATCCTTCTGATATAAAATTTGAACCGATCGTTCCTCATAAGACAAATCTGTCTACAATTCCAAGTCTTCTTACTTCAACACATGTGTCGTATCTGAGACGAACTTCCGGAGCATAGAAACATGAAATACATCATGAACTCTCGACAGCGACGGTGGCAAAGCTAACCTATAAGCCACCTGCTCGATCCTCTCCAGGATCTCAAAAGGACCAATGAATCTAGAGCTCAACTTGCCCTTCGTCCCAAACCTCCTCACCCCTCGCAGTGGTGAAACTCGTAGAAACACGAGGTCCCCAACCTAGAACTCCACGTCTCTACGCTTAGGATCAGCGTAGCTTTTCTGTGTGCTCTGTGAGGCGAGCATTCGAGCTCGGATCTTCTCATTAGTGTCACTGGTCTTCTGAACCATTTTCGGCCCCAAATACTTCCTCTCACCCAACTCATCCCAATGAATGGGTGATCTACATCTCCTCCCATATAACATCTCATATGGAGCCACTCCAATCGTTGATTGGTAACTGTTGTTGTATGAAAACTCAATCAACGGGAGACACTTACTCCACGATCCCTCAAAATCGATCACGCATGCTCTAAGCATATCCTACAACACTGGAATCGTCATCTCAGACTATCCATTAGTTTGAGGATGAAAGGTCATGCTGAACTTCAACTGAATCCCCATAGCCTTATGAAAACTACCCCAAAACTTGGAGGTAAATATAGGATCCTGGTCTGACACTATGGACTTCAGAACCCCATGGAGATGTACGATCTCCCTCACATACAACTCTGCATACTGATCCACTGTATAAGTCATCTTCACTGAAAGAAAATAAGCTGACTTGGTGTATCTATCCACTATCACCCTCACCGAGTCATGAAGCCCTACTGTCCTGGGTAAACCTCCCACAAAGTCCATCGTAATATCCTCCCATTTCCACTCGGGAATACCCAAAGGTTGAAGTAACCTGCTAGTCGCTGATGCTCAGCTTTCACCTGCTGACAGGTTAAACATCTGGCCACGTACTCCGCCACATCATTCTTCATTCCAGGCCACCAATACAACATCCATAGATTTTGATACATCTTCCTTGTACACAAATGAAGTGAGTATGGCGTAGTACACGATTCATCCAATATCTCACGTCTAATTCCCACACCAGTCGGAACACAAATCCGACCCTGATACTATAGCAGACCAACCTCAGAAATAGAATAGTCCTTAGCTACTCTCGCTAGGACATTCTCTCTAACCTTCTGTAATTGAGCATCTGCCAACTGACCTTCCGTAATCTGCTCTAGTAGGGTCGATTGTATAGTAATGTTGGCCAACCGACCCACCACCAACTCTATCCTTGCTCTAGACATCTCATCAGCCAACTCTCTCGATATTTGAACAGACCCGGGCCCCTCCAGCTCAATGCATCCGCCACTACATTAGCTTTCCTCGGATGGCAAAGAATATCACTATCATAGTCTTTTACCAACTCTATCCAATGCCTCTGCCTCATGTTTAGGTCATTCTGCGTGAAGAAGTACTTCAAACACTTATGATTGGTGTATATCTTGCACTTTTCCCCGTACAGATAATGCCGCCAAACCTTCAGTGCGAATACCACCGCTGCTAACTCCAAATCAAGGGTAGGATACCGCTGTTCATACTCCTTCAACTGTCATGACGCATAAGCTATAACCTTCTCGTTCTACATCAACACACAGCCCAAACCCAACCTTGATGCGTCGCAATAAACCAAAAACTTTCCTTCCTCCGAGGGAAGACTCAGCACAGGTGCAATAATAAGTCACCGCTTCAATTCTTGAAAACTGTTCTCACACTTGTATGACCAGACAAACCTCAAATTCTTCCGTGTCAATTCTGTCATAGGTGTCGCAATCTTCGAGAACCCTTCCACAAACTATCTATAGTAACCTGCTAACCCGAGGAAACTCTTAACCTCTGAGGCGTTCCTTGACCTCGGCCAATCTCTAACTGCCTCCACCTTAGATGGACCCACCTTAATCCCATCTTTACCAACAATATGTCCAAGGAATGTCACTTCTGGTGGCCAAAACTCACACTTCTTAAACGTGGTGTACAACTGGTGCTCTCTTAACCTCTGCAAGACTTGTCAAAGATGAAATTCATGCTTTGCCTCTGAACTGGAGTACACTAAAATGTCGTCGATGAAAACAATGAAGAACTGGTCCAAGAAGTCCTTGAACACGCTGTTCATTAAGTCCATGAAGGCTGCTGGGGAATTGGTCAAACCAAACGACATGACCAGAAATTCATAGTGTCCATACCTCGTTTGGAAGGTCATCTTGGGTATATCCTCGTCCTTGATCCTCAGCTGGGGATAAGCAGATCAAATATCAATCTTCGAGAATACCGTCTTTACCTGCAGCTGATCGAACAATTCGCCAATCCTTGGTAGCGGATACTTATTCTTGATAGTCAACTTGTTCAATTCCCTATGGTCTATACACATCCTCAGAGTCTCGTCCTTCTTCTTCACAAACAAAACTGGAGCACCCCATGGCGAGTAGCTCGGCCTGATGAACCCAAAATCCATAAGCTCCTGTAACTGTATCTTCAATTCCTTCAGTTTTGCCGGTGCCATTCTATATGGTGCCCTCGACACTGGCTCTATCCTCGGTGCCAACTCAATAACAAGCTGAATCTCCCTGTGTGGCGGCAACCCTGGTAAATCCTCAGGGAATACATCCAAGAATTCACGAACCAATCTAGTCTCCCCCAACCCTATTGGCAAAACCCTAGTGGCATCCACCACACTAGCCAGAAAGCCCATACATCCACCCTACAATAAGTCCCTGACTCTCAGCGCTGATATCATAGGTACGCGGGGTCCACATATCACACCCACGAAAACAAAAGGATCCTCTCCCTTTAGTTCGAAGGTCACAATCTTCTTCCTACAATCAATAGGAGCTTCGTATCTAACCAGCTAATCCATGCCCAAAATTATGTCAAAGTCCTCCATACCCAACTCAATCAAGTCTACTGATAACTCCCTGCCATCAACCATCACCGGCAGTGCTCTAATCCATCTCCTAGAAACTACCAGTTCCCCTGTAGGCAATATAGTCCCAAACCCCACAATCTTCCCTGCTTCCCCTTTCTTCACTATTGGGCAGTCCTTCTTGAGGTGTCCTACCACCCCGCACACATAACAGGAATTAGCTCGACATTCGCCCGGATGGCGTCTTCTGCACCTCGTGCACTCTAGATAGCTCATCCATGAATCACTGCCTCCCTGACGGCCACCCTGAGTACCCCGACCTCTCCTATCATGACTAGGAGTGGTTGAAGTATCAGGGGTCTTCCTCTTCTGATCACTGGGGATTCCACCCCTACCAGACCCAGAATATGGAGGCACCGCTCTGCAACCCTTTCGCCTTGCAGCACTTTCCCTCCAGATCTTGTTCTTCGCTTCCTCAGTGGTAAGAGCCTTCTCGACAGCCTGGGCCTAAGTTGTTCCCCCAGGTACTGTTATAATCCTTACATCTCGAGCTATCATAGCATTAAGCCCTCTGATAAATCTGTCTTGCCTAGCTGCATCAGTAGGCAAAAGATCCGGTGCAAACTTTGCAAATCTGTCGAACTTCAGGGCATATTCTATAACTGTCATGTTGCCCTGAACCAACCCCACAAATTCATTAACCTTTGCTGCCCTGATGGCAACTTTGTAATACTTCTAGCTGAACAAATCCTTGAATCCATCCCAACTTAAAGTAGTAACATCCATGTTCTGCGATGCCACCTCCCACCAAATGCGGGCATCCTCTCTCTGCATATATGCGGCACAGGCCACCCTGTCATGACCCTCTACCATCATGAAGTCAAGAATAGCAGAAATCATACTCATCCACTACTCGGCCTTTAGTGGATCTGGTCTTCCCTCAAAAGTTGGAGGGTGTTGTCTCCTGAACTGCTCATACAACAGCTCCCATATATTCCCAATCTCTAATGGCTGTATAATTGGTACCACTGCATGGGCACAATAGGGGCAGCACTCCCTGACGGAGCCAGCTATCTTAGAAGTCGGATCTGTTCATCTTGGCTATGAAGTCGGGCTTGCTTATCTGCCATAACCTGCTGCAAGTTCTCAGGGATTGGCGGAGGGTTCTGGCCCTGGTCATCATCCCTTGCCTCAGACGTAGTGCTGGTAAGTCGTACAAATCGTCTTGGACGCATAGCTATCCAAGTTAATCTGCAATCAGTGACTCGTCAATCAGACTACGATGAAAGGGTAATAATCATTCCATAATCCACCATTGGAACACAACCATTCACAAGCAATCAAGATATAACAGTTTATTCAAATATTCATCCACATGCATAGCAATGCTAATAAGCATGCCTCAATATCATAGCATAGCAGTCAAGGGCCAGGCCCTATCAGTATCTCATGCTCCCTATTAATCAAACAGATGTCAACATTAATATTTCTTTCCAGTCATTTAAGCATATTAACATGTATACACAATTACCAAACCCTGAGTCAAGCTTGTCTTTAGCAGCGAATGTACATGTCCAGCCAGTCTTTAGGAACCCTTAAACATAGGACGCTCTGATACTAAGTTGTAACGCCTTGGGTAGCCAAGACCGTTACACTGTGTGTTTAAAAATTTGCAAGTCTTTCTAATCAAGTCTTTTAGTTAGAAACGTGTTACTGAAACTATAATTGAACCAGGGTTAAAAGATTTTGGTCATAAAAGATACATTTTATTTAAATAAACATTTCATACATGGGATCCCAAAATAAATAGAGTTTAATGGACAGTTTACAAAATTCCAAGATATATACAACTACTGGCCACTCTAAGGGGAAAATAGACATTTAAAGTTCTTCTACTCCTGTCCATCCATCGACCATGGCGGCCTATCAGCTGACCATGTACATTTAGCCCCCGAGCTCTCGAACTCAGGACTGGTCCACCTTGCCCTTGCCTTTACCTGCACCACGTAGCACCCGTGAGCCAAGGCCCAACAAGAAAAACCATAATGCATAGCATAAGCGACAATCAACAATCAAATAATTCACAGATCACCAAACAGATACTCAGCAAGTCACATTGTTCACATAATCAACGATATCAATCTGCAAACCAATAACCAATCATCTAGATAATAAACATACCATAATCATCAGATTCATAACAATAGACATATAACGCACTATCCAGGGTCGACGCCCTTAGGTCGGACCCTCTGATTGTCCCACTGACTCCGGCTCGCTTAGGCCGAGCTCAGTGATTATATACTTAACCTCAGCTACTAGTGGCCGAGCCGCGTCCTGTGCGCAAATATAGATTCTGACACTCTTAGGTTATTTATCTCATGTACCCATGGCATAATACCATCATATGGCATCACATACAAGTATAAGGAACTCTTAGTCCCAACATAACCAGTTTCTTACCTTTGATTCTGAGCGCTTTGGTTAATAGAAATGATCCTCGAGCACGATCCCGTCCGAGACCTAGCGTACACCTAGTCACAATCATAAAATAGAACCCTCATTAAATCTTAATTCCATAACCCAACTTCGGGACCAATCCCAAGTCCTCGAGAAGCCCAATTCCACCAAACGGGGTGGTGGAATCAACCCTCGAGCCTCCAAGCAAAAACCCTAAGAAAAATACCAAAAAACCCACTTATGGAGGTAGAGTAGCACTACAATGCCACAAGGTGGGCGCTACATCACTACAAACAGAGACAAACGCCCCCCATAAAACTAGGCATAGTGCTGTAGTGCTCCAAAGCAAGCGCTACAGCGCTACAAACAACACATGCAACCATCTAGGTTTTTCCTACGAATTTCCTCGAGCCAAAGCTCCATAAACCCACTCCAAACCTCAACTAAACTTCAAATTGAGCCTACCATCCACTACATCTCATCCAACATGACCCAACAATATCAAAACCTAGCCACATGCATCATCAAACACAGAAAACCAGAGTTGAGCTTAAAGCTCAAGAACTTCACCAGAAAACCCAGAAACTCAACTGATCAAAACCAGAAATTGTTACCTTTAATGGATAATCCAGCCCTAGGTTACCCTCAGTTCCCTTCCAGCCTTTGGTTCCTCAAATCCCCAAGCTCAAGTCCCTTAATTTCCATCCAAAATTCAAATTCAGAAACAACTTCATCAAAGTTAGAAAATCCAGACCAAACTCTGTAAACTTTACCTTAATTGTACACTAACTCTAGCTGAACCTCCTAGCTTCACCAAGAACCAAAGTCCCAAGCTCTAACCTAAACCTCCTTTGAGCTTACAACTTCAAAATCCAGAGGAAATGGTGAAAGGAGAGAAAATCGTGTGGGAGAGAGAGAGCGGTCTCTGTTATTTTTTTTTTTCCTTCTTTCTTTCTTTCCTTCAGCTTCCAACTCTTTCTACAACTTCCACTAAGCCTAAAAAGTAGAATAACACTTATCCCCTTTTAAACTCCAAAAGACTATTTTGCCCTCCCAAATATAACTAAGTCTTTAATCACTCTAAGGGCATTTCAGTCATTTGTTCCCAATTCCTTTTAATTCCTCAAGTGTCCCTAACGTTTACCTCTTAAATCCCATCATCTAATTAATCACCAATTATTTTCCCCAATGCCTAATAATCTCCAATATATTTCCCAAATTCCCAGAAATACCCCAGGCTCCCCCGAGTCGGGTATAAATCCCCACCGTGGCTTTAACGCTAAACCCCTTACCAGGATCGCCTAGAGCCATATTCTGCAAATACATCCACATAATAATGTGGTCTTAACAATTTATCACGTATATTCGCGTTTATGCCCTCAACGGGCCAAAGTTACAGATATGCCCCTAAAATCTAAACAGGGCCTACATGCATACTAATATTCATAATCATGCACCTCACATATCCATATAACCATATAAGCATGCTTATCACATAATCATGCATTTGATCATTTAAATCACGCATAAACCAATTATGCCCTCCCGACACACTAATTAAGGCCCTTAAGCCTTATTAGTAATTTTGGGTCGTTACATGGATTTTATGAGGGTGGGAGGTAATGACAGGGTGGCTTGTGCTGCCTATATTCTTAGAGAGGATGCTCGTATTTGGTGGGAGGTGGTATCACAGACCAGGGATGTTTCTACTCCGAGTTAGGATGGGTTCAGAGATCTGTTCAGCTAAAAATACTATAACATTGTCGTCAGGGTTGCGAAGGTGAATGAGTTTGTGGGGTTGGTGTTGGGCAACATGAAATTCACCGAGTATGCCCTAATGTTTGACAGGCTTGCGAAGTTTGCACCAGATTTAGTGCCTATAGATGCAGCCAGACATGATAGATTTATTCATGGGCTTAATGCTATGATAGCTCGAGATGTGAGAATTACACCAGTACTTGGGGGAACGACTTATGCCCAGGCTGTTGAGAAGGCTCTTACCATGGAAGAGGCAGAGAATAATATTTGGAGGGAGAACGCTGCGAGACAAGAGGTTCGTAGGGCAATGCCTCCATACATAGGGTCTAGTAGGGAAAGAGGCCCTAGTGATCTAAAGAGAAAGACCCCTAACACTTCGACCATTGTTGGTCCTGATAGGAGGGGTCGGGATGCTCAGGGTGGCTGCCAAGGAGGCAGTGAGATATGGAGAAGTTACCCAGAGTGCACGAGGAGCAAAAGGCGCCATCCGGGAAAATGTCGTGCAAAGGCTTGTTATCTGTGCGGGGTGGTGGGACACCTTAAGAAAGACTGCACAACAGTGAAGAATGAGGAACCAGGGAGGTGGAAAGCTTGAATCCAACCCGAGAGTTCACCTTGACACAGGAAGAGGTTGAGGCTAGTCCCTCGGTAGTGACAGGTCAACTTTCTAGCGCTGACTCTTCTTTTACTATATTGATTGACTCTGGTGCTACATATTTGTTTATTTCTAGTAAGGTAATTGATAGATTGTGTAGACCTAGTGAGTATTATACTGCGGGGTTTGGGACTATACTGCCTACAGGGGAACTGGTAGTTGCTAAGAGATGGATTAGAGCACTGGCAGTGATGTCAGATAGTAGGGAACTATCAGTAGACTTGATCGAGTTGAGTATGGAAGATTTTGATATGATTCTAGGGATGGATTGGCTAGTCAGATATGGGGCTGCCATTGATTGTAGGAAGAAGATGGTGACTTTTGAACATGAGGGAGAGGATCCCTTTGTTTTTTTGGGTACTGTGCATGGACCTCGCATACCCATGATATCTGCACTGAGGGCTAGGGATCTGTTGCAAGGAGGTTGTATAGGTTTCCTAGCCAGTGTGGTGGATACCACCAGGGTGATGCCATTAGGGTCGAAAGAGACCAAGTTGGTACGCCAGTTCTTATATGTGTTTCCTCAGGATTTACCAGGATTGTCGCTGCACAGGGAGATTCAGTTTTTCATTTAGTTAGCGCCAGGGACTGAACCAGTGTCGAGGGCACCATATAGGATGGCTCTGACAGAATTGAAAGAATATAAGATACAACTGCATGAGCTTCTTGATTTGGGGTTTATCAGGCCTAGTTACTCGCCATGGGGAGCTCCGGTTTTGTTTGTGAAGAAGTACGAGACTTTGAGAATGTGTATAGACTACAGGGAGTTGAACAAGTTGACCATTAAGAACAAATACCCCTTACCAAGTATTGGTTACTTGTTTGATCAGCTGCAGGGAAAGATAGTGTTCTCAAAGATTGATCTTCGATCTGGTTATCACCAGATGAGGATAAAGGACGAGGATATACCGAAGATGGCCTTTCAAACGAGGTATGGACATTATGAATTCTTGGTCATGTCGTTTGGTTTGACCAATGCCCCAGCAACATTCATGGACTTGATGAACAGGGTGTTCAAGGACTTCATAGACCAGTTTGTGATTGTCTTCATCGACGGCATCTTAGTTTACTCCAGTACAGAGGCAAAGCATGAAAAACATCTCCAACAGGTCTTGCAGAGATTGAGGGACCATCGGTTTTATGAAAATTTTAAGAAGTGTGAGTTCTGGCTACCAGAAGTGACATTCCTTGGACACATTGTTGGTGAAGATGGGATCAAGGTGGATCCAGATAAGGTGGAGGCAGTGAGAGATTGGCCGAGGCCAAGGAAGGCCTCAGAGGTTAGGAGCTTCCTTGGATTAGCAAGATATTACAAACGGTTTCTGAAAGGGTTCTCGAAGATTGCTGCATCGATGACATAATTGACACTGAAGAATCTGAAGTTCGTCTGGTTAGACAAGTGTGAGAATAACTTCCAGGAATTGAAGTGACGGCTGAATACTACTCCGTTGTTGAGTCTTCCTTAAAAGGGAGGGAAGTTTGTGGTATATTTTGATACATCGAGGTTGGGATTGGGATGTGTGTAATGAGAAGGTTATCGCTTATGCATCACGACAGTTGAAGGAGTTTGAGCAGTGGTATCCTACCCATGACTTGGAGTTGGCAGTGGTGGTATTCACACTAAAATTTTGGCGACATTATTTGTATGGGGAGAAGTGCGAGATATAAACTAATCATAAAAGCTTGAAGTATTTCTTCAACTAGAAGAATTTTAATATCAGGTAGAGCATTGGCTGGAATTGGTGAAGGACTATGATTGTTAAATCCTTTTCCACCCAGGGAAAGCCAACGTAGTGGCAGATGCGTTGAGCCAGAGGGGCTCGGGGCAGTTTTTTAGCTCTACACAGATACCAAAGGAGTTAGCGGAGGAGATGACTAGAGCAAAGATAGAGTTTGTTGTGGGCCGGTTGGCCAATATTACCTTGCAGTGTGCCCTCCTAGAGAGGATAAGAGAGGGTTAGATGGTTGATTCATCATTGGAGGAGGTTAAAGGGAATGTCTTAGCTGGCGTGGCTAAGGACTATTCCATTTTAGAGACTAGTTTGCTACGATATAAGGATTGGATCTGTGTTCCAATGGATATGGGTATTAGGCAAGAGATACTTGATGAATCCCATACCACACCGTACTCACTTCATCCAGGCATCACAAAGATGTATTAGGATCTACGGACGTTATATTGGTGGTCTGGGATTAAGAAGGATGTGGTGGAGTACGTGGCCAAGTGTTTGACCTGTCAGCGGGTGAAGGTTAAGCATCAGCGATCAGCGGGGTTGCTACAACCTTTGGGTATTCCCGAGTGGAAATTGGAGGATATTACCATGGATTTTGTGGGAGGTTTACCTAGGACATTGGGGTTACATGACTCAGTGTGGGTGATAGTAGACAGATACACCAAGTCAGCTCACTTTCTGCTACTTAAGACAACCTATATTGTGGATTAGTACGTGGAGCTGTACGTGAGGGAGATTGTACGTATCCATGGGGTTCCCAAGTCTATAGTATCAGATCGGGATCCTATATTCACCTCCAAGTTTTGGGGTGGATTGTAGAAGGCTATGGGAACTCAGCTAAAGTTCAGTCAAACTTTCATCCTTAGACTGATGGACAGTCTGAGAGGATGATTCAGGTTTTGGAGGACATGCTCAGGGCGTGTGTTATATACTTTGAGGGGTCTTGGAGTAAGTATCTCCCATTGATTGAGTTTTCATACAATAACAGTTATTAATCCACAATTGGAGTGGCTCCATACGAGATGTTATATGGGAGGAGGTGTAGATCACCCATTCATTGGGATGAGATGGGTGAGAGGAAGTGTTTGGGACCCGAGATGGTTCAGAAGACTAATGAGGCTATTGAGAAGATCCGAGCTTGAATGCTCGCCTTGCTGAGCAGATCGAAAAGCTACGCGGATCCTAAGCGTAGGGACAGGGAGTTCCAGGTAGGGGACCATGTGTTTCTGCGAGTCTCACCACTGCGGGGGGTGAGAAGGTTTGGGAAAAAAGGAAAGTTGAGCCCTAGATTCATAAGACCTTTTGAGATCCTGGAGAGGATCGGACTAGTGGCCTACAGGTTGGCTCTACCACCGTTTTTGTTTGAAGTTCATGACGTATTCCACATTTCTATGCTTTGGAAGTACGTCTCAGATACGACTCATGTGTTGAAGTATGAGGACTTGGAATTGCGGATATATTTTTCTTATGAAGAGCGATCGGTTCAGGACTTAGACAGGAAAGACAAGGTTCTACTGTTAGGAATGAGTTTCCTAATGAGCAGCGAAAAGGTGGTGGGTTGGCCCAGTGTACAAATTTTTTTTTTGTAACACATTTAAACTACCTTTAAATATGTGGATCCATTAATATACATACATTAATCATAAGCAAGAATATAAAACATACCTCTTGATTCCTATCAAGTGTCCTTGCTATCTTTTTTAATTTGAACGAACTTCCTATCCAAGGTGCTCCCAGATACTCACACCAAGATCTTCCACAACGTTCTCTACACCTCAAGAAGTGTGTGGGCACTTAGAGAATAAAGGATAGTTAATTTCTGATTCTACTTGATGTACTCAACACATGAGATCAAGAAAATAGGCCTGAGATTAGTTTTGTATCTTTTTCAGGGACAGATAGAAAAGTATCGTTCTTTTCACAAAGCGAATAATATAGTCATTTGTTTATTTTATGATAAGTCTAACTTAAAAAGAAAATATTCAAATTTAAAAAATAAATCTGTAACAAATTTATAATTTATCTTTTAATTAATTAATTATCTTATTAATGAAAATATCCAAAAACTAATTTTTGATTTTTCCATTAATTAATTAAATAAATAAAATTGAAAAATCTATGCTTGAAAATATGTACAATACACGCCACACACAGTCTATGGAGTGTGTGTGGTTGTGTACCACCCTATATTTTAGGGATATTTTATTTTTCCATAATTATTTAATTATTTATTCAAACTACCTTGTCAGATAAAAATTCAACAACCTGATAAATAATTCAAATTTGAATTAAATATCTTTTTAACTAATTATCAAATACAATTAATTATTTGAATAAATATCAATCTTTTAAATTCAAATTCAATTTGAACTTATCAGATTATTATCTCCCACTCAAATAAATATATTTAATTAATTCTACCAATTAATAAAAAACAATAATAATTTCGAAATTAAATATTAATTTATTACAATTTCAAAAATTATAATTAATTAATAATTTCGAAAATAAATTTAATTATTTAACTTAATTTCAAAAATTACATAATAAATAAATATTAACTAATTTTGTTAATTACAACTAATTTGTAATTAATTAATTAATCATGATTATTACATAATTGCATATTTGGCCTGAAGAACAAATTTCTTCTTAAATATTTTTTTCAACCATTTTTCCCTTATATCAACTCTTGCCTTGAATAGTGTTGATAGAGCCGTTGTGGGGACATATGGACCTATAATTCCAAGCTCCAATAAATTTGAGATTATTAATTAAACTCTTTAATTAAATAATCTTAATTTATTAATCTCATTATTGTTCCACTATAAATATGAGACTGCACTCTTGTAATTATAAACATTTCATTTACTGAGTACTTTATATTGATAAAGCGTCCATTGATATAATCATTGCATACAAATTAACCCTCTAATAATGGTTCATAATTAACCGGGAATAAAATTACTGTTTTACCCTTTTAATTATATCTTGTTTCCTTAAGTGCCATTGACTTTACTAGTGAAGGTTAATTCATAACTAAATTATGAATTTGAGCTCAATAACCTTTCAGTCCCAAAAGTCAACCCTTAAGAGAACCATTATTCAATCTCTTGCGATAAGGTATAGATTCCATATCTGTATCTATGTCCCCAACCATTTACATTAATGAGTTCCCAAAACAAAAGTTTCTAGCCTGATCATTCTGACAGACCCAAACAAGTGAATCAAGGAACTCATATAACATAAACAGGAGTTCATAGTAACTTCAGGATTAAGATCTATTTGTATATGATCATCAGTTGATATATTTAATTAATATTTTGAAACAATATTTAACTAAGTATTAATAAACATATATGGTCCAGTTCTATATATTCTCTAATATATAAAGTACCTCCACTAAAGTGTCCTACTACACTAGTGATCCGAATCTAGATCACATGTATTCATAATACTAGTGGACCGTACTTGTAGTAATTAATCTAAAGATTCCATAACTTTATTTTACTGCGAACTATTCAAGTTCATTTATCTCAAACACAATCCTCCCGTACCAATACGTGGTTGAGATCACATATATGAACTTAGGAATTTTTCTGATATTTACTTAATATTATCATAGAATAATATAGTCCATTAAATATATGCATAACAGATTCGATTTATTTATTCATTTCTTAAAACAATGTCTACTACATATGCTTTCAGGGCACAATTCCCAACATCTACGGAGCAAGACGATTCCTATAGTCAAAGTATTGTGGAGGAATAGTAGGGTCGAAGAAGCAACCTGGGAGCTTGAGTCATCAATGCGGGATCAGTATCCCGAGTTATTCCGGTAAAATTCCGAGGACAAAATTCTCAATTGGAGGGGATAGTTGTAATGACCCAAAATTGCTAATAGGGCTTAGGGCCTTGATTAGTGTGCCGGAAGGGCATAATTGATTTATATGTATCTTTAATTGGTTAAATGCATGATTACGTGGCATGCATGATTAATATGATTATATGAGTATGTTATAAGCATGTTTATGAGTACTAAATATCCATGTGGGCCCTTTATAGCTTATATGGGCATATTTGTAATTATGGTCCGTTGATGGCATAAACGTGATAAATTGTTGAGACCACATTATTATGTGGATATATTTGCAGTATATGGCTCGAGACGATCCTATTGAACGGATTAGCAAAATAGTCACAATGGGGTTTAATACCCGGATCGAGGGAGCTTGGGGGTATTTTTGGGAATTTTGAGAATATTTTAGGATATATTAAGTAATGAATGAGTATTTAGTAATTATTTGGAATTAATGAGATTAATTGGTAAATGCTAGGAACACTTGAGGAATTAGCGGGAATTGGGAAGAATGGCCATTTTACCCTTAGGAACCATTAGAAGATTGAATAATTTAAGGGGAAAAGGGGACTTTTTGGGATAAGGATGTACTTAGACTCAAATTGGAGACATATCAGAATAAACTAGAAGTCCCAAAATTTAAAAAAAAAAACGTTCTCTTCATCCCTCTAGAACTAAGAAGGAAAGTTGAAGGAGAATTCAAGGATAAAGCTGGATTTGGGATGTTTCAAGCTGAGGAAAAGCTAAGTTAAAGACGATCAAAAGTTTATGAGGAGTTTAGATCATCAATTCAGGTATTATTCCAACCTTAATTTACTGAATTGAGCTGAGTTATAGTGAATCTTAGAACTTGTGTAAAATTCTGGGTTTTGATTGAATTTGGGTTTGTAATAAGAGTAAGGATTGATTATGGGCTAGATATGATATTTAGACAAAAATGATGGGGATTCTAGGCTTGAATCTGGGATTGGTTGCTGAATTGGGATGAGAATTTGGGGTTGGACTCGTGGGAAAATGATGAGCAAACCCATAAAATCTGGGTTTGTAGGGGTGCTCCGCGACCCACCTCTGGGGCGTTGCAGCCCACATGCCCAGATGGCCCTGGGTGGCTCTCTAACTTGAAGGCACATCATGACCCTAGGGGGCAAGTCGCAGCCTTCCTTCCCCTGAAGCTTGAGGATTGAGCCTCTGACTTGGGGTCGCGCTGTGACCCTTAGGGTTAGGTCGCAGCCCGTCTAGGGGTTTTTGCCTTAGGTTGGTTTCTAGAATTGGTGAGGATTGGGGTTTTGAACCTAGGTGCTTGAAACAATTTCTACTAACCGGTTTAGTAGAAATCGAGGTCCCGAAGGCTAGTTTTCATCTCCTAAGTATTTATTTTGATTAGAAGTTGATGATTACCCATTGTCCACTGTGACTAGGTTTATCGCAAAGGCTCAGGACTGAGGATCGTGCTCGGGACCGTTCTGTATCTTCCACTTGGAATTCAAGGTAAGAAAATTTCACCCTTATGTGGCTGTGTTGGGACTAAGATTCCCTGTATCTGAGTATATGTGTTGTATAACTATGATATTGTTATGCGAAATATGAAATGATCGACCTAAGAGAGTCGGGGCTAATACATGCGCACATGACGTGGCTCGGCCACTGTGAGCTGGGGTTAGCTAGATAAACACTGGACTCGGCCTAAGCGAGCTGGAGCCAGTTGAGTACACAGAGGGCTTGGCCTAAGGGCACTGACCTTGAGCATTTGCATATTGATTGAGATCTATTGTTGAATGTACATGTTTACCATTAATAGTTTGATGCTTATGACTTGTTGAATTTCTAGATAATTGTCTTTTGATTGATTAGTTGCAATAACTGGTTGTGTATATGCTATTATGGTTTTCCTTCTAGGCCTTGGCTCACGGGTGCTACATGGTGCAGGTAAAGGCCAGTGTAAGCTGGATCAACAATGAGTTGGAGAGCTCTGGGGCCAAGGTGTACATCATCAGCTGCTCGTCCGCCACGACTGAGGGAAAGTACAGGGACAGAGCCTAAAATTTGTGTTTTGCCGTTAGAGTGGCTACTGGTTGTATATAACTTTTGAGAATTGTAAATTTGTCTCTTAAACCATGTTTTTGGGATCCCATGTACCAAACATCGATTTTAATGAAAATTAACCGTTTATGTTCAAAATCTTTTAAACCTAACCTGGTAATTGACCTTAGGATCACATTACTGCTCAAATGACATGATTAGCAAGTCTTGAAATATTTTAAAATACACAGTGTAACGGTCTTGGTTATTATCCAGGGCGTTGCAGGACCGAATCATGCCAAATATCTCAAAAATATCCATATAATAATGTGGTCTCAATCATATAATCACAATTAGACCCTCAACGAGTCAAAATTACAAATATGCCCCTTTAAATAAAAGCGGGTCTCTATTTCGCATATTTAATACACTTTAGAATGCACAATCTGTCCTATAATAATATAACTCATGCAATTCACATAATCACATAAATATTCAATTAATTCACATATAAGCACATAATATTCCAATAATGCTCTCTTGGACCCCTTATTAAGGCACTAAGCCTTATTAGGAATTTTGGGAAGTTACAACTATCCCCTCCTTAAAGAAATTTCGCCCTCGAAATTTACCTAAACAGCTCGAGATAGTGATCCCACATATCTGACTCTAATTCCCAGGTCGCTTCATCGACCTTGTTGTTCCTCCGTAATACATTAACCAAATGTATGATTTTGTTCCTCAATACTTTGTCTTTCCTATCCAAGAGCTGAACTGGTTGCTCATTATAGGACAAATTTGTCTATAGTTCTAGATCCTCGTAACTCAACACAACGTTTGACACATATTTTTGAAGCATCGACATATGGAATATGTTATGAACCCCTGACAGCGATGGGGATAAATCCAACCTATAGGCTACCTTACCAATCCTTTCCAGGATCTCAAAAGGTCCCACAAACCTAGGGCTCAGCTTGCCCTTCTTCCCAAACCGCTTCACCCCTCTCAATGGTGAAACACGGAGGAAAACACAGTCCCGAGCCTGGAACTCTATGTATCTATGCTTGGGATCAGCGTACCTCTTCTGCCTACTCCGAGAAGCGAGCATCCGAGCTCTAATATTCTCAATAGCCTCATTGGTCCTCTGAACTGCTTCAGGACCCAAATACTTCCTCTCACCCATTTCATCCCAATGGATGGGCAATCTGCATTTCCTACCATACATCATTTCAAAAGGAGCCACTCCAATAGTCGATCGGTAGCTGTTGTTGTAGGAAAATTCAATCAATGGAAAATACTTAATCCAGAACCCTTCAAATTCCAACACACATGCTCGCAGCATGTCCTCTAATATCTTTATCATCCTCTCAGATTGTCAATCTATTTGAGGATGATAGGCGGTACTGAACTTCAGTTGTGTACCCATAGCCTTCTGCAGACTCCCCCAAAACTTGGAAGTAAAGATGGGATCTCGATCTGACACAATGGACCTAGGAGTCCCATGAAGGCGTATTATCTCTCTCACATAAAGATCAGCGTACTGATCCATCGTAAAGTTCATCCTCACTGGCAAGAAATGGGATGATTTGTTATACAGATCCACAATCACCCAAACGGAGTCATGCTAACCCATGGTCCTAGGTAATCCTACTACAAAGTCCATAGTAATGTCCTCCCATTTCTACTCAGGGATACCACTGTAACAGCCCTGCTGGTCTCTAGTGTTCATCTTTCACCTGCTAACACGTTAGGCACTTAGTTGTTGGAAATTACTTATACAGGATCTTATTTATTTTCATGTAAATCAAATATTAAACAAATTAATATAAGAAAACCTAGAACATGTTTCTATAATTTAATTTAAACAAAGATAATGATAAGAACACGTACATTCAAGCAGGGGAATGAATAAGTCACTCCTTCAGTTTCTCTAACCCTTGAATCCTTTCTGTCGCAGGGTATCACCAAGAAACTGAACCAATCTTCAAATTTCTTCATAGTCTTCCACAATATCCTTAGAATAACCTAGACTAGAGTGGTCAATTCTCAACACATGAGATAGATACAAAGAGAAGAAGAGAAGAGAATATAGAGGCTTAGAAAATGAATTTTGTTGTAGAGAGAGTCTAAAACCCTAAAGCATCAAAACTAGATCTTCTGATCATCTGTTTTCAACTCTCACTTCGCATTCCTTTTAAAGGCTCAATTAGGTCACTTATTTAATTAAAAAATCAATAAAATATTAGGTAACTACATCCCTTAGTGTAGAGTCCCAGAATGTTTACTTAGCTAGCTAGATAGTTAGTAGTGGTTTATAGTATTTTAGATTTAGTGGATTTTTGTTCAAACTGGGACTTAGTAGGACACTCATAGCAATAGTTATGGATTTTATAAGTTTGACCTATAGTTTAGAAATATTAATTATAACATAAGGTTTGATTAATATTTTTGGCAATATAAATGTTTTAATTATAATCTAAGGTTTCGATAGAACCATTAAGAGCATGACACTTGTCATAATCATATTTATTTAAGGATTTAATTATAAGAAAGTTCTAGAAACTCTAGAATCTTCCAGAACCATTAAGAGCATGACATTTGTCACAATCTTATTTTATTGAGGATTTAAGCATTTTAAATGGATAATTCAATATAGAAGTTTCTAGAAGCTCTAGACCCTTCCAAAACTTGCTGGAATCACGTATTACTCAGTCAAACCTGATTAATCAACTCTAATTATCCTAATTCGTGCAAAAACGCGTTTAAATTATCTACGTATGCCGACATATCGCAACCTTAGAGGCGATATATCGCAGCACGGGAGATACGGATAACACGTTGACTTCGTACGAATGAAATCATGAGCACTCGGGGTATAGGGTCAGACAATATATCACCTAGGGTGGGCGATATATAAGCCCTAGGAGTGGTTTTTCGAACTTTGTAGAATCCGAGCTTGATTCATCCCTTAACCTCTTGACTTGCCTCTGAACACTTTTGACCGAGTCTTAAGCATCTGTTGATCGAATATTCAAGTATTTTTCATTTAATATTCATTATTTTATTTAAGCCAAAAAGGAGAAATTTTCATTCCTTGACCTCTATAAATAGGATCTAGTACCCAGCCATTTCTCTCATTCTTCAAGCTGTGTTCAGAGCCTTCAAGCTGCTAGGATTTCTATAGAGTGATACACTTGGGTTTTGGGGATAAAAGCTTTATCATCTTAAGCTTTATAAACACTTGGGTAATGAGATAAAGTGTGTTTTCGATATTGAACTGTAGATCAGTTCTAGTTCATCCAAGGTAATATTATTCATAAGTTCTATTCTTTATGATTCCTTAGTTTTCCTTAAGTTTCTTTCAAATCTTAACTTCTATTTATGGTTTTGTGGTTAGGTGTTTAAGTTCTTTGATCTAAGGTTCTTCTCGGTAAGTTTATTTTCATCTCTTTTCTTTAGAAACTCACCATTCTTACTTTTGGTTTTAGGAGTGTTCTAATCCCGCTCTTGTTATCAAATATCCCGGTTTTGGTAAGGAAAATAGGATAGATTTTATATGTTTATATGATATGTTATGCTTATGTTATGTTATGTTACGTTTACATTATAGTATGCTTATAGTCCTTGGGCACATGACTTGTCTAGCTAGCAAGCCCTAATAATTTATGGGCATATGACTTACTTGGCTAGCAAGCCCCACAAATCTATGGGCATATGACTTGCTTAGTTAACAAGCCCCAAGAAGTGTGATGGCCATTGTAGTCTTATATGATATATGTTTTATAGTATATGTTTTTGATATAGTCTTATGTATATTATTTATGTTATATGTTGTTAGTAAGTTTTCCTTGCTGGGCATTAGGCTCGCTCCTTTATTTTTTTTAGTGTGATGCAGGAAACTAGATACGGAGGCAGAAAGATTCTTGGTGGCTTGACTTGTGTATTGAGGATGCATGGAAGGAATGGGCTGCGAGTTGATCGAGGATGACATTTATTTTAGTTTTTGAATTATATTTTCTTTTGTAATTTCGCATTTATTTTTGAACAAATGATTCTGAGTTATGTTTTATGTTTTATTAAACAATGGGTACCTATACCACATTTTATATTTTATATTGTAATTTGCAGAATATTTATTTTGGAGTTTTAATAAAGTTATTATTATTTCTTATGTATGTTTTCTTAAAAGTAGTAGCTATGTCTATTAGTTTTAATGGTCCAAGGTCTTAGAAATAGTTGGGTCATTACACTTAGGTAGAAATTCTCATGGGCTATAGGCCCGTGAAATTTCCCATTTAATTATAAGCCCGTTGGGCTAAAATTCAAGGCCCGTATTATTTTCTATTTATTAATTAATTAAATAATTATTTAAATGCTTTATCAAATTAATTATTTATAATTTGAACATTGATTTAAACTTATTTATTAATTATGACACCAATTTGTCTTAATTAATAAATCTGCCCTAAAATCTCTTTTTTTCTCTAAATTGCATAACTCTGTGAAATTATCCAAAATTGACATGGTCAACTTTGATAATTATAATTGATAATTATTAAATCAATTAATTGAGACTATCTAGATGATTTTATCCATGATATTGTGGGGACCATGAACCTATGAAATCAAGCTACAATAAGTTATCATTAAGTTTAACAAATAAATTTACTAGCTTATTAATTCCTTGTGACTCCACTAAAGACTCAGAATTGCACTATTGAATTCATAGAACACTCTATAAGCAATATAGATACATTATTAATTATCCATTATTACCACCATAATTGTCACTTAATCCTCTATAGACGGTCTACAATGAGATGGGACTAAAATACCATTATACCCCTCATTGTATTTTATCCTCAAAAAACTTAGTTCCTTGTAAATGATATTTGAGTAAACTAATATTAATTAGAACCAGAGCAGTGATCAATTGTCGCTTCAACTCTTGGAAGTTGTTCTCACACCTATCTGACCACACAAACTTCAGGTTCTTACGTCTCAGCTCTGTCAATGGTGTTGCAGTCCTTGAGAACCCTTCCACAAAACGTCAGTAATACCCTACCAATCCAAGGAAACTTCTAATCTCTGAAGCACTCCTTGGCCTTGACCAATCCCTAACTGCCTCAATCTTGGTCAGGTCCACCTTATTTCCAACTGTTTTGACTATGTGATCGAGGAAGATAACCTGTGTTGGGTTTTATGCCCTTAATAAAGCCATATTTCTTATGTAACACATTATTATTATCAATAATAAAAAAGTAGAAATCATTTTGTTTATTCAATCGCCTTGTTTACTTGTTTTATTACATGTTTATTCAATCAATATGAACATTCATAAAATCCCGAACATATGGATAGTTATAATTATAGTGACTAGGTCACAGTGGATTATAGTTGTAATATGTTCAAAAGAAAGAGTCCTAAGATTATATCAGTGCATTGGATTTTCACTGATTAGGCAATCTACGATATGATCTACTTACACATTCGGGGTGTGATGTCTTGTCCAAGGCATTGACCAAGTAGATAAGATCGGATGTATTTAGTTACTGTTGACGCCGTTTTTTGTCAACTTAAATTGTAGAGCAATTAAACAATATGAACTATGGTGCAAATGAATAATATAGTGGAACAGTAAGGTTTTTACGTGGTTCAGCAGTTAAATCTGCCTAGTCCATGAGTCTATGTTATTAAGACTTGGAGTTTTCTGGAAATCCTTTAGAGATGAATTACCCAGAGTTTTCTCTCATGATATCAGATGATCCGCCCCTTACAAGTGATCATTACCTCTCTATTTATAGAGAGGTTACAGAGTTCATTCCCACATATTTCGGGAAGATACTCTGCATATAAATTCAAGTAATTACATTAAATGTTGTAACTCCTATATACAAGGAAACGTCCTCTGAAGACCCGGAAACGGATAACAAACTTGTTAATATCCCTTTATTGTTGGGATGTACAACAATAAATATATTTAAACATACAAAACATGTTACATCAGATGACTCATCGAATCTCTAAGGTCGGCAACCATCATCGTGTTAGCCAAGGCTTACGGTCGTGTTACAAACTGGCCATCTTATTCCAAGACCTGCTCGGGGCAGATAAATACCATCAAGGTTGTCACATTCGAGCCTGTACTTTTTAAGCTCGGATAACTCGATTCGAGGGCACTCGATAACGGATGTACCCCGATGCTATGCCCTTTCGAGCCTAGAAAGAATCTAGAGGTTACATGTCTTCGAGATTTCCATCTTACTTTGGAGGTTTTACAACTGGACCATCAACATGTATTTCATATAGCTCATACTTGACAAGTCCAGCTTTCGAGGTCATAATTTATGCTCTCGAAATCTGGGTGTAACAGTTTGCCCCCTCAAAAGTATTAGTTCGAATCCTATGAGAAGGAACTTTTGAACTACTTTCATTGGGAACCGTACCATCAAATATACTTGAGTGTGGACACGCGTCGAACGGGTATTGATCACTCAAAGTACTTGAGTACCTTGGAAACCTGCCCACGTCTATCCGCCTACCATTCTTTATGGTACTATCAACTCACAGGTCCCTGGCCATTTGATCTGATACGGAATCTGGCCAATGGCCCAGATTAATCCGACCTTTTACATTTCCACGGGCTTATAAATAGGACTATGTTCGTCTTCTTCTTTTTTACTTTCACGTTCAAAATTTCAGAGAGAAAAAACCAGAAACCTCTTTGTCCATTTCTTGCATGTTCTCCAAGCCAAGAAGACAAAGAAACGTTGGACTCTTTGATTCTTTGAGATCATATTTGCAGCCGCTTATACAATCATCAATTTCTCTATTTTCTCTGATCATATTGTGTAAGTTTTCTATTCATGGCTTCGTAATTCCGTATCTTTGCATTTTTTTTCCATGCATGTCTATGTTGTTGCACTGTTGGTCCATTCATTAGTTTAAAGCATTAGAATGTTTCGGCTGACAAATATTAGATTTAAATTCTAACATTATTGGTTCCAAACCCCAGTTCATGCGCAAAAGACCCGTATGTGGTTCTTTCACAGAGTTTTTGAATTTGGAATGACATATCTTGCACACCAAGATATTGGGTACAAAATCAGGGTTTTTTTTAAAGAATGCACGATTCCCAAAAATATCACTTTTTGAGTAACCGCCACCTTTTTTCCTTGATATATCGGGATTTTCAATAACATGTCCACCTTCCTTTCTTTCGGTGGAATGCACGCTCTTAGACTAGCCTCATCCTTTGGATCAAGCTTGCCTTGTAGCCTCAATCATTTGAGCTTAGGTCTTCTATTTATCTCATTATTTCCTGTTCGCTTGGCCCTCACCCTTTTGCTTTTTTGTTAGATGCCGCAGAACTCGGGAAAGTGGTGGGGGTCTAAGCTTGTGATTCCTTATTCACCCGCAACTCCGAGCCCGGAGTCTCCTTTCACTCGGAACTAGCGCTTTATCCGGGAGCACGAACTGAGGTGTGAGCAAGAGGACATTCGAGATCACTTTCGACGTCAGATAGACGAGGTCGAAGAAGGAAAAAGGAAAAAACTAAGGGACACCCTCTACCTAGATTCGGACACCGAGCCCAAACCGATTCCTCTCGACCCTACGCTCAAAGTGACAGTCACTTTCATGCCAGGTGATCTTCAATTATTGCTAATGGAGGAACCTTCTACCTCACAGCTAACCTCGATACCTACTCCAAGAAGGGAATTCTTCGAGGCCGAGCATTATTGGAGCTCGATCTCATCGTTAGGGCAGATTACTGACATTCTGGCCCTACACGGCATAGGACTATTGGGCTCGCTGAGGTGTCGAGCTCCAACCTCCCACGAGCGAAGTTGCCGCGCTCCGGGAGATGGGTATCCTGACAGTAAGCTGAGGTATGCAGCTTAGAGCCAGGTGCACATGAAGGCGGGGGATGTTCTGCCTTTGAAGTCCTTTTTTAAGGGCTTCTTGGATTTCATTGGGTTGGCTCCCTTCCAACTTAACACCAATTCTTACAGGGTTCTGTCCGCCCTGCGGTCACTTTACCACGAGCTCAAGTGGGAAGGATCTTCGCCTGAAGAGATCTTATATCTATTTTGTCTGAAAAGCAATCCCTCCCGAGCTCGGGGAGGAGATGGCTTCTATTACCTTTCGAGATATCCCAAGGAGAAGAAGATCTTCGAGGATCTTCCCAACCATCTGCCAGACTTCAAGAAGGCCTTCTTCTGGACAGATGGCCTAGCTCCATCCTGATACTATTCGTTCAGGCGAATTCGTAAGTATCTCAAACTTCTTTCTTTTTTGTGCTCGAATTTTGTTTGGGCTCGTGCTTAGTTAAAATGTGTTTATTCTTCCAGCCAACTTCCACCGTCCTACTCCCACCAAGGAGATGAGAGAGCACAAAGAGGCTCTGCTCAAACTCCCTTATGGCAGGAGGTCCCTCTCCTATCTCCTGCACGAAGACAAACTCCGAGCATGCGGCCTCTTGGAGAAGGATCAGTCTACATCTGACTGGTCCAATAAAAAGTATGACCAGTGGGAACTCGTGCCTCTCCTAACCGGTAACCTTCCTCCGAGAAGAAATGCGAGGCCTCCATCTCTAGCTCGGTGTCACGTGAGTCCGCAATCGGGGAATGAGGCCAACGATGAAGCCTCAAGCTCGAGCTCGAGAGACAGAGGTACAATCATCCTTAGCTCGGATTTGTGGTCTCCCTCACTACTAAAGCATAAACCCGATAGATTAATACTATGTATGGATGATAGGAACCATTTCTATGTATGGTCTTAGGTAGATGAGAGGGTACATAGGTTCGATAGCTGGCTCGGGAAATATGACACCATGTATAGTCTGAACAAGGTATGGGATGGAATAGTCGTTCAATACAGGACAAATGACTATAGAGACCTTTCGAGGTTGACTTCCACTTATAGGGAAGGTACTCCCCCCGCCTCCTTTGAAGTTGGGGGAATTATGTGGTCGCCGAGCACAAGCTCGGGGGAGAGTTCCAGTTAGGTTTCTCTCCACTTGTCTTTGCATTCCTTGTCTGACTGCATCATGCTAACTTATTTTGTTTTGGGATATCTCATAATGTGATGTGAATGTGCAGGTGATATGGATTCCGACCTCGACAACGTACTGGCCAGCGGCGGAGCCCAAAGGAGTAAGCGCCCGAGGGGGTCGCGGAAATCAGACTGACCTGCTAAGGTCCTTAAAAGGACTGAGAAGACACCTCCTCCACTGGCTCTAGCTGCTTCAAGCCCGGGTTTGAGTCCACTTCCTCAAGCCGAGACGTCCTCTGTGACCTTGCCTCCCGCTCCTCCTACGATTCGGGTTAACCCCACGCTTGGCCCACCTCCGAAAAAACCCTCATCCTCAAGAACACACTGACTTTTGGTTTCTACTCATATCGATGAGTATGTGATCGATAACGCAGCGGACCTCACGGGGCTACGCTTGGCTCGGATGTTCTGTCTCGGGTGGGCCAGAGTTTTGGCAGCTTCAACGCCCCTCATTTGCAGTTCTTGAACAATGCTCGAGACTGCAACACTCTTTATGAGAAGAGAATCAAGCTCACTGCTACGGTAATCTTTCTCATCTCGCTACTAGCTGTATTTATACTTGGTTCATATTCTAATTTGATTTCTTTGTATGCCAAACTCTTGTTGTCTCTGCTCAACTTAACTATAAGTTTAACAACGAGGTCCATTCGAGCATGGCTTTTGCTCAAGAGTTGAAGGATCTCTAACTCAAGCTCAGTGATGAGCTCAAGGCCACAAAGGTAAAGATGAAGGCAGAAGCTGAGCAGCTAAAGGCCAAGACAACCGAGCTTGAAGAGCTGAATGCCCAGCTCGCAGAGTTTGAGAAGATGAATGCCCGGGTTGCGGAGCTTGAGAAGATCAATGCCAAGCTTGAAGAAGAGAAGGCCGCCACGTTGGAGATCATGGAGGGTTAAAAGACTCGTCTTCTTGAAGAGTTTAAGGAGAAGAAGGATCGGGCAGTCGACCTGGCCATGTATAGGATCTGGGCCAATAATGTCGACCTCGACACCAGCTTCTTAGGCCCCCTTGAGTCAAAACTCGTGGCTAAATGGCAAGCTTAGCTTGATGAGGAGGAGGCTGCTCGGGATGAGGCAAAGGGAGCCAAGGAGGATGTTGATGCTGAGAAGGCCAAGGAGAATGCTCCTCCTTCCTAAATCTTGCTTCGGGGCTGCGTCCCTCTGAATATCTTGTAATAGTCTTTGTGTTTGATATTTTACTTTTCATGCCCCCGGGGCAAAGACAATTTTATATCTCGTGAAAGAGCTACCTTTTTACGAGCTATTTTCGAGCTCAGACTTAAGATATTTGAGATATCATTTTTGACTTTATTTTAATATATTTGCTTTACATTTCTTGGGTCGAAATATTTCGCGCATTTTATATTAAAGTGTCCTATATGCCTGTTTATTCATACAAACATATGGTGGATTCAAGCTCGAGGTTCAATGCATTCATGCACAATTTGCTCGAAATATCCGCATCCGATCTCGTTATTTGTCAAGGTCGGAGATTACTTTTACCATGCACCCGAAAGTACTTATATGGTGTGTAATGCAAATGGTTTAGTTATATCTTTCTTTTTTATTTACTTTTTCTCGTCCTCAGGTAGCTCCCCGAGGTTATGAGGTCGAAACTATCGTTTTGCAAGATACTCCAGCCTCGATCTCGACTTAACGCGAAGTGGGTTTATGTTCCAACTTACTGTCGATTAGTTTTAGCTGGTTTGTTCCAAACCTATTAAGGTTGTGTTTGGTTTGTAATCCTTACACTTATATTTTTAATCTAGTTCGCATATTTGGTTACATTCAAACATTTTTATCAAAACTAGTTCGTATATTTGGTCACATCCAAACATTTTTATTTTTCGATAATTTGGTTATGTCCAAACTTTCTTAGCTCGTGCATTTGGTTATATCCAAACTATCTTAGCTCGCACATTTGGTTATATCTAAACACTTGTATGCTTTTCGTATATGTTATTTTAGTTTTTCAAGCTGATGGTATATGTACCACTAATGTCCCCTTAATATCCTATGAGTGTAACCATAGGTTATTTAATTAAGAGAGATTGCAAAAAAATATAGCATATTAAAACAAAATCAAACTTTATTCGAATAATTCAATAATAGGAAAATAGTACAGACAAACAAGCATGGTTATAGGCCACATCATTCCTACACTATTGATAGTAAGGTCGTAGATGTTCGCCATTCCATGCTCGTGGTACCAAACTTCCATTCAATCTTGCCAACTTGTATATGCCGAGCCGGATGACTAATTCGATCTGATAAGGTCCTTCCTAATTTGGCCCGAGCATGCCAGCTGTTGGATCCCGTGTTGCCAAGAATACACGCCTCAGCACCAAATCTCCTACGCCGAATTTTCTATCTCGAACTCTTTTATTGAAATATCGGGTAGCTCGCTGTTGGCATGCAGCATTTTTTAGCTAAGCTTTGTTCCTTATTTCTTCAATTAGGTCCAGAATTACCTTGAGCTGGGTTTGGTTCGAGGCTTGGTCATAAGCGAAGGCTTGAATTGTGGGAATTACGACCTCGATTGGCAACATAGCCTCGCAACCATATGCCAGAGAAAATGGGGTATGTCCTCTTGAAGTACGGGTCGTGGTTCTATATGCCCATAGAACTTGGGGAAATTCTTTGGGCCATTTCCCTTTAGCTTTTTCCAACTTTTTCTTTAGCGAACTCTTTAGGGTTTTATTCACAGCTTCGACCTGGCCATTCGCTTGGGGATGGGCCACAGATGAGAAGCTCTTTATTATCCCATTATTTTCGCAAAAGTGGGTGAATAGATTGCTGTCGAATTGAGTACTGTTATCAGACACAATCTTCCTTGGCGTCCCATATCGGCATATGATGTTCTTTACTACGAAGACCAAGACTTTCTTTGAGGTGATGGTCGTCAAAGGTTCGGGTTCGGTCCACTTCATGAAGTAATCTATGGCGACTACTGCGTATTTCACTCCGCCTTTGCGAGTCGGCAATGAGCCTATGAGGTCGATTCCCTAGACCGCAAATGGCCATTGGGAGGTCATCATAGTTAGCTCGGAGGGTGGAGCTCAAGGTATTGTGGCGAACCGTTGGCACTTTTCACACTTCTTAACGTAGTCGAACGAATCTGCTATGATGGTAGGCCGGAAGTACCCCTGGTGTATGATCTTCTTGGATAGGCTATGCCCCCCAAGTATGGTCTCCATAAAATCCTTCATGAATTTCCTTTAGGATTTTCTTAGCTTCGGGTGGAGCCACACATCGGAGTAGCGGCATGGAATATTCTCTTCTATATAGATTTCCATCTATAATGGTATACCTGGGGATCTGATACATTAGTTTTTGAGCCTTTGTCAATTCTTCTGGGAGAATGCCGGTCTCAAGGTATTCAACTATCAGAGTCATCCAGGTTGGTTTGGAATTGATCATGCAAACATCTTCCTGCTCAGGCTCGATAATACTAGGCGTCGTGAGATGTTCGATCGGCACAACATTCAGTTCGTCGACCTTGGTAGAGGTAGCAAGCCTGGCTAAGGCATCTGTGTTCGAGTTCTATTCTCGGGGGACCTGTTCTATCGCATAGAACTTGAAATGCTCCAGTGCTGCTTTTGCCTTCCCTAAATACGCAGCCATTCTCGTACCATGAGCCTGGTACTCCCCTAAAATTTGATTAACCACCAGCTAGGAGTCACTGTAGCAATGTATCACTTTGGCTTTGAGTTCCTTGGCTATACGAAGTCCTGCCAGTAGAGCCTCATATTCGGCTTCGTTGTTCGATGCTTCGAAATCAAATCTCAAAGCAAAGTGAAATCGACTTCCTGCTGGGGTGATCACAATTACACCTGCTCTCGATCCATTTTCATTGGAAGACCCATCAACAGCTCGCGGGCCAGGGTTATAACTTCATCGTTGGTCACTCTAATACACTCCACTATGAAGTCTGTCAGGGCCTGTCCTCTTATGGCCGTCCTCGGATGATAAGTGATCTTGAATTGTCCAAGTTCAACAGCCCATTTGAGCAACCAGCCCGAGGCTTCTGGCTTGGACAAGACTTGTCTTAGTGGTTGATCAGTCAGTACATGGATGGGGTGCGCCTGGAAATAAGGTCGGAGCTTTCGAGATGAGTGGATTAGGCTGAGAGCTAACTTCTACATCAGGGGGTATCTTGAATCTGCCCCTAGTAACCTTTTACTGACATAATATACAGGCCTTTGCACTTTCTATTCTTCTCGTACGAGTACCGCGCTAATGGCGTGCTCGGTCGTAGCAAGGTATAGGTATAGAACTTCTCCCGTGATGAGTTTTGACAAGATGGGGGGTTCCGCGAGGTGCTTCTTGAGTTCCTGAAAAGCTAACTCGCATTCCTCCGTCCATTCAAATTTCTTGCCTCCCCTCAAATTGTTGAGAAATGGAAGACAACGGTCGATAGATTTCAAGATAAATCTACTTAGCGCCGCCATCCTGCCAGTCAAACTTTGGACATCCTTATGCTTTCGAGGTGAGGGCATAAAAATCAGCGCCTAGATCTTGTCTGGGTTTTCTTCTATTCCCCGAGCATTTACAATGAAGCCTAGGAATTTTCCCGAAGATACCCCGAAAGAGCACTTCTGAGGGTTGAGCTTCATGTTATATCTTTGTAACATGGCGAAGCATACTTCGAGATCATCCACATGGTTATTGTTATGTTGAGATTTAACTAACATATCGTCAACATAAACTTCCATGTTATTACCTATTTGCTTAGAGAACATCATGTTTATGAGCTGCTGGTAAGTGGCTCCAGCATTCTTGAGTCCGAGTGGCATAACGTTGTAGCAATACAACCATTTGTCTGTCACAAAACTCGTATGCTCTTGGTCAGGGGCATGCATGGAAATCTGTTTATATCCAGAATAGGCGTACATGAATGACATAAGTCCATGCCCTGCCGTGGCATCTATGAGCTGGTCGATCTGAGGTAAGGGGAAGCAATCCTTAGGACAGGCCTTATTGAGGTCTGAGTAATCGATACAGGTCTGCCATGTCCCATTAGGCTTCAGGACCAGCACCAGGTTGGCTACCCAATCAGGGTAAAAGGCATCCCGAATGAATCGGTTTGCTTTCAACCTATCGACTTCCTCTTTTAGGGCCTTCTTCCTGTCGTCATCCAGTAGTCTTCGCTTTTGCTGCTTCGGAGGGAAGCTTTTGTCGATATTCAATGCATGGCTCACTAAATTCAGACTTATCCCTATCATGTCCAAATGTGACCATGCGAAAACATCCTGGCTCTTTTTCAAAAAGCAAAATAATTGCTATTTCGTTTCTTCGGGAAGGTTTTTCCCTACCTTTACTGTCTTTGGGGGGTCTTCTTCCTCGAGCCTGACCTCTTCGAGCTCTTCCAATGGTTTGAGGTCAGCTCTTTCCTCTATTCTTGGATCAATTTCTTCGTTTATTTCAAAGACTGTTCTGTCTTTATTCTGAATTATGACGAGCGTTTGTGCACTTGTCTGCTTCTTTCCTATAATGGAAATGCTATAGCATTACCTTCCTGCTAGCTAGTCTCCCTTCAGTGTCTTGATGACACTAGAAGTTGGGAACTTGATGGCCAAATGCCTCACCGACGAAACTGGCCCCAGCCCTACTAGGGCGGGTCTCCCGAGCAACACGTTGTAGGCCGATGGCAGGTCCACTACTATGAATTCCATCATCTTTGTTGTTAAGACTGGGAAGTCTCCCAAGGTCACAGGGAGTTCGATGGACCCCATACAGGCAATCCATTCTCCTGAAAAGCCGTACAACGTCGTTGCACAGGCCTTTAGGTCACGAAGCGCGAGTCCCATCTTTTCTAAGGTGGCCTTATAGAGGATGTTCACTGAGATCCCATTATCAATAAGAACTCGGTGAACCCTCTTGTTCGCGAGCTGAAGAGTGATAACCAGTGGGTCGTTCTGAGGAAATTGGACATGGGACGCATCGTCCTCAGTAAAGGTTATAGGTTGAGATTCAACCTTTTGGTATTTTGGAGCTCTGGGTTCGGGTTCATAAGGGGACCCGTCGCCAATTTTTAGCTTATTCACATATCTCTTTTGGGAATTCTTGCTCGATCATGCGAGATGAGGCCCGCCCGAGATGGTTACAACATCTTCTCCATCAATTGAAAGGGGTCTCCCGTCTTCCCTTGCTCGGGAATTGCTGTTTTGGGCAGGCGGTAGTGCAACTGTCCTCTGTCTGGTAGAAGCCTGATTATTGTTCTTGTTCCTTACATACTGCCTGAAGTATCCTCTCGAGATCAGACCTTCGATCTCGTCTTTCCGCTGCCTGCATTCATCCATAGCGTGTCCAGTATCTCTGTGAAATCTGCAATACTTATTGGAGTCTCTCTTGGATTTTTGGTTTCTCATGGGATCTGGACGTCTAAAAGGGACCTGGTTTTCATTAGCCAGGTAAATATTCTCCCGAGACTTGTTGAGCTCGGTGTGCACCTTGTACACAGAGAAATACCTTTCCCCTTTCTTCTTCTTTCCCCCTTTCGCCTCGGGGTTACTTCCTTCATTCTTCTTTCTTTTGGAAGGGTTTTTCGTAGGGGGTTTCGAGGTTGATGGGTCCGCTGAGGTCGAGGCAAAGTTTAAGTTTGTCATTGTAGTTATGGGTTAAGAGGCCATATTTAGCGTTGACCTTGCCTCCTCTACATTGACAAACCTCTGAGCTCGTCGATTAAACTCGGTTATGGAACTCATAGGCTTCCTCTGCATATCTTCCCAGAGGGGACTTCCCGGCATTACCCCAGCTCGGACGGCCATTAAATGGCCGCTGTCGTCTACATCACGAGCTCGAGCGACTTCCAGATTGAATCTTGTAAGGTAGCTCTTCAACGTCTCATTTGGTTGTTGCCGGACATTGGTCAAGGCAGAAACCTCGGGCCTTATCCCGATCATGGCTCTAAATTGCTTCTTGAATTCTCTCGATAACTGATCCCAAGAAGTAATTGAATGCCTCTTATATTTTTCGAACTAGTTTTTTGCTGGTCCTATAAGCAAAGCTGGAAACAGCATGCATCTGAGCTCGTAGCCCACATTACTTGCTCTCATAATAGTATTAAACATACTTAAGTGACTGTAAGGGTCAGATTTCCCTTCAAATGGTGGGACATGAGGAATTCAAAACCCTTGAGGGAACGGAGTGCTGGAAATATGAGGAGCAAATGGTTCGAGTTCCTCATCAGACTTTTCGTCCCGATCCCGACCTCGCTCATTCTGTAATAGCCTAAATGCTCTTTCCAGTTGATCAATTCTCTCCTAGACTGGATCCACGGGGAGTCTAACCTGAAATTGGTTATCGTTGATCACAATTCCAGGTTCGCACCTTCGGATAGGATCCTTATGCCCATTTAGGCGATCTCTCAGGTCTGGGTTCGAGGGGTTACTGCTACCCTGATTCTGATTCAGGTGTTCCTGTAAGTCAGGGTGGTCCCTTTGGTTCCCAGTATTTCTGCATCCTTGGTCATACATACTGACTGATCCAGTGTCCCCTGAGCCTTCGCTGGCGAGGCTCGCTGCATGGTTGTTTCAAGATGGGTTCCTTTCAGGTTGTCTCATCTCTATAGTGTGAGATCAAGACATTTGGCTTCTCGTAGGCTGGGCGCCTCTCCGTTCTCTAGCAGGCTCTCCATTCCCCTACTTCCGTCCAGCTTGCCTTTCCCTATTACCCTGAGTCGGTTGTGTGTTTCTCCGAGGCGGTGAGGGATATCTTATCGGCGATGGAGAGTGTCGTATGGGTGATGGTGGCTGCCACCCATTTCGGGGTCTGGAAGGTCCCGGATTCGCTTGTGCTGGCTCGGAAACATTCTACGCGTTACCAGGATTCTGAGTCCAAGCCGCTGCAGGGGCTCGGTTATTCCCTGTTTCGGCTGGAACCTCAACAATCGAGTTACACAGGAGCTCCAGCCCAGGTGTTTCTTCGGGGCCTGGAGGGAGCAGGCTGTTCTGCCAGTAGCGGAGGTTGCTCCATTCTTCGTGTGGTAGTGTTTTTGCGAGGTCGCCCACGAGGCCTGCGAGGAGGAACATGAACATCCTACGGAGGTGGGGATTGGACCTCAGGCAGAGGCGGGTGCTGAGCCGCTTACGCCTCAGCAGCCAATCTAGCTAGCTCCTCGTTAAGCTTTTTGGCCTCCGCCAACTGCTTTCGCAACTGACGGTTTTCAAGTTCCACAATGGGGACATATCGCTCAGGGTTATAGTACATGTCCTCATCGTCCCCAGGGGCCGGTGGTGCAGGTGGTCCTCGAGAATCAGAGGATCCACTTCTCTCCTCTGGGTCCGGATTCATCATCGGCTGTTTCCCAGGGCGTCGCGGATAGCTAACTTCTTCTTCAGGAATATTAGGATCATTCGTGACCATAGATGATTAAGGAGGCTTCTTCGACTGACTGGACTCAGATTCGTATTGCTTAATGCTCTCAATGAAAGCACCAAACTATTGACGCTGCTTTTTCATCAACTTAAATTGTAGAGAAATTAAACAATATGAACTACAGTGCGAATGAATAATATAGTGGAACAGTAAGGTTTTTACGTGGTTCAGTAGTTAAATTTTCCTAATCCACAAGTCTATGTTATTAAGACTTGGAGTTTTCTGGAAATCCTTCAGAGATGAATTACCCAGAGTTTTCTCTCAAGATATCAGATGATCCGCCCCTTACAAGTGATCATTACCTCTCTATTTATAGAGAGGTTACAAAGTTCGTTCCCACATATTTCAGGAAGATACTCTGCATATAAATTCAAGTAATTACATTAAATGTTGTAACTCCTATATACAAGGAAACGTCCCCTGAAGACCCGGAAACGGATAACAAACTTGTTAATATCCCTTTAATGTTGGGATGTTACAACAATAAATATATTTAAACATACAAAACGCGTTACATCAGATGACTCATCGAATCTCCGAGGTCGGCAACTAGCATCGTGTCAGTCAAGGCTTACGGTCATGTTACGAACTGGCCATCTTATTCCAAGACCTGCTCGGGGCAGATAAATACCATCGAGGCTGTCACATTCGAGCCTGTACTTTTTAAGCTCGGACTAATCAATTCGAAGGCACTCGATAACGGACGTACCCCGATGCTATGCCCTTTCAAGCCTAGAAAGAATCTCGAGGTTACATGTCTTCGAGATTTCCATCTTACTTCGGAGGTTTTACAACTGGACCATAAACATGTATTTCATATATCTCAAGCTCATACTTGACAAGTCCAGCTTTCAAGGTCATAATTTCTGGTCTCGAAATCTGGGTGTAACAGTTACATCGGACTAGGAACAATATTGATTATTGATAGATAAATAAGTATCTTTGTTATCGAATCTAAACAATGTCTCAATGTTGACAATAGGTCAAGTCGATCTTAATTCTGAGTGATACTATTCTGCTAATTATATTATTTAAATCTTTTGACTTGTTCGTTACCAGCTTACCCTACGGTCTAGCACATACTTACATCTTGGAGATTTACTAGTGTAATTGAGTGGGAGTATTATTCATAGATATGAAATCTATAACTTTTGTATGAGAAGTGAAAAGATAATTTCCTTAATTTCATTGTTCAAAAGGTTAAATGATTGAGATCTCATTTTTGTGATTAAGTTCACAGAAATATCATTTATAAGGAACTTAGTGGGAGTTAATGATAAAATACTGATGAGGGGTAAAATGATAATTTTCACCCAACTCGTTAGTAAGTCATCAATAGAGGATTGACTGAATGTAATGGTTATAACAATGGATAAAATATTATGTTTTGGAAAATACATTCTATGAATTCAAGAGTTCAATTCCGAGTGTATAGTGGAGTCACAAGGAATTAATAAGATAGTGAAATTATTTCTAAATAAATTCATGGTAACTTATTGGAGCTTGTTTTCATGAATCCATGGTCCTCGCATCACCTTTGAGTAAATCATCTAGAATGTCTCAATTAATTGATTTAATTATCAATGATAATTTTTAAAGTTGACTAGGTCAATTTTGGAAAATTTTACAGAAATATGAGATTTAGAGAAAACAAAGAGATTGAGACTAAGTCCATGTGTGGGAGCCCAAGGCTTTTATCTTTTTGTTTATTATTTTAAATTTAAATTTAAATAAAACCCATTAGGTTGTCTATATAAGGAATATGATATCTAGGATTTTCACATGTCAGTCTTAGTTGATTCATTGGGTAAGTGAAAACCTAGACAATCTAATCCTTTCTTAGCCACTATCTCTTCTAGATCTATATCTCATGTGTTGACAACTAGCCCGCACTAGTTCTAGGTTGATCAAAGGCTTGGTAAGGAAGACTGTGTTGTTGATCTAGTTCAATCTCTTGATAATACTCTACTACAGAAAGGAATCAAGGGTTAGAGAGATTAAAGGAATGAGTTGTTCCAATTCCACTACGTATATGTTAGTTTCTATACTTAACCCTATTTTGTATCAATTTCATAGGAGCATGTTCTAGGAGTTTACATGTTTGTTTGATAATATGTAAATTACATGAAAATAAATAAAGATCATGTTAAATGCAATTTCCAACAACCTGAGATAGCCAAAACTCACACTTCTGGAACTTTGCATACAATCTATGCTCCCTCAACCTCTGCAATACCAACTAGTGGTGTTACTCATGCTCTACCTCTGTCTGAGAATAAACCAGGATATCGTCGATGAAGACTATCACAAACTTGTCCAAGTATTCCTTGAACACTCTGTTCATCATATCCATAAAGGCTATCGAGGTGTTAGTCAATGCAAACGACATGACTAAGATCTCATAATGTCCATACCTGGTACGAAAGGTCATCTTCAAAATGTCCTCATATTTGATCCTCATCTGGTGATAACCAGATCAAGGATCAATCTTTGAAAATAGTCTTGCCCTGTAGCTGATCAAACAAATCATCGATCCTTCACAGTGGATACATGTTCTTGATAGTTAGCTTGTCCAGCTCTCTGTAATCAATACACATCCTTAGAGAACCATCTTTCTTCTTTACAAATAGAACGGGCACACCCCATGGTGAAAAATTGGTCCTGATAAACCCCAAGTCCAATAACTCTTGTAACCGAACCTTCAGTTCCTTCAATTCTGCTGGAGCCATCTTGTATGGTGCCCTAGACACTGGCTCTGTCTCCGGTGCCAGTTCAATGATGAATTCTATCTCTTTGTGGGGCAGCAACCTTGATAAATGTTTTGGGAATACATCCAGAAACTCATCAACTAACCTGGTCTCCTCGGGTCCAACTGGCACAACCCTAGTGGTATCTACCACACTAGCTAGGCATCATATGCAACCACCTCGCAATAGGTCTCTAGCTCTCAATGCTGATATTATAGGAATATGGGGTTCATGCACAGTTCCCACAAATACGAATGGGTCCTCACCCTTAGGTTCAAAGGTTCCCATCTTTATATTACAGTGTATGGTTTCCCCATACTTGGCTTGTTAATCCATACCCAGAATCATATCAAAGTCCTCCATGACCAGCTTGATCAAATCTATTGATAACTCTCTCCTATCCACCTCGACCGGTAATGATCTGACCCATCTTCTATAGACTACCAGATCCCCAATAGGCAATAAAGTCCCAAATCCCACTGCATAATACATGGTCTACACAACCTATCAATCACTCTACTAGATACAAAGGAATGTGTAGCCCCATAATCAATAAGAAGTGTTGGCACTAGAGAGTTGACCTGTCAATACTGAGGGTCGAGCCTCAGCCTTTGACTGTGTCAGTGTGAACGCCCAAGTTGTCTGCCTTCTTTGGTTCTTCCTTCTTCACCCTTGGGCATGTTAGGATTAATGTCCTAAAAGCATGTAAATACATTTTATTGAATTAAATAAAAAGAAAAATTTTATTATATTTGAATATTATAATTACTGTTTAAATTAATTATATGATAATATCAAGACAATTCATTATTCATTCATGAAAATATGATATTGTCTTAGTACGAGAGAATTAAAATCATATATAATGAATAAAATAGTCAGTAACATATTAAAGTATGAAGTATTTAATGAATGGTTACTAGTGCGGTTTACTAAGCATACGGGATGCAAGTGTTCTAGATTCGGATTATCGATGTGGATAAACATCTTAGTAAAGGTGTTGTATATAATAGAGATTATATATGACATGACTGATTAGAATTAATTATCTTTATAAACTTTTAGTTTGACATAAAGATTTGATTCTTATCATAACAGATGATCATTTGTAGATCAGTCTAAATCCTGAGTATTCATGAACTCGTGTTTGTGTTTATTGGATCTTTTGATTTACTCGTTAAGGTTTCTTAGTATAATGAGGCTAATGACTTTTGTTTTGGAGATTCAATATCATGAATGGCTGGGAACATAAATTACAATAATGGAATCCATATTTTCCTAACGGATCGAATATTGGTTCCCATAAGGGTTAATTCTGGAACTGAATAGCTATTGAGCTCAAATCTATAATTTGATTATAGATTAATTATTCGTTAGTGATTTAATGGTACTTAAGGATCAAGAGGTAATTAGAAGGGTAAAACGATAATCTTGACCAACTCTAATTAATGAACCAATAAATAGAGGGCAGAACTACATTTATTGATTATATCAATGGACTACAAGAGAAAATGTAAATATAATTCTATAAATACTTAGAGTGCAATTCCATATTTTTAGTGGAGTAATCATGGAATTAATAAATAGGATTATTGGATTAAAATGTTTAATTAATAATCTAGTTCGTTGGAGCTTCATATTATAGGTCCATGGTCCCTAGATCACTGCTGTCCTACACTGTCAATGGTATGGATGTCAAAAGAAAGATTTGTAGAGAGAATGAATTAATTGCAAATGAATTAATTTTCCAGGGCAATGAAATAATTATGTGATAGTTATGGGCAATTGATTAATTATTAATTAATTAATTATTTAACTATATAGTTTTTATTTTGAAAAACTATAGGTTAAAATAAATATCAATCTTGTTTGAATTAATATATAAAGAGAGATTAATAATTATCTTATTTATAATAAGATATTTATTTATTCATTTAAAACAGATATTTTAAGATAAAGTTAATTTTGAATTTACTGATATTTATTTTGGGATAAATATATTGTCTTTAATATTAAAATAAACAAATGAGAAAATTAGGGAGAACCCTAATGACGTGGTCGACACACTCTGTAGAGTGAGTGTGGCGCTAGAGCTGTAAATGTGGGCCGGCTTGGCCCACATTTTCGTGCCTCCGAATAATTTGGGCTGAGCTAGGCTAGGCCCATATTCAATTTGTGCCAGGCCAGGCCCATATTTGAAAGAGTAAGTCCAGCACGGCCCATGGGCCTGGCCCATGTCGTGCAGTGTCGGGCCGACCCACTTTTCTTATTTGGGCCCACTTTTAGGCCCATTTTATTATTGCCAAAAAATGTGAAGATGGGGAATTTAACCCTCCACCACCTCTATAACAATCAATGGACTCACCACCAATCCAAATACATTTCTTTGTTTAAATTATAGTTTTAGATATTTTTATATATTTTTTAACAATACTTTACACAAAAATTATATCAAAGATAATTATTAGAATTTGAATACCTACTAATAAATGCTAAATAATTTAACTCACAAATATTAAAATAAATTAATATAATTATAAAAATATAAACATTGAGAAAAATAATAGACTTTTATTATCATTTTAATTTATCGATAATTGACAAATAAAAATTTATTATCATTATTAATGTCAAAATATCGGGCTTTTTATTGTGTCGTGTTTACGTGTCGTGCCTTCAGGCTTGTTGTGCTGTGTAGTGCTCAGGCCCATGTCGTGCCATACTAATTTCAATTCGTGTCGTGCCTGGTCCAAGCCCATATTTTTTCGTGTCATGTCGTGCTCGTGTCGGTTTCGTGCCGTGCTAGAAAGATCGGCCCGTATTTACAACTCTATGTGGCGCCACACACAAGGATTTCCTATCCCTGGGATTTGAATTTTAAATTGCAGATAATTTTTTATTTAATTATTCTTTTTAAATTATTTAAATTAAATAATTAAATAAGGTTATAATTGGTCAGTTTTATTTTAATAAAATCAAGATTATTTAAATTAGTTAATTATCTGGATAAAACTAAAAAGAAGTGATACTTTTCAAGTGATTGTTTTTCATAGACTGCCAGACTCTCTTTCTGAAACAGAAGCAATAGTTTTCCTAAACCTGAAAACTATTTAATTCCTCTTCTCTCTATCAAACCTCTCTAGATCTCATGTGTTGAATACATCTAGAGAGTCATAAATCAACATTCTGAATCCTACGTGCCCACACACGTCCTTGTGTGTTTGAGGATTGGTTTGGAAGATCATGGTGTGAGCTTTCAGAGCTTGGATAGGAAGATCGTTGATTTTATACAAAAAGATTCGAGGACACTTTATAGGCTACAAGAAGTAATCTCTAATCTGATTGTATGTGATTTAATATATATATGTATGATCTTGGCTGGCATTAATAATTATTAAAAAAATTCCAATTCCTCGATGCGTATCTTTGATTTGCTCTTTTAATACCAATAGGGAAATCCTTCTTAAGGTGCTTAATTGTACCACATAAAAAGCAGGCCTTCTTTTGGAACTCTCCCAGATGACGTCTCATGCATCTGGCACATTCTGGATAAGTACTCCATCTCTCATTGCCACCCTAGCGGCCAACTTGTATACCTCATGGCCTCCTGTCTGGACCTATAACTGTAATAGTGTCTGGAGTCTTCCTCTTCTTGTTACTAGGGCCTCCACCCCTACTAGATCCAGTAAAGTGAGGTCCCACCCTCCTGGTGTCCCTTCTGGCCGTGTTCTCGAGCCGGTTCTTGTTTCCAGGGCCCTCATCGGTAAGGCCTTCTCCACTACCTGAGCATAAGTCGCCACTCCAGGTACTTAAGTAATCTTAACATCCTGGGTTATCATAACATTTAGCCCTCGAATAATTCTCTCCTTTCTTATCACATATGTTGGTACCAATTCTGAAGCGAACTAAGTCAACCTATGAAATTTGAGAGCGTACTTTGTAACAGTCATGGTGCCCTGCACCAGATTACTAAACAAATTTGCCTTTGCAGCTTTAACTGCATCGTTATAGTATTTTTTTGTTAAACAACCCTCTGAACTCTTCCCAGTTCAGAGTCTTCACATCTCTGTTCTGGGACACCACTTCCCACCAAATTCAGGCGTCCTCCTGAAACATAAATGTGGCACAGGCCACTCTGTCATTACCTGCCACCCCCATAAAGTCCAGGATGGAGGTGGTCATACCCATCCACTGCTCAGCTCACAGTGGATCTGGCTCTCCTTCAAAGGTAGGAGGGTGCTACTTCTTGAAGTGCTCATAAAGAGGCTCCCACATGTTCGCAGACCTCGGCTGTTGTTGTAATATTGGTACCACAACAGGTGTAACAAATGTGTTCCCTACTGGAACCTACTGTTGTCTCAGTAGGCGGATCTCTTCTTCCTTCCTCTGTAATCTTGCTTGCATGTCAGCAAGCACCTATTGCAAGTTCTTATGATATGGCGAAGGGTTCTGACCATGGTTGTTGTCTCTAACCTGAATTCCAGTGCCAATTAGTTCATTTGATTGCCCTGGAAGCATACTTCCAAGTCTATCTGCAATCGATGCCTTGGTACATCAGGCAATAATAACGGTGCCCAGCACCACCCCACGGTCCAAGACGGAACGAATAAGTATACACATGCAATAACAATGCTAATAAGCAGTTTAATAGCTTACACATACATCAATCATGCTAATAAGCAAGTCAATTCATATTCATGCTCAATGAAGGCGCTAATAAGCACGTTCTTAATATTCATATGCATATAACAAAGATAATAAGCATTTTCTAGCTTTCAGAAGCAACACTAGTGCTAACAAGCACGCACTTAGCAGTTATAAATAAATCACAGTGCTAATAAGCATTTCTTCCATATTCATAGTAGCAGTGGTGCTAATAAGCATGACCTTTATCATTCACACAGTAATCAAGGGACAGGCCCTATCAGTATAACTCATGCTTCCTACACAAGCATGCAAATAAGTCATTCATATATCAAATAGGTAGATTAAAACATATTCACATTAATAGTTCCCGAACCCTGAGTCGAGCTTGGCCTCAGCGGCAAGTGTACATGCCTAGCTAATCTTCAGGAACCCTTAAAACTAACCCGCTCTGATACCAAGTTGTTACACTATGTAATTAAATAGTGCTTAACTCACTAAATGAGTCATTTGGACTTAAAATGTGTAATTGAAACTAACCACAGGTTTAGGTACTAAAAATTTCGGCCAAAAGTCAACCATTTCATGAAAAAAAATTGAGTAATACATGGGATCCCAACAAAGTTTAAAATTGTTACAAACTCAAAATGAATACAAAAGCCGACCTAAGCGGCAAAATCAGGGTCCAACCATAGTTCCAACTGATAATCTCGATCGTGGCGATCGAGCAGGCCAAATATGTACACCCTGCCCCTGGAGCTCTCCAACTCATGGCTGGTCCAACTTTTCTTTTCCTTTACCTGCACCATTTAGCACATGTGAGCCAAGGCTAAGCAAGAAAACATAATCATATGCATAAGCAGTAATTCATTAGATCACATAATTATAATTAGCATGTCTAGCAGTAATAACCCTACTCATGCATGCAATCATTTCAGATAAGTAACTATAAAGCCACGCTAGGGCCCATTTCCTAATCCCTTGTATAACTAGCCTTAGGGCTGGCCAAGCGTACCTAGTGCTTATTAGTTCAGGCAGCCATAGAGTTGTTCAAGCGTATATCATGATTCCACTTTTGCTTAACCATTTCGGTCAGTGTTCAGCATGTTATTGCCATCCTCAATTCATAAGTTGAGCCTTTCAATCCTCGACTTATAAGCTAAGTCGCTAAACCCTTGACTTATAAGTCGTGCCTTGTGAACCCTCGACTAATAAGCTGATCCTTGTAAACCCTCAACTTATAAGTCGAGCCTTGTAAACCCTTGACTTATAAGTCAAGCCTTTTAACCAGATCTATCCTCGACTAATAAGTCAAACTTTTAATCATATATCATATATAGATCCTCGACTTATAAGCCGAGCTTTTCAGTCGAATATAATCGATAAACTCTCGACTTATAAATCAAGCCTTTCAATTAGATATCATAGATAACCCTTGACTTATAAGGCAAGCCCTTCAATCAGATATAAGAGATAACCCTTGACTTATAAGTCGAGCCTTTCAATCAAATATACAGATAAGTAGTCATTAATTAACACTGGTAAGCACAGCGCAATCAACATGCTTAACAGAGCATCCTAAACATGGTTATAATCATGTTCTATATCGGGCCAAACCCTAAACACAGACTGGGTGTAGTTTTCTTACCTCAAGTCCTGAGTGTATGACGACTCCGAGTATGGTCCTTTTCTCCCAAGCCTAACGGTTCACCCTAGTCACAACCATATCAAGGAATAATTATAAGGAAATGAACTAATAAAGGCTTCTGTACCAAGTCCTAGGCTCCAGGACCCTGAATTCTACTAACCTGAGTAGTAGAACTATTCCTGAGCCCATAGGTTCGGGTTCCTATAACCTAAAACCTGATTTCTAATTTTTCACCAATTAGAGTTGTGACGCCCCTCACCAAGGGCCGCGGTGCAACAAGTTAGAGAGCCCAAAACCACAGGGTATGCTCCATAATGCAACCCACCTAGTGTTGCGACGCCAAGGCGGTTCGAGGCACCTCCTTCTCTCTCAGGTCATGGCATCCCAAAAACAGGGTCACAGCGTGTCCTTGCGAACTCAAATTTCCATCGATTTTCATAATCGCCAACCTCCCAAAAGTCATCCAAAAACATGATTTTAACCAGTTTCAACCATAATAATAGTCTTAGCAGCTCAGAAACATCAAAGCAAACCTTAAACTCAATCAAAACTCTTTTAAACTTTAGAATTCAATAAAACATTCAAAAAGTATAAAAACAAAACCAAAACTCAAATAATTGACTTACCTCTGATAGGATTCAAATCCAGTTATACTCCTTAAGCTTTAACAACTTCCAACTTGCCCCAAATCTTCTTAAAAATTCAAAATTTCTTCTAAACACAAGGAGAACATAGAGTGATAGAGAGAGAGAGAGAGAGAGAGAGAGAGAGAGAGAGAGAGAAAATGATAGAGGGAGGGAGAGAGAGTCTGTTTTTCTGAGTAAACTCCTCAGTTTGGCATGTCTAACATAATGGCCTTAAAATGACCAAACGGCCCCTGCCAAGTAAGTCCTTTCCTTTAAGCCCAAAGGGCAAAGATGTCATTCACACTCCCGTCTCACACTATACTTATAAACCCAATTAATTTCACCAAACTCGGAATATCACTATTTTCCCCAAAATATGACTCATACTCTAATGAATCCTGGTAACTCACCAAATTATAGAAATACCCCTTGGCTAACCCCGAGCTGAGTATAAGTCCCCTATTGTGACTAAACCGCTATCTTGCTCGAAAGGACCGACTCCTACTGAATATCTCAAATATATCCACATAATAATGTGGTTTCAATCATATAATCACAATTAGACCCTCAACGGATCAAAATTACAAATATTCGCCTTTAAATAAAAGCGGACTTGTTTCACATATTTAATACACTTAAGCATGCATAATCAGTCATAAAATCCTATATAACTCATGCAATTTACATAATCACATAAATATTCAATTAATTTACATATAAGCACATAATATTCCAATAATGTTCTCTTGGCCCCTAAATCAAGGCACTAAGCCTTATTTGGAATTTTGGGACGTTACACAACATATCTTCCTCCTAAATTAAATAATTGATGATTTCTAGCGTAACATTTCTTTTAAAATATAAAATAAGACAAAAAAATTGTAAAAAATAATAATAAATCTTTTTATTGCCTCTTTTTCGCTCTCCTTTCTCCATATTTCCACAAACTCTTGCATCTTTATGTGAATGGCTTAGCACCAGTCTATCAATACTTTGGAAAAGAAATAAATACTTTCTGACTATTAAAAAGCCTATCAATGTTTGGATTAAATCACTTTCTCGCTATTTGGTTAAAGTCAATAATAGATAGTCATTACAATATATCAGCGTGTTTGCTCCATATCATTCAAATACCAGTCATTTAAGTCTTTTCTTTGTGGTACCTACTCACTGTCTAGACAATAATTTTATTTTTCTGAAGAGGAATAATGAATGACTGTAATATGTTATTTTTTTTAACTCCTATATATTCTTAAAGATCAGCCTTTGTTGTAGGTATAATATATAATGAATTTATTGAAAGTCTAATATGTTGTTAAAATCTTTCTACTCATTAGACATTTGACTTATAATAAATATAATTGAGCCTAACTCTTACTCACAATTAGATGAAACCTAATCCTAAGGCTTTCCAATTGAGAAAAAATAGAACTGTCAAGGGAAGATAAAAGTAGTATAAATCATTGAATGTACACTCATGCACCCATGTCCCAACATTGACACCTGAATAGCCAGAATGGTTTAAATTTTATTAAATCAAAGAAAATAAATGCAAAAAGAAAGTTTTTCAGTATATATATGGGGAGTTTTTAGGTAGGAGCATTACTTTTTTCCTTACTGTAGGGGCATTTTTTATTTTCAGTATTTTGAGAAATCATAACCCAATTTTTTATATGACAGTGTACATGAAAGTTATAGTATGCATCCTACCAATTTTTAGGAAATTCTGAATAATTTATAGTGTCGAAATCAAAGTTCAAATAGTCTATTTTTCACTCGTATAAAAAAATTAGGTACGTGTGCAACTAACTGTTTGAACTCTAATTTCACCACCGTAAATTATTTAGAATTTTTTGAATATTGGCGGGAAGCCTGTTATAATTATAATGTACGTTTTCATGCAAAAAAAAATTGGGTTACAATTTCTCCAAGTGCCTGTAGCGCCTCAGAATTTTACGTAGTTAGATAGTATTATCTTAAGCTGTAGTATTTTAGTTTTCGTGGATATTGGTTCAAAGCGGGGAATTAGTTAGAAACTCATAGAGTCAGTTATGGTTTTTATAAAGTTTAGCCTATAGTTTAGAAATATTGATTTTATCATAAGGTTTGATTAATGTAGATGGTCCTAGAATATTATCTATTCTATCCTAAAGTTTAGATAGAATAATTAAGAATGTGGCATTTGTCACATGTGTGTTTATTAAGGATTTAAGGATTTTAGATGAATAAAATAATCAAGGATAAGTCTAGGAAGTTTATAACGTCCCCTCAGATGTTAGGATCTCGTATTACTCATTCAAATTAGTTTAAACAAACTTTTAGTGTGCTTAAAATGTGCAAAAACGTGATTTAGTATATCAGTATAAGTCGATATATCGCCTATGCTTTTACGGCAAAACACGTCGACTTTGCATGAACAAAACCACAGATCCTCAGGAATATAGTGTAGGCGATATATCGGCTCTTGTGGTCACTTTTGAAAATCTGTGAAATCTGAAGCTAGAAACTGCCCTCAAAAGCTTGGACTTGTTCTGGAACGATTTTGACCGAGTTCTGGGCATTTGTTGAGCGAAAAATGTTATTTTTAATAATTTATTTCTTCATTGAAATGAGAGTTAGTCTCACTCCTTGAACTCTATAAATAGGACCTTTCACTCGGCCATTTTCATCATCTTTCAAACACTTTTCAGAACCTCCAAGCTGTTATTTTCGTTCTAGACAGATACACTAGAGTTTGGGGGTTAAAGCTTATGAATCTAAGCTTTTCTTAACACTTGGGAAGTATGCTATTGTGTGATTTCGGTGTTTGAGGTATAGATCGAAGCTCTAAGCTATCTAAGGTACTCTTAACTTCAGGTTTAGTCCATTTCCATTCTTCTTATTATTTTCTTTTAGTTCAATCCTAACTCGTTATAATAGTTAGGTGCTCGATTTCTTTAAAACTTAAGGTTTTTGGTAAGTCATTATTCCAATTGTTTAGATCTTATCTTCATCTTCTTTTTCTAGAGAACTTATGGTTTTTAATGTTTGGTTTTAGGATTTCCTGATCCTGCACTTGTCTCCAATATCCCAAATTTGGTCAGGAAAATTCGGTAGTTTAGTTTATGACCTAGTTTATGTTTTGTATGACTTAACATTTTAGGTACAATAAAGGAATAAGTGTGGTGTGACCTAAGGTGTCCAATGATGTATGACGGACTTACATTTAGTAGGCTCGATTGCCAAAATTTTATGACAGACCTAAGTTGATGTCCGGTAGATGACAAACTTATGTCTGAGGCTTAATTGCCACCCTTGTATAAGCACTTATCTTTCTATTATATTTTCCTTGTTATTATGACCTATCAATTATTATTATGACTTATGATTGTGACCTTTGACCTATTATTAGGACCTATGATTTATGACTATGAACTATTATTTAGATTGTAATTTATGATAATGACTTAGGCTATGTTATGACCTAGGGTTTTATGATGTTGTATGATTAGTATAAATAAGTTTTGTTATAACTCTTGTGAAATTTATGATATGTTTGATTATATGATTATATGATTGACCATTGTTTTTATTTTCCTTACTAGGCTTAGAAGCTCACCCCTTATGATGTTGTTGATTCAGGCAATTAAAGATAGAAAGGTCGGTGGCAAGTGGGACCTAGGAGCTTCATGATGTACTCTTGGGGACCATATAGTCAAGGATGATTAAGCAGGCCTATTTTTTTTAAGCATGTTTCTTTAAAGTTTTATTTAATGTTGCCCATTTTAGTATGATAAAGACAATTGTTTTATTTTTGTAAAACAATGGATCCATTTACTTATTTAAATTTTTATTCAATAAATGAGCAATGTTTATGTTTATGATCCAACCCTGTGTTCTCGATAATTTATGAGAAATTAGGGCGTTACAGATGGTATCAGAGCCATGGCTATATTGGTCCTGAACGTTCTCACAATATACACATGACAACTACAAAGGACCAACTCGCTACTAAATAAGTATACACAATTTTTTAAATATGTCTGTAATGCTTTTCTAGTGTTATTTTCATAATTTAGCTCAATGGACTCAAGTGTGATTAGAAAAGTTAAAGCTATAAGAAGAATACCAGACCCTGAGTATGAGAATGAGTTCGAGAGAGTGTTTCTTAGAATCAATCGAATTCACACGGAAATAGAAAATATTATTGATAGTCATACAACCCTTTTAAAATCACATGAGAAGTTCATAGTTCTCATGCACTCATTCAAACTACCATTAGCAGAACCAAGCTTAAAGATAGCATGGAATGAAGTTTTATTTGATAATAATGTACCTATTAAAGATAAATATAACTTATTTATGGATAGGTTTGCACGAAATTTTAAAATATTCGAGGATATTATATTACCAAATGGAGAAATAGGAGAAAGGGTTCATCAGTTATCAGACAACCTTAGGGAAGAATTTCTTAATCAAGTTCCTTTAATTTCAAGGTTTATCTACACTCAAGAGGATCATGAGGACTTCACTCAGGATATGCTAGAAGAAGGATCCAATGTGGAGGATTAGACGAATGTAAGAACACATCGTTAAATTTTATTTTATGTTATTTTTAGAAATTTTTCACTAGTTTGTAAATAAATTTTTATTTTAATAAAACATGTTATTTTGTTTTATTTTGCTTCATTGTTTAGTAAGTGTTAAGAATTTTGGATTCAATTGAAAGTGTAAAGTTTAAATTCCTCTCTTATGTGTTAGCCTATTTGTGAAGGCCCATTTTCTTTGCATTATTAGATTGGATCTAATTAAAATGAATAATAATTAATAAATCAAGGGTTCAAATTCCTATCTTTTGGGTTCAAGTGAAAGTTAGGGGGCCTTAGTAGTGGATACAATATACTGAACTCAACCCTCCTCCATGGAAGATTCAATTGTTAAGGCCCATTTACCCGAGTTGGACTTAATTGTAATAGGGTCATTTTTAATAGATAGATGGACCTAATAGGTAGTAGTACAATAGGCTAATCTCTACTTGTTTTGTTTGTCTTAGCTTTTACAATTTTTCTCTTTTGGGGAAACAGAAATGAAATATGGAGCAGGAACCAAGAAGATCTGAAAGACTAAATGGTCAGGGAAGAGGCCGAGGAAGGGGAAGAGGGCGAGGAAGAGGAGTAGCTGCCACCCCCATATATGAAGAATTTCCAGCAGGCCCGGAAGTGCCAGAAGCACGCAATGCAGCGGAAGAACCGGTAGTTGTTGCTGCTCAAGAAAATTTGGAAAGAGGAAATGCCCGTCTTAGGGCAGAGCTAAGAAGAAGGGAAGAAGAGTTCCAAATAAAACAAGGACAACAAAAACAAGTGGCACAACAAGTCATTCCCGTAACACAACTATTACAGTTGGCAGAACCTCGCTACGAGGCAGTGTATGAACGCTGTAGAAAGCAGCAACCGTCAAAATTTGACAACGGATCTGACCCAATAGAAGCAGAAGAATGGTTTCGCTCGGTAGAATCCATTTTAGAACATATGTGATTGGGTAACAAGGACTGAGTCCCATGTGCTTCGAGTTTACTAAAGAAAGACTCTCGCATCTGGTGGGATATAGTGAAGCAGACTCGAGATGTGAACATTATAACATGGGATGAGTTTATCTAAGTGTTCAACAAGAAGTATTACAGTCCTATGATTCGAGCCACAAGGGTGGACAAATTCATCGTGCCTACTTAAGGGAATTTGAATGTGACAGAGTATGCCAAGAAGTTTGATAGGCTGGCTAAGTTCGCGACGGACATGGTACCCGCTGAGACGCTAAGAATTCAAAGATTTGTGGAGGGACTAAAACCTATGATAGCCAGTGAGGTAAAGATGATACGGGGAATTAAAACTTATGCAGAAACATTAGAGGTAGCCTTGGAAGCTGAGCAGGCAGAAGAAAGAATTTGGAAGGAAAGCACGGCCAAAAGGGATGCCAAGAAGAATAACAATGAACAGATCGACCACAAACGAAAACATGACGGTGGTCAAAATCAAAGGGCCGACAAGAAGGGTAAGAGTGAATCAGAAAGTAATGGGAATAAGAAACCCTATGAGGAATATCCCAAGTGCCCTACTTGCAATAGGAAGAATTTAGAGGAGTGTATATACAAGACCAAAGGTTGCTTTGATTGTGGACAAGAAGGGCACATTAAAAAGGAATGCCCAAAGTTGAAGGGCTAGAAGAAAGACGACAAGCTTGTGCCAGCCAGAGTTTCCACTCTTACTAGAGGTGAAGCAGAAACCAATAATACAATTGTAACAGGTCAGGTCACTATCTCTAGTAAATTATGCAATGTTTTATTCGATTCAGAAGCTACACATTCTTTTGTCTCTATGAATATGATTGATAGCTTAGATAAACCATGCAGACTTTTTAGAGATAATTTTGTCACAAAGTTACCATCAGGGGAAAGAATGCTATCTAGTAGAGGGGTACGTAGCGTTGCAGTTAGAATCGAAAGAAGAGAATTACCAGTAGATTTGATCGAGTTAGACCTTAAGGATTATGATGTAATATTAAGCATGGACTGGTTAGCAAAACATGGGGCAACGATAGACTGTAAGGGTAAGACAGTCAACTTTCAAATAGAAGGCGGAGAAAAATTCACCTTCGAAGGAGAAATTTCCCAAACTCGCATACCAATAGTCTCAGCTCTCAAAGCTCAATGATTAATAAATAGCAGTTGCCAAGCATTTCTAGCCAGTGTTGTAACGACCCAAATTTGCTAATCGGGCTTAGGGCCTTGATTAGTGTGCCTGGGGGGCAATAAGTGATTTAATATGCTTATATGTGGATTTGTGTGTATATATGATAAGGATGCATGTTTAGTTGAGTTAAATGTGCATGTGGGCCCCGTCTGGGTATTAGGGGCATAAATTGATAAATGTTATATATGTGATATGTCTGTGCAGCACGATCCGAGACAGTCCTGGGGAGCGGTTAGCCAGAGAGTCACAACGAGGTTGAGCTTCCGACTTGGGGCGAGTCGAGGGGTAATTTGGGTACTAGGTGTGTTATGGGATTATCGGGACATGAAAATAAAAATTTGGAGATATATTTGAGGATAGAATGTCTAGGAGGGAATATTGGGGAAATTTACCATTTTGCCCTCAGGGACGTTTTGGTACCCCGAGCCTTGAGGTAACCCTTTAGACTTAAGTCAAGTAAAAAAAACAGGAGGAATTACTTAGAAACTTTAGGGAAACCCACTTATACTCCTGTTTTCAGCTAAGGATAGCTTCTCACCATTCCTATCTCTCTCTCCTTCATTCTCTAAGAAATAACTCAAGGAAATTTTGGTGTAAGCTAGCTTAAGCAGGGATTTGGGCTGAGGAAACCTAGGAACTTGAAGCTTGGGGATTGATGATCAACTTCAGAGATAAAATTCAGCAAATGTAAGCTTTAATTGTAGAGATTATGATTAGAATTGCTGCTGGTTTGTTGGGATTTGCATGCTAGTTAAGTTTGACATGTTCTTGAGTGTTTTGGTTGAGTTTTGAAGCAGGTTTTGATGTTGGAACTGGGCTAGAATATTGGGGTTAATTGTCTGGAATTGTTAGCTTGATTATAGGATGAATTGGTTTGAAGGAAATGCAGGAGAAAGGTGAAGAATTCTAGGTTTGGAGGTGAGGGCTGCAGCCCTAGGATGGGCACGCCGCGACCCGTGTGCGCGCGCGGCCGAGGTGTTCATGCGCGCCGCGGCGCTTGGTGCGCGCGCCGCGGCCGTGTGTGTTGCATGGGTGTGCTAGCCTCTGTTTTGAGGCTAGCCACGACTCTTGTGGGTGAGGCCGCGAATCTTAGTGCTATTCTGCATTTTTAAGGGTGTTTGGGCTTGGGAATTTAATGGTTAAGGCTCGGGATGGATTTTATCACCCGGATTGATAGAATTCAAGGTCCCGGAGGTTAGGATTATGGTTCAAAGTTATTTATTGGATTAGAACTTGATGGATGGATGTTATTAATGTGTTGTGACTAGGGTTTCGGCGAGGCTCAAGTTAGAGGACTATGCTCGAGACATCGGTGCTCAGAGAGCTCGGGACTCAGGTAAGAAAACCCTTGTTCCCATAGAGCTTGTATGCAGGGCTGAGCCCAATGTATTTAAATAGAATTGGTATGCAGGGCTGATCCCATTGTGTCTGAATTGTGGGGCGTAGCCCTTTAACTGATTATGCTAGAATTTTCTACTTGCTTGTTATGCTTTGTATGCTATTATGTGAATGATCGGCAAGAGCCGGAACGGTGTAGGCCGAGAATGGTTGGGGCCGGGAACGGCAAAGGGCCGAGAACGATGTTGAGTGCAAGGCCAAGTACGGCAAGGGGCCGAGAGCAGCATTGAGCATGTGGAGTGCGAGTTGCCAGAGCGAGTCCCTAAAAGGATACCTGGGATTCCTCACGGCGTGGTCCGCGAACCCAGGGCTTGGTAAACGCCTGGGACGACTAGGCCGTATGTGTTTAGCCCATTGGTGGCCTATTTATATGCTTGATATATGTGTTGCATATGTTATCTATTTATGGGTTTTCTTGCTGGGCTTCGGCTCACAGATGCTCTGTGGTGTAGGTAAGGGTAAAGAGAAGGCCAACCAACCATGAGTACAGCAGGCGTGAGGCGGCGTGTACATGTTTGGCCAGCCTGGCTGTCACAGCCAGAGGATTTTGGGAGATGCTTGTAAATAAACCTAGATTTTGTTGTTTAGTCGACTTGGTCCAGTTTATATGTTGTAAATACTTCTAAACTGTATTTTGGGATCCCAAGTGTAAAAATTTTATAATTTTCTATGGAAATTATTATTTCTAAAGTTTTTCCTCTGTTTATAGCTTAATTACACTGTTTGATCTAAAACCTCGATTAGCGAGTTGAAAGCACATTTTTAAACTCAATTAGTAACGGCTCTAAGGAAGTAGGGCGTTACAAGTGTGGTATACAAGTCATGAGAAACGCAGCTTGAACCAAAGGATGTACATAAAGTGTGTGAATTTCCCGAGGTATTTCCAGAAGATTTACTGGGATTACCTCTGAGTAGGGAAATCGATTTTGAAATAGAATTGCCGCCAGAGACGGCACCAATCTCGAATCTCCCTATAGAATGGGGCCAGCCGAGTTAAAGGAGTTAAAGATACAACTACAAGAGCTATTAGACAAGGGTTTCATCTGATTGAGCTATTTGCCTTTGGGAGCACCAGTGCTTTTTGTCAAAAAGAAGTACGGAAGCATGAGGATGTGCATCGACTATAGAGAGCTAAATAAAGTGACAATTAAGAACAAATACCCTTTGCCTCGAATAGACGATCTTTTTGATCAACTACAAGGATCTGCGATGTTCTCAAAGACAGATTTACGGTCAGGGTATCATCAGCTAAGAGTACGAGAAGAGGATATCCCAAAGATGGTCTTTCAGACTAGATATGGACACTAATGAGTTCCTGGTAATGTATTTTGGCTTAACGATCGCACTAGATGCATTCATGGATCTTATGAACCAAGTATTTAAGGACTACCTGGATAAGTTTGTTGTGGTGTTTATAGATGACATATTGATCTACTCAAAGAAGAAATCCAAGCATGAAGAGCACCTATGATTGACGTTGGAATGACTCAAAAGTCATCAATTATATGCTAAGTTTAAGAAATGCGAATTCTGGCTAGTGAAGGTGGCATTTCTAGGACACATTGTGTCTAAAAATGGCGTAAAAGTAGATCCAGCCAAGATAGAAGCAGCGAAGGACTGGCCCAAACCCAAGAATGCCACTGAGGTAAGAAGTTTTCTGGGTTTGGTAGGATACTACAGACGATTTTTTGAAGGGTTCTCCAAAATAGCTACGCCCTTAACAAATTTAACAAGGAAGTTCACATGGATGGAGAAGTGTGAAGAAAGCTTTCAAACGCTAAAGGACAAGCTCATATCAGCCCCAGTTCTATGCATCCCAAACGATAAGGGAAAGTTTGTAGTATATTGCGACGCGTTGAAGCAAAGACTTGGATGTGGTTTGATTCAAGATGGAAAGGTTTTCACATATGCCTCAAGACAGCTAAAGGAGTACGAGCAGCGATACCCGACCCATGACCTAGAATTAGTAGCAGTGGGTTTCGCTCTAAATATTTGGAGGCACTATCTGTATGGAGAAAAGTACGAAATCTATACGGACCACAAAAGTTTAAAGTACTTCTTTACGCAAAAGGAACTTAATATGAGGCAACGAAGGTGGTTGGAGCTAGTAAAAGACTACGATTGTGAGATCTTGTATCATCCGGGAAAGGCTAATGTCGTGGCAGACGCACTTAGTAGACGAAGTTATGGGAGCATATCGATACTTAAGGGGATAGCGCAACACTTACAAGATGATATTAAGAGGTCCAAAATTGAGTTAATAACTGGACAACTAGCTAACCTCACGATCAAGTCAACACTAATGGAGGAAATAAAGGAGAAATAACAAAAGGACGTGTTTCTTCTTAAGAAGAAGGCAGCACTACAAAGCTTGGAGAATGCTGATTTTTCCTTGACAAAGGAAGGCTTCCTATGATATAGGAACCAAGTGTGTGTGCCAGAAAAGAGTGAACTAAGAAATAGTATTATAAAGGAAGCACACACTACTCCATATTCACTTCACCCGGGATCGACCAAGATGTACAACGATGTCAAAACAATGTACTGGTGGTCAGGGATGAAGAAAGACATAGTAGAATTTGTAGCAAAATTCCTTACATGTCAACAAGTTAAGGCCAGACATCAAAGACCCGCTGGAACATTGAAACCGTTAAAGATTCTCGAATGAAAATGGGAAGATATAGCAATGGACTTCGTGACGGGGTTACCAAGAACCATCAAGCAGCATGACTCTGTTTGGGTGATAGTAGATAGACTCACAAAATCTACTCACTTCTTGCCAGTAAGAACAGTTTATAACGCTGAGTAGTACGCAGAGCTTTACGTGGCGGAGATAGTGAGACTACATGGAGTTCCAAAGACGATAGTCTTTGATAGAGGATCGATTTTCACATCAAAGTTCTAGGAAGGTCTAAAGTGTGCAACGGGCACTAAGTTAAAGCTAAGTTCGATATTTCACCCTTAAACCGATGGTCAGTCAAAACGTACCATACAAATATTAGAAGATATGCTAAGGGTGTGTGCTTTAGACTTCTCAGGATCATGGAGCAAGTATCTTCCATTAATAGAATTCTCTTACAACAACATTTATCAGACAATGATGGGCATGGCACCTTATGAGATGCTATATGGACGGAAATTCCGATCACCACTTCATTGGGATGAGGTTGGTGAAAGATGATACTTAGGACTCGAGGTCATAAGAGAAGCTACAGAGGCATTAGAAAAGATAAGAAAATGAATGGTTGCCACTCAAAGTCGCTAGAAGAGCTATGCCGACGCTAAGAGGCGAAATGTTGGGTTTTCAGTAGTCGATCAAGTCTTTCTCAAAGTTTCTCCGATAAAAGGAATTATGCATTTCAGAAAGAAATGAAAGTTAAGTATGAGGTTTATAGGTCCTTTTGAGATATTGGACAAAGTAGGGCAAGTAGCATATCGGTTGGCTTTACCGCCATCATTAGCTAAAATGCATAATGTTTTTCATATATCAATGTTGAGAAAGTATGTATCAGATCTATCTCATGTGCTTGATTACAAGGCTCTAGAGTTAAAACAAGATTTCAGTAATAAGGAACGACCGGTATGCGTTCTAGAGCAAGGAACTAAAGAGTTAAGGTCCAAGAGTATCCCTATGGGTAAAATCTTGTGGAGCATTAGCACTGAAAGAAAGGTAACATGGGAATTGGAAGAATATATGAGGGAGTGATATCCCGAGTAATTGGTAAGTAAATTTCGAGGACGAAATTCTTTTAAGTAGGGGAGAATTGTAGCGCCTCAGAATTTTACTTAGTTAGATAGTATTATCTTACGCTGTAGTATTTTAGTTTTCGTGGATATTGGTTCAAAGCCGGGAATTAGTTAGATACTCGTAGAGCTAGTTGTGGTTTTTATAAAGTTTAGCCTATAGTTTAGAAATATTAATTTTATCATAAGATTTTATTAATGTAGATGGTACTAGAAATATTATTTATTATAACCTGAGGTTTAGATAGAATGTTTAAGAATGCGACATTTGTCAAGTGTATGTTTATTAAGGATTTAAAAATTTTACATGAATAAAATAATCAAGGATAATTCTAGGAAGTCTAGAACCTTCCCTCAGATGTTAGGATCTTGTATTACTCATTCATAGTAGTTTAAAAAAACTTTAAGTGTGCTTAAAATGTGCAAAAATGTGGTTTAGTATATTAGCGTAAGCCGATATATAGCAGTTATAGGGGCCAATATATCGCCTATGTTTTTACGGAAAAACACGTCGACTTTGCATGAACGAAACCACGGACCCTCGAGAATATAGTGCAGGAGATATATTGCCTATAAAGGGCGATATATTGATTCCTTTGGTCACTTTTAAAAATCTGTGGAATCCGCAGCTAGAAATAACCCTCAACAGCTTGAACTTGTTCTGGAACGATTTTGATCGAGTTCTGGGCATTTGTTGAGCGGAAAATATTATTTTTAATCATTTATTTATTCATTTAAATGGGAGTTAGCTTCACTCCTTGAACTCTATAAATAGTTACTATCACTCAGCCATTTTCATCATCTTTCAAACACTTTTCAGAGCCTCCAAGCGGCTATTTTTGTTCTAGACAGAAACACTAGGGTTTTGGGGTTAAAGCATTCAAATCTAAGTTTTTCTAAACACTTGGGAAGTAAGCTATTGTGTGATTGTTTGAGGTATAGATCGAAGCTCTAAGCTATCGAAGGTACTCTTAACTTCATGTTTAGTCCATTTCCATTCTTCTTGTTCTTTTCTTTTAGTTCAACCCTAACTCATTATAATGACTTTTGGTTAGGTGCTCGATTTCTTTGAAACTTAGGGTTTTTGGTAAGTCTTTATTCCAATGGTTTAGTTCTTATCTTCATCTCCTTTTTCTAGAGAACTTATGGATTTTAATGTTTGATTTTAGGGGTTCCCGGTCCCACACTTGTCTCCAATATCCTGAATTTGGTAAGGAAAATTAGGTAGTTTAGTTTATGACCTAGTTTATGTTTTGTATGACCTAACATTTCAAGTACAATAAAGGGATAAGTGTGGTTGGACCTAAGGTGTCCAATGATGTATGAATAACTTATGTCCGGTAGGCTCAGTTGCCAAAAATTTTATGACGGACCTAAGTTGATGTCTGGTGTATGACGGACTAATGTCCAAGGCTTAATTGCCATCCATGTATAAGCACTTATCTTTTTATTATATTTGTCTTGTTATTATGACCTATGACCTATTATTAGACTTATGATTTATGATTATGGATCCCGAGAAGGTTTTTGGGTCGGGAACCCAAAATTTAAGGCCCGGGATGGATTTTATCACCCAGATTGATAGAATTCAAGGTCCCGGAGACTAGAATTATAACCCAAAGTTATTTAATGGATTAAAATTATAACCAGGAGACTAGAATTATAACCCTATTATTCTTGTTTATATTTGTTAAGTATTTATTGAATATATGCTATGTGTTGCATATTTGTGAATGAACGGCAAAGGCCGGGAATGGCGAAGGCCGAGAATGGCAGGAAGCCGAATACGGCAAGGGGTTGGGAACGACGTTAAGCTTGTGGAGTGCAAGGCCAAGTACCGCAAGGGCCGGGAGCGGCGTTGAGCACGCGGAGTGCAAGTTGCTAAGGTGAGACCCTTCTCGGATGCTTGAGTCATCCTCACGGTGTAGATTGCGAACCTAGGGCCTGGTAAAGCGCCTGGAATGGCATGGCCGCTATGTGTTTAGCATGTTGCCTACCTTGTTTTATGTTGATTGCTTGTGTGGAGTTTTCTTGCTGGGCTTCGACTCATGGGTGCTCTATGGTGCAGGTAAGGGCAAGGGAAAGGTCGACCAACCATTAGTACGAAGAGCATGAAGCGACATGTACATGTTCGGCCAGCTTGGTTGCCACGGCCAAGGGTATTTTTGGGAGATGTTATGTATTAAACTAAATTTTTTCGTTTAGTCGACTTTAAATGTATTTTGAATTGTAAGTATTTTCTAAGACAATAATTTTGGGATCCTAAATGTGTAACTCTTTATAATTTCAATGAATGACTACATTTTCAAATTATATGAATTTTATTACAGTTAAGCCACACTTTTAGCCTAAAACCTCGATTAGGGAGTTAATTACACATTTAAAACTCACTTAGTAACGACTCTAAGGAAGTAGGGTATTACAACTTAGTATCAGAGCGAGCCAAGGTTTATGGTTCCTGGAGATTGATCGAACATGTAAGCTCGCTATCAGTGACAAGCTCAACTCAGGGTTGGTTGGTTTGCCTGATTATTTTATATAGAGCATGATGAATGAGTTAACATATGCATGATGCTAGGGCATGGCCCCCTTGAGTGTTGTATGTTATTTGTGTTATGTGGACTACTGTTTATGGTTGGTTGATGTGAATTAGGAGGTGGTTTTGGATGTTGTTATCATGCCTGATGAGCGGCGTCGTTGATCGCAGGCATATTGTTGAGATGCCTCAGTGATCAGTCAGACTTCACGACAATAGGACCAAGGATGACAACCAGGGTCAGGACCTCCACCTGCCCCATAGAATTGGCAACAGTTATTTGCCGAGATGGAAGCCAGATTGCACCGAATAGAAGAAAGGATTTGACAGTTGAGGCAACAGGCCCCTCCTCAGGACATTGGGTTGCAGGTTCAATAGGTTGTGGCGCCAGAGCCAGTTCAACCTGTTATGGAGAATAGGTGGGAACCTTTGTATGAGAGGTTCAGGAAGCAGCATCCTCCCACCTTTGAGGGTGGACCAGACCCACTGTGGGTAAAGCAGTGGATGAATATGATTTCCTCCATCATGGATTTCATGAGGGTGGAAGGGAATGAAAGGGTAGCTTGTGCTAGCTACATGTTTATAGAGGATGCCCGCATCTGGTGGGATGTAGTGACTTAGAGAAAAAATGTTGTTGTTATGACTTGGGAAGAATTCAGAAACATTTTCAATGAGAAGTATTACAGTTTTGGAGTCCAAGCTGCGAAGGTTGGCGAGTTTACCTATGACTCAGAATCAGATGACAGTGACTGAGTACGCCTTGAGAATTGACCAGTTGATGAAGTTCACATTGGATTTGGTGCCGACTGATGCGGCACGAAAGGGATCAGTTTGTGCGGGGGTTGAATGTTATGATCGCCCATGATGTAAAGATTACCTTGGATCCAGAGACTACTACGTATGCTCAGGTAGTGGATAAGGCCCTTACAGTTGAGGGGGCCAAGGATCAGATATGGAGAGAGAGCATTGTTAGGAGCGATGCTAGGAGGACGGTGCCTCCTTTTATCGGATCCAGTCAGGGTGGTGGCCCTAGTGAACAGAATTTAAAGGCCCCAGATTCTTTCGTCCCTCCTATCTCGGATAGGAGGGCACAGGGTGCTTTTAGTGGCCATCAGGGCGGGGGTGACAATTGGAGGAGTTTCCCAGTGTGTCCTCGGTATAGACGGTGACATCAGGGAGAGTGCAGGATCAGGGCCTGCTTTACTTGTGGGAGTGTCAACCATTTGAAGAAGGACTGCCCACAAGCTAGGTAAGAGGAGCCGAAGCAGAGCGACAGTCTCGCTCCTACCAGAGTATTCATCTTGACCCAGACTGAGGCTAAGGCCAGCCCCTCGGTCGTGACAGGTCAGATTTCTAGTGTTGGTGCATCTTTTATTGCATTGATTGATTCGGGGGCTACTCATTCATTTGTGTCTGCTAGAGTGATAGATCAGTTGTGTAGACCTAGTGATTTGTATGCTAGGGGATTTCAGAATTTATTACCGACTGGGGAACTGGTAGTCTCTAAGAGATGGGTTAGAGCATTGCCAGTAGAGATAGACAGTAGAGAGTTGTCTATTGATCTGATTGAGTTAGCAATGGATGACTTCAATATGATTCTAGGGATGGATTGGTTATCGAAGTATGGGGCAACGATTGACTACAAGCGCAGGATGGTGACTTTTGAACCAGAAGGGGAGGTACCCTTTGTATTTGTGGGGACAGTTAGCGGATCGCGAGTACCTATGATTTTGGCAGTGAAGGCTAGAGACCTGATGCAGGAAGGTTGCATAAGATTTCTAGCGAACATCGTGGATACCTCTAGGGTTATGTCGGTTGGACCGAGTGAGACCAGATTGGTATGTGAGTTTCCAGATTTATTTCCAGCAGACTTGCAAGGGTTGCCTCCACAACGAGAGATCAAGTTTTTTATAGAGTTAGCGCCAAGGGCGCAGCCAATATCTAGGATACCTTATAGAATGGATCCAGCAGATTTGAAGGAATTGAATCTTTAGTTGCAGGAATTACTGGATTTGGGGTTCATTAGACCGAGTTTCTCGCCATGGGGTGCTCCAGTGTTGTTCATCAAGAAGAAGGATGGATCTTTAAGGATGTGTATTGATTACAGGGAGCTGAACAAGTTGACAATTAAGAACAAGTACCCACTACCTAGGATCGAAGAATTGTTTGACCAGCTACAAGGGAAGACAGTGTTCTCTAAGATTGATCTCCGGTCAGGTTACCATCAGTTAAGGATTAAAGAAGAGGACATACAAAAGACCACTTTCTGCACAAGATATGGACACTATGAATTTCAGGTTATGTCCTTTGGATTAACCAATGCCCCAGTAGCTTTCATGGATTTGATGAATAGAGTTTTCAAGGACTATTTGGACAAGTTTGTGATTGTGTTTATTGACGACATATTGGTGTGCTCTCAGTCAAAGACAGAGCATGAGCAACATTTATGCATGGTATTACAGCGGTTGAAAGAGCATAGGTTATATGCTAAGTTCGGCAAGTGTGAGTTTTGACTACCACAAGTCACATTTTTGGGCCATATTGTCAGTAAGGAGGGGATTCTGGTTGACCCAAGTAAGATTGAGGCAGTGAGAGATTGGCCTAGACCGAGCAGTGTACCAGAAGTTAGGAGCTTTCTTTGATTGGCAGGGTATTATCAGCGATTCGTTGAGGGGTTCTCTAGGATAGCCACACCGTTGACTGACTTGACAAGAAAGAAGACCAAGTATGTATGGACTGACAGGTGTGAGAATAGTTTCAAGGAGTTTAAGCGGCGACTGATCACCGCTTTAGTATTGAGTCTTCCATCAGACAATGAGAAGTTTGTGGTCTATTGTGATGCTTCTGTAGTGTCCCAGAATGTTTACTTAGCCTAGCTAGATAGTAGTAGTAGTAGTAGTAGTAGTAGTAGTAGTAGTAGTAGTAGTGGTTAGTATTAGTTAGTAGTATGTTAGTTACCGTGGATTTTGGTTCAAGTCAGGACTTAGTTGGAAACTCATAGACACAATTATGGATTTTATAAGTTTAGCCAATAGTTTAAGAATATTAATTATAACATAATGTTTGATTAATATTGCTGGTCATAGAAATATTGTTTATTATAACCTAAGGTTTAGATAAAGTCATTAAGAGCATGACACTTGTCATAATCATGATTATTAAGAAATTAAGTATTTTTGATGAATAGTTTTAATAAAAGGAAGATCTAGAAGCTCTAGAACCTTCCAGCACCTGTTAGGATTGTATTATGACTCAGTCAAAACTATTTATCCAATTCAAATTATGTTGAAAAAGTGTGAATACGTGTTTGATATATCAAAGTATGCCGATATATCGCAGCATATGGGTTGATATATCACCTACGGAAGATACGAAAAACACGTCGACTTTGCACGAACAATCGAACAAGCCTCAGGAATACAGGGGGAGGCAATATATCGCCTATGGGGGGCGATATATCGGCTCCATGAGAGTTTTTTGAAAAGTTTGGTTTTTCAATTTTAAAAATAGCCTTAACCACTTAGACCTGCCTTTCAACAACTTTGACCGAGTTCTGGGTGTCAGTTGAACAAAAATTCAAATCTTTTTCATTTTATAATCATTTATTTATTCAAATTAAAAGGGGTTAGTTTCACTCCTTGAACTATATAAATAGGACCTAGTGCTCAACCATTTTCTTCATTCTTCAAGCATTTGATCAGAGCCTCCAAGGTGCTAGTGTTACTATAGAGAGATACACTTGGGTTTTGGGTTAAAGCTTTAATCATTATAAGCTTTTATAAACACTTGGCAAGTGAGATTTAGTGTGATTTCGGTATTGAGGTTTAGACCAATCCATAAGGTCATTCAAGGTATTCATATTCCTTAAGTCCAGTTCTTTATGATTCCTTAGATTTCTTTAGTTTCTTTTATTCAGATCCTAACTCTTCTTATTGATTCTTGATTAGGTATATAAGTTCTTGAAACTTAAGGTGCTTCTTGGTAAGTTTCTTCTTGATGGTTTAGTTCTCATATTCATCTTTATTCTTAGAGATTCTCACCATTTCTACTGTTGGTTTATAGGAGTTTCTAAATCCCGTTCTTGTTCCCAAATATCCCGGCTTTTGGAAAAAAAAAAAGGATAGATTTTATGTGCTTATATGTTATGATATGGTTATTTTATAATATGTATATGTATAGAATATGTTTTATAGTCCTTGGGCATAGATTACCGCAAGCTGAATAAGGTGACAATAAAGAATAAGTACCCACTACCCTGGATTGTCGACTTGTTTGATCAACTCCAAGGAGCAACCATGTTTTCAAAGATTGATTTATAGTCCGAGTATCACCAGCTCAAGGTACGGGAAGAGGATATTCCCAAGACAGCTTTCAGAACTCGTTATGGACATTACGAGTTTTTAGTTATGTCTTTTGGTGTTACCAACGCTCCAGTCACATTTATGGATTTAATGAATAGGGTATTTAAGGATTACTTGGATAAATTTGTCGTAGTGTTCATCGATGATATCTTGGTGTATTCAAAGGGCGAAGTCGAGCACGAGGAACATTTAAGGTTTACCCTATTGCGACTAAAGGAGCATCTACTTTACGCTAAGTTCAAAAGGTTCGAATTTTGGCTTTCGCAAGTAGCGTTCCTCAGCAACATAGTATCCAAGGACGGAGTTGCTGTAGACCCATCTAAGGTAATGGTTGTGAAGGATTGGCCAGGACCAAAGAACATGTCAGAGGTAAGAAGTTTTCTGGGACTAGTAGGTTATTATCGGAGGTTTGTAGAGGGTTTTTCTAAGATAGTCACTCCGCTTACCAACCTGACCCGGAAACAACAGAGGTTCAACTGGATTGATAAGTGTGAAGGGAGCTTCCAGTTGCTTAAGGATAAGCTATGCTTAGCACCAGTACTTTGTGTACCGACACCCAACGACAAGTTTGTAGTCTATTGCGATACATCGAAGCAAGGTTTGGGTTGTGTGTTGATGCAGAACGACAAGGTAATAGCCTACGCCTCAAGGCAGCTGAAGGAGTACGAGCAACGCTATCCAACGCACGATATGGAGTTGGCAGCGGTGGTCTTTGCATTAAAAATCTAGCACCATTATCTTTATGGAGAACGGTGTGAGATTTATACAGACCACAAAAGCTTAAAGTATTTCTTCACTCAGAAGGAGCTTAACATGAGGCAGCGCAGGTGGTTAGAACTAGTGAAGGATTATGACTGCGAAATCCTATACCACCCGGGAAAAGCAAACATAGTTGCTGATGCGCTAAGTAGGAAAAGTTATGGAAGTCTAGCAGCGTTAGCTGGAATAGAAAAGTCACTACAGTAGGAGCTGATCAATGTGGTAATAGAAGTAGTCATTGGTAAAGTTTCTAACTTGTCCATCTAGTCAAGTATGTTAGAAGATATATGGATTGGGTAAGGGCATGATGACACATTAGTAGTGCATATGGATGCAGTTAAAGAAGGCAAGGCCACAGATTTCTCGATATCAGGACAGGGGTTCTTGAGATATAAGGATCGGGTATGCATGTCGAATGATCAAGGGATTAAGATGAAGATTTTAGAATAAGCGCACAATACCCCATACGTAGTTCACCTAGGGTCGACTAAGATGACTCACGACCTTAAGGTGTTATATTGGTGGCCAGGAATGAAGAAAGATGTAGAAGAATATGTGTCTAAATGCTTAGTATGCCAGCAAGTGAAAGCAGAACATCAGTGGCATGTAGGCTTATTGCAACCGCTTAGTATTCCAGAATGGAAGTGGGACGACATAGTCATGGATTTCGTGACGGGATTTCCATGAACAAATAAGCAGCACGACTCGGCTTGGGTTGTAGTAGATAGACTAACCAAGTCAGCTCATTTCCTTCCTGTAAAGACCACGTATACAGCAGATCAGTATGCAGACATTTATGTTCAAGAAATAATAAGACTGGATGGAATCCCTAAGATCATAGTATCAAATAAAGGATCAGTGTTTACATCGAGATTTTGGGGAAGCTTGCAACAAAGCATGGGTACCAAGATAAGTCTTAGTACGACATTCCATCCTCAGACCCATGGTCAGTCCGAGCATACCATACAGATTTTAGAAATATGTTGCGCGCTTGTGTACTTGATTTCGGAGAATCATGGAGTAAGTATTTTCCACTAATATAATTCTCCTACAACAATAGCTACCAGTCAACAATTGAGATAGCACCCTATGAGTTACTTTATGGAAGAAGGTGTCGATCGCTGTTACATTGGGACGAGGTATGAGAAAGGCAACTTCTTGGACCTGAAGCTGTTAGAGAGGCTCAGGATGCAGTAACGCTGATTAGAAAGCGTATGCTCGCTACTCAGAGCCGTCAGAAAAGTTATGCGGATACCAAGCGGCGTGAAGTGGAATTCAAATTCGGAGATCAAGTCTTCTTAAAGATATCTCCTATAAAAGGTGTGAAGTGGTTTGGGAAGAAAGGCAAGCTTAGTCCTCGCTTTATAGGTATTTTTGAGATATTGGACAAAGTGGGAGCAGTTGCATATAGATTAGCCCTATCGCCAGCTCCAACAGATAGCCATAATGTGATCCACATATCGATGCAACAGTTCAGAACGGGAGGCAACATGGGAGTTGGAGGAGGACATGTTAGCCCGGTATCCGGAATTTTTTGGTAAGTAAATTTCGGCGATGAAATTCTTTGTAGTAGGGGAGAATTGTAAAGTCCCAGAATGTTTACTTAACCTAGCTAGATAGTAGTAGTAGTGGTTAGTATTAGTTAATAGTATGTTAGTTACCGTGGATTTTGGTTCAAGTCTGGACTTAGTTGGAAACTCATAGACACAATTATGGATTTTATAAGTTTAGCCTATAGTTTAAGAATATTAATTATAACATAATGTTTGATTAATATTGCTGGTCATAGAAATATTGTTTATTATAACCTAAGGTTTAGATAGAGCCATTAAGAGCATGACACTTGTCATAATCATGATTATTAAGAAATTAAGTATTTTTTATGAATATTTTTTATAAAAGGAAGATCTAGAAGCTCTAGAACCTTCCAGCAGCTGTTAAGATCGTATTATGACTCAGTCAAAGCTATTTATCCAATTCAAATTATGCTGAAAAAGTGCAAATACGTGTTTGATATATCAACGTATGCCGATATATCGCAGCATAGGGGCTGATATATCGCCTACGGAAGATACGGAAAACAAGCCAACTTTGCACGAATGATCAAACAAGCCTTGGGAATACAGGGGGAGGAGATATATCGGCTCCATGAGAGTTTTTTGAAAAGTTTGGTTTTTCAATTTTAAAAATAGCCTTAACCACTTAGATCTACCTTTGAACGACTTTGACCGAGTTCTGGGCGTCAGTTGAACGAAAATTCAAATCTTTTTCATTTTATAATCATTTATTTATTCAAATTAAAAGGGGTTAGTTTCACTCCTTGAACTCTATAAATAGGACCTAGTGCTCAGCCATTTTCTTCATTCTTCAAGCATTTGATCAGAGCCTCTAAGGTGCTAGTGTTACTATAGAGAGATACACTTGGGTTTTGGGTTAAAGCTTTAATCATTATAAGCTTTTATAAACACTTGGGAAGTGAGATTTAGTGTGATTTCGGTATTGATGTTTAGACCAATCCATAAGGTCATTCAAGGTATTCCTATTCCTTAAGTCCAGATCTTTATGATTCTTTAGTTTTCTTTAGTTTCTTTTATTCAGATCCTAACTATTGTTATTGATTCTTGATTAGGTATTTAAGTTCTTGAAACTTAAGGTCCTTCTTGGTAAGTTTCTTCTTGATGGTTTAGTTCTCATATTCATCTTTATTCTTAGAGATTCTCACCATTTCTACTATTGGTTTATAGGAGTTTCTAAATCCCGTTATTGTTCCCAAATATCTCGGGTTTGGGTAAGGAAAATAGGATAGATTGTATGTGCTTATATGTTATGATATGTTTATTTTATGATATGTATATGTATAGAATATGCTTTATAGTCCTTGGGCATATGACTTGTTTAGATAACAGGCATATGACTTGTTTAGATAACAAGCCCCAAGAGTGTGTTTTATAATCCTTGGGCATATGATTTGTTTAGATAACAAGCCCCACAAATTTATATGACTTGTTTAGATAACAAGCCCTATAAATTATGGGCATATGATTTGCCTAGCTAGCAAGCCCCAAGAAGAATGATGGCCATTGTAGTCCTATATGATATATGTTTTTATAGTCAATGTTTTCTAGTATATGTTTATGTTATAGTTTTATGTTTATGATTTATGTGTTAGTAGATTTTCCTTGCTGGGCATTAGGCTCACTCCTTATTTTTAGTCTGATGCAGGTAAATGATTATGGAGGCAGAAGGATTCTTGGTAGCATGACTTGTGTGTTATGGATGAATAGAATGAATGGACTGTGTGTCGATCGAGGATGATGTTTATTTTAGTCTTTTGAATTATGTTTCTTTTGTAATTCAGCATTTAGTTTTGAACAATTGATTTAAAGATATGTTATATGTTTTATTAAACAATGGGTACCCATACCACTTTTTACATTTTATCTTGTAATTTGCACAATATTTATTTTGGAGTTTTAATAAAATTATGATTATTTCTTATGTATGTTTTCTCCAAAAGTACTAGCTATGTCTAGTAGTTTTAATGGTCCAAGGTCTTAGAAATAGTTGGGTCGTTACAGCTTCCAGACTGGGTTTGGGGTGTGTGCCAATGCAAGCCGAAAAGGTGATAGCCTATGCATCGAGACAACTAAAGGAATATGAGCAGAGATATCCCATGCATGATCTGGAGTTGGCAGCGGTGTTATTTGTACTTCAGGTTTAGAGACATTATCTATATGGTGAGAAGTGCGAAATATACACCGACCATAAGAGTTTAAAGTACTTCTTTACTCAGAGGGATCTGAATATGCGCCAGAGACGGTGGCTGGAATTGGTAAAGGATTATGATTGTGATATCCTATACCTTCCTGGGAAGGCTAATGTGGCTGATGCATTGAGTCAGAAAGGCCCGGGACAATTGTTCAGTTCGAGACAGATATCTGATAAGTTAGCTGAGGAGATGACGAGAGCGGGTATAGAGTTGGTGGTTGGTTAGTTAGCCAACATCACTCTTCAGTCTACAATCCTTGAGAGGATCAAGGAAGCGAAGGGGGAGGATCCCCCAGTTGAGAGGACACAAAGAGAGTGTCTTAGTCAGAGCATCTAAGGACTTCTCTATCTCAGAGATGGGACTACTAAAGTACAAGGGTCAAATTTGTGTTCCGATGGATTCTGATATGCGGTGAGAGATCTTGGATGAATCTCATACCACTCCCTATTCTCTACATCCAAGTACGACGAAGATGTACCAAGATTTGAGAACCTTGTATTGGTGGTCGGGAATGAAGAGCGACGTGGTGGACTATGTGACCAAGTGTTTAACCTGTCAGCAGGAAAAGGCTGAACATCAGAGGCCAGCATGGTTATTGTAGCCTCTAGGGATTCCAAAGTGGAAGTGGGAGGATATATCCATGGACTTCGTGGTTGGTTTTCCGAAGACCGTGGGACAACATGATTCAGTGTGGGTGATTGTGGATAGGTATACCAAGTCCGCCCACTTTTTGCCTGTTAAGACGACTTATACTGTTGAACAGTATGTTGAATTGTATGTGAAGGAAATAGTTCGACTCCATGGGGCTCCGAGGTTGATAGTATCCGACAGGGACCCCACCTTCACCTCCAAGTATTGGGAGAGCCTGCTGAAGTTTATGGGCACGCAGTTGCAGTTTATTATCGCTTATCACCCTCAGACGGATGGACAGTCTGAGAGGACGATTCAGATACTGGAAGATATGCTACGAGCCTGTGTGGTGGATTTTGGGGGATCTTGGAGTAAGTATCTCCCTTTTATTGAGTTTTTGTACAGCAATAGCTATCATGCGACTATCGGAGTGGCTCCGTATGAGATGCTATATGGGAGGAAGTGCAGATCACCTATCCATTGGGATGAGACGGGTGAGAGGAAATACTTGGGTCCTAAGATGGTTCAAAGGACCAATGAGGTGATTGAAAAGATTAGAGCTTGAATTCTTACCTCCCAGAGTCGCCAAAAGAGTTACTTGGACTTGAAACACAGGATCGTAGAGTTTTAAGTCGGTGACCACGTGTTTCTCCCTTGAGAGGGGTGAAACGATTTGGTGTTCGGGGCAAGCTGAGCCCTAGTTTTGTTGGCCCCTTTGAGATTCTACAAAGGGTTAGAAAGGTAGCTTACAGGTTAGCGATGCCTCCAGCTCTATCAAGGGTTCATGATGTATTGCACATGTCCATGCTCCAGAAGTACGTATCAGATTCTACGCATATATTGAGTTATGAGAACTTGGAGGTGGACCAAGATTTGTCTTATGAGGAGAAGCCGCTTCAGATTCTCGACCGAAAGGATAAAGTCTTGATGAGCAAGACCATCGCCTTGGTGAAAGTTCTGTGGAGGAACAACAAGATTGAGGAGGCGACGTGGGAACTTGAGTTAGATATGCAGGAGCGGTATCCCGAGTTATTCAGGTAATTTCGAGGATGGAATTTCTGTAAGGAGGGGATAGTTGTAGCATCCCAAATTTGCTAATAAGGCTTAGGGCCTTGATTAGTGTGCCTGGAGGGCAATAAGTGATTTATTATATTAATATGTGAATTTGATGAGTATGTGATTAGAAATGCATGTTTAGATGAATTAAATATGCATGTGGGCCCCATTTGGTTATTAGGGGCATGTTTGTAATTCTATCTCGTTGAGGGCATAAATGCAATATTCTGAATATTGTGATCTTTATCATGTGTGAGTGGTGATATATTTGTGATGCACGATCCAGGACAGTCCTAGGGAGTGGTTTAGCTAGAAAGTCACAACGAGGTCGAATACTCGGCTCGGGAGGAGTCTAAGGGTATTTTGGGAATACTATATGTGTTCGGGAATTATTGAGTAACAGGTAGTAATTTAGTAATGATTGAGACATGTTGGGATTAAACGGGGATTTATAGGAATACTCGGGGACTTAACAGGATTTGGTAAATGACTAAATTGCCCTTGGGTTACTTAAGGGTTAAGGATAGGTTTAAGGGGCAAAAGGGGTAATTTGGCCTTAAGGGTGGATAGACTTGGCTGAGGTGAAGTCCTTCATGTTTCTCACTTAGACATATACCTGAATTTTTCTGTTGGAAGTCTAGAGAAAACCAGAAGCTAGGAAAGGAAGGATAAGAAGAGCTGGTCTTCTTTGGGGTCAAGGAAGGAACTCAAGGCTTGAGTTTGGGAGGCTAGTAGCTTGGAACTCAAGGGATTAATTCAGAGATTTAATTAGGTTCAAAGGTAAGCTATAAAACCTAATGATCAATTGAATTCTACTGAGTTTTGGTTAGAAATATAAGTTTATGCATGTGAGCTAATTGTGAATTACTCTTGGTTATTTGGGTGTGTGTTGGGATTAGTTTCCGTTGGGTAATGTTGTTGGGAACATAATAGAATTGTTGTGATGATTGAATTATGTTGTTGGGATGGTTTTGGATTAAATGGGATAGGATTTGGCTGCTGAAAATGGGGGATTTTCTGGGTTCGAAGGGGTCGGGCCGCGACATTGTTTTTGGTGAGTTGCGGCCCTCTAGAACAGATGGGAGGCCAGGAAGAAGGGCGGGTCGCAGCACCCCTTTGGTTGGGTCGCGACGCGTGTCTGCAGAGTGGGGAGGTCGAGCCTTTGGTTGATGCGGGCTGTGGCACAAGGCCATGGGCCGCGACTCTTAGGGGGTTTTTGGACCCCGAGACGGTTTTTGGCTCGGGAACCCAAAAGTTAAGGCTCGGGATGGATTTTATCACCCGGATTGATAGAATTCAAGGTCCCGGAGACTAGAATTATAACCCAAAGTTATTTAATGGATTAGAGCTTGATGGATGGATGTTGTTGGTACGTTGTAACTAGGTTTTCAGCGAGTCTCCGACTAGGGGACTATGCTCAGGATATCGGTGCTCGGGAAGCTTAGGACACAGGTAAGAAAACTGTCGTACCCGTAGAGCAGGGCGTGACCCTATAGTTTGTATTGCAGGGCACAACCCTATGTGAGTGTGTTGCAGGGCGTAGCCCTATTATTCATGTTTATATTTGTTTAAGTATTTGTTGAATATATGTTATGTGTTGCATATTTGTGAATGAACGGCAAAGGCTGGGAACGGCGAAGGTCGAGAACGGCCGGAAGCAGTATACGGCAAGGGGTCGAGAACGACGTTAAGCACGTGGAGTGCAAAGCCAAGTACCGCAAGGGCAGGAGCGGCGTTGAGCACGCGGAGTGCAAGTCACTAAGGTGAGACCCTTCTCGGATGCTTGAGTCATCCTCACGGTGTAGACCACGAACCCAGGGCCTGGTAAAGTGCCTGGGACGGCATGGCCGCTATGTGTTTAGCCTGTTACCTACCTTGTTATATGTTGATTGCTTGTGTGGAGTTTTTTTGCTGGGCTTTGGCTCACGGGTTCTCTATGGTGCAGGTAAAGGCAAGGGCTAGGTCGACCAACCATGAGTACGGAGAGCGTGAAGCGTCGTGTACATGTTCGGCCTGCCTGGCTGCCACGGCCAGGGGTATTTTTGGGACATGTTATGTATTAAACCAAATTTTGTCGTTTAGTCGACTTTAAATGTATTTTGAATTGTAAGTATTTTCTAAGACAGTAATTTTGGGATCCCAAATGTGTAACACTTTATAATTTCAATGAATGACTACATTTTCAAATTATATGACTTTTATTACAGTTTAGCCACACTTTTAACCTAAAACCTCGATTAGAGAGTTAACTGCACATTTAAAACTCACTTAGTAACAGCTCTAAGGAAGTAGGGCGTTACAATATGACTGACCATTGTTTGTATTTTCCTTACTAGGCTTAGAAGCTCACCCCTTATGATGTTGTTGATTCAGGCAATTAAAGATAGAAAGGTCGGTGGCGAGTGGGACTTAGGAGCTATATGATGTAATCGTGGGGGCCATATAGTCGACGAAGATCAAGCAGGCCTATTTTTTTTAAAGCATGTTTCTTTTAAATTTTTATTTAATGTTGGTCATTTTAGTATGTTAAAGACAATTGTTTTATTTTTGTAAAACCATGGATCCATTTACTCATTTAAATTTTTACTCAATAAAAGGGCAATGTTTATGTTTATGATCCAAAAATTTATGAGAAATTAAGGTGTTATAGTGCCAAAAATTGAAAACGCCCCTATGGTAGGGGCAAAAGTGAAAAATCCTATAAATATATATATATACTAGCTATAAAATACGTGCAATGCACATTATATTTTACATTTTTTAGAAACAATGTAATATTCAAAAAATTAATTAGATAATAAATAACATGATTATTAAAATATACAATATTATTTAAGTAGAAAGTTGTTGTCGTATTACGTGAAGAATTACTTTGAGGTACATTTTCAAACAGTGATTGCTTCAATAACATAATATATTAAACCTATAACTGGTTAAACCCAAATTAAATGAAATAATTGAGCTCGACAAATTGGGCAAGAAGGATTTCGACGAAGCCAGTTAACAATACTGTCGACTTGAAACCAATGTAAACATTGTGGCATATGTGCATAGCTCGTTCCCACTTCAAATTCCTCCAAACACACAAGACAGCTATGCCCTATCTGTTCATCACCTTCTCCAACTATGAAAGTAATAAGAATCAAATCCACAATATCCATATTATTCCAATATGGAAATCAATCCTCAACTGCTATGTATGTCTCTCAGTCTCAAAGTTCTATCTACCTTATCTATCTTTAAACATTCTTTTTTAAATAGTCACGAGGCTCTGGTTAATAGAATAAACATAAAAGTTAGACTGTGTTTGATAATATTATAATAGTAATTTATAAAAATTATTTTTTTAAAATATTTATAAGTAACAAACTTTAAAAAGCACAACTAACAATTATTTAATTTAAACTGGTTGTTTAGATGATGTTGAACCTATGGGTTATGCATTTCTGATTTTATTTTCGATTTTGGTAAAGGATAACAATTATTAAATATTTTTGAAGTGTAATTGAGATGTAACTCTTAGTTTTTTCTTAATCTAAATATAATACAAAGAGTCAAATGTTTGAAAGTGGTATTCAATCATGTTTGCTTTGGTTTTCATTTTATTTGGTGAAATGTTGTGAATTATGTAGTAGTTTAGTTTATGTATAAATAATAAATTGGAATTTGTTAATGTACTGAGAATAATAATAATTTAACTAACCTTTGGATTATTCGGATTGTTCCTTTAAAGTTCCTAAAATGAAATCACAATGTATTATAACAAAACACCTGAGAAAAATAAATCAAAAGTGGAATAAGTTTTCTAAATTGTCAATTTGTATAAATATAATATATATATATATATATATTTTTAATATTTTCATAATTTTGTGTTTACCTCTTTTGCAAGTGGAATTAATTTTAGAAGAATGATTTTGATTTTCTTATTATGAGTTTTTTTATTGATGATGAGAATGCTAAGATGACTTTTTAGTATTTGTATTTTGCTTTTGATTGCCAAAAGTTGTGTCGTTTTGAGTGTATTGTGCCTGTAAATGTCAAAAGTTGACATGAATAAGAGAATTAGAGAGGCATAAGAGATTAAAGACAATTCATTTAATTTCTAAAATTTCTTTTCACTATTATCAGATGCAAAAGAATGATAACTTAGGGAAGAAAAAATCAATTTACTCTGGCGAATAAAAATAAATTTTGCCACTGTAAGTACATTCTAGAAAAGTAAATTACAAAGAAAAGAATTTTAACAAGAAATCATAACTAAATCTATTTTAATAGTATTGTAAAGTATTACAAATAAATTGTAGACTAAAATTGTCCAATCTAAGATACAAATTCCAGAACACATCAAAAGAAGAAATATATAATACAATTTTACAAAGACAAACAAAATAACAAAATTTACAACAAAGGTTTGAATAAAAAAAAAGTACTGAAAAGAATGAAATCCATTCCCAGAAAAGTGTATAGACGTTAAACAACAATGTGTTACTCAATCCAACAAGTTCCTCAAGAAAACAACAATCTTGAAGCCCTTAGACCTTGTAGCAAAACTTGCTAAAAATTCAATCACTTCATTCAGAAGGTTAAACCATTACCACTACGACCACTACCATCGACATTCACCAAAACGATCATAAATGCACTTCCAACAGATTATTTATTCTATCATTTAGAGAACAACAATAATAGCAAGAGTAACGATATGTGCACACAAAATACAGCAAATGGCCTTGGAGGCTCATAATGAATGTTGATAATGGTGGGAGCAGAAAGATAAAACCAAACCGAAGACTCATGCATAAAACTATCATCAGGCCAAAAAAAAAAGTTCATAACCTACGAAGCAAAGATGGGCCAAAATAGATATTGACAAAATCAAATAGATGAGAATGCTAAGATGACTTTTTAGTATTTGTATTGTACTCTTGAAATGATGTGTACTTCTGAAGTGTTGTATTGTTTATTTTTTTTTTTTTAGATTAATCATTTGATTGTGTAAAGAAGAAATTATTGTATTTTTTGGGAATAGAAGCAATTGTTCAGTTTGGATGACTTATCTAAACTTTAACTTTTTTTGTAGCATATTCTGTTAAAGTCATACCAAAGTCTTTTAAACATACGAAATTTTGTTAAGCACACAAAATTCTATTTGAAGCCATTTATATAATAGGTAAGATATATGTGTGTGTAAAAAAAACACCCTGAATACCTACTTAATTTAAGATCTAATATTAGGGTAAATTTCACTTAGGTCTCCAATCTTTTTTTTTTTTTTTGTAATTAGATCTCTAACCCTTATTCTTTTTGGCTCACATAGATCCCTAATGTCATGTTTTATTAAACAAACCCTAATTTATAAAGGTAAAATGAGGTTTTAACCCAAAAAAAAAAAAAAACACACATAGCACACACCACAAGATAGCAAATATGAATGAAAAACACATCCATTTTAATGGCTTTTTCCACTTTCCTATGAAAACAACAATCGAAAAAAAAGGAAAGTGAAAAAAAAACCACAGGCCACAACTATATTGGAAACTAGAAAACATAATTGTGCTTCGCGCAGTCTTTTGTAATTAGTAAAAAATGTACATGTTTTAAAATATTTTTTGGGAGATTGTAGGGTAGGGATTCCTTTTTACCATACTCGTACAGCATGCTCTTTATATGGACACATGAGGACGTCTTTGTAGGAAATTTCATATTACAGGATCTTTATTTATTTTCATGTAACTTACATATTATGAAAAAGAAAACATGTAAATTCCTAGAAAATGCTCCTATAAAATTGATACAAAACAGAGTAAAGTAAAAAAAACTAACATTACGCAGTGGAACTGGAACAACTCCTTCATTTAATCTCTCTAACCCTTGATTCATTTCTGTAGAAGAGTGTTATCAAGAGATTGAACTAGATCAGCAACACAGTCTTCCTCACCAAGCCTTTGATCAACCTAGAACTAGTGTGGGTTGGTTCTCAACACATGAGATAGAAATCTAGAAGAGAAGAAGAAGAGAAAAAGTGGCCAAGAAAGGATTAGACTGTCTAGGTTTTCACTTACCCAACGAATCAAGTGAGACTAACTTCATTGAAAACCATAGATATCATATTCCTTATATAGGCAACTTAATGAGCTTTATTTAAATTTAAATTTAAATCAATTAAAAATAATAAATGAAAAATCAAAGCCTTGGGCTCCCACAAAAGTATTTGGGCCCAATCTCTAAGTTTTGAATTTAAATCTCAATTAGGCCTAAATTAAAAATATTTTTATTTATTTATCTTTTAATTAATTAATTAAATCTTTATTCAAATTAACTAATTATAATTTGAAACTTGATTTAATATTATTTATTTATATTGACACTAATTTACCAATATTAATAAATTTTCCCAAAGATTCTCTTTTATTATCTAAATCTCATATCTCTATAAAATTTTCCAAAATTGACCTCGTCAACTTTAAAAATCCTAATTGATAATTAAATAAATTAATTAAGACATTCTCGATGATTTACTCAAAAGTGATGCGGGGACCATAGATCCATGAAATCAAGCTCCAATAAGTTACCATGAATTTATTTACGAATAATTTCATTACCTTATTAATTCCTCGTGACTCCACTATAGACTCAGAATTGAACTCTTGAATTCATAGAACATATTTTCCAAACCACAAATACGTTATCCATTGTTATAACCATTATAGTCATTCAATCCTCTATCAATGACTTACTAACGAGCTGTGTGCAAATTACCATTTTACCCCTCATCAGTATTTTATCCTTAACTCCAACTAATTTCCTTATAAATGATATTTCCGTGAACTTAACCACAGAAATGAGATCTCAATAATTTAACATTTTGAACAAAGCAATTAAGGAAATCATCTTTTCACTTCTCATACAGAAGTTATAGATTTCATATCTATGAATAATACACCCACTCAATTACACTACTAAATCTCCAAGATGTAAGTATGGGCTAGATCATAGGGTAAGCTAGTAATGAACAGGTCAAAAGATTTAAATAATATAATTAGCATAATATTATCACTCAGAATTAAGATCGACTTCACCTATAGTCAACGTTATGATATTGATTAGATTCAATAACAACGATACTTATTTATCTATCAATAATCAATATCGGTCCTAATCTGATGTAACAAATACATCTGATCTTATCTACTTGGTCAATGCCTTGGAAAATACATCACACCTTGAATGTGTAAGTAGTTCATATCATAGATTTCCTAATCAGTAAAAATCCAATGCACAGATCTAATCTTAGGTCTCATTTTTTTGAACATATAATTACAACTATAATCCATTGTGACCTAGTCACTATAATTGTAACTATCCATATGTTTGGGATTTTATAAATGTTTGCCTTATTCCAATAATCGTGTAATAAAACAAGCAAGCAACACGGTTGTCAAACTAAATGATCTATACTACTTTTATAGACAATATAAAATCGCGCTACATGTCCGACATGGTTTTATAGGGGCATAAAACCCAACAATCTTGACCACAATTTTTTTTCATAATGGTGTTCATTGTATAGCAAACCTCTTATACGTTTTTGAATTTTTTTTGAATAACTAAAGTGCTGAAAACAAAGTTCAAAAAGCTTGTTGTATGTGTGTTTTTATTTATTATTATTATCATTATTATACACAATGCGTGATTTTTTATATAAAAAGTCTAAATTTTGTATAAGAAAATTTATGTTATGTGTAAGACTTATTTTGGTCGATTACTCGTTTGAACCCTTTATTTTTAAAAATGAATTTTTAGACCTCATGTTTTGTCAAAAGGTTAAATATAGGAATAGATAGATCGATTATTTGAACATTATATTTTGGACGATTACTCTTTTTGACCCTTTATTTTAAAAATTAACCTTTGGACCATGTATTTTTTCAAAATGTTCAAAATTCTTTATAAATTTTAAATTATATATCTAATTTATGCTTTCTCTAAGGGCTCGCACCATTTTTTAACCTTATATATTTAGCCGATTACCCGTTGGGACCTTTATTTTTAAAAATTAATTTGTGGGCCTCAAGTTTTGTCAAAAGGTTAAAAATAGGAATAAATAGATCGATTATTTGAACACTATATTTTGACTGATTGCTCGTTTTGACCCTTTATTTTTAAAAATTAACCTTTGGACCATGTATTTATTCAAAAGGTTAAAATTCTTTATAAAAAGTAAATTATATAATTATCTATATAACTTATATTTTCTATAAGGGTTTACACTTTTTTTTAACTTTGTATTTTAGCTAATTATCTGTTTAGACCATTTATTTATTAAAATTAACTTGTGGACCTTGTGTTTTGTCAAAAGGTTAAAAATATGAATATATAGTTAAATTATTTGGACCACATATATTTTGTTGATTACCCATTTGGATCATTTATTGTTAAAAACTAACATTTGGATCTCGTGTTTTGTCAAAAGGTTAAAAATATAAATAAATAGATTATTTATTTATTATTATATATTTTTTATTCACATCTATTATAATTATTATTAAAATTAAAAAGAGAAAGTAGATAGAGTTTTTTTCCTTAATTAATTACTAGCCCTAAATTAGAAAATTAAACTAAAAATGAGAAAAACTAACGGTTATTTATATTTATAATTTAATTAAAAAACTATCATAATTAAATGTCTAATAAAATTTGAATTCAAATTAAAAAAAATGTGAAAAAGAAGAAAATAGAAATGGTGCTTTGGAGCAATTTCAGAGTGCCACATCATATAAATATATTAGAAAATATACCCGTCTTCGCGTAATTTTTTATAATAATTTTAAATATATATTTAAGGTAATTTTATATTGTTTGATAAATATTATAATTTGAATTTATATATTTTGTAATTCAACTATATATATTTATCGTAATTCTATATGTGTTTGATTAATTTTATAATTTGTATAATGTGAGTGAGAAATTTATACCTTTTGTAATTCCTCCATTTTTTTAAGTTATGCTCTAATAGTAAAATTGTATTAAAAATATCTAATTAATCAATTATTATTTCTCTTTCCTTTCAAGAAATTAATAGAATGTATAATAGCATTTGAAAAGCAAGAGGTGTGAAAAAATTAAGCTAACAAACAATATTAACATCAATTGTCATAATAATATACTTTTTAATTCATAATTTGTTTTTTGTTTCTAAAAAAGATTTTTTGTGCTTCAAATCAACCTCTGTATCTTTTGTTGCTGCTAGAATGTCTACTAAATTACAATCTAGAAAACATTTATTTACTATAGTGAAAACAAATCATAAATCCAAACAATACAATTAGTAATATTGTTTTGTCACAAGCTTGAGAAAATATCAAATAAGAGAAAAATACAATTATTAATATTGATGATTGATGATAATAAATATAATATTTTGTACAACTATTCACTTTTGAATAAAAAACATAATTATAGTATAATAACAAAATAGATATGTAGAGAACCAAAATTCAAACAATACTAATACCAATACTTGATTAGCTAATTAAATTTGAAGATACAAATATACTTTTTTCAGTGCATATAATAAACAATATCATAACACCATGATCCACGTTCAATTTCTTCTCCTTCCAAACCGTAAGAAAAATACAAAATCTATAAATCAACCATAAATAAATATACATATATTGCACAATCGGTGAGTTTTCAACCGGTGAATTCTCTCTACATTTGTCAGTTGCACAAAACTCACTTCAAAATACTTTTCGAGATATATTGCAGTGTCAACATAGTTTGGTATTCATGTGTGTGTAGAAATATGCATGGTATACATTGAAAGCCATGTAACTATGTATGATACACAAAAAACTTAAGGAAATGCTAGTACACTTGGAAATAATCTCTTATGATATACACAAACTAACAATTTTAGATATACAATCTTTATATATACACATATATTCATATATATATATATATATATATAGAGAGAGAGAGAGAGAGAGATTTTACTTTGAAACTGGAATTATTGATTATTACTCTTTTGAGAGTCAAGCCATGAAGCTAAATAAATTATGATACACAAAAACTTAAGGAAATGCTGGTACACTTGAAAATGATACTCATAGGATATACACAAACTAACAAGATATACAATTTGTATATATACACACACACACATATATATATAGAGAGAGAGAGAGAGATTGAATACCTTGAAACTTGAATTATTGATTATTACTCGCTTGAGTAATTGAAAGCCAAGCCATGAAGCTAAATAAATTCTTAATAAAACTAATATTATGTGTATATATATATTGATATTTTTAATTGTTAAGATATTTTGGTTTTGAATTTAAATTTTTTTACGTTTTAATAGCTCTTTAAATCAATTTTTATTCAAATTAATATTATGTCTATATATATTTATGTGTTTATATATTGATATTTTTTTTAATTGTTAAGATATTTTGGTTTGGAATTTAAATTTTTTTACCTTTTTGTTTTTTTTTTCAAGAGTTAGATATTTAAGTATTAATTAATAGCTCTTTACATTTTCTTTTATCTATAGATAGATGCTATTTTTTAACTACATTTTTTAAAGGGATATTTGCAGTGAAAATACATAAATTATTGTGTTTGTAACGCTTAAGCACCTAAGTTATTTTTTTTTTCGCAGCGAAAGTACATTCCATCCATGTTTTGGTGCAGTTTAATGCATCTGTTTGTTTCATTGTTAAATCTGCCACCATGGCGTGAACTTTACTTATAACTTTGGTACTTTCACCACAAATATCACTACAAGAAAAAATACTTTCAATAAGACCCAAAAAGTATTATTAAATATATACCATAACACTTTTTGATGTGTTAAGGAAAGCGGTGTTATAGTAGGTCGGAGCACTTTGCCTAACACTTTTCAATAGTTATAGACATGGGTTATGGTATAGCCTACGATAACACTTTTGTTGTGTTATTTTAATAGTTAGATAAGTTTTTCATTATGCTATTTATAAATAGATTATATAACACTTTTTTGTACTTATAAAGTAGTGTTATGATACACTCTATAATAATACACTTTCTGCATTATAGAAAATAGTTTGCATAACATAATTTTATGCTTATAAACCAGTGTTATTGTAAAAGATACAATAACACATTTTTTGTATTATTCTAATATTTGGATAAGCTTGAATTATTATTAAATAAACCTGTACATTATAATTATTTTTTATTTCTTTAACTCAAACCCGCTTCATTTAATATACTTAAGACACCTTTAACATTGTACAAATATATTTTTGAGTACCAATTATATAGTTCATAACACATATAACCAAATAATTGTGTCAAAATACATTCAAGATTATCTAAAAAACAATCCAAAAGTCTTAAGATATTCAACATTGCCTAATTAACATAAACAAAACATTTTCACAATAGTCAACAAAATAGTCGTAAACAGTTGCATATTCAAAAGTAAAGGTAGGGATTCACGATCTTCCAAATGTCGGCACACCAAAGCCTTCCAAATCAGATTTTCTTTTGCACTTTACTTGTTGAATCTGGTAAATAAAAATAAAAGAAAAACTAATGAGGTCATGAAATATCATATCATTCATCTAAAATAGTCAATAATATCATGAAACAACCAAATTTATAATAATTGAGTTTGAATAATAATGAAATTATTATATTACACACATTACTATAACTATCTATACTCAAGTGACCTTAGAACTTTAATTAAATGATGCATAATATTAATTCAAATTGGCCACATTATCATTTTGTCTTTCTCATCTTCCCTATCAAATCAATCAAATAATAATATCATAATCTTGGATTGCATATCGGTTAATGGTGAACAAGCATTTATATAATCAAATAACCAAATAAATACCTCTCGGAATAACCTTTTGAGAAGGTCACACAATTGTTGAACCAACAGCTTCTCGTATAGTTTGTTAATGCATCCTCATCTGTATTATCAAACCACAGGCCAACTTATTGCTTTACACAAAACACTACCCAAAAACAAAGGCAAAGGGTTGTGTATGCAGTTGACTCCTACTTTCGATGCCCTGATGATGCCATAAGAACAGCAACAGCCACAATAAACATAGACAACATACTTATAGCAATATATATGTTCTTCTTGACGATTTTCTGTATTCTCCAAACAAAAGAATTCCCCAGAAAGTGCTTACTAGTGGAAGTGCCTGCCAATCACCACCCCAAAAAAGTTGATATTAGTATGTGATGCACATTTTGGTTCAGTTGAAATTTTGCACAAACAAGTTTATCCCACAAAAGAGAAGTTTGGAATCAAGACAAAAAAAAAATATTTGAACCAACCTGAACTGCATCTGCTGTAGCATACCCTGCAGCTTGACCTCCCATGAATTGGAGACCATTGCCAAACCCACAGAGCAGACCTGCCATTAAGGCCCAGCCTCTGCCATTCCAGTCATTCATATAAGCCTTGAATGATGATTTGGGTAAGTCCAGCACATGGTAATAAAGGAATGTGATGTTGAGGATTATAGCAAGGACAAAACAAGATACTGAGAAGTAAAAGAATGCAATGTAGACAACCAAGTGAGGAACCCCATCTTTCAATGTATGCCATTGATCATTTGTGGCCATGTTGAATGCTAGTGAGAATAGAGAAAAGCAAACACAAGCAAAGAAACATATGGACAGTCCAATGAGAGTGATTTTCCTAAACACTTGTAGCAAGAGTTATAATTATTAATTGTGATAGAGAATCTGAGATGTTTGGATTTGAATGGCAGGTGATGAATGTCCAAATATTGTTGTGTAGTATTTTTGCAACACAAGATTATCATTTTTCATCTAAATGTGAGAATTTTAATTGATTTTCCATACTGAAAATTATTGTCTTTTACAGTGCCATCTATAGTGGTATAGCTAGTTTTCTGCTCATTCTCATTATCCTTAAGTGCACCATCAAACAAAACAATTCAAGTAAAAATTGCATCACTCAACAAGCTCGATGATTTTCTTTTTAGAAATGAATAAAAACAAGATAATTCTTAGATAATCTTAACATTTAATGAATGAAACATACCCTTCTTTAGATGAAAAACCTTCAAGCTTTTCTTTATTATCAGCTGCATTAGATGAGTGGACAACAGAAGCAGGCAACGCCAGGGAAAAGGATCTCGGATCTATTAATTCTATCGTCTAAAAAGCAATTCAAGGTTGTTCCTATCACCATTAAAGATCGCAACAGAAGCAAAAAATTCAGTATTTATAAGAGCAACACAGGCAAACATCAACATTTAGAAATTTTCAGAGAGAGAACGAAAGAAAGGACCTATAACAACTGTTATGCTTGCAGTGATCACTTCTGTGACTGATAAGCCAACAAAAGCCCAAGCATACTGAGTTGAGAGATTTCCAAGGCTAAGTACCACCCCTCCTGCCATTGCAAACATCACAGAAGGCCAATTATCCTCACCAATCACCCTAACATGAATCAAAACCAAATACATACAATACAATACAACTTCATTATGGCAAACAGATGAAATTTTCATTATGATGTGTTCCTTATCACTGGTCTCTCCAAACAGCACCACATTCATCAGAGAGAATAGAGAATGAATGAACTAAACTTTATCCAAATATATGCAAGTGTTGAATATTTGTGATTCAACACTTGTAATGAGCTAAAAAATATAATCAATACTGAATTAATCATGAGAAGGAGCAGCCAAAAGAATTATAAAAAAAAAGAGGTAAAACAAACAACAATGGATTCTAGACACGTCTCATAATAATTGGACCTTTTTATTTGTTATAGAATATATATTTTATACTCAATGGAAATATGGAAAAACCAAAATACAACTCTATGCAAAAATACAATAGACAAGATAATATTGATTAAAGATATATTACAACTCAATTGCTCAAAATACAAGTAAATAGAAAGATGTAAGAGAAGAAGATTACAAACTCAAAACAATAATAATACAAGTAAATAAAATCAACAAGATCAAAAAAATGAAAACACAAACAAACTCTCACACAACCAAAGTGTAGAGTAGTGGGGATCACCAACTTGAACAAAGTTCAAGACCTTTGTCCAAAAGCTTATTTCCCTCTATTCTCTAAGCACTAAGGGATCTCTCTAGAAAATAACTCTTTGGAATTATCAAGCCTTTTGGTGTATTTTTCAGCCAAGTGCTTTGTGGATGAAAAATGGTGTGTCTTACAAGTGAGCATTAGGCTCCTATTTATAGAGTTTTGAGACACCCTTTGAATTTCAAATTCCACCAATCCCCAATCCCCATGGCTGTTACCAATGATTAATTGTATGTTTATGGAATTAAAATAGAGATTTTGGAGTTACTTGGCTGTTGGAAACATTCAAAATTGGATAAAACCGAAGTTGGAAAATGTTGTTAGTCGCTCAAGTCGTGGCCTGAAAAACACGAGCCGTGGCCCACAGTGTGTTTTTTGCCTATTTTTGCCTCTTGGGCCGCTGCCTGAAAAACATAGGCAGCGGCCCAAGTTGTTTTTTCAGCAACCAATTTTCCAATTTTGCCAAAACGTTCCAAATTCATTCCCACTTGATTTTGTAACTTTCATACACATTATGGGAGTTAAAATCACATCTCTAACAGGCATATTTCACATATAGCTTTAAGAAATTCAAATCAAAATGTGTAATATTAAATCTAAACATTATTGGGTAATATTTGGGAGTTACAAGTTTGTAACTCCAAAATATGTCACATTTGGACACATACATGTGTCCAATTTTGTGACTCTCAATAATATGTTACAAGGTGTGACAAATCACATTATGTCACATTATTTAATCTGACATTATATTATTTAAAATAATATAACATTTCCCCACTTAGATTAAATAATCACTTTTTGTAACACTTATTTAATCAATCAAAACATTATATTAAAATATAATATTCCCCCACTTGATTAAATAATGACTTTCCATAGAAACATTTGCATTGGTGCATAAAGTAAAATGTCTTTCAACTTGAATTTTCCCTTAGTGTAATTATCACAAAGTTTATTGAAATTTTGGTTGTCGAAGCATTGAACCACTATCCCTTGATAACAAACCGGTGATAACACACACACATTTGTTGTGTTCACTTGAGACCTCAATGTCTCGCTTTTGAACCGTTAATGGCCATGTGCACATTCCATTCATAGACTTTTCTTGAGAATGACTCCCAATTCTCATGAGGGGCGACACCACCCCTAGGTCTATATAGGTAGAACTCTTACAGTATTTTGTTACCCTAAAATACTTGTCTTCTCAAGACTAAGTTCTATTAAAAAACCTTTCAGTTTTAACCCTCATTTTGGTAACACAGTAGTACTCATATCTCAGATGGGACAAAATTTGAATACTACTATCTATTCACTTGATTGACTTGTTATTACCTATTGAACATAATACTAGTTTGGTTACTAGTATTAAGATAGGTTACCATCAACCGTGAATCTCTTTAGGGAGTCTAAGTCCCATCTCTTGAGATGTAAAATTGATTCCATTTGAATCATTTCTTTTCTCATGTATGCATACTTAGACACTCTCATTATTTTATTCAAACTTTGTTGCTAGCCATAGTTTGATAAAAATAGTTACCCCTTTAAAATAGTGATTTTGACCATAGTCAACACTCCCACTGTTTTATCGTTTAATATCCAAGATAAACATTTGAATATTAATTCTAGAAATATCTTTGTTTCTAAAATTCTCCTTTATGTTTTGAATTGATTCCTTCTTGAATCAAAATATTACAAATAGTAACTTTAGACACCAAGCATGTCTAGATTTATTCATTCTATACACAAATAGCCAATGTGATTTAAAATGTAGAATTCCAAATCACCTATTTGATAGGATGACCAAATTAATCAATTGATTGACAACAAAATAAATTGATTAACTTTAGAGCATCACCCCCACATTTCTCACATAGTGATAATAAAATATCACTTTAAAATAGAAATCTCTTCATTTCTAATAAATCATTTATCCTCCAAGATAAATCTAGACCTATGATTCTCAAAGTTCATCGTGAGTCCTTAAGCTTCGTGATAAACTCTCAATAGATCAAGATAAAAACCTTAATATTTTATCTTGATTTATTTGCTTTCTAAAGCAATGCACATTTCTTTCAAAACAACTTTCACTTAATTTCTTTCTTTTATGTATTTCACAAAATAAAAATGTGAACACAAATGTAATGTGAGAATTTCTCAAACAAATAATCACAAATTTTCAATTTTAGTTGTCTAAATAATCTCAAAATCACTTAAACAACTTTTGTGTATTTCTTAAGAGTCTCTTTGAGATTCTTTTGAAAACACCAATTTGACATCCATTGTTTTTCTCATCAAAATCAAAATGAAGATGTCAATTTTAAAACACTTTAAATCAAAGAAAATAAACCCTCATTGATTTATTTAAACACTTTTATTTCTTTTGTTTAAAATTATCTCCTCAATGAGATTGATTTAAACATATCACCACATTTTACCAAAATGAATAAAGTTCTCTTTAATTCAGCATTGATAAAAAGATTCAAAATTGCTTCCCCAATTTTGAAATGTCTCCTCATTGAATATTTAAGAATTATTGTCACTAAATAATTCTCAAATATATTTCATTTGACCACACTCTAGACTATAAGTCTATTGAGTCAATATGTCATCCCACAATTTTTGAATCCACCTTGATCCATTTTTCTTACAATGGCAAGATACAAACATTAAAAGATGTAACCCCCTTAGGTTCATCTTTTCTTATCTCATAAAATGAGATGGTCAACACTTAAATGAGAAATTTAATTTCTCAAATAATTCTCTTTATTTACCAAATAAATGGTAACTCATCACATTTCAATAATATATGATAAACATATTTACATTATTATCACCTTAATAATCATATTATATGGCATATCATAATAATCATGATAATTCTCGTGTATAAATCAATATACATTTATATATTAACATAATTATGTCTCAAAGAAATTTCACACAATTTGTCAATATATATCCATCATATTAGCATGCATTGTTAATCTCATAATAATATTGTAAATATATCACAAATATCATACAATAATTCACATATCCACATATTGATATAATCTATTGATTCACAAAATCAATATATAGGCATGTCATATAAAACTTGTTATCCAAAAAATTAGCATTGATGACGTGGCAAGTGATCCCTGGACACGTGGCTGACACCTGGAAAAGTTCTGCTAGAGTATCGACCAGAAGACACATTAGAAGCAGTAAGCGGCCCAGTCTTACCTGCGAACGGTCTGGTCGATAGTTCCGCATACAAAGCAACATTTATGGGAAGATCTTGGTAAATCCCGAATTTATCTCACACAATCTCCTGAGTATCCGATGATTCAGGAAAGAATATCTGTAACAATCTTTTGTAATCCCCCTTGAGCCTATAAATAGCAAAAGATAGCTCAAGGAAGAGACTTTTAGCTTTCGAATTATTTGAGATTATAGTAATTCTCCTAGTGATATTGTATTGTTCATCAGAGGTTAGTGAAACTCATTGGACCATTGTTCTTTGATCACTCCTTTGATTCTAAATCAATAACAGTCTAAGTGGACGTAGGTTATTACCAGATCCTGGGGCCGAACCACTATAAAAATATTGTGTTGTTATTCATTTTTGTCATTGCGTTCTTCTCATCATATTCATTCATATAAAGCATATTCTGACTCTATGTCAGTTGGCCAAATATTGGGTCAACATTCTGGTGCTTTCATTGAGAGCTTGACATATCATTGCTGAGAAAACCGATGGCGAAAGCTACAAAGAAAACTGGACAGGCGGCCGCCACTGCACCGTCAAACCCGCCACCTCCTCCTCCTCCTGCAAGCGTGGCGGAGGATGAGCCACATCTGGACTTTGAGGAGGAAGCGATGGATGATGCAACGTTGAAGAGTACCCTGGGTGCGTTGCAGGAAGAGCTGGCTAATCTGAGAGCCAGTCAGGAGACTGCTGCCGGAGTTGTGGCACGGCAGCAGCAGGAGATTGAACAGCAGCGGGCGGAACTAAGCGAAAGGCAGGCGGAGATGGACCGCCGCCAGAACGAAGCCATGGCAGCCCTCGAGGCGGCCTTGCAGCTGGCAAGGAATCGGCCCGCACCTGCTTCGCAACCTGACCAACATGGCAATGGACCACCCCAGAGGGGTCCTAATCCAAGCCCACCGATCCAGCCTTCAAGTCCGCAAAGGCCCGAGCAGCCTCAAGCGCCCCATGAAGACGCCCCGCTGGACCCTGAGGCGCAGCCACCATCCCAGGCTGGTCGCGGCGATCCCCCGCAACAAAGGCAGAATAGGGCCGAGCATTAGCCTCGTAGTCCTAGACGCCGTAGGGGCGATGAGCCAAACCTACCGAACATAGGTCAGTATCCCCCTGGTAACAGGAGGGACTCAGAGTTAGGCTCTGCGGTCCGGGGTCCCCCACGGCACGATGATGCACGAGGACACCACGACCAGCGCAGGCCACCCTCTAACGCTCGGAACGTTTCAGCCAGGAATGGAAATCGAGGGAACAGTCGACCCCACCATAGCCAGTCGAGGTTCAGAGATGACCATGGATATAATGAGGCTGACTCAGGCAAAGGGAACGCTGGCCGAAGGAATGAAGAAAGAGGTAAAGGCAAGAGTCAGGTACCTCAAGATGACCAACCCAATAGATGGGATGCCAGGGGGCAGCCCAGACAAAATAATGTCTTCAACCGGCTCGGGGGTAGCGAGCAGCAGAGAAGAGACGAGGATTTGCGTGACGTACTTAACGATCACCGCGAGCAGCATGGCGAGAACGTCCCCCAGCAACAGAGGCCACAGCGATTCCTGCAGCTGTGCAGGCCCAGATAGACGCCCTCAACCAAGCAGTGCAACAGCTGGTCGGGGGAAGGACATCCTACATCGACCACGATAAGAGGAAAGGCACTCCTTTCGTACAGAGGATAGCTAATGCCGAGACTCCAAGCAAGTTCAAAATACCTACACTCCCAAACTTTGATGGGTATGGAGACCCGGTGTCTCATGTCAACAAGTTTGAAATTCAAATGGACATTCAGAAAGTGTCTGAAGACGCTCGGTGCAGGATCTTCCCTGCAACACTTTCTGAAGGTGCGCAGGAATGATTTTTTAAGTTCCCTCCCGCGAGCATAGTTTCCTGGGAAATGTTCGTAAGGGAGTTTTACGGACAATTCTATGCAGGTCGTGTGCATCCAACCGAAGCAAACCAGCTGGTTGAAATTCGCCAGCAGGATGGGGAGTCAGTAAAGGATTACGTCCAGCGCTTTATGCGAGCGGCAGCTGGAGCAAAAACTGTGGGGGACGAAGGAAAGATGATGGCCATTACCGCAGGGGTTAAACGTTGTTCTCCTCTCTGGAAAAGTCTCCGAAAGGAAGGAGTAAGAACTACCCAAGAATTTTTAGACCGAGCTGATCGCTACATCAAGCTCGAAGAAGCCATTGCTGATGATGGAAAGCCCTCAAACAAAGGTAAGAAGGCTGCCGAACCCGCCAAAGCCGTCAATGGTTCTAAACCTAATGGCAACGACAAAGGCAACGGGAACGGCAACAGCAATGGCAAGAATGGTGGAAAACGGCCATATAACGAGCCTTCCACCTCCGACAACAAACGAGCCAAGGGTAATCGTTATGAACCCCGATTCACTAACTACACTGCCCTCGTTGAGTCTCGGGGGAGGTTTATCAGGCCACAAGCTCTAGTGTGCCTTACAAAAAACCTGGCCCCATTCGGAAGGATATTTCGAAGAGAGACACTACCAAGTTCTGTCGTTATCATAACGACTACGGACACGACACCAATGAATGCAACCAGTTGAAATACGAAATCGAGTTCCTTATTAGACAAGGACACTTGAGAAGATACGTACGGGCCTCGGGAAATTCCCAACGAGAAGCTCCGGGTGGCAACGAGCAAGCGTCCACGCGCCAACACTCGCCACCCTTACAGCCTGCCCCCGTGGCTGGAACACTCTTAACCATCTGTGGAGGCCCGCACCTCGCGAGAAATAGTGGAAAGGCCAGAGAACGATATGCTCGGACTCTGCGCCACGACCAGGACATCGAGATGATGACTGTGGAGGACCGTGCACCAAAGAAGGCTCAATCAGAAGAGGGTGAAATAACCTTCTCTGATGTCGATGCCCAACACGTCAGGTTCCCACATTCCGATCCGCTGGTCGTGGACATCCAGATGGCCAATATGATGGTGAAGAGGGTACTGGTCGATACAGGAAGTTCAGTGAATATCCTGTATAAATCTACACTGGAACGCATGAAATTGTCTGTTAAGGACTTGGAGCCCTGCAACCAAACGATATACGGCTTCTCTGAAGAAGGACTCGCTCCCGCCGGATTGATCAAACTCCCAGTAACGACAGGTACAGCGCCTGCGACAAGGACATTACTCACCACCTTTGTAGTGGTCGATTGTCCCTCAGCGTACAATGCCGTTATTTGGAAGGCCCATAATGGTTTATCTACGGGTCGTCATCTCTATGTGGCACTTGGCCATGAAGTTCCCAACAGACGCGGGGGTAGGACGCGTGTTGGGAAACCAGAGGGAAGCCAGGGAGTGCTACAACGCCTCGATCACAAAGGCGAAGAGTGGAACGTCGAAGAGCGCTGCCTCAGATAGGTTGCAGATGGTAGTTGATACACAAGCCCAATCCGGTGATGAAGTCACCAAATAGGGTGTTGCCCAAAGTGAGGATGGAGATTTAGATCCTCGCTTTGGGGATTTTGAAGAAAATGTTGGACCCGTCTAGGACCTGGAGGAGGTCCAACTCGACGAAAAAGACCCAACCAGAGTCGTAAAGGTTGGGAGAAACTTAGAGCTTACCACGAAGAACGCAATGGTGGAATTTTTGCGAAAGAACCAGGAGGTTTTCGCCTGGTCCCATAAAGACATGGCTGGGATAGATCCTGCAGTAATCAGCCATGTCCTGAATATAGACAAGACATTTCCACCCGTGCAACAAAAGAGAAGGCTACTCAATAAAGATAGATCAAGAGCCTTAAAAGAAGAAGTCGAAAGACTAAAGGAGAATGGGTTCATCAGGGTGGCATTTTATCCATCGTGGGTCTCCAATCCAGTGCTGGTTCCCAAGCCTAACGGCAAATGGCGAACCTGCGTGGATTTTACAGACCTCAATAAAGCCTGCCCAAAAGACTGCTTCCCACTCCCGAGGATCGACCAGCTGGTCAATGCAACTGCAGGACACGAGATCCTCTCGTTCATGGATGCATATTCAGGCTACAACCAGATTAGCATGCATCCCCCTGACGAGGATCACACCAGCTTTCGGACCGATACGGGCTTATATTGTTACAAAGTAATGCCCTTCGGACTGAAAAACGCAGGTGTGACTTACCAACGGCTAGTCAACCACATGTTCAAGGAGCAGATCGGTGTAAACATGGAGGTATATGTAGATGACATGCTGGTAAAGTCCAAAAAGGCAGAAGGGCATGTGAGGGATTTACAAGAGTGCTTTAGTGTGTTAAACAAGTACCAAATGAAGTTAAATCCCCTCAAATGTTCCTTTGGAGTTGGATCAGGGAAGTTTTTGGGGTTCATTGTAAATTCAAGAGGAATCGAGGCCAACCCTGACAAGATAAAAGCCATGATCAACATGAAGTCGCCAGAAAGGATCAAAGATGTACAAAGTTTAACCGAAAGAATCGCAGCCCTAAGTAGATTCATTTCAAAATCCACAGACAAGTGTGTCCCTTTTTTCAATCTGCTTAGGGGAAATAAGAAGTTTGAATGGACAGGAGACTGCGAGCAGGCATTCCAGGCCTTGAAAGCCCATATGGCACAGCCTCCCATCTTATCAAAGACAATTGAAGGAGAAACTTTGTTTATTTATCTAGCGATTACTGAAGTTGCTACCAGCGCAGTATTAGTGCGAGAGGAGGAAGGCGTACAAAAAGCAGTCTACTATGTCAGCAAGAGACTGATTGGGGCAGAATTAAGATATCCACCAATTGAGAGGTTAGTATATTGCTTGATCCTGGCCTCTAGGAAGTTACGCCCCTACTTTCAAGCCCATCCTATTACAGTTCTAACTGACCAGCCCCTTCGGTAAGTCCTCCAAAAACCGGAAGCTGCTGGGCGATTGTTAAAATGGGCAGTCGAACTGGGACAATTCGATATAACTTATTCACCGCGAGCAGCAGTCAAGGGACAAGTCTTGGCCGACCTTATTGCAGAGTTCACCGAACTCCCAGACAGCGAGCAGTGCGAACAGCCTGAAGCGCCCGAGCCTCAAGACAAAGCTTCTTCGTGGAAGCTATTCACGGATGGTTCATCCAACGAATCCCACGCTGGAGCGGGAGTGATATTGATAACGCCGGAAGGGCATCGATTTCACTGCGCCATCAGGTTCGACTTCACTGCATCAAATAATGAAGCGGAATACGAAGCACTCCTCGCTGGATTGAGAATGGCAAAGGATATTAGCATAAAGACGCTTGATATCTACAGTGATTCACAACTGGTGGTGAATCAGGTCCTAGGAGAATATCAAGCGCGAGGCTTGAAGATGGTGGCCTACTTAAACAAAACAAAAGACCTGCTAGCCCAGTTCACGCAGTACACCCTCCAGCAAATCCCGCGAGATCAAAATTCAAACGCAGATGCCTTAGCCAAACTCGCGAGTGCGAAGGATGCTGACACTTTGAACATTGTACCAGTAAAAAGAAAAATTATTACCGCCTCACACCTCCAGGCCCGAACCCAGTTGTACTCCACGTTCCTCCAGCAGCTTCCTAAGCTTCAGCCCTCAGCCAGGCCCAACCTCAGCACCCGCCAGCACTCCTTCAGCCAATGCCTCCCAACGAACCACACGGGCATGCTCCAACTCCTTCACCCAGCTGCTGCCACAATCCGCCTGCCAGCCAAACTCAACCAAAGCCCACACCAGCCAGCTGCCAAGTCCCTTGAGCCCATCACTTGTACCTTTTGTCCCCTATGTAATGACTCAACTATTTCTAAGACCTTGGACCATTAGATCTACTATACATAACTACTATTTTGGGAAAGATACATAAGAAATAATATAACTAACTTTATTAAATCTTGAAATATTGTATCAAATACATAATAATAGAAAATATGGCATGGGTACCCATTGTTTAAAACATAAAACATAATTTTAAACTAAAGAAAATTGTTTACAAAACTAAATGCGGAAAAAACATGATTTAAAAGACTAAAAATAAATAAATAACTTCATCCTCGATCGACACGCAGTCCACACATTCCATCCATCCTCAACACACAAGTCAAACTACCAAGAATACTTCCGCCTTCCATATTCATTTTCCTGCATCACACTAAAAATAAAGGAATGAGCATAGTGCCCAGCAAGGAAAACCTACTAAAAACATACATCATATATCATAAGCATAAAACTACATCATAAACATAAACTATAAAACATATGACTATAAAAATATATACCATATATCATAAGCATACACTATAAAACATATGGCTATAAGAACATATGGCTATAAGAACATATACCATATAGGACTACAATATTAATGGCCATTAACTCATTAACATGGCATGTGATAAACCATCTAGGTCCCCTATCTAATATCTGAGGTAGGTTAGGTCACATGGTAGTATATGATAACCCATCTAGGTCCCCTGTCTAATATCTGAGGTAGGGTAAACCATAACTCTAAACCATGAAAATGATAAACTAATCTTGGGGCTTGCTATCTAAGCAAGTCATATGCCCAAGCGACTAAAAACATAATCTTGGGGCTTGTTATCTAAACAAGTCATATGCCCAAGGACTACAAAACATATTATACATATACATATTATAGCATAAACATATCATAACATAAACATAACATATCATACAAACATACAAGATCTATCCTATTTTCCTTACCAAAAACCGGGATATGAGAACAAGATCGAGACTTTGGAACACTCCTAAAAACCATAATAGAGAGGTGAGTATACTAAAGAAAAAAAATGGAAAGAATGAACTACACCATCGAAAAGATACTTACCAATAAGAATCTTACGTTCAAGATCTTAGATGCCTAACCAAGAATAAAGAATACGAGTTAGGATTTGAGTAGAAAAACTATAAGAACAATACATAAAAGGAACTAAGAATAGGAATACCTTTGAAATTGCTATGACCGAACTACACCTCGAAACAGAAATACACTCTATGAACCTTACTTCCCAAGTGTCTAATAAGCTTAGAATGATAAAGCTTATAATCTCAACCCAAGTGTTTATCACTCTATAGTCTCACTACCACCTAGAAGGCTCTGATCAATGCTTGAAGAATGAATGAAAAAGCTTGGTGCTAGGTCCTATTTATAGAGTTCTAGGAATAAAAATCTTCTAATTATAATCCAAATTTAAATTTAAATTTAAAATAGAATCCTAACTTCTAACTTTCTAAATCATGTAACTCTACACTAACCTATAGTAAAATTAATATATCTGGAGCTGTAGGACTTCGATTTAGAATATCTTTATACCGTTAGAAAGCTAATTAAATTATCTACAACTTTTTAGAAATACTATTTTTCAAAATTCATAACATAACTGGGTCAAAAATAGGTCGGAAGTTACAGTACCCTAAAGTTACGAAAAATCCATTTAATTATCTAAATCACAAATAAATGAAATATCTAAATCACAAATAAATAAAATTGTGACAAATATCAAGCTCCTAACAAATGCTGGTGAAGACTAAGTCTTATATTTCTCTTATTTTATCATTAAAATAATAATTCCTTAATAATCATACATATGACAAGTGTCATATTCCTATTGGTTTTATCCAAACCTTAGGAATAGGAATAACTATGCTCATGACAAGTGTCATATTCTTATTGGCTCTATCTAAACTTTAGGTTATAATAATTATCATATTAATAACCAGCAATATTAATCAAACCTTATGTTATAATTAATATTCTTAAACTATATGTTAAACTTATAAAATCCATAGCTATTGCTAGGAGTTTCCAACTAAGTCTCGGCTTGAACCAAAATCCACAGTAATGAACATACTATAACTAATACTAGCTATTACTACTACTATCTAACTAGCTAAGTAAATTCTGGGACTCTACACCCTATGTCCAAAATGCCAACTTTTTACCTACTTTTCTACACATTTTCACCACAACATCATCATTACACCCTATAATTTACCTCTACATACCATATTTATTTTATTTTATTAATTTAAGTTGATTATTTTAATAATCTCATTTTGGCCATAAATTTGGAATTTCAAGACCATTTTAGGGTGCTTAATTTTTGGTTACCATATTCTTTTCTCCCATTTTCTCTCTACCATTCTCTCTTCCATTTTGGGTTTTTCAAGAGCATTTGCAAGTATGTATGTCATTTATTTTGTAATTTCTACTATAGTTATGTGCTTCTAATCTTTTTCATAAGATTATTAAGATCATGATGAAGCAACTTGTGACTAGGTAATATTTATGTTGTATGTTGATTTCCCTTGTAATGCAACAAGTTTATGTATTTTTCTTCTTCATATATGTCTTTCATCTTTAATATCTCATATGTTGGATTGTTAGATAATATGCACTTTGTTCTTCATTTTGCAAAAAACATAATATTCTTTGTGTAAGATGTGTCATTAAATTGTACACATCCATGCTTAGAACAAAAATATTATGTTTTGCCTTATAAATAATGTTCATTGATTTATTTGTTATTTCATTAGATTGATTTACACTAAATGCTTTGAAATTATAATTTTGAAAAGTGAAGAAAAATCTTTTCAGAAGTAATTTGTGCTTAAAATTATAAATCTATTTGGAAAATGATAGTTTGAATTATTTTAACTATCACTAAAACTTGGGAATCAATATACTAATAATTATTATTAAACTTACATTTTGTGAATTCTAGTATCTTAATAATCTTTTCTTTTAACACTTATTTTCAAATCATTATTGGTTTATTTTTATTCTCTTAAATAGATTTATTTTTCAATCTTTTATTTTATGTTCATAACATTAAAATTCATCAATCTTTGGAGCTAGGTTAGAATTTATTACTTTTGATTTAAAATAGTTTTCTTTTTTATTTTAGACAACTATTTTGGGTTCGATCTCGTACTTACATGAATACTATATTCCATATATGATTCGTGCACTTGCAAGTATAAATTTTTAAAATATACCCGTTTTGGGTCTATCAGTTAGATAGTAGTAGTCTAGTAGTAGTTATAGTATGTTTATTACTGCGTTTGAAATAAATGTCAAAGGTTCTCCAAGATTCCGCGAGCGGCTCCAAACGAATTGAAGCAGATGCAAAGTCCGTGGCCTTTTGCAGTATGGGGGATAGATTTGATTGGATCCCTACCTACAGGGAAAGGTGGAGTAAAGTACGCAGTCGTGGCAGTCGATTACTTCACCAAATGGGCCGAAGCTGAACCGCTCGCTACCATCACGACCAAGAAAGTCCTTGACTTCGTTATCAAGAACATCGTCTATCGATATGGTCTGCCCAGAAAAATAGTTTCAGACAATGGGACCCAATTTGACAGCGACTTATTCACCGATTTCTGCGAAAGGCATGGAGTCATTAAAAGTTTTTCTTCAGTTGCACACCCCCAGGCGAATGGGCAGGTCGAAGCCGTGAATAAAACTCTTAAAGACACCTTGAAGAAAAGGCTTGAAGAAGCTAAGGGAGCGTGGCCAGAGCAATTGCCTGAAGTCCTCTGGTCGTATAGAACGTCTCACCGAACTGCGACAGGACATACCCCATTTTCCTTAGCCTATGGATATGAGGCAATGTTGCCTGTCGAGTTAGATCCCCCCTCACATCGACGCCTAACATACGACCAGGACCAGAACAGCCAACTAATGATGGAATCTCTAGATTCGATTGACGAAGTACGGGAGAAGGCCCAACTCCGAGTTGCTGCATACCAACAAAAAGTCGCCCGGTACTTTAACTCCAAAGTTAAAGAAAGAAAATTCAACGTCGGAGACTTGGTGCTACGATGAGTTTTCTTAAATACCCGCGACCCTACTGTTGGAGTGCTCGGACCTAATTGGGAAGGACCTTACCAAGTTGAAGAAGTCCTTCATCCGGACACCTACAAACTTGCACGCTTAAACGGAGATCTCGTTCCACGCTATTAGAATGGAGAACACCTGCGCAAGTATTATCAGTAAACAGTCCTTTTTAAAGGACTGGCTTATATTAATTTTTCTTTTTTCAAGTTTAGCAAAGAGGGTTAGCCACGCTATATGGCTAATCGCTCGTATATGTAAGATTCTATTTCAGAAACATTCGTAAAGACATGTTTAGTCCATTTTTAATACGAGATTATAAGGGACTGTGCGCAGCCAGTCATTTTTGCCAACCTTTGTGAATTTACATTTACAAGTATTTGTTCATTACATGTGTTGTTTTGCTGTATTACAAGTATTATTTTTGCACACGAGCAGAAATGTTCAAACAGGTCATGGTCAAGGCAAGTGACCAAGGACCTAAAGCTCCTCGATCACTTGGGGGGCATATAAGGCATATCGATAGCAAAGCGTACCACGAGGTATGTAAACACATGAACAAAATGAGTGAAAGCATGCTAGGGTACTTAGAGTATTTTTCAAAATTTATATTTTGATAAATCATGCCAAAGTACTATGCTAAGTTCGGTCATACGGACAAATGTTATAATAAATGAAAATATTATAGCATCGTGCAATCTTTTACACCGCAAGCATCACTGCTTGGATGTAATTGTTCAAGTAAAAGAAAAAAGATTTACTGCCCGTGCAGCAAAGTTTAAAACGAAAATATTGTCTTTACATCACGACCCGTAGGTCGTGTAATCAAAAGGAAAGAAAAAATAAAAAAGTTCAAGAGGCATTTGGGGTCGGAGGGTCCTTGGCAGCATTCTGGGTGACAGCATCCTCAGCAGAGCTTTCTTCTTCAGCACCAGCCAGGCTTGGGGAGGCAGGAATCCTCGCTCTAGCCTCCTCTTCAGCCAGTTGGGCAGTGCAGCGAGCCAGCTCAGCAGCCCTGATCTCCTCTGAAAGATAACTGAAGTCGGCTCCCTGATTGTGTTTCCAGAAGTTGTAGAAACATCGGAGCGTCGTCTTCTTGTACCTTTCCAAAAATTTTGAGTTGTCAACCTCCAGCTGCTTCACTTTGCCATCAAGAGTGGCAATGGCCTCGTCCTTGGGTTTGAGCACCTCTTCCAACCTTCTGATTTCGCGAAGGTGGGTGCGGCTGGCATCTTGATAGTCATGCCTCGACTTTATAGCAGCTTCCTTTGTAGCCTCAACCTCTGACAACCTTGTTACCGCAGCGTCCCTCTCTCGAGCCATCGCCTCCAACTCCTTGGCGTGCCTGGCCTCTGCAGCCGAAAGCTCCTCGGCTGCCTTCACTTGGTACCCCTCAATGGCCTTTGCCCTAGCCTGCTCGATGGTGGCCTGGGTGCGGGTACGAGCAGTGGTGGCAGACAGCAAAGCCTGAAGACAAAGGATAAGAGTTAGAACCTGTGGCAAAGACTAAAGGACTAAAGCCAAAAGGATTAAAGAAGTACTTACGCTGGCTATCTCGTTCAGGGTCCTGTTTAGGATCAAGTCGACCGTCATGTTTTCTGCCACAACCATGACATCTTTGACCCGGTCATTTTTCCCGATGTACGCGATGCGGTCTTTTGCTACTCGTACGGCACGGCTCGAGAGTTTGGCCCCAAGGGTCTCTTCCCGCCTATCTTGTTCCCTGCTAGGTGCAGCCGGAGGAGGATTCTTTGGAGCCGGAGGAGGGATTTTTGGAGCGGGAGGAGTCTCTTTCTCGACAGGGGCCGGAGGATGAATAGGAGTTTGCCCAGTTGGCACATCCCTGGGAGGGTCCTCTGTTCGACCTTTCTTGGCCGGTCTCTGGCTTGTTTCGCCAGTCTGCCTCCGCGACGACTTCCTTCGGAGCTGAGGAACTTCTTCTTCCTCCTCAGCGTTGTATAGATCAAAGACGTTGAGAGTAGCCATATCTGCACACAAGAAAAAGCATGCATAAGAATAAAGATAAAGGCAGATGAAAATTCGTTATGCAACAGAAAAGAGGTCACAAAGTGAATACCCGAGCTACAACTACTGGTCGCTATACTATTGACTCTATTAGTCATACATTCACTATCTGGCATGAAGAAGTCTGGCCCTAATTTTGGAATATATGTAAAGTTTCCCTCCCCGTCAAACAAGTGACAGGGAATTGGCAAACTATTCAAAAGCAAAATAGTGTTACCGTTCTCATCAGAAGACTCCCCCAAGTCCACAACTGGCTCTTTGGCCTTTTGTTTCCCCTTGCCTTGGGGAGCAGAAGGCCTTTCTGCGGAAGGATTGCCCGTGGGCTCCCTGATAGTAACCCCCGTTGGCCTCCTCCGGGGAGGGGAAGCAGGAGGTTGCTGCTCGGGAACCCCCTCGGCAGTGGCATCGTCTACCACAGACCCTCTTGTTTCATGGCGAGGAGCCAGGAGGCCAGACCGCCTCAGGTTTTCATCAGTGACCAGGGTTTTGACGCTTTTTGCTGCGTCGGTCATCCTGGCCAAAGTATTGGACCTCAACACCATGTCTGGTGTTGGGGTCGGACGTAACCATGGGCTTGAAAGACAGATTTCAGTTTGAGAAAAATGAAAGAGAACAACTTGATTAAAAGTATCGACCAGTCGAAGACAAGCACTTACCTCCTCGAGCGAAGGCCAGGTTGTTGCTGGTTATGTCCTGTGTAAGGAAGTACTCCTTACTATACTGCCCCACGTTCGATATGTGCGTGGTGTCACTCAGGAATGTCCGGTTGGTCTCCTGGTGGCAGAAGTGAAAGAAACTCGTTTCGTATTGTTGCGGGTTGGATTTAAGGTCAAAAAGATAGTTGACCTCATGAGGGGTGGGTTCTGGCCATTTCTTGAGTTTGTACAAGATATAGAGTGCGGCCAGCATTCTATATCCGTTTGGAGTAATTTGGAAGGGGGCGACACCGAAATAATTGGCCACCCCTCATAAAAAGGATGAAGAGGGAGATAAGCTCCCGCCTCTAAGTAATACCGAGACCAGGCACTGAATATGCCCCCAGGGAGGTTAGCCCTTTGGTCTGCGGCAGGAATTGTAATGGAAACCCATGTAAGAGGGTATTTTCTAAAGTAGTTAGCAACCATCCGCATGGTCACTGAACTGGTCGGAGCAGTATACCACTCGACATCAGGCAGATTCTGATGCCGAGGGCAGGCCCTAGTTTGGATATTAGGGTGAGGGATAGGATTTTCTCGACCACTGGTCGAGGGAGCCCTAGCCTGCGAATCAGGCTGGGCAGAAAGGTTTGGACTGTTTTCAGACTCAGGTCTTTTCTTGCCCACTGATTTTGAACGGGCCATTTGAGGAAAAGGACGAGGTCTAGTAGAGGATCGTGAGAAGGGAATCTCGTGAACTCGGTCAGCCGGTTGTTCTTCATCCTCGAGCAGCTAGGCGAGAAGGTCGTCGTCAATGGGCCGCTCACCTCCCCACAAATCTGGCATCAATGTCTGCAAACAGAAGGATGGGGAGGTGAGGATAGAGAATTTTTAAAAGCTTTTTAGAATAACGCTGGACGAGTATGAAAATCCAAGCTTTTATACAACAGCATTCTAACAAAAAGCTAAAGTGCTCCATACGAACAGTTTGAAAGATGGATTAAAGGGTGAAAGTAAAAAGTTTTTCAAGAAAGCTTTTTCAACTCCCCTTAGGGCAGGAGAAACCTATTTTCCAACTAGCCTAAAGATCGAATTTTTACTTCGATCTTACGTCCTAAAAAGCATGATCTTGACTAATCAAACTAACTCGTAACCTTTTTTGCCTACAAAACACTCTACTCACAAGCATCTCAATCCAGAAGCAAATGGACTCAAACAGTCAACATACAAAAGCATGCACCACGAAAACTTGAAGCGTAAGAATTTGAAAACTTACCAAGAAAATGATTGTGGAGATGGAAAAAAGGCCTTCGGAGATCAAGAAACTCTCGGTCTGAGTCTTGGAAATACAGAAGAAACGGTCTCCTAGGACGAGTAAAGCTCTGGTTTTTAGGGTTTCTTGTGAAGATAATGGCGTGCGTAAAAAGAAAAGGAAAATTTCGAAGGTATTATATAAGTTTGTCTGTGGCATTAAAAATGTGTAATCATCAATTTCCCTTTCTCGAAGTATGAGGAAGCAGAATGCCGTCGAAATATTTCTGGGGAACCGAAAAGACGTGATTAGACAGGAGTAGGTTACTTTTTCCAAGAACACACGAAGGGTTCTGACACGTAAGGCGGGGTTACCGAAGAGTCGTTCGTCAAAAGTTTATTTATTGCTCATGATAAATAAACTTGAGGGGCAAATGTTATCCAAAAAATTAGCATTGATGACGTGGCAAGTGATCCCTGGACACATGGCTGACACCTGGAAAAGTTCTGCTAGAGTATCGACCAGAAGACACATTAGAAGCAGTAAGCGGCCTAGTCTTACCTGCGAACGGTCTGGTCGATAGTTCCGCATACAAAGCAACATTTATGGGAAGATCTTGGTAAATCCCGAATTTATCTCACACAATCTCCTGAGTATCCGATGATTCAGGAAAGAATATCTATAACAATCTTTTGTAATCCCCTTGAGCCTATAAATAACAAAAAATAGCTCAATGAATGGACTTTTAACTTTCGAATTATTTGAGATTATAGTAATTCTCCTAGTGATATTGTATTGTTCATCAGAGGTTAGTGAAACTCATTGGACCATTGTTCTTTGATCACTCCTTTGATTCTAAATCAATAACAGTCTAAGTGGACGTAGGTTATTACCAGATCCTGGGGGCCGAACCACTATAAAAATATCGTGTTGTTATTCATTTTTGTCATTGCATTCTTCTCATCATATCCATTCATATCAAGCATATTCTGACTCTGTGTCAATTGGCCAAATCTTGGGTCAACAAAACTCATAAAATTGTCATCTTAATAATTTATCATTATCTCATAATAAGACAATTCTATAACATACTAGCATATTACCCAATAATCTACTAGATTGTTTACACATTAATCACATATAACAAAAACTCAAGATATTATATTATCTCATAATCTAACCACTAAAAAACAAAGAAGATTAGAAAACAATGAACCTCATTTATAAAATTTTCTTCTTCTCATTTCTATCACTATATGAAAACCATTAGATCTTCTAAGAAAACAAAAGAAGAACATTACCTTATCTTACCATCTTTTCAAAGTTGGATCCTCACAAGATCTCTATGGTTTCTCCTAACATTGAAAAGGAAACTAAGCTTTTGATTGTTAGAGAATATATTTTTATACTCAATGGAAATATGAAAAAACCAAAATACAACTCTATGCAAAAATACAATAGACAAGATAATATTGATTAATGAAATATTACAACTCAATTGCTCAAAATACAAGTAAATAGAAAGATGTAGGAGAAGAAAATTACAAACTCAAAACAATAATAATACAAGTAAATAAAATCAATAAGATCAAAAGAATGAAAACACAAACTCTCACACAACCAAAGTGTAGAGTAGTGGGGATCACCAACTTGAACAAAATTCAAGACCTTTGTCCAAAAACTTATTTCCCCCTATTCTCTAAGCACTAAGGGATATCTCAAGGAAATAGCTCTCTGAAATAATCAAGCCTCAAGGTGTATTTTTCAGCCAAGTGCTTTGTGGATGAAAAATAGTGTCTTACAAGTGAGCATTAAGCTCCTATTTATAGAGTTTTTAGACACCTTTTGAATTTCAAATTCCACCAATCCCCATAGCTGTTACCAATGATTAATTGGATGTTTATGGAATTAAAATAGAGATTTGGAAGTTACTTAGTTGTTGGAAACGTTCAAAATTGAATAAAACTGAAGTTGGAAAATGCTGTCAGCCGCTCAGGCCGCGGCCTGAAAAACACGAGCCACAGCCCACGGTGTGTTTTTTGCCTATTTTTGCCTCTTGGACCGCTGCCTGAAAAACATAGGCAGTGGCCCAAGTCATTTTTTCAGCAACCAATTTTCTAATTTTGCCAAAACGTTCCAAATTCATTCCCACTTGATTTTGTAACTTCCATACACATTATGGGAGTTAAAATCACATCTCTAACAACTATATTTCACATATGGCTTTAAGAAATTCAAATCAAAATGTGTAATATTAAATCTACACATTATTGGGTAATATTTGGGAGTTACAAGTTTGTAACTCCAAAATATGTCACATTTGGGCACATACATGTGTCCAATTTTGTGACTTTCAATAATATGTTACAAGGTGTGACAAATCACATTTGTGTGAAAAATCACATTATGTCACATTATTTAATCTAACATTATATTATTTAAAATAATATAACATTATTAAACTACATGGAGACAAGACTGTCACAATAAAATTGTCTAGCAATATTTTTATCTCATTTTCTTATCATTACCAATATAATAAATTATAAGCTTTTGTAACTATTCTCTCCAAAAGCACCACATTCTTTTCATGTTCTTCGGTATTATTTAAAATAGCAAAAAACAAATAGTAAAATATTTTAAAGAGTTAGTTCTAACTTTTATAGCTTATAGCTTCTATAACCTCTGCTAAATTGATTTTCAACTTTGTTAAGGTAAAAATAAAAAGAGGAATAGAGGCTTCTGTTTTGGGGGTAATCTTAGAAAATTACAGAGGCCAAAAAAATATGACAGAAGCCTTTGGCACGCCTTAGTAATCAATGGTGGTCATTATCTAGATGGTATCATCATAGGAAGGAGCACCATCACACTATACTACATGATATCATCAGCATTCCTTTGTGATTAAATAATAACATTTCATACTTCCAAACAGGCCCCCCTGTGTGATCGCTGCCATCACACACACATAAGAGTACTTAAGAGAAAATGAATTGGATAAAATGATCTCTGTAAATGTACCAGAGATATGAGACTTTATTATTTATAGCTGAATAGTACAAAGATACAAAGAGAGGGAAAAAAGAGTTGGAAACCAAAAAGTGATTAACAGAAAACTAACCACACTAATCAACTAACTATAGCTGAACCTATAACACAGTTAGAGCTAACTAACTACATGTGCTAAAACTTAAGCCCAAGCAAAACAATCAAAACCACCCATTTTTTTTGGGATATTTAAGCCATAGCAAAGCAATCAAAGTGACTCCTGACTTAAAGGGTGGTGATAAACCATTTTTCAGACAGAGATCATCCTATGCCTATGAGGATTCTCTTTCACTGTCAAATGGTCGGGCTACCAATTCTTTGATGTCATTGTCGAATCCAATGGTGCTTTTTCAGCAATGACAATGGTCATGAAGGGACCTGTAGTGGGGGACTTCCTAAACTAAAGTGATAACTTAACACTGACTTAACTTAACTTAACTTACAAGGTCAAATCAGAGAGCACAAACAAACAAAAAAATCAAGAACAACACCATAAGAGGGCAATCTTTCTCAATAATCAAATTGTTCAAGTCCGAAATCACAGAGATAAATATTTTAAAAAATGAAAATGGGAAAGGAGTTAAAATCCATTACAGTTGTACAGGGGCAAATATATCTAGCATTTTATCTTAAGTTATAGAATATACGTACCTTTATGCATGAGTTTTATAATTGAGGCCCTGTTATTTGTTGTATAAAAGAATATTTTTGTTGCTAGGCATATATTGCTTCACTTCATATACTTTGCTATATTATTATTTACCTTTTATCATACTTTTTTTTTACAAAGGTCACATGGCCTTTTATTATACTGTAAGTATGACAAAAATATGAATTTTCACTAATTCCACTACAATTTACCAATTCAACTTTTGTCATCATCTTTGAATTACACTATTTAACTCCTTCACTTTACATTTTTGTAAAGAGTGTTGATCCCAAAAGAGGGTGTTTTAATAATTAAACTCGCAAGTGCACAAATCGTTTCGGAATATAATGTTCATGTAAGTACGAGGTCGAACCCATGGGAATTGACTAACATCAAAAGAAACTATTTCAAACAAAGTAAGAATATTCTAACCTAGTTCTAAATATTTGATGAGATTTTTGTTTTAGAAAAATAAAAGACAAGTAATAAAAAGATTTAAGATTAAATAGAAAAATGGTTTTCAAATAAGATATGTAAAAAAAGATTATTAAGATGTTAGAATCCACAAAATGCAAGTTCAATAGTATTTATAAGTATATTGATTCCCAAGTTTTGATATAGTTGAAATAAATCACACTATATATTTTTTCATAATATATTTTCTATTCAAGCACAAGTTACTCTTTAAAAAATGTAGGATTTTTCTTCACTTATATAAGATATAATTTCTAAGCATTAGTTGTGTTACAATCTAATGAAACTACAAAAAATCAAAAAGATTATGTTTAGGCAAAATATGATACTTATGCTCTAAGAATTAGATGTGAACAATTTAATGAAAAACATTTAATCAAAGAATATCATAATTTTGCATAATGAAGAACTAAGTGTAATATGATTTAACAATCAACACTAGATAAAAAATGCATATCTTTGATAAAAAAATCCATAAACAATATTGTACAAATGGGAAATCAACATACAACAAAAAATACTATCTAGTTACATTTTGCTTCATCATCATCTTAATAACCTTTGAAAAAGATTAGAAGCTCATAACTAGATTGAAATAAAAATTACAAAATAACATACTTGACATGCTCTTCAAAAGATGAAAATGATAGAGAAAAGAGAGAAAAATATATGTAGAAGATGTTGAAAAGATGAAGAAGAAGAGCCCCCTAAATGGTCTTACAATACTCTATTTATAGGCAAAATGTGAAGATTAAATTAATCAAATTAAAATAAATAAATTGATTAATTTAATTGTGTTGGGAAGTGGTAGGATAAATAGAGTAAGTGTAAGAGTATTGGATAGATGAAATATTTGGTTGGGTAAAATATTAGTGAAAAGCTAGAATAAAAAAAATGAATTAAGAATGTTTATTTAGGTAAGAAAAATAAGAAAAAATAAATTGATATTTGAGTAAAAAATATTGGGAATGAAAATGTGATTTTTTGGTCTTTTTTGTGGTTGTTTGGTGCTTGGTCCAAGCTGGGCCAAAATGGGCTTGGGACTGCTTGATGGGCCTTGGATGTAAGGCTGGCCCGTGCTGAAGAAGAGAGGCTTGGGCGTTGGTGAGGTCTTGAGGCAGCTGGAGCTGCTTGGAGTTTGGGCCTTCTTTGCTGAAAGATTCGGGCCCGTGTGCTGGAAGGAAGGCAGCATGGTGTAATTGATTGCTTCGGCTGGTGCTTGGCACGGACAGGAGGTGTGGGCATAAATGCTAATGGAGTGAAGTCAGGAGGTTGGGAGCATATGCTGAAAGAATTTCAAGTGCCAGGCGTGAGGTTGCAAGCTAGAGAAGGCTTCATGGGCTTCTGTGGGCTGGGGCAGCTATTGGGCCTTTGAGTATTGCTGAAATGAGATAACTTTGTGCCAAAATTTGCTATTTCTTCTTCACAAATGCCACTTTTTCATCATTTTCCTTGCATTTCAAGCACATAAAAATAACATTATTTCCTATAAAATAATTATAAACTAAATTAGAATTAAATATTTTCACTAATAAAATATACAATATAACTTCTATAAAAATATTAATTAAAATTTAATTTACAAAACATTTAAGCTCAAAATTACATCTTTTTACTCCTAACTTAACAATATTAATTTTAACTAATTAAACCACAACATTTTACAATAATATAACAATAAAAATACACAAAAATCTATAAAATTAAAATAAACCTAATCAATTCAAAATTACTTAAAAACTTAATAAATCAATTAAAAACTCAAGAACTAAACAATAATTAACACATAAAAAGTAGTAAAATAACTCTATTTTATAGAGTTATCAAAGAGTATTTATTCGGCCCTCAAACTGTAGAATTAGAATCTCATTTTGGCCTCAAGACCTTCAAATGTATGGTTTTACTACCCCAGACCTAATTTTTTTTATCACCAATAAAATAAGAGGCTAAAACATGATTAGAATGGTAAAATGAGACACTTGAAAGTTAAAAGGACCAAATTTAGAATGGTAGTGCATAAAAAAAGAAGGGCAATGGAGACTCGAGTATATCCATAACAACAAAAAAGCCACAGCCAACAACAGATCATAAAAAGTTCTGTAATGCTCTTTTTTAATGCAAAACAAATATCTATAGTATACACTTTTAAAGTCTAGGTATGCAGTATGCACCTTACAAATGAATTATTTGCTAATCCATGAATAATTTTAAAAAGCTAATTGAAGTTTGCCTGAGAACTAATGAGACAAGATAAGGGGAAAAACTAAATAAATAAATTCAATACCTTCCAGGACCTCACAAAGTGGGGTTGGGGCCAATTTTTTTTCTGGGTGCGATGGAGCTCTCGATGCAGGAGTTTTCTTGGAGACACACGCGTGTTTGAGCTTTCAATTGTGAAGTTGTTCCCAACTAAGTTGGTTCATATTATCCAAAACAAAAGAAAATTAATTAATATTAGTATCCATGTTAGCTTATTCATTGAATGAAAAGAAAAGTAGCAACAAAACTAGTAAACTACTAACCTATGGAAGTAAACAAAAGTATTAATGATACAATAAGAAATATTACTAACTATCTCAATTGAAAACAGAACATAGAAATTTCAAGGTAAACCCAAATTAATTAATAGCAAAACCCACATACAAATATCCAAAATAAAACAGAAGCTACAACAAAAGAGCCCTAAAATACCAAAGATATAAGAATAAACTGAAAAGAAAGACTACCAGAACTGGTAGCTGCGTCTTTGGGTTCGAGAGCTTCGGAGGCCAAAGGTGAAGAAACTCAACGTATTTCTGAGCTCCCTCATTTGTCTTGTCAAGCTGCAAGACCAAAGGTCGCCTCATCATGATCCTTGCAGACTTTCCAATCCAAATTCCATTATATATCCTTGCTAAAACAAAATAGTAAATAAGAAGAAAAAAGATAGAAGAAAATTAAATGATAAAAATAGTAAATAAGAAAAAAAACAAATACCTCACAAAGTTGTTCTTTCTTCAGCTGGGATTAAATAAAGAGCATGACCATATATTTAGATAGTATTTCTACTATCACTCTATAAAACATAGCATAATTTGAGTAAGTTGATTGAAAAGAGCAAAAGATATACAACAATTAAACCTGCCCATTTGAAGCATATTACACATAACTAATGGTAAAACTTACCAAACTAGAGAAATCAAACTTAAATCCTTATTACACATAACTACATAATGGTAGAACTTAAGTTTATTGCAATATTTCTTGATACTAGATATGATAATCAATTAGTGAACCTTAATCAGTAACATAAGCTGCAAAAATAGCTTAAGAAAATCTTGTTAAGACAAAGAGATTCAGAATGTGGTCTTTCATTGTATCAAATAAGCACCATTATCCCTTTCCACAAATATTCAAATAGGCACAATTTTAGGCATTCATAAACAAAACAAATCAGATTGGCATGGAATACTTGAATGTTTAACCTGTCTTTATAAATTATAGTATACTTTATAATAATACTTTTTCGGTATTATATAAAGTAGTTTACATAATACAATTTTATACTTATAAGTTAAAAGAAAAAAAATACAATACCACAAACACTAGTTGATAATTAATACCTTGACCAAGCTTAAACTTGAAAGGAATCCTCTATAATGGCTGGAATTGAACTTAGTCCCATCAAGCAAAGTTTCAGTGTAATGAGGCGCTACACCAACAGAAGGGGACATAAGTTAACTTTATAAATCCTTGTCAAGCTTCAACATCATAATGATGATGTTTTAAACAACATCATAGACTTGGCAGACTTTTTGCATAACTGAAAAGAATCAATGAATATAAAAACATAGAACCAGTTTCCATTGTACATACTTAGAACTTAGATGGATAAATTTAATATGACATGACATTTATACAATTAACCAAAGATTAATAGTGATGGCCAGTCTCCACCTAGTGACCATCTAAAAGATACAAATCTGAAAACATAATACATACCACAGTTTGCCATTTCTGTATCTCAGCAGCCTGACCAATGAATCTAGCGAATAGAGTTTCACACTCTTTCACCTGATGCACAAAAGTCATCACAAGCCCAATGATAACATCCAATAATTTCACCACATGAAAAACATGCTCACCTTCCTGTCAATAATGCTAGAAAGAGATTGCACATCAGCCCTCAAAGAATGAACATCTGAAGCAGTTTCATTATGTTTTTGCAATTGGTCTTGCATGTTTTCCATTTCCACAGGAAAGGAAGACACCAAGGCTTTAAATTCTGCAATGATTTCTTTTCTTCCTGAAATAATAATTCTTCCATCAGAATTAAAGAATAAATAGAGCCATTGGCTTGCAATAAAGCTTCAGGTTTCTTCTAATCAGGTTCTCTTGAAGCATCTTCCACCTTTGTTTCAATCACCTTTCTTTCATCGTTCTGCTTCTGTATTTCTATCCTAAGATCTGAAATCTTTGAATTCTCAATTGCAGCAGATCTTCGAAGGAAATCAATGACATCACTTTTAACACTGAGTTCCCTTTCCTTTAAGACAAGAATATCCTTCTCAGCCTACAATCTCCAATGACAACATTATTGTTAGCATCAGAATGACATCTTAGCAAAAAATGGCAGATAAAAGGCATAAATTAACTACCGACCAGTTACAACCTGAAGTTTCTCATACGAAGCCTGATACTCAATAACTTCAGATTTTGATTTTTCAATTTGATCTCTCAGTAAGAGTTAGGCTTGGGAAGAGGAAATACATGCTACATTGTTCAATTTGCTCTGTCCATTTGTGAGAAGAGTTAGCATTAGTGAAATGATATTTTAAAGTAATAAAACCAGCACATACAAAAGACTAGTTATACATTAAAGTGACCTGCAAATTAGATAACTGCTGCAATATATGTGCTCTCTCTTCATGAAGATCTTTTATTTCTTTAAGCCGGCAAGAAGCTTGATCCTGTAGAGCTCAAATCAGTTAGAATGGATTACCTTCTACGAAAGATTAATTTACAAAGGTAAGTGTTCGAAAGAAAGGTAATTACACTACCATTAATTCTTTAAGAGCAGTCTCCATGTCTTGTATATCTTTTACTTTATCTCTGACTTTGTCACTACTAACATGCTTGCTCCCTAAATTTAAGACAAGAAAGCCTGCCACTTTTGTGGCGTCTCTCTGAGCTTTGAGAATCGCTAGTTTACAATTTCTCTCTTCTAGTTCAGCAACTCTATTTTGTAACTCCCCTTCATAAAACCAATGCACTTAACATTAGCTTCGCAGAACATTTAGTTATCCTCCAAGACAATGAAAACTATACACAACTAAACAAAACTTCTCCATATTTCAGCAAGAGAAAACCAACCCTTCAACTTATTCCATTGTATCGATTTATGAAGAACTTTAAAATACAACAATGTTCACTTAAAATTACCTTTTGTTTCAAACTTCAGTTACATCAACTTATCAAGTGACCACAAGATTCCCTAAATTACTATAAATTATGATCATTCGAAAGTGTTAATGTATTACATGAAGGATTTGAAAAGGTTGAGGTTCCTATGAGTACCAATATGGATGCATATTCATTAAAAAGAAAAAGATAATATAATACTCTGGCACTAATCAGGCACTTCATTTTTACACCAAGTTACAAATACCAAATTGCTTCTCACAGATTGACCAACCAACATGAGTGGGTGCTGCCCCAACTTAAAATCAGAGTAGTAATATTTTTCTTCTTTTAGGTGGACAATAACAATGGACTCCTTGGGCCTAGATAAAGTTATCAGAGGTAAGAAAATAAATTTAACTGTTTTCAGTACGAGACTAGTGAAGATGTACAAGTTACCTGATGCATTTCCCATGTGTTTAGTGTCTCTAAATCCAATTTTTACAGAAATGCAAAGGATCATGAGAATCCAATTGATCTCTGGAATATATATCTGACCATGAATCTTGTCAGAAGTGTGAACAACCTTGACTCTTGGGAAGCAACCAATCGACTAGCTTTGGTTTATGATAGAAAATGTTCCACTGATGATTGCTTGGCTTCCAACAACTGAAGCAAGAATAGCTACAACAAGAACTGGCCACCTTACGCATTCTGCATTCAAAAAAAAATTATAGACATCATATCTTTCATAATGAGTACTTATACCAGTCATTTTTCACAACAGAAGTTTGAAATAGTAATATTAAAGAATGAGATGTGAAGTTTAATTTTCTTTAACATCATCTATCGAATGCTAGGAGAATCTGTTGAATCTTAGTTTTAATTTATTTCATCTTGTCAAAGCTTGCCCAACTAGAAATTAAACAACAGTACTTCATACAAAAAGGAAGAATGACCCTTACCAGGAACTGAGACGTAAAAAATGATACTATGTTTGGAGTGGTGATGATGTGATAAATAAGCAGCTTCGCCCATGTATGCCAAAATAAGTGCTGGATAAACCAGAAAGGTGAAAGCAATCTGCGGTAGGAAAATACATTGGGAGTTGAAATTCGCTTGTAAGATTAGACATCCACTGAAAATGAGATTAAAACATGATAAAGTACTGTTATAATGATGTTCAAAGTTACCTGAATGGCCGCATATGAGAAGTGTCCAAGATCAGCAAACATAGCCTCTGAGCCTACAAAAGCACACGGATTCATTAGTGGCATGTAATAACACATAAAAATCTGACAACAACTTATGTCTTAATAAAGGTCATTCATAACTTATCAAACATGCAAAAAAAAAAAAACAATACAAAGAGCTCTGTTTTCTTTCCTAAGAAAAATGACTCAAAATATTATGTGTGTTCTCCTATTTTACCTGTTATACACAGTAATATTCCACCTAAAGACATCCATCCACTTATCCTTGTCTTCTTCAAGAACTTGAACATGTAATATGGGGAAAGAGCTTGAATAAAAAACACAATCCAGACCCAACCCATGATCTCGCAAAAGTGAGACCTCACACCAACCACATTAGATAAGAAAAAAATCCATATTCGATAGAGAAACTTACCAAGTGTGAGCCTTGAACCCAAGTCGTCGTCCACAGCGTGCCGAGGTGAAGAAGATGAAGAAGCCGTCGTCACTGTCGGACCCTGCGAAGACCCACTATGCGTCGAGGAGGAGAAGGATTCATCATCACCAAATCTTTTGGTTTTCGGGCTACCCATGGCGCAACAAGAAGTTGTCCTTCAGGATCAAACTGGGTGCCAAGCTTTTTCTTTACGACTTTGGCGCAATAAAGATATATGTTTTAACACCATTTTAATTTTCAGTTTCAGTTTCCCTCTAATTAAATTCACTACCCGCCTTTTACACTATAGCACATTTTATGTCCCATTTTTTTAACTAGCTTTTAAAATACTTTTTCAATAGTTTTATAACCATGTATCTTTTAAATTGGGTACTTTCGCCATAAATATCCATTTAATTAGATACTTTCATCATATCCATTTAATTTTGTACTTTTACCTACATGTTATAATCGAACTTAACGGTGAGAATTGATAGTTGTACTAAACTGCACCAAAAACATGGACGGAAGGTACTTTCGCAGCTTAAAAAATAACTTTGGTACTTAAATGCTACAAACGTAATAAATTTGGTACTTTCACCGCAAATATCCTTTTTTAAAACACATATATCTAAAAGAACAAACATTTACGTAAAATACATCACTACATTAATTTATAAAATACATTTTTTGAATGTAATAATTTATATATAGGCGTAGTTAATAGTTATGTTTTTTTTTTATTATTACTATATATTTTTAACATGTAAAATAGATAGAGTATATAATAATATCTTGTAAATATCTTATTTAAAAACATGTAACTACTTATATTTTAAAATGTGTATGGTACATTTTTTTTTTAAATTACTATATTATTATAATCTATAAAATGAATAAAAAATAAGATTAAAGGAGAAAATAAATAGAATACTTTAGAGCAATTTTAGTTTATTAAACGTGTAAAATAAATAGAGTAAATAATAATATCTTATTTAAATTTAAAAAATATGTAACTACTTACATTTTTTTAATTATCATATTATTATAATCTATAAAATGAATAAAAAATTAAATTAAAATAGAAAAAAGATAGAGTATTTTAGAGCAATTTTAGAATGTCACATCATCTACTTGAAGTTATCATTTATATAGATATATGATTTTTTAAATATCTATATAGATAGATACATATATATTTTTTCAATCATAAATTTTAAAAAGAAGAATAAAAAAAGTGAAAAAAATGAGAAAATAGAAATGTGGATGCCAAAAATCCACCAAGAAAAAAATCCCCAGTACATGGTTAAAATACAAGGCTAAAGGTCACTTAGTCAGATTATCAGGCTCAGACCTACAAGTCTTGTGAAACCGGGAGATTGTCCCAAGGGAAGCATCACCTTGTGAGCCGTGAAGCATGGCCTTGCTAGGCTAAGAGGCCAAGCTACGCGTCACAAGAGGTTAGGTGCACAAGGGCCTCGCGCCATGCACCCCTCGGCCACGCACCAAGGGCCTGCGCCATGCATCCCTCAGCCACGCACCAAGGGCCTCGCGTCTTGCACGTCCAAAGCCTTGCACCAACCAATAGCCTCGCGCCTTGCACGTCCGAAGCCTTGCACCAACCAATAGCCTCGCGCCTTGCAGAGCCTCGCACCACGTCGAAGCCTTGCACCAACCTACAGCCTCGCATAGCGAGGCCAAGTGCTTCACACCTCGCACACCCAGAGGACTCGCGCACGCATAGCCTTGCGACATAACCAGGGGCTCGCGCCAAGGGCTGTGCGTCATGGCCTCGCTCCAAGAGACCCGCGCGCCCACGACCTCGCGACACCACCAGGGCCTCGCGCCAAGGGCTGTGCGTCATGGCCTCGCTCCAAGGGGCCTCGCCCAGGCGCCATCTCGCGCGGGTGCTCCTCCGGCCTCGCGCCTCATGCAGCCACGGCCTCGCGCCTCATGCAGCCACGGTCTCGCGCCTCACGCGGCCACGACCCTCGCCTCACCTAGGTGCCGTCTCGCGCACCTAGGGGCCTCTCCTCGCATGACCACCCATCATAAGGATTGCTGGGGGTGTCGCGACGAAGGCATCACGAGACACCTCTCGGCTCATTTTCATGGAGCCATCCCGCAAGGTCCATAACTTCCAAGCACCTTAGAATAATGTATAAGGGTACATTGGAGGTGCCTCGTAGCGATTCACACCAAGTTAGACGAAGTATAGACGCTGAGCCCCTGTCAGAAAAGTAGTGGGTGTACAAGTGAAGTACTTGCTACGGCCCACACCAGGCAACCTCTGACACTCGTACTCAGTAGGTAGTGGAGACATCCCCACGAATTCTGACCATGTACTGGAGCCGACACCACTACCCCTGAAACCACTCTCCTGCTAATGTATTCATGTACCATCTGGTCTCCTGGACCACCATGTATCAGGGGCCATTAGAGCCCACTATAAAAGTAATCTCACTTCCACTTGGAAAGGGGTTGGAAAATTCATTGTATGCAGAAGCTATTGAGAAAAATACAAAGGCTTGCTCCATTGTTGATCTGTGTTTACTTTTCCTTAAAGTTTATTCTAAGTTCTTATATAAACATCACCTGACTTATCTTTGAGTTTTCCGATCTAATTTGGTTGACGAGATTTCACCGTCACCAAGAAAGAATGCTTTGGAGCAATTTTAGAGTGTCACGTCATCTCCTTGGTGCTCTCTTTTATATAAATATATATATTAAAGGAGAAAATAAATAGAGTGCTTTGGAGCAATTTTAGTTTTTTAAACGTGTAAAATAGATAGAGTAAATAATAATATCTTGTAAATATCTTATTTAAATTTTAAAAAGCATGTAACTACTTACATTTTTTTTAAATTACTATATTATTATAATCTATAAAATGAATAAAAAATAGATAAAAGAAGAAAATAAATAGAGTGTTTTTGTAACGACCCAAAATTACTAATAAGGCTTAAGGGCCTTCATTAGTGTGCCAGGAGGGAATAATTGGTGTTTACCCAAAAATGGCTGCTGATGACGTGGCAAGAATTTCTCACACGTGGATGACACGTGGCAGCGAAATGAAGAGGTGTTGTTCGCCTATCGACCAGCTCCATGTTGCTTCATCAAACCTCACGATTAGATGCGACCAGACTGGTCGCATGCTTTGGTTTATGTTCTTAAGGGAATGTAATTTTATAATAACTACATTGATTATTTCCTCTTTATTGCCTTTATATGCGGATATTAAGGATAATTAAGGCCCATTAGCCCATGTAACCCCCCTTGAGCCTATAAGTATGCAGGAGAGGGATCAAGGAAGGGACTTTTGAACCTGTTTTTCAATAGACTCATAGAGCGAGTGTAAAGGTGATTATCCATCATTTTGTTGTAATTCTCCCAAGGTTGGTGAAACTCAAGAACCCTAGTTCTTTGATCACGACTTTTGGATTCAACATCAATAATAGCACTAAGTGGACGTAGGTTGTTACCACATTGTTGGGGCGGAACCACTATAAATCATCTGTGTCGTTTCTTTACCATTTGATTCCATTCTTGATTCTTTCTGTTTATTAGTCGTTAATCTGATTCCGTGTCGTTGGCCAAATCAAGGGTCAACATTCTGGTGCTTTCATTGAGAGTTTTGATCAAGAAGTTGTAAGAAAATCAAATGGCAAAGACATCTAAGAAAGCTGGACAGGCTGCTGGCGCTACATCATCACAACCTTCTCCTCCAAATGTGGCGGAGAATGAACCACATTTAGAGTTTGAAGAGGAAGACTTGGATTCGGAAACGTTGAGGGCAACACTGGGGGTGTTGTAGGATGAGTTGGGCAATCTGAGGGCCAATCAGGAGAATGCAGCGGAGACCATGGCGCTGCAGCAGAGAGAGATTGAGCATCAGCGCCAGGAGCTGAATGAGCGGCAGGCGGACATGGACCGTCAGCAAAGGGATGCCATGGCCGCTCTTGAAGCAGCCATTCAATTGGCTCGAGGATAGGCTGTGTCGGCCTCTCAACCGGATCAGCCACCGAGTGCGCCACCACAGGGGACTCCCAATCTCAGTCCTCATTTCTAGCCAGCAAGCCCCCAAAGGCTGGAGCAGCCACCTGTGGCTCAGGATGATGTCCCAATTCGGGATCCTGAGCAGCAGCCTCCATCTCAAGCTGGTTAAGGTAATCCTCAGCGCCAGAGGCAGAATAAGGCTGAGCAGCCACCCCGTAGCCCTAGACGCACAGGGGACAAAGAGCTAAATTCACCGAGCAGGAGGCAGCGTCCTTCTGCCAACAGAAGGAACAATGAGTCAGGCTCTGCGGTCAGAGGCCCCCCACGGCATAATATTGCATGGGGACCCAACGACCACCGCAGGTCTCCTCCTGACGCTCGAGAGATGCCAGCCCAAGGAGGAAACAACATGAACAGTCGATCGCGCCATAGTCGACCACAATTTAGAGACGGCCATGACTATAATGAAGTCGATTCTGGCAAGGGGAATTCTAGTCGGAGGAATGAAGAAAGAGGTGGAGACAGAAACCCCCCACCAAGAGAAAATAGGTCGACAAGCCATAACACTGGGGGGAAACCCCGACAAAACAACATTTTTGATCGGCTAGGAGTTAGCAAGCAGAGGCGCAGGGAAGAAGATTTGAGGGTCGTGCTTAACAACTGTCGCGAGAGGCACGATGAGTACGCTCCCCCGGCACCAGTTACCCCAGTGATCCCAGACGCGGTTCAGGCACAAATTGATTCCCTAAACCAAGCAGTGCAACAGCTAGTTGGGAGTCGAACATCCCACATAAAGTATGATCGGAGGAGGGACGTGCAAAGGATTGTTGTGGCAGAAACCCCCAATAAATTCAAAATGTCGGTACTGCCAAAATTTGATGGGTACGAAGACCCAGTATCTCATGTCAACAAATTTGAGATACAAATGGATATACATAAAGTGTCAGACGATGCCCGCGGCAGGATCTTCCCCGCAACACTGTCTGACACCGCCTAGGAGTGGTTCTTCAAATTCCCTCCTGTTAGCATAGTATCCTGAGAGATGTTCGTGAAGGAATTTTACGGACAATTCTATGTGGGTCGCGTACACCCCAATGAGGCCAACCAGCTGGTCGAGATACGCCAGAAGGAGGGAGAGACCTAGAAGGAGTATGTCCAGCGCTTTATGCGAGCAGCGACTGAAGCCAAAACAGTGGGCGACGAAGGTAAGATGATGGCCCTAACTACTGGGGTTAGGCGTCATTCCCCTCTCTGGAGCAGCCTGAGGAAAAATGGGGTAAAGAGTACCCAGGAGTTTTTGGATCGAGCTGATCGGTATATCAAGCTCGAGGATGTGATTGCCAACGAGGGGAAATTACCCACGAAGGACAAGGGACCAAAAGAAGAACCTGCCAAGGCCGCCAACGGATCGGATAAACCCAATGGCAACGACAAGGGCAACGGGAACGGAAATGACAGGAATGGTGGAAAACGGGTGAACAATGAACCGTCAGCATCTAAGAATAAATGCCCCAAGGGCAATAGATATGAGCCGAGATTCACCAACTATACGACCCTTGTTGAAAGTCGAGCAGAGGTCTACCAGGCGACCATCTCTAATGTTCCTTATAAGTGACCAGCACCTATAAGGAAAGATATCTCTAAGAGAGATACAACAAAATTCTGTCGTTTTCACAATGACTACGGACATGACACAAATGAGTGCAACCATTTGAAGGATGAGATTGTGTTCCTGATCAGGCAGGGACATCTAAGGAGATATGTGCGGGCCGTAGGAGGGTCTCAGCGAGAGGCTCAAGGTGGCAACGAGCTCCTGTGGCAGGCACATTACTCACCATCTGTGGTGGCCCACACCTTGCAGGGGACAGTGGGAAGGCAAGGGAATGATACGCTCGAACCCTACGCCATGACCAGGACATCGAGATGATGATTCTGGAGGATCAAGCACCAAAGAAGGCTCGAACAGAGGAGGAATTGATAACCTTCTCTAAAGACGATGCCTAGCACGTATGATTCGCACACTCCGATCTACTAGTCGTTGACGTACAAATTGCCAACATGATGGTTAAGAGGGTGTTGGTTGACACAGGAAGCTCAGTCAACATCCTATACAAGTCTTCACTGGAAAGAATGAAACTATCCGTCAAGGATTTGGCGCCATGCAACCAAACCATTTATGGTTTTTCTGGCGAAGGGCTCGCCCCAACTGGGTCGATTAGGCTCCCAGTTACAGCAGGTACTGCACTTGCAACAGGACATTACTCACTACTTTCATAGTAGTTGATTGTCCTTCAGCATATAATGTTGTAATTGGGAAGCCAATTTTGGTCGACCTACGAGCCGTTACCTGGATATGGCACCTAGCCATGAAGTTCCCGACCGATGTAGGGCTAGGATGCGTGTTGGGAAATCAGCGGGAAGTGAGGGAGTGCTACAACTCCTCGATAACTAAGGCGGAAAAAGGTGTATGGAGGGAAGTTGCCGGAAAAGAGTTGCAAATGGCGATTGATGTACAAGCCCAATCAGGTGATAATGTCACCAAATAGGGCATTGCCCAAAGTGAGGATAGAGACTTAGATCCTCGCTATTGGGATTTTGATGAAGATATAGGACCCATCGAGGACCTTGAAGTGGTCCAATTCGATGAAGAAAATCCTACCAGGGTTGTGAAAATCGGTAAAAACTTAGAGACAACAACGAAGCAAGCACTAGTGGAATTTTTTAAGGAAAACCAGGAAGTCTTTGCCTGATCGCACAAAGACATGGTGGGAATAGACCCTGCAGTCATTAGCCATGTCCTGAACATAGACAAAAGTTTTCCACCAGTACAACAGAAAAGGAGGCTGCTCGACAAAGATAGATCAAAAGCTCTAAAAGAAGAATTCGAGAAGCTGAAGGAGAATGGATTCATCAGGGTAGCATTTTATCCATCATGGGTCTCTAATCCCGTGCTAGTTCCCAAGTCGAATGGCAAATGGCGAACTTGCGTGGATTTCACAGACCTTAATAAAGCCTGCCCTAAAGATTGTTTCCCACTCCCTAGGATCGACCAACTGGTCGATGCCACTGTAGGGCACAAGATTCTCTCATTCATGGATGCATACTCTGGATATAATCAGATCAGTATGCATCCACCTAATGAGGATCACACTAGTTTTCGGACAGATACAGGGCTTTACTATTACAAAGTAATGCCATTCGGTTTTTAAAACGCTGGTACGACTTACCAGCGACTGGTCAACCACATGTTTCAGGAGTTGATCGGTACAAACATGGAGGTATATGTCGATGACATGCTGGTTAAGTCGAAGAAGGCAGAAGGGCATATAGGGGACTTGCAAGAATGCTTCAACGTCTTGAACAAATATCAAATGAAGCTAAATCACCTCAAGTGCTCCTTCAGAGTAGGAACAAGGAAGTTCTTGGGATTTATAGTAAACTCGCGAGGGATTAAGGCTAATCCCGAGAAGATTAAAGCCCTGATTGATATGAAATCGCAAACAAAGATCAAGGATGTTAAAAGTTTAACCGGAAGAATTACTGCTCTCAGTAAATTTATTTCCAAGTCTACGGACAAATGCGTCCCATTTTTTAATCTACTCAAAGGCAGCAAGAGATTCGAATGGATGGAGGAGTGCGAACAGGCTTTTCAAGCTTTGAAGACACATATGTCGCAACCACCAGTCCTATCAAAACCGGTCGATAAAGAAACTGTATTCATCTACTTGGCTATCACCGAATACGCTGCTAGTGTTGTCCTAGTAAGAGAAGAAGAAGGCGTGCAGAAGGTTGTTTATTATCTAAGCAAGAGACTAATAAGAGTGGAGCTGCGATATCCACCCATTGAAAAATTAGCCTATTATTTAATCTTAGCCTCCCAAAAGCCGCGGCCTTACTTCCAAGCTCACCCAATCACAGTTTTGACCGACCAACCTCTACGGCAAGTTCTACAGAAACCTGAAGCTGCAGGCAGATTGTTGAAATGGGCAGTCGAACTTGGGCAATTTGAAATCTCCTACTTACCACGAGCAGCGATAAAAGGGCAACCCCTGGCAGATTTCATCGCAGAACTCACTGGGCTTCCAGACAGCGAGCAGCGTGAAGGGTCTGAAGAGCCTGAGTCTCAAAGTGAAACTCCTTCTTGGAAATTGTTTACAGATGGTTCTTCTAATGAGCACCATGCAGGAGCATGAGTGATTTTTATAACGCCTGAAGGGCATCGATTTCACTGCGCAATCAGGTTTGACTTCACTGCTTCTAACAACGAAGTCGAGTATGAAGCATTGCTTGCAGGATTACAGCTAGCCAGAGACATGCACATAAAATCGCTTGACATCTACAGTGACTCTCAGCTAGTAGTAAATCAGATAATGGGAGAGTACTAGGCCCGAGGCTTAAAAATTGTTGCTTACTTAAACAAAGCGAAGGATCTATTGGTGCAATTTGATAAATACACCCTTCAGCAAGTACCTCGCGACCAGAATTCAAATGCTGATGCTTTGGCCAAATTAGCAAGTGCGAAGGATGCTGACACTCTGAACATAGTGCCAGTTGAGCGATTATCTGCACCAAGCATCCAAACAGAGGAGACTTCTTTGGTGATCCAGACGGGGGATACATGGATGGCACCTTACATAGAGTACCTGACACAAAGTGTGTTACCAACGGACATAAACAAATCTAGGACCTTTCAATGGTAAGCTACTAGGTATATCCTGGTCAATGGAATTTTGTACCGAAGGGGATACTCAATGCCACTCCTCAGATGTATTTCAAAAGAGAAGGCCAAAGAATTGATGAAAGAGGTCCACGAAGGCTTTTGTGGGGACCATGCTGGGGGGCAGAGATTATCAAAAAAGATCCTAAGGCAAGGATACTTCTAGCCATCAATGAATGAAGACTCGATGGAATTCGTGCGGAGATGTGACAAATGCCAGAGGTTCTCAAAAATTCCATGAGTAGCCCCTAACGAGCTAAAACAAATGCAAAGTCTATGGTCATTCGCAGTCTGGGGTATAGATTTAATCGGATCCTTGCCCACAAGAAAGGGCGGCGTCAAGTACACTGTGGTTGCCATTGATTACTTTACAAAATGGGCTGAAGTCGAGCCACTCGCAACCATAACGACCAATAAAATGTTGGATTTTGTGGTTAAAAACATCGTGTGTCGCTATGGATTGCCAAGAAAAATTGTCTCAGACAACAGAACACAGTTTGATAATGATCTGCTCATGGATTTTTGTGAGCGACATGGAATTATCAAGAGCTTTTCTTCAGTCGCCCATCCTCAAGGAAATGGGAAAGTCGAAGCAGTCAATAAAACGCTAAAGGATACTCTGAAGAAAAGGCTTGAGGAAGCAAAGGGGGCATGGCCAGAGCAATTTCCTGAAGTCCTTTGGTCGTATAGAACTTCCCATCGAACAGCAACAGGCCATACTCCATTCTCCCTAGCTTATGGATATGAGGCTATGTTGCCTGTTGAGTTAGATCCCCCATCACATCGGAGAATGATATACGATCAAGGCTCTAATGGCCAGCTATTGATGGAGTCCCTGGATTTGATTGATGAAAAGCGCGAGCAAGCCCAACTCCGAGTAGCAGCTTACCAAGAAAAAGTCGCCCAGTATTTTCAATTCTAAAGTACGCGAGAGGAAATTCAAAGTCGGGGATCTAGTACATCGAAGGGTTTTCCTTAAAACCCGCGACTAGGTTGCTGGAGTACTCGGACCAAATTGGGAAGGACCATACTAGATTGGAGAAGTTCTCCATCCAGGCACCTATAAACTTGCTCGCTTAAATGGAGATCTCATTCCTCACTATTGGAATGGAAAACACTTGCACAAGTACTATCAATAAACAATTCTTCATAAAGAATTGGCTTGTATTAATTTTACTTTTTACAAGTTATGAAAAAGGGTTGATCATTTTATGTGACTGATCGTTTATAAGTGTAAGATCATTTCGGTGATCACTCGTACAGATATGATTTGTCCATTTATTACGAGAAATATAAGGGACTGTGCGCAACCAGTCATTCTTGTCAATTATTGTATTTATTACAAGTATTTGCTCATTACGTGTGTTGTTTTGCTATATTATCATTTTAAATTCTTTGCTACGAGCAGTAATGTTCGAACAGGTTTTGGTCAAGGCAAGTGACCAAGGACCTAAAGCTCCTCAATCACTTGGGGGGCATATAAGGCATCTAGTAAGCAAAGCATATCAAAAGGTATGTAAACACATGAGCAAAATAAGTGAAAGCATGCTAGGGTACTTAGAGTAGTATTTTTCAAAATTTTGTATTATGTTAAATCAAACCAAAGTACTATGCTAGGTTTGGTCATGCGAACAGATGTTATGATAAAACGCAAATATTATAATATCAAAAGGAATCCCTTTACACCGCGAGCAGTAACTGCTCGGATGTAATTGTTTGTTAAAAGTAAAAGTTGCCCATGCAACAATAAAAATAAATAAATAATTATAGTCAAAACATTGTCTTTACATCACAACCCACAGGTCGTGTATTTAAAAAGAAAAATAAAAGACTACGAGGCTGGAGGATCTTGAGGAGCGTTCTGGTCGGTAGTAGCGTCAGCTTCGTTGTCTGCGCCATCAATCCCTGTTGCTAAGGAAATTTCTGGGGAAGCGGAAGTTTTGGCTCTTTCCTCCTCCTCCAGGTGAATGGTGCATCGGGTCATCAAAATTCGTTTCAGGTGCTCAGACAGATAGCTGAAGTCGGCCTTTTGATTGTACTTCCAAAACTCGTAGAAGCATAGGTGTGTAGCTTCCCTATACTTCTCCACATTTTTTGCTTTAGCCTCTTCAAGCTCCTTAACGCACCTCTCCAAATCCTCCGTTTCCTTCCTACTCACAATCAGGTCAAGCTCAAGATGTCTAGCCTCTTGGTAGTTGTATTTGGCACTCTCCCTGAATTTTTCTTTATCCTCATTAGATCTGTTCAGGGCAGCCCGGCTCTCCAGCTGCTCTTCGGTCAGCTAGGCTTTCTGCTCGCGCAGTTCACCGTTCTGTTTGGTCAGCTCTGTGTTTTGCTCGAGCAAGTCAGCATTCTTCCCCTCGAGCGCCTTCACCGCCTCAGCAAGCCTGATGTCAAAGTCTTTGGTTTGAGTGACCAAAGTACCTGCGTGGTGCCAACCAGCAGTGATAGTCAACAATCCCTACGATCAGATAAAAGGAATAAGATGATGGCAGAAATTAAGAGTAAAATGACTCAACAACGGAAAGCAACTTACAATGACTATCTCGTTCAGCCCTTGGTTTATTATTTGGTCGGTTTCCATGGAGTTGGTGCCGGCGATGGCCTCTTGACTGCATTTGTACTTGGAGAGCTTGTATATTCTTTCCGTAGCCGAACTGACCACGGTGCTGGCCAGAGTATCTTCGGGCTGGGTATGGTGTGGCTGGTCGGAAGGCACTGGAGGAGTAGAGTCTTGGTCGACCGGTGCAGTTGAGGATGGCTGGTCGAGTGGAGTGGGAGGCGGCATAGTTTCCTTCGAAGGAGCAGTTACTGAAGGACCCTCAGTTCGGGCCTTCTTTGAAGCAGTTTTGCTGCTTTCTTCGCGAACCCTCTTGCTATCTTTCTTCCTACTCAAGGGAGTAGCAGCAGCAGTGTAGTGATCGAACACATCGTGAGACGACATATCTGCATGTAAGGAAACATTACAAACAATGAGGCAATATAGATAGATGAAGCTAAAAAGGATAGCAAGGAAATTATAAGTACCCATGCTACAAATACAAGTCGCTACATTACTTACTGAACTACTGCTACCCTCACTTATTGCCTGGAAGAAATCTAAACCTAAGTTTGGAGTATACTTAAAGTTGTCGTCCCCGTCAAATAAGTGACAGGGAATTGGAAAACTATCTAAAATTTAGAAAACAATAGCATTCTCATCTGAGGACTTGTCAATGGGTGCAGAGGGTTCGGTAGCTTTCTTTTTTCCCTTTCCCAGTGGGGCAGGGGAAGCAGCAGCTTGCAGGGTGCTGGAGGGTTCCTTGATTGCCACTCCATTCTTCCTCCTCCTTTGAGGTTGCGACACATCTGGGTGCTGCTCGAGAATCTCCTCACCGGTGCCACTCCCCGCTGTTGACTCCCTCACATCCTGGTGAGGTGCCATAAGCCCGACAAGCCTTAGGTTAGCTTCTGTGACCAGCTGTTTGATGCTCTTCTCTACGTCAGTCATGCTAGCCAAGAGTGTTGATCGGACTTCCATGTCTGGAGTGGGAGCCGGTCACAGCCATGGACCTGAAATACACTAAATCTCTAAGGGGAATGCAGGAAGAAATAAAGGAAATAAACGACCAAGAGAGCGAAGATATTACCTCCTTGAGTGAAGGTCAGGTTGTTGGCGACCATGTCGGTGGTCAGAAAGTACTCTAAATGGTACTTCCCCACATTGGATATAAAAGTGGTATCACTCAAGAAAGTGTGGGTCGTTTCGTGGTGGCAAAAATGAGAGAACCCCATATTTTCTTGGTTGGGGTTGGATTTTAGGTTGAATAGGTAATTGACCTCGTGTGGCGTGGGGACAGGCCACTTCTTATGACTATAAAGGATATAGAGTGCAGAGAGCATTCTATATCCATTTAGGGTTATTTGGAAAGGAGCGACCCCAAAATAGTTGGCCACTCCTTGGAAGAAAGGATGGAGAGGCAGGATCGCTCCTGCCTCAATATGATACCTCGACCAGGCACTGAAAGCGCCCCCAGGCAGGTTTGCCCGCTGGTCTCGGGTGGGTTAGACTAAGGTAACCCCAGGAAGTCCATACTTCCTGATGTAATTGGCAATCATCCTAACCGTGATTTGGCTTGGAGGGGCAACATACCATTCAACATCTAGTCGAATGACGTTTCTGAGTTGGGCTTAAGTTTGGATTTCTAGGTCGGGGGTATTTCCTTCTCGACCACTGGTTGAAGGAATTTAAGCCTGAGGAGCAGGCTGATTTGGAGGAGTGGAAGGTTTCTTTTTCTGGGTCTTGGACTTTACTCGACCCATGTTTTGAGGTGGGGTTGATGGAGTGTTTGGGATGACACGAGAAAAAGGGATCTCTGGGATCAGCAGCGTCGGTTGCTCCTCGTCCTCAAGCAATTGGGCCAGCAAGTCGTCGTCGATAGGCCTCTCACCTCCCCACGGATTTTGCATGAAAATTTGCGAACAGAAAAGGGGGAGATGAGAATCTATGGCCTAAAAAACTTGTGTTTAAAAGTTGGAATAATGTTGCTCGTGTATAAAAGCTTTTATACAACCAGCAACATTCTGACAAAAAACACTATATTTCAAGCGAACAGTTTGGAAAATGGAGTATGTTTACCCAAAAAGGTCATTGATGACGTGGCAAAGATTACTTACACATAGATTGAAACGTGGCAGAATTAAAAGGCAGAGGTGTTGTTTAGCTATCGACCAGAAGCGCGCCTCCTTGTCAGAGTTAATGTTTGTCACGACCAGGCTGGTCGTGAAGCCCGATTTATTACCTTTTTAAGTTGTAATCAAATATTAACTGCATTTGAATATTTCTTCATAATTATCCTTGATACGCAGTTATTAAGGATAAGCTAAGACACGTTATCATATGTAACCCTCCTTGAGCCTATAAATATGCATGAAATAGCTCAAGGAAGGGACTTTTGGATTCATTTTTTTAGCTTTTTTGCTTAAGATTGAGAGAAAAGGAGCTAAGGTGAGTTGCTACCATCTGATTATTACGCCTAAGGTCTGTGAAACTCAAGAACCCTAGTTATTTGATCACAACTTTAGGATCTTATAATAACAATATCACTAAGTGGACGTAGGTCATTACCAATCACTGGGGCCGAACCATTATAATTCTTGGTGTTCTTTCTTTTCCATTAGATTATCCTTTCAAGCATCATGTTATTTCCTATCGTATATTTGACTCCGTGTCGTTGGCTAATTTGAGGGTCAACATTCTGGTGCTTTCATTGAGAGCTTATGAAAGAATCTGATGGCAAAAACATCCAAGAAGACCGGACAGGCCGCTGGCGCTGCATCATCCCAGCCTCCTCCCCCAAATGTGGTTGAGGATGAACCGCATTTAGAGTTTGATGAGGAGGAGTTAGATTCGGAAACCTTGAAGGCAACACTGGGAGTGTTGCAGGATGAATTGGCCAATTTGAGGGCCAATCAAGAGAATGCTGCAGAGATAATGGCATCACAGTAAAGAGAAATTGAACGCAAGCGTCAGGAGCTAAGCGAGCGGCAGGCTGAGATTAATCGTCGACAAAGGGATGCCATGGCCGCCCTTGAAGCAGCCATCCAGCTGGCTAGGAATCAGGCTGCGCCAGCCTCCCAGCTAGACTAGCCACCAAATGGGCCACCTCAAAGGGGTCCCAATCCTAGTCCTCCGCTCCAGCCAGCAAGCCCTCAAAGGCCGGAGCAGCCACTTGTGGCTCAGGATGATGTCCCACCTAGGGATCCTGAGCAGCAGCCTCCATCTCAGGTTGGTTGAGGCAATTCCCCACGCCCGAGGCAGAATAGGTCCGGGCAACCGCCCCGCAACCCTAGACGCCCAGGGGATTGCACCCCTTCATACAGAGCATTGCTGTGGCTGAAACCCCCAGTAAGTTCAAGATCCCAACACTGCCAAATTTCGACGGGTATGGAGACCCGGTATCTCACGTTAATAAGTTTGAGATACAAATGGATATACAAAAGGTGTCAGAAGATGCCCACTGCCGCATCTTCCCGGCAACATTGTCTGACACTGCCCAGGAGTGGTTCTTTAAGTTCCCTCCTGCTAGTATAGTATCATGGGAAATGTTCGTGAAGGAGTTTTACAGACAGTTCTATGTGGGTCGTGTGCACCCCACTGAGGCAAACCAACTGGTCTAGATACGCCAAAAAGAGGGAGAGCCTTTGAAAGAATATGTTTAGCGCTTCATGCGAGCTACAACTGGAGCCAAAACTGTGGGCGATGAAGGTAAGATGATGGCTCTAACTACTGGGGTTAGATGTCATTCACCCCTCTGGAGCAGCCTCAGAAAGAATGGGGTAAGAAGCACCCAAGAATTCTTAGATTGGGCTGATCAATACATCAAGCTTGAAGACGCAATTGCCAACGAAGGGAAATCGCCAAAAAAAGACAAGGGGCCCAAGGAAGAACCCGCCAAAGCCGCCAATGGGTCCGAAAAACCCAATGGCAACGGCAAAGGCAACGGGAATGGCAATGGTAGAAATGGTGGGAAGCGGGCAAACAATGAACCCTCGACCTCTAAGAATAAGCACCCCAAAGGTAATCGGTATGAACCGAGATTCACCAACTACACTACCCTTGTTGAAAGCTGAGCTGAGGTCTACCAGGCGACCAGCTCAAGCGTGCCCTACAAATGACCCGCACCTATAAGGAAAGATATCTCCAAGAGAGATTCCACAAATTTCTGTCGGTTTCACAACGATTACAGGCACGACACTAACGAATGTAACCAACTGAAGGACGAAATTGAGTTCCTGATAAGGCAGGGACATTTAAGAAGATTTCTGCGACCGCGAGAAGTTCTCAGCGAGAGGCTCAAGGTGGCAATGAGTTGGCGCATGCACGCCAACGCTCGCCACCTTTACTACCAGCTCCTGTGGCAGGTACCCTACTCACCATCTGCAGAGGCCCACATCTTGCAGGAGATAGTGGGAAAGCGAAGGAACGATATGCTTGAACCTTGCGCCACGACCAGGACATCAAGATGATGACTGTTGAGGATCGAGCACCAAAAAAGGCTCAAATAGAGGAGGAACTGATCACCTTCTCTGACGACGACGCCCAGCACGTGCGATTCCCACACTCCGATCCGTTGGTCGTGGACGTACAGATTGCAAACATGATGGTGAAAAGGGTGTTGATCGACAGAGGAAATTCGGTCAACATCCTATACAAGTCTTCGCTGGAAAGGATGAAGTTGTCCATGAAAGACCTGGAGCCATGCAACCAAACCATTTATGGTTTTTCCGGAGAAGGGCTCGCCCTAACAGGGTCGATTAGACTCCCAGTCACAGCAGGCACTGCACTTGCTAATAGGACATTACTCACTACATTTACAGTAGTTTATTGTTCTTCGGCGCACAACGCTGTGATAGGGAGACAAATTTTGGTCGACCTACGAGCCGTCACCTCCATATGCCAACTCGCTATGAAATTCCCAATGGACATAGGGATAGGATGCGTGTTGGGAAACCAGAGGGAAGCGAGGGAGTGCTACAACGCCTCGATCACCAAGGCAAAGAAGGGTGTATCGAGAGATGCCACCGGAAAGGAGTTGGAAATGGCGACGGATGTTCAGGCCCACTCAGGTGATAATCTCACCAAATAGGGCGTTGGCCAAAGTGAGGATAGGGACTTAGATCCTTGCTTTGGGATTTTGAAGAAAAAGTGGGACCCATCGAGGACCTTGAAAAGGTCCAACTCGATGAGGAAAATCCGACCAGAGTTGTGAAAGTCGGTAAAAACTTAGAGACAACAACAAAACAAGCACTGGTGGAGTTTTTAAGGAGGAACCAAGAGGTCTTTGCCTGGTCGCACAAAGACATGGTCAGAATAGATCCTGCAGTCATCAGCCATGTCCTGAACATCGACAAGAGCTTTCCACCAGTACAACAAAAAAGAAGGCTGCTCGACAAAGATAGATCAAGGGCCTTGAAAGAGGAAGTCGAGATGCTGAAGGAGAATAAATTCATCAGGGTGGCATTTTATCCATCGTGGGTCTCTAATCCCGTACTAGTGCCCAAGCCGAATGGCAAGTGGCGTACGTGCGTGGATTTTACAGACCTAAATAAAGCTTGCCCCAAAGATTGTTTCCCACTCCCAAGGATCGACCAGCTAGTCGATGCCACTGCAGGGCATGAGATCCTCTCATTCATGGATATGTACTCCGAGTATAATCAAATCAGTATGCATCCCCCTGATGATGATCACACTAGCTTTCAGACTGATACAGGGCTCTACTGTTACAAGGTGATGCCCTTCGGTTTGAAAACGCTGGTGCGACTTACCAAAGACTCATCAACCACGTGTTCAAGGAGCTGATCGGCACAAACATGGAGGTCTATGTCGAAGACATGCTGGTTAAGTCAAAGAAAGCAGAAGGGCATGTAAGGGATTTGCAGGAATGCTTCAACGTCTTGAATAAATATCGGATGAAGTTAAATCCCCTTAAATGCTCCTTCGGAGTAGGATCAAGGAAGTTCTTGGGATTTATAGTTAACTCAAGAGGAATTGAAGCCAATCCCGAGAAAATTAAAGCCCTGATCGAGATGAAATCGCCAGTAAAGATTAAAGATGTTCAAAGCTTGACTGGGAGGATTGCTGCTCTTAGTAGATTCATTTCAAAATCGACAGACAAGTGCGTCCCATTTTTCAATCTACTAAGAGGCAATAAGAAATTTGAATGGACAGATGAGTGTGAACAGGCCTTTCAAGCACTAAAAACACATATGGCGCAACCACCCATCCTGTCAAAGCTGGTCGATAAAGAAACTTTGTTCATCTATCTGGCAATCACAGAATACGCTGCTAGTGCTGTTTTAGTAAGAGAAGAAGAAGGTTTGCAGAAGGTTGTCTACTACGTAAGCCAAAGGCTGATTGGAGCAGAATAGTGATACCCGCCCATCGAGAAGCTAGCCTATTGCCTAGTCTTTGCCTCAAGGAAGCTGCGGCTTTACTTCCAAGCTCATCCAATTACTGTCTTGACCGACCAGCCTCTTTGAAAAGTCCTACAAAAGCCAGAGGCTACGAGCAGATTGCTAAAGTGGGCAGTTGAACTCGGGTAGTTCGACATATCTTACTTGCCGCGAGCAGCGATAAAAGGACAAGCCTTGGCTGACTTCATCGCGGAATTCACTAAACTTACAAGTGGCGAGCAGACTGAAGAGCCCAGTGAACCTGAATGTCAAATCCAAGCTCCCACGTGGAAATTATTTACGGACGGTTCTTCTAACGAGTCCCACGCTGGGGCATGAGTAATACTGATAACGCCAGAAGGGCATCAATTTCACTGTGCAATCATATTTGACTTCACTGCTTCTAACAATGAGGCCGAGTATGAAGCACTACTTGCCGGATTGCGGTTAGCCAAGGATATGAATATAAAAGTGCTTGACATCTATAGTGATTCTCAGCTGGTGGTGAATCAAGTCCTAGGAGAGTACCAGGAGCGAGGTTTAAAGATGGTTGCCTATCTGAACAAAACAAAGGATCTGCTAGCCCAGTTCGACAAGTATAGTATCCAACAAGTGCCTCGCGATCAGAATTCCAATGCGGACGCTTTGGCAAAATTGGCAAGTGCGAAGGATGCTGGTAATCTAAACATAGTGCCTGTCGAGCGACTATCTGTACCGAGCATCCAAACAGCAAAGACCACTCTGGTAATCCAAATGGCGAATACGTGGATGGCACCATATGTAGAGTATCTATCGAACGGTGTATTACCAACAGACAGAAACAAAGCTAGGACCCTTCAGCGACAAGCTGCTAGGTATATCCTGGTCGATGGAATCCTGTACCAAAGGGGATACTCAATGCCACTCCTTAGGTGTATTACAAAGGAGAAAGCCAAAGAGTTGATGAAAGAGGTGCACGAAGGTTTTTGTGGAGACCACGCTGGGGGGCAAAGTGTGTCAAAAAAGATCCTAAGGCAAGGATATTTCTGGCCAACAATGAATGAAGACTCGATGGAATTCGTGCGGAAGTGTGATAAATGCTAGAGATTCTCCAAAATCCCATGAGCAGCCCCTAATGAGCTTAAACAGATGTAAAGCCCATGGTCGTTTGCAGTTTGGGGTATCGACCTTATCGGATCTTTGCCCACGGGAAAAGGTGGTGTCAAATATGCGGTGGTTGCCGTCGACTACTTCACCAAATGGGCCGAAGTTGAACCGCTGGCAACCATAACGACCAAGAAGGTGCTAGATTTTGTGATCAAAAACATCATTTGTCGCTATGGATTGCCAAGGAAGATCGTCTCGAATAATGGCACCCAGTTTGACAGTGATTTATTCACAAATTTCTGCGAGCGACATGGTATTATCAAGAGCTTCTCTTCAGTCGCTCATCCCCAAGCAAATGGACAGGTTGAAGCAATCAAGAAAATGCTGAAGGATACACTGAAGAAAAGGCTAGAAGAAGCTAATGGGGCGTGGCCAGAACAATTGCCTGAAGTACTCTGGTCGTACAGAATTTCCCACCGAACAGCAACGGGTCATACTCCATTCTCTTTGGCTTATGGATATGAAGCCATGTTGCCTGTTGAGTTAGATCTGCCTTCGCATCGCAGAATAACGTACGATCAAGATTCAAATAGCCAGCTATTGATGGAATCCCTGGACTAAATCAATGAGAAACGTGAACAAGCCTAACTCCGAGTAGCTGCGTACCAGTAGAAGGTTGCCCGGTATTTTAACTCTAAAGTGCGAGAAAGAAAGTTCAATGTTGGAGATCTTGTACCCCGAAGAGTTTTTCTAAACACCCGCGACCAAGCTGCTGGAGTACTCAGACCTAATTGGGAAGGACCATACCAAATTGACGAAGTCCTTCACCCAGGCACCTATAAACTTGCACATTTAAACAGAGATCTCATTCCTTGTTATTGGAATGGAGAACACCTGCGCAAGTATTACCAATAAACAATTCTTCTTAAAGAATTGGCTTGTATTAATTTTACTTTTTACAAGTTTTGAAAAAGGGTTGGTCATTTTATGTGACTGATCGCTTATAAGTGTAAAATTTTATTGATCACTCGTACAGACATATTTAGTCCATTTATTACGAGAAATATAAGGGACTGTGTGCAGCCAGTCATTTCTTGCCAATTATTGTATTTATTACAAGTATTTTCTCATTACGTGTGTTGTTTTGCTGTATTATAATTCCAATTATATTGCTACGAGCAGTACTGTTCGAACAAGTTCTGGTCAAGGCAAGTGACCAAGGACCTAAAGCTCCTCGATCACTTGGGGTGCATATAAGGTACAAGTAAGCAAAGCATATCATTAAAAGGTATGTAAACACATGAGCAAAATAAGTGAAAGCATGCTAGGGTACTTAGAGTATTTTTCAAAATTTATATTTTGATAAATCAATCCAAAGTGCTATGCTAAGTTCGGTCATGCGAACAGATATTATAATAAAATAAAAAAAGGTGTTATAATATCAAAAACGAATTACTTTACACCGCGAGTAGAACTGCTCAAATGTATTTGTCTGATTAAAAGGAAATTAGTTGCCCATGCAGCAATAAAAAATTAATGTCTTTACATTACGACCCGTAGGTCGGGTACTCGAAATATTAAAAGAAAAAGCCTAAAGGGTCGGAGGATCTTGAGGGGGGCCCTGATCGATGACATCTGCAGTCCATGCCAGTCGCCAAGGAGATTTTGGGCAAAGCAGGTACTCTTGCCCTCTCCTCCTTTGCCAGTTGAGCAGTGCAGCGGGCTAGCTTGGCTTGCCTTGCGTGTTCGGGAAGGAAGTTAAAGTTCGCCCCTTGGTTGTGTTTCCAGAAGTCATAAAAACACTTACTTGTGGCATTCTTGTACCTTTCCAAATTGCTGGAATTGGCTTTCTCAATCTTCTCGATCCGGCCCTCCAAGGTTGTAGTCTCCTCCCTGCTCGTAATCAACTCCTGCTCGAGCTTTTTAGCCTCGCGGTAGTAAATGCAGTTAGAATCTTTGAACTGGTCCCTTTGCTCGACAGCTTTATCCAGAGAATTTTGCTTCTCCTTCAACTCCTCAGCCAGATTGTTCTTCTCCTCGAGCACCGCTGCAAGCTGTTCAGCATATTTCGCTTCGGCAGCTTTGAGTTCGTCGGCATGTTGTTGCTCCAAGGATTTAGACCGCTCGGTGATAGTACCTGAGCGTAGCCGGCTGGCAGTAAGGGTCAGAAATGTCTGCGATCAGAGCAAAGATTAGACTGACGATAAAGTACGCAAGAAGCCATCCCCACAGGAAAAAATAACTTACACTGGCAAATTCATTTAAAGCGCGGGTTAGGATTTGGTCGACATCCATTGTCTCAGTCATGGCCATCGCCTCTCGGCAGCAGTCGTGCTTCACAATTTTTGTGACTCTATCCTTGACCGATCTGAAGGCGCGACTAGTTATGTCGCCCCTAGTGGAAGCAGGACCGGCCTGCTGAGTCTGGTCAGTTGGGGCCGCTGAAGATGGAGTCGACCTGACGGAGCAGAGGGAGTCTGCTGCTCGTGAGGAGAAGGTGGTGGAGTTGCGTTGGCTGAAGGTCTGTCCTCCGGGATGCCTGTAGTGCGAGGCTTCTTAGCCTGAGGCACTTTACTACTTTCCCCAAGATGCCTCTTGCTTGTTTTCTTTTTGCTTGAGGGAGCCTCAGGGGCACTGTAAATGTCGAACACACACTCGGAGTCCATATCTGAAACAGAAGCAAACATTCGAGCAGTGTGATAGTATAAACAAGTAAATATTTCATGTCAGGAAAAGAAACAAAAAAAATTGCAAGTGAAATACCCGAGCTATCATTACTGGTCGCTACATTATAAACTCTACTAGTCTTATACTCACTCTTTGGTATGAAGAAGGATGAATCTAAATTTGGATTGTACTTAAAATTGTCGTCCTCGTCAAATAAGTGACAGGGAATTGGCAAGCTATCTAAAAGCGAGAGATCACTACCGTTCTCGTCTGAAGATTCGTTGAGGGGCTCGAGGGGTTCAGTAGCTTTCTTTTTCCCTTTTCCCTTTGGGACAAGGGGAGCGGAAGCCCGCAGAGTGCTAGAAGGTTCCCTGATTGTTACTCCGGTGGCCCTCCTCGGAGGAGTTTGTTCCACATCCGGGTGCTGCTCGGGAACTTCTCCGCCAGTAGCAGTCCCCGCTGTTGACTCCCTCATGTCCTGATGAGGGGCCAAAAGGTCAACCAGCCTATGGTTAGCCTCTGTGACAAGATGTTTGATGCTTTTCTCCACGTTAGTCATACTGGCCAAGAGGGCTGATCTCAACTCCATGTCTGGAGTGGGGTCTGGTCGCAGCCATGGGTCTAAAAGGCATCAAAAGTCTAAGAAAATGTGGAGGAAACACTAAATAAAGATCAACAGCCAGTGGTACAAAGGTTTTACCTCCTTGAGCAAAGGCCAAATTGTTCGCGATCATGCCGGTCATAAGGAAATACTCTTGGTAGTACCTCCCCATGTTCGATATGTGAGTGGTGTCGGTCAAGAAGGTGCGTCCAGTCTCCTGGTGGCAAAAGTGAAAGAGCCCCATACCTTCTTGGTTGGGGTTGGATTTGAGGTCGAACAAATAGTTAACCTCATGAGGAGTTGGCACGGGCTAATTTTTGTGACTGTAAAGGATATAGAGTGCAGCAAGCATTCTATACCCATTAGGAGTTATTTGAAAAGGGGCAACTCCGAAATAGTTGGCCACCCCTTGGAAAAATGAATGAAGAGGCAAGGTAGCCCCTACCTCAATGTGGTACCTCGACCAGGCGCTGAAGGCACCTCCGGGCAGCTTCGCCTGTTGATCTTGGTTGGGTCGAACTAATGTTACCCCCGTGAGTCCATATTTCTTAATGTAGTTGGCGATCATCCTGATCGTCACTCAGCTCTCAGGTACTAAATACCACTCAACATCTGGTTGAATGGCATTTCGGGGCTGAGCGTGAGTTTAGATATTGGGGTCAGGGATATTTTCTGCTCGACCACTGGTCGAGGGAATTTCAGCCCGAGGAGCAGGTTGATTTGAAGGATTGGGGGTTTTCTTTTTCTGGGCTGTAGTTTTAGCTCGAGCCATATTTTGAATAAGGACAAATGGAGTGTTTAAAGTGGCACGAGAAAATGGAATGTTAGGTATCAGCGATGATGGTTGCTCCTCGTCCTCAAGCAGCTGAGCCAACAAGTCGTCGTCGATGGGTCTTTCTCCTCCCCACGGATCTTGCATGAAAGCTGAGAACAGAGAAAGGAGGAGATAAGACGCACATCTTGAAAGCTTATGTTGAAAGTTGGAATAACGTTGCTCACGTATACGACCAGCAGCATTCTAACAGAAACACTAAGTTCTATACGAGCAGTTTGAAAAATGGATTGAAAAGCAGAAGTAAAAAGTTTTTTGAGAAAACGCTTTTTCGACTCCGAAGGGGCGGGAAAAACCCAGTTTTTCACCTAGCTTAAAAATTGAAATTTTACTTCGATTTTACGCCCTAAATCTACAATCTTGACTACCACACTGGCTCCGAAGTCATACGAAACAATATTTCACTACCCTATTAATCATCTGTCAACATGCAAACAATCCCCATATATTTTCGGGCAAGAACATGTAGGTGTTCAAAAATAAACACACGCATAAGGCAGTTTTGAATAGCAACTAAAAGGACAAGAAAGTTCGTAAAACTTACTCAGGTAAAGATTAAAGTCCAAAGATGAGAGCTATTGAGCGTCCGAGTATAGATGTCTGAAAGTTTCTGGGCTCTAGAGCGTGAGTTCTTCAGCGTTCTTCAAGATGGCAAAGGCAAGTAAAAAGTAAAAATGGTAACTTGAGGATTATTTATGGAGACCAAGGTATGTTAAAAAATGCAATCATGAATTACTTTTTTCTATGTATGGGGAAGTGGAATAGCAATCAGGCACACTTTTTGGAAACTGAAAGGACCTGATTAGACATGATTGGTCACATTTATCAAAAAGGCATGGGCGGTTCTGACAGATTTCGTGGGGCATACAAAGGTTAGTTTCCTAAGTTTACTTATTGCTAGTCGCAATAAATAAACTTGGGGGGCAAATGTTTACCCCAAAAAGGTCATTGATGATGTGGCAAATATTACTTACACATAGATTGACACATGGCAGAATTAAAAGCAGAGGTGTTTTTCGGCTATCGACCAGAAGCGCGCCTCCTTGTCGGAGTTAATGTTTGTCATGACCAGGATGGTCGTAAAGCCCGATTTATTTCCTTTTAAGTTGTAATATATTATTAACTACATTTGAATATTTCTTCGTAATTATCCTTGATACGCAGTTATTAAGGATAAGACAAGACACGTTATCATATGTAACCCTCCTTGAGCCTATAAATATGCATGAAATAGCTCAAGGAAGGGACTTTTGGATTCATTTTTTAGCTTTTTTGCTTAAGATTGAGAGAAAATGAGCTAAGGTGAGTTGTTACCATCTGATTATTATGCCTAAGGTCTGTGAAACTCAAGAACCCTAGTTCTTTGATCACAACTTTAGGATCTTATAATAACAATATCACAAAGTGGACGTAGGTCATTACCAATCACTGGGGTCGAACCACTATAATTCTTGGTGTTCTTTCTTTTCCATTAGATTATCCTTTCAAGCATCGTGCTATTTCCTGTCGTATATTTGACTCCGTGTCGTTGGCTAATTTGAGGGTCAACAGAGTAAAAAGCAGAAGTGAAAACTTTTTCGTGAAACACTTTTCGACTCTGGAAGGGCAGGAAAAACCCAGTTTTTTCTACATGCTCAAAAATCAAATTTTTACTTTGATTTCACACCCTGAGTTGAATATCCTAACTACCAAACTGGTTCCTAACCCCTATAAAGCATTATTTCACTACCCTATCAAAAACAGATCAGTATAATCGTCTACCCCGAAGTAATTTCTCAAAAACAGTCAAAAGTGCTCAAAAACTCAAAATATAAAATGAAGATGGAACAGGTATTGCATGGAATCCCAAACGACTGAAAGGTTCGGAAAACTTACTTGAATGAAAGTTAGAGCACGAACACAAGCATTTTGAACGTCTGAGCGAAAGTTCCTTGGATTAGCGATGAAAGTTTCTAGGTTTGTTTGGCTCTGTTCTTCAGAGTTCTTGAAGAAGAGAAGATAAGTGAAAAGTAAAAAGTAAAAAGTAAAAAATGATGTTGGGGGGATTATTTGTATTGATCGTGGAACTATAAAATAGGTAATCATGGAATTACTTTTTTCAAAGCATGGGGAAACGCAATAGTCGTCAGACAAATTTTTGGGAAACCGAAAAGACTTGATTGGACATGTTTTGTTACCTTTCTCGAGAAGGCATGGGTGGCTCTGACAGATTTGGTGGGGTACGCGAAGGGTTAGTTTCCTAAGTTTACTTTATGCTGGTTGCAGTAAAATAAACTTGGGGGGCAAATGTTTACCCAAAAATGGTTGCTGATGACGTGGCAAGAATTTCTCACACGTGGCAGTGTCGAAATGAAGAGGTGATGTTCGTCTATCGACCAACTCCTTGTTGCTTCATCAAACCTCACAATTAGATGCAACCAGACTGGTCGCATGCTTCAGTTTATGTTCTTAAAAGATTGTAATTTTATAATAACTATATTGATTATTTCATCTTTATTGCCTTGATACGTGGATATTAAGGATAATTAAGGCCCACTGTCCCATGTAACCCCCCTTGAGCCTATAAGTATGCATGAGAGGGATCAAGGAACAGACTTTTGAACCTATTTTTGATAGACTCATGGAGAAAGTGTAAAGGTGATTATCCATCATTTTGTTGTAATTCTCCCAAGGTTGGTGAAACTCAAGAACCCTAGTTCTTTGATCACGACTTTTGGATTCAACATCAATAATACCACTAAGTGGACGTAGGTTGTTATCACATTGTTAGGGCTGAACCACTATAAATCATCTGTATCATTTCTTTACCATTTGATTCCATTCTTGATTCTTTCTGTTTATTAGTCGTTAATCTGACTCCATGTCGTTGGCCAAATCAAGGGTCAACAATTGGTTTATGTGTGATTTAAATGACTAAATGCATGATTATGCGACAAGCATGCTTATATGATTATATGGATATGTGAAATGGATGACTACGAGTATTAGTATGCATATAGGCCCTGTTTAGCTTATAGGGGCATATTTGTAATTTTGGCCAGTTGAGGGCGTAAATGTAATTAATTGCGATAAATTGTTGAGAACACATTATTATGTGGATATATTTGCAGCTGGTGGCTCGAGGCAATCCTAGTGAGTGGTTTAGCGTTATAGTCACGGTGGGGATTTATACCTAGCTCGGGGGAGCCTGGGGTATCTCTGGGAATTTGGGAAATATATTGGAGATTATTAGGCATTGGGGAAAATAATAGGTAATTAATTAGATGATGGGATTTAAGTGGTAAACGTTAGGGACACTCGAGGAATTAGCTGGAATTAAGAACAAATGACCGAAATGCCCTTAGAGTGATTAAAATGTTTTGATTTAATTGGGAGGGCAAAAAGGTCTTTTAGGAGTATTAGTGAATATACTTGATATATTTCTGATGTTCCTCTCTAGAGCATAAGGAAAGTTGTAGAAACTGAAAGAAAAGAAGAAGGGAAAACAGAACATTTAACTTACCTCTTTCTCTTCCACACGGTTTGCCCTATTCCTCACCATTTCTTGTGAATTTTGGAGCTGGAAACTCAGGCAAAGTCTAGACAAGGTCTTGGGACTCTGATCCTTGGAGTGGCTAGAAGTTCAACTGGATTTAGCTACCAATTAAAGGTAAGATTTAAGAGTTTTTTCTGAGTTTTCTGAGTTTGATGAAGTTGATTCTGATTTTGAGTTTTGGATGGGAATCAAGGGGCTTGAGCTTGGGGATTTAAGGAACTAAAGGCTGGAAGGACAAAGAAACAACCTAAGGTCGAATTCTCTCAGTTAAGGTAACCAACTCTAACTTTGAAGTTCTGGGTTTCTGGTTTTCTGATGATGCTCTTGAGCTTTTAAGCTCAAGTTTGGTCTATATATTTGATGATGCTTTTAGCTAAGTTTTTGATGTTGTTAGGCTGTTTTGGGTGAGCTATAGTGGTTTAAGGACTTGATTTTGAGTTTGGTAGAAAATTGGGATGGATTTTTGGAGCTTTGGCTCGGGGAAGTTCGAAGGAAAACCCAGAAAATTTTTGCATGCTGGTTGTAGCGCTGTAGCGCTAGCATTGGAGTGCTACAGCGCTATGCTTCGTTTCCTAGGGGGTTTTGTCTCTGTCTGTAGTGCTATAGTGCCCGCCTGTTGGCGCTGTAGCGCTACCCTGCCTCTAGAAATGGGTTTTGGGTATTTTTCATAGGGTTTTTTCTTGGGGCTCGGGGGTCGATTCCACCACCCCGTTTGGTGGAATTGGGCTTCCCGAGAGCTTGATATTGGTCCTGAGGTCGGGTTAAGAAATTGAGTTTTAATGAGGGTTCTATTTTACGGTTGTGACTAGGTGTACGCTAGGGCTCGGTCAGGATGGTGCCTGAGGATCGTTTCTTTTAACCAAAGCAATCGAAATCAAAGGTAAGAAACTACACCCGGTTATGTGGTTATGTTGGGACTAAGAGTTCCCTATACTTGTATATGATGTCATATGATGGTATTATGCCATGGGGACATGAGATAAATGGCCTAAGAGTGCTGGAATCTATATTTGCGCACAGGATGCGGCTCGGCCACTAGTAGCTGAGGTTAAGTATATAATCACAAAGCTTGCCTTAAGCGAGCCAGAGTCAATAGGACAATCAGAGGGTGCGGCCTAAGGGCGTCGACCATGGACATTGTGTTATATGTTTATTGTTGTGAATCTAATGATTATGGCATGTTTATTATCTGGATGATTGATTATTGGTTTACAAATTGATATCGTTGATTTGTGAACAACGTGACTTGCTGAGTATCTGTTTGGTGATCCGTGAATTATCTGACTGTTGATTGTCACTTATGCTATGGATTATGATTTTCTTGCTGGGCCTTGGCTCACGGGTGCTACGTGGTGCAGGTAAAGGCAAGGGCAAGGTGGACCAGTCCTAAGTTGGAGAGCTCTTAGGTTGAAGGTACATAGTCAGCTGATCGGTCCTCACGGGCGAGGGATGGTACAGGGACAGGAGAACCTAAAGTGCCTATTTTGCCATTAGAGTGGCTTTCTGTTGTACATAGACTTTGAAATTTTGTAAACTGCCCTTTAAAACCTATTTTGGGATCCTATGTATTAAACGTTTATTTAATGAGAAATTTTCTGTTTATGACCAAAATGTTTTAACCCTAACCTAATTACGACTTTAGGATCACATTTTCAACTATATGACTTAATTAGCGAGTCTCGCACCTTTATAATCACACAGTGTAACAACCTTGGTTATCCAGGGTGTTACAACTTGGTATCAGAGCGTCCTAGGCTTAAGGGTTCTTGAAGACTAGCTAGACATGTACATTCGCTGCTAAAGACATGCTCGACTTAGGGTTTGGTAATTGTGTATACATGTTTATATGCTTAAATAATTTGAAAGAAATATGAATGTTGATATCTGTTTGATTAATAAGGAGCATGAGACACTGATAGGGCCTGGCCCTTGACTGCTGTGTGATGATTTTGAGGCTTTGCATGTCGATGAATAGTTGAATAAATTGTTATATCTTGATTGCTTGTGAATGGTTGTGTTCCAATGGTGGATTATGGAAGGATTATTACCCTGTCATCATAGTCTGACCGTCGAGTCATTGATTTCAGATTAACTTGGATAGTTATGCATCCAAGACGATCTGTACGACTTATCGGCACTAGGTCTGAGGCAAGGGATGATGACTAGGGCCAGAACCCTCCGCCAGTCCCTAAGAATTGCCAGTAGGTTATGGTAGATATGCAAGCCCGACTTTAGAGCCAAGATGAACAAATCCGACTTCTAAGACAGCAGGCTCCATTAAGGAGTGCGATCCCTATTGTTCCACCTACAGTGGTACTAGTTATACAGCCAGTAGATGTTGGGAATAAATGGGAGTCGTTGTATGAGCGGTTCAGGAGACAGCACCCTCCAACTTTTGAGGGGGACCAGATCCACTAAATGTTGAACAGTGGATGAGTATGATTACTACTATTTTAGATTTCATGAGGGTAGAGGGTCATGCAGAGTGGCCTGTGCCGCATATATGTTAAGAGAGGATGCCCGCATTTTGTAGGAAGTGGCATCACAGACCAGGGATGTTACTACTTTGAGTTAGGATGGATTCAAGGACTTTTTCAGCCAGATGTATTACAATGTTGCCATCAGGGCAGCGAAGGTTAATGAATTTGTGGGATTGGTTCAGGGCAACATGACAGTTACAGAATATGCCCTGAAGTTCGACAGAGTTGCAAAGTTTGCACCGGATCTTATGCCTACTGATGCAGCTAGGCAAGATAGATTTATCATAGGGCTTAATGCTATGATAGCCCGAGATGTAAGGATTACAACAGTACCTGGGGGAACAACTTATGCCTAGACTTGAGAAGGCTCTTACCACTGAGGAAGCAGAGAACAAGATCTGGAGGGAGAGTGTAGCAAGACGGGAGGGCCGCAGAGCAGTGCCTCCATACTCTAGGTCTGGTAAGAGCGGAGGCCCCAGTGATCTGAAGAGGAAGTCCCTTGATACTTCTACCGATCCTACTCCTGATAGGAGAGGTCAGGGTACTCAGGGTTGCCGTCAGGGAGGTGGTGATTCATGGAGGAGCTATCCAGAGTGCACGAGGTGCAGAAGACGCCATCTGGGTGAATGTCGGGCTAAGGCCTATTATGTGTGCGGGGTGGTAGGACACCTCAAGAAGGACTGCCCAACAGTGAAGAAAGGGGAAGTAGGGAAGGTGGACAGCTTGACTCCAGCTTGAGTGTTCACCTTGACGCAGGCAAAGGCCGAGGCTAGTCCCCCGGTGGTGACAGGTCAGCTTTCTAGCGTTGTCTCTCCTTTTACTACATTGATTGACTCTGGTGCTACACATTCATTTGTTTCTAGTAAGGTGATTGATAGACTGTGTAGACCTAGTAAGTACTATATTGCGGGGTTTTGGGACTATATTGCCTACAGGGGAACTGGTAGTTTCTAGGAGGTGGATTAGAGCACTGCCAGTGATGGTTGATGGTAGGAAGTTATTAGTAGACTTGATTGAGTTGGGTATGGAGGACTTTGACATGATTTTGGGCATGGATTGGATATTTAGATACGAAGCTACTACTGATTGTAGGAAGAAGATGGTGACCTTTGAACCGGAGGGAGAGGATCCTTTTGTTTTCATGGGTGCGGTATGTGGACCCCGTGTACCTATGATATCAGTGTTGAGATCTAGGGAATTATTACAAGGAGGATGTATAGGTTTCCTGGCTAGTGTTGTGGATACTACCAAAGTGTTGCCAGCAAGGCTGGAGGAGACTAGATTGGTTCGTGAATTCTTGGATGTATTCCCTGAGGATTTACCAGGGTTTCCGCCACACAAGGAGATTCAGTTTGTTATTGAGTTGGCACTGGGGACAGAGCCAGTGTCGAGGGCACCATATAGAATGGCACCGGCAGAACTGAAGGAATTGAAGATACAGTTACAGAAGCTTATGGATTTGGGGTTCATCAGGCCAATCTACTCACCGTGGGGTGCTCCAGTTTTATTTGTGAAGAAGAAGGACGGGACTCTGAGGATGTGTATAGACTATAGGGAATTGAACAAGTTGACTATCAAGAATAAGTATCCACTACCAAGGATTAACGACTTGTTCGATCAGCTGCAGGGAAAGACAGTATTCTCGAAGATTGATCTTCGATCTGGTTATCATTAGCTGAGGATCAAGGACGAGGATATACCAAAGACGTCCTTCCGAACGAGGTATGGACACTAAGAGTTTCTGGTCATGTCGCTTGGTTTGACCAATGCCTCAGCAGCCTTCATGGACTTAATGAACAGGGTGTTCAAGGACTTCTTGGATCAGTTCGTCATTGTTTTCATCGACGACATTTTAGTGTACTCCAGTTCAGAGGTAGAGCATGAGTTTCATCTTCGACAGGTCTTGCAGAGGTTAAGAGATCACCAGTTGTACACCAAGTTTAAGAAGTGTGAGTTTTGGCTACCAGAAGTGACATTCCTTGGACATATAGTTGGCAAAGATGGGATTAAGGTGGATCCATCTAAGGTGGAGGAAGTTAGAGATTGGTCGAGGCCAAGGAATGCCTCATAGGTTCGAAGTTTCCTCGGGTTAGCAGGTTACTACAGACGGTTTATGGAAGGGTTCTCGAAGATTGCGGCACCGATGATAGAATTGACACGGAAGAATTTGAAGTTCATCTAGTTAGACAAGTGTGAGAATAGTTTTCAAGAATTAAAGCGGTGACTTATTACTGCACCTGTGTTGAGTCTTCCCTCGAAGGAAGGAAAGTTTGTGGTTTATTGAGACGCATCGAGGTTGGGTTTGTGCTGTGTGTTAATGCAGAATGATAAGGTTATAGCTTATGCGTCACAACAACTAAAGGAGTATGAGCAGTGGTATCCTACCCATGATTTGGAGCTAGCAGCAATGGTATTCGCACTGAAGGTTTGGCGGCATTATCTGTACGGTGAAAAGTGCAAGACATACATCGATCATAAGAGTTTGAAGTACTTCTTCACTCAGAAGGCCCTGAACATGGGGCAGAGGCGTTGGCTAGAGCTGGTAAAAGACTATGACTGTGATATTCTTTACCGTCCGGGAAAAGCCAATGTAGTGGCGGATGCATTGACCCAGAGGGGCCCGGGTCTGTTATATAGTTCCATTCAGATATCGAGAGAGTTAGCTGATGAGATGTCTAGAGTGAGGATAGAGTTGGTGGTGGGCCGGTTGGCTAACATTACTCTATAGTCGACCCTACTAGAGCGGATTAAGGAAGGTCAGTTGGCAGATGCTCAATTACAGGAGGTTAGAGAGAATGTCCTAGCGGGAGTAGCTAAGGACTATTCTATTTCTGAGGTTGGTTTGCGACGGTATCAAGGTCGAATCTGTGTTCCGACTGATGTGGGAATTAGACGTGAGATATTTGATGAATCACATACTACGTCGTACTCACTTCATCTAGGTACCACAAAGATGTATCAAGATCTACGGACGTTGTATTGGTGGCCCGGGATGAAAAAGGATGTGGTGGAGTACGTGGCCAGATATTTAACCTGTCAGCAGGTGAAAGCTGAGCATCAGTGACCAGCAGGGTTGCTTCAGCCTTTGGGTATTCCCGAGTGGAAATGGGAGGATATTACGATGGACTTTGTGGGAGGTTTACCCAGGGCAGTAGGGCTTCATGACTCGGTGTGGGTGATAGTGGACAGATACACCAAGTCAGCTCATTTTCTTCAAGTGAAGACGACTTATATGGTGGATCAGTATGCAGAATTGTATGTGAGGGAGATCGTACATCTCCGTGGGGTTCCAAAATCAATAGTGTCAGGTCGGGATCCTATCTTTACCTCCAAGTTTTGGGATAGTTTGCAGAAGGCTATGGGGACTCAGTTGAAGTTCACCACAGCCTTTCATCCTCAGATTGATGGAGAGTCTGAGAGGATGATTCAGGTGTTGGAGGATATGCTTAGAGCATGCGTGATCAATTTTTAGGGATCGTGGAGTAAGTATCTCCCATTGATTGAGTTTTCATACAACAAAAGTTACCAATCAACGATTGGAGTGGCTCCATATGAGATGCTATATGGGATGAGATGTAGATTACCCATTCATTGGGATGAGTTGGGTGAGAGGAAGTATTTAGGGCCGGACATGGTTCAAAAGACTAGTGAGGCTATTGAGAAGATCCGAGCTCGAATGCTCACCTCACAGAGCAGACAGAAAAGCTACGCTGATCCTAAGCGTAGAGACGTGGAGTTCCAGGTTGGGGACCATGTGGTTCTACAAGTTTCACCACTGCAAGGGGTGACGAGGTTTGGGAAGAAGGGCAAGTTGAGCCCTAGATTCATTGGACCTTTTGAGATCCTGGAGAGGATTGGACAGGTGGCTTACAGGTTAGCTTTGCCACCGTCGATGTCGGGAGTTCATGACGTATTTCATGTTTCTATGCTCTAGAAGTACGTCTCAGATACGACCCATGTGTTGAAGTATGAAGACTTGGAATTGCATACCGATTTGTCTTATGAGGAACGACCGGTTCAGATTTTAGATCGGAAGGATAAATTCCTACGGAATAAGACAATTCCTCTGGTTAAGGTATTATGGAGGAATAGTAGGGTCGAGGAGGCGACCTGGGAGCTTGAGTCAGCAATGCGGGATCAGTATCCCGAGTTATTCAGGTAAATGTCAAGGATGAAATTCTCAGTAGGAGGGGATAGTTGTAACGACCCAAAATTACTAATAAGGCTTAAACACCTTGATTAGTGTGTCGGGAGTGCATAATTGGTTTATGTGTGATTTAAATGACTAAATGCATGATTATGTAATAAGCATGCTTATATGATTATATGGATATGTGAAATGTATGACTACGAGTATTAGTATGCATATAGGCCATGTTTAGCTTATAAGGGCATATTTGTAATTTTGGCCAGTTGAGGGTGTAAATGTAATCAATTGTGATAAATTGTTGAGACCACAATATTATGTGGATATATTTGCAGCTGGTGGCTCGAGGCGATCATAGTGAACGGTTTAGCGTTATAGTCACGATGGGGATTTATACCCGGCTCGAGGGAGCCTGGGGGTATCTCTGGGAATTTGGGAAATATATTGGAGATTATTAGGCATTGGGGAAAATAATTGGTGATTAATTAGATGACGAGATTTAAGTGGTAAACTTTAGGGACGCTCGAGGAATTAGCAGGAATTAAGAACAAATGACCAAAATGCCCTTAGAGTGATTAAAAGGTTTCGATTTAATTGGGAGGGCAAAAAGGTCTTTTAGGAGTATTAGTGGATATACTTGATATATTTCTGATGTTCCTTTCTAGAGCATAAGGAAAGTTGTAGAAACTGAAAGAAAAGAAAAAAGGGAAACAGAACATTTAACTTACCTCTTTCTCTTCCACGCAGTTTGCCCTATTCCTCGCCATTTCTTGTGAATTTTGGAGCTGGAAACTCAGGGAAAGTCTAGGCAAGGTCTTGGGACTCTGATCCTTGTAGTGGCTAGAAGTTTAACTGGATTTAGCTACCAATTAAGGTAAGGTTTAAGAGTTTGGTCTGAGTTTGATGAAATTGATTCTGATTTTGAGTTTTGGATGGGAATCAAGAGGCTTGAGTTTGGGGATTTAATGAACTAAAGGTTGGAAGGGCATAGAAACAACCTAAGGCATAGAAACAAAGAAATTGTGGGCAGAAGCAATTAATACAGCTTGTTACACAATTAATCGTGTTTTTCTGCGTCCAGGTACAAATAAAACTCCTTATGAAATCTGGAAAGGTAGAAAACCCAATGTCAATTACTTTCATGTTTTTGGGTGTCTGTGTTATATTCTTAGAGATCGTGAGAATTTGGGAAAATTTGATGCCAAAAGCGATATGGGAGTTTTTCTTGGCTATTCCACCAATAGTATGGCTTATCGTGTCTATAACATGAGAATCCAAACTATTATGGAATCAGCTAATGTGGTTGTAGATGATTTAAAAGATTTTTCTGAGTACTCCCATGAGGAGGAAATTGACAGGCTCATTGATGTTCAACATCATAAAGAAATGGCAAATCTGACAGCACAGCCTTCGGAGGGGACAACAGACACTGCTGACGTATCAAACGTTGATTCTGTCGAAACAACAATTGGGCAAACAGAGAGGAAAATCCAGTTATTTCCTCTGACTCTGTTCAAAGAGAACCATCAACTAGAGTAAAAAAGAATCACCCTTCTGACCTTATTTTGGGAAATCTTGAAGAGAGTATGGTCACTCGAAAGAGGTATGTAAATTTTGTTTCTATTTGTTTGTTTTACTTCTACTTTGGAACCAAAAAATGTGAAGGAAGCCTTAAATGATGAATCATGGATCAATGCTATGCAAGAAGAGCTAGATCAATTCACAAGGAATGAGGTATGGATTCTTGTCCCTAGACCGAGTCATACTAATGTTATAGGTACAAAGTGGATATTTAAAAATAAAACTGGTGAATTTGGGACCATAATAAGAAATAAAGCTAGACTAGTTGCACAGGGGTACACTCAAGTTGAAGGAATTGATTTTGATGAGACTTTTGCCCCTGTTGCAAGACTTGAATCCATACGATTATTACTAGCTATTTCATGTGTTCTTGGATTTAAATTGTTCCAAATGGATGTAAAATCTGCATTTTTAAATGGATTTTTGAATGAAGAAGCTTATGTGGAACAACCTAAAGGGTTTGAGGATCCTTACAATCCTAATCATGTTTTTAAATTGCAAAAAGCTTTGTATGGGCTGAAACAAGCCCCACGGGCTTGGTATGAGAGACTAACTCATTTTTTGGTCTCAAAGGGGTAGAAGAGAGGGGGAGTAGACAAAACACTTTTTATCAAAAATGTTGATGAAAATATTATGATAGCACAAATCTATGTTGATGATATAGTGTTTGGTTCTACTAATGATTCTTTAGTGCAGGAATTTGTGAAACAAATGCAGGAAGAGTTTGAGATGAGCATGGTAGGAGAACTCAATTTCTTCCTAGGACTTCAAGTGAAGCAGTCAGATGAAGGAATTTTCATTTCACAAAGCAAGTATGCAAGAAGTCTAGTGAAAAGATTTGGACTCGATGCATCTAAACCTGTTAAAACTCCAATGGGTACTACGGTCAAATTATCTAAAGATGAAAATGGGAAGAAAGTTGATCCAACTCTTTACAGGAGTATGATTGGGAGTCTCCTTTACTGCAAGTCGCCCTGACATCAGTTATAGTGTTGGAGTGTGCGCTCATTTCCAAGGGAACCCCATGGAGTCTCATGTGACTACTGTTAAAAGAATTATTCGTTACATCAATAATACTCTTGATTTAGGCATTTGGTACTCCAAAGAAACAAATTCTAACCTTGTGTGTTATAGTGATGCAGATTGGGCAGGAAACACTGATGATCGCTAAAGTACAAGTGGTGGTTGTTTTTACTTAGGAAACAATTTGGTCTCTTGGCATAGTAAAAAACAAAACTCCATCTCCTTGTCAATAGTCGAAGCTAAGTACATTGCTGCTGGAAGCTGTTGTACTCAACTTTAGTGGATGAAACAAATGTTGGCAGACTATGGGTTTGATATTAAAACTTTAACCATTTTTTGTGATAATAGAAGTGCTATTAATATCTCCAAAAATCCTGTTCAGCACTCTCGCACCAAACATATTGACATTCGTCATCATTTTATTAGGGAACTTGTTGAAAACAAAACATTGATTTTAGAATATGTTGAGACTAACAAACAAATTGTAGATATTTTTACTAAAGCTTTAGACACGGTCAGATTTGATTCCCTCAGGAAGTCCTTGGGGGTTTGTTTTATTTGAAATTGCCATTAAATTGATTATCTTGCCTTGCATATGTGTTTGCGTAAATCTCTTGTCCTGTTTGGAAGAAATTTGATGAGCATATTTTTTTGTATTTTAGAAAATGATTGTTATAAGTCCTATACTCTGTTGGAATAAAAAACCATATTTGAAAAATTATAGACCATCCAATTTATAATTGATCAAATCATTATGTTTGTTTGAACATTCCTTAATCCAGTTTCTTTTTCAGGCTCCATTTTGGAAAAGAGCTACCTATACTGATGTGTGAAAGCCGACACTGAGTAAGTTGGTACCAGGTAATTAGTAATTATATTGGAGGATACTCTACCAGTGTAAAGGGCTACCATCAGTATAAGAGTTAAAGCCTCCATTATGGTTACAATTTGAAAAAGGCTAAAATTGCCAAATATGGGCAATGACCCTAGCTTTAAAAGGCCAAAAAGAAACGCCAAATTGATTACACATGCACACACACATGCCTGTTGACTAGACTGTGTAAGATGGTTGTAAGACTCATACATATGATGAATTGATTCAAATATGTTTTGTGATTGGTATATTTTTTGAATTATGGTCTCTTAGTATTTGAATTATAACTCATTTCTCTACTTTGTGAAAAATATGGTTATCTTGTTTCTTTTGAACAGGACTTGGCATTTACATGGACACATGTGGTATGACAATTTACACTCTATTTTCGGCAATTTTGTAAAATAAAATTTGTTTTTGTACCGTGTACTTAAAAAGGAAAAAGAAAAAAGGTTCGAAAAATTAATTGATGCAATTTATTTGTTTTATCTCAATATATTATAAAATATTCAAAAAGTTTCCAATTTTGAGGTGTGAAAGAATTTGTTTTAAAAAGGAGATATTTTGGCATTTATCACTTAAAATCCGGTTACCCATTTTTGAACTTGCGTCATTTGTGCACCGAATACTCTATATATTCGGATTCACTTCGGTTGTTTTATAATTAGTGTTTTCTTGTTGAATCTCTCACGTATAACCAAAGTGTTTAGGGTTTCTTTCTTTGTGTGTTTCACTTGTTTCACTCTTATCAGCCATGAAGACTCGAGGCCGAGGTTCATCTTCCAAGTCCGTAAAGTCTCAGCAGGAGACAATTCCTGAGTCAGTTCCCACTGCCACTCCTCCAGTCCCAGCATCAATCCCTGCTGTCTCTCCTACTCCAGGCCGTCGACCTAAAACCATAGCAAGAAAGAAGGTTCTTGCTCTTTCGGGTCCTATAGGTTCTACTATTCTTGGAGCTTCAAGTAAAGGAGTTATGTTCCCCAACCTGGATGTTGAGCCAATCCTAGCCTCAGCAGTTCCACTCGCCTCTTCCGAAGGTCAAATCAAAGCCAAAAAAACCTTGCATACAAGTCATTCCCAATCAATCTCCACTAAAGTTGTGTCTGATCCATCTGATCATGACTCTGAATCGTCATTATCTCCTGATGTGTTGACCCCCAAGGCAAAGGGAAAACGCAAGACCAAAGCTCTTGGAACAAAGAAAGGGAAGAAGGCCAAAGTGGCTCCAACAAAAGGTACCAGCTCCATCTCTGATTCATCTCCTTTATTCCGATTTAAATTGAGGCAAAAATCAACCCACCTCCTTGCACCTCATCAGAGGATATTTCTCCTGAAACGGAAGACTCTCAGCCTGAGTTGGACCCTCCTTGACCAAGCCAAATCCTGATGTTCCTCTTGATGATTTGGCGAAGGAGACTGAATCTGAAGAAGACCCATCCGAAGCCTCTCCTATTGCATCTGACCCAAAAGGCTCCACGCCTTTGGCATTTCCCGAATTGTCTTCCAAACTCGCTAATCAAAAAGGTGCTCCTGTCCGTTCCTCAGGTTCTTTCAAAGCTCATTCCCTTACTTTCTGTTTTAATGATAATGAGAAGAACATGCAATTTTATGAGCATCGTCATTTTATTAGTGAGCGAAATTTTCTTTTTGGTCCTCATCGTGTTTTTGGGGTCTTACTTACTTTAGAGGAAAGAGGTTGGTTGCGATCCTTGTCTGGGTTTGATGGGTTTGTGCCTCGGGTTGTTAAAGAATTTTATGCAAATTTGAATGATGAGTTATTAGACCAATCTTCTTTTATGTTTCATAAGGTGTATGTTAGGGGACATTGGTATAAGTTTAGTCCGTCTGAAATTGCTAAGGCCCTCAATCTCGTTCCTGTTGAGATTGATGATTCTATTGAGTTTGCAAAGGATCAAGTTTTGTCTGAATTGGTTGGTCAAGCTATGGTGTGGGAACCGAGCACCTCTCTTCGAGTCACGGATCTCACTCATTATTATGGTGCTCTTTTCAAATTCGTAATGTTTAATTGGATGCCTACCACTCATTCCTCTACCATCACTCAAGACATGGCCTTTCTATTGTTCAAAATTGGGACTAGAGTCGCAATTGATCTTGCTGCTGTTATTTTTTATCAGATCATGTCTTTGAGTGGTGCCAAACGCAAGGGGCAACACTTGATGTTTCCACAAGTCATTTACAAATTGTTGGACTCTCAGCGTCCTTTGAAGAAGTCCCATGAGACTTTGACTTCTCCATTGGTTGGTCCCACCTATATTGTCAAAGATGATAATGCTCCGTCCACAGCTCGAAAAGTCAAAGGAATTAATCTGGCTGGTCCTGGTTCTGGCAATATTGTGAATGACACTCCTGCTGTCCCGACTAATCTTGCCTCTATCCAGACAGGAATTACAAGTCTTTCTGACCGGTTCACTCTAATGGAGGAGACTCAGCGCCAAATTCTTTCTTCATTGGCCATTCTCAGTGCATCCAGCTCTCCTGCTCCATGATGGTCACAGTACCCTTTGATCTATTTTTATTTTGCTTTTGTTAGATGTAAAAGAACACTTGATGTGTCTTTCTTTTGGTTTCGTTTCCCTTGTTCTTTGGCATTTTCTTAGACAATGAGGGGGAGAGAGAGTAACTCTATTTTTGGTACATTGATTATGTTGACTGACCTGTTGTTTCTTATTGTTTTTTGTTAACACTTTTATCTTGTGCTTTGGTTATCTTTCGCAGGGGGAGTCATTTTGTGACTCTTATGATTTTAAGCACTTACTTGTGTTTTGCAGGAATCTTTTAAAAATAGATATTCTTTGTCTATAAAATTGCCAAAGGGGGAGATTGTAAATCCTATAATCGGCATTTTTATAGAAATATCTTTTTCTTAAAAGATAAAATTGGTTGTTTCCCTTTATTATAATTTTCGGAAATCCACTTTCCCATATTGTGAATTTTGGATAATTATGAGCTTCCTTATTTAGCTTATATTGTTCCAATTTATTTATAAAGGGAAGTTTTATATTGCAAATATTCAGTGATTACCCAAAGTTGTTTCTGGTTTATTTGCTTATATATTTTCGTGCAGCTCAAGAATTAATAAACAGGAAACTGGATCCTTAATGTCATTAATTGTTGTTTCCTTTTTGAGCTTGTTTTTGATCTGACACAGGTCTGAGCTGTCCCCACCAAAATCATATCTGTCGGATCAGCATCTTCTAAAAAAGGCAACTCTTCATCAATCAAGAATAACTTCTATGATTCTTGCCTTTATTAGAATAATTCTTTCTCAGCCTTTATGAGCACGAAAAAGGACTCTATAAATAGGGCTCTAAAGGCAGTGAGAAAAGAAAACTATTTTGTGCATTATTCGTGAGCATTATTGTAATATTTGTGAGAGTTTCTCTTTGTATTCAAGATCATAAGTATTCACGTGATCTTGTAGAAATATGTGTGTTTAGTTTTTAGTAGTGAGTTTATACCATGTTCATGAGTGAATACACATTGTAATTTGAACACAACATTTCTAGTCTTCGGGAGAAGATTTTTACAAGCCTTGCGTCGGGAGGATGCAAGCACTCACTGGCCATTGAAGGGAGTTCAAGTGGTGGAGCGTTTCAATCAAAATCAGATTAGTGAAGAGAAGTACAACAAAGTTGCGGCAAATCTCAAGAGGGAGTCTTGTTTTGTTTAAGTCAATATTTTGTACTTGTGATTATTTATTAATTGGTTTTATTCTCTGGGCGTGGCCCCAAGGAGTAGGTTATCTGAAAGGGTTTCTGAACCTTGTAAAAATTCGCTGTGTTCTTTATTGTTTTGCACTGTCTTTTTATTGTGTTCAGTTTATGTCGTGACAAGTTTGGATTCTGTCCCGACAGAACTGTAATCTGTGTAAACAGTTAATTACAATTCCGCACTTTAATTAATTCACATAGTTTAATTAATTTGGTAATTACTAAAAACGGAATTTCAAAATTAATGGAATGGTGTATATAAGTTATGTATTGGTAATGTTGAGTCAAATGTATTGGTAATTTTTTTTGTAACTCCACATTTTTAAACTGAAAAAAATAAATAACTAATAATTATTAGTTCATGATTTACACACATTTTTTTGTAACTCCACACTTTTAAATTCAAAAAATAAATGAAAAATTCAAAAAAAGAAAAGAAAAAATAGATAGAATAGAATCAAACAAATCTAAGATGCACTTAAGTTCTTCTTTATATTAGAACTAGAAAATATAACCGCGCTCCGCGCAGTCTTTTGTAATTATTAAAACATATATATTTTAAAATATTTTTTGGGAGATTGTGGGGTGGTATTCATTTTGACCATACTCGTACAACATGTTCTTTATATAGACACGTGAAGACATCTTGACTATAATTTTTTATTTCATGATGGTGTTCACTGTTATTGTATAGCAAACCTCCTGTAGATTTTTGAAAAATTCTGACAAATTTTAAAGTACTGAAAACAAAGTTTAAAAAGCTTGTTGTACATTTACTTTTATTTATTATTATTATACGCTTTGCGTAGTTCTTTTTATAAAAAGTCTAAATTATGTATAAGAAAATTTATATTTTGTGTAAGATTTATTTTGGTCAATTACTTATTTGAAGTCTTTATTTTTAAAAATTAACTTTTAGATCTCGTGTTTTGTCAAAAGAATAAAAATTGGAATTGATAGATTGATTATTTGAACACTGTATTTTTGCTCATTACCCGTTTTGACCCTATATTTTTTTAAAATGAACCTTTGGACCATGTATTTATTTAAAATGTTCAAACTTCTTATGAAAATTAAATTATATATTTATATAATTTTTGTTTTCTGTAAGGGTTCACACTTTTTTTAACCTTGTATTTTAGTCGATCACCCATTAGAACTTTTATTTTTACAAATTAACTTGTAGACCTCAAGTTTTGTCAAAATATTAAAATAGAAATAGATAAATCTATTATTTGAACACTATATTTTGGCCAATTACTCATTTTGATTATTTATTTTTAAAAATTAACCTGTGGATCATATATTTATTCAAAAGGTTAAAAATTATTTATAAAAAGTAAATTATATAAATATATATAATTTATGTTTTCTATAAGGGTTCACACCATTTTGAACTTTGTATTTTAGTTGTTTACCCATTTTGACCATTAATTTTTTTTTTAAATTAACTTGTGGACCTTGTGTTTTGTCAAAAATTAAAAAATAGGAATGTAAAGATAGATTATTTGAACCACGTATAATTTGGTTGATTACCCGTTTGAATATTTTATTGTTAAAAGTTAACATTTGGATCCTATATTTTGTCAAAAAGTTAAAATATATTATTATTATTATATGTAGATATTTTTATCTATTATAATTTTTATTAAAATAAAAATGAGAAAAAAGAGAACAGATAAAATAGATAAAAAAATTCCTTAATAAATTAATAGCTATAAATTAAAAAGTAATATAAAAAATGAGAAAAAAATATTGTTTACTTATATTTATAATTTAATTAAATAGTTGTTGTAATGAAATATCTAATCAAATTTAAATTCAAAATATACATCGTGGAAATAAATCAAATGCAAATTAAATTATACATGTTGTTAATATACATTTTTGTAAAACTATTACATTTAAATTAAAAAAAACATAAATAATTTAAATAAACATTTATTATTTTTGTTGTTGTGCATTATTTTATTTTTAGTAATATTATTTTTCATTCATAATGTGTTCCTTATTTCTAAAAAGAATTTTTCGTGTTTCACATCAACCTCCGCATCTTTTGTTGCTGCGGGAATGTCCACTAAAATTACAATCTATAAAATATTTATTTATTATAGTGAAAACAAATCACAAATCCAAAGAATGCCATTAGTAATATCTTATTTTCACAAGCTTAGTAAAATATCAAATAAGAAAAAAATACAATTATAAATATTGATGATTGATAATAATAATTATAATATTTTAAAAACTATTCACTTTTGAATAAAAAATATAATTATAATATAATCAGAAAAATAGATATATAGAGAACCGAAAACTATTATGTAATTTTTAATTAATTTTTTTTAGTATTTTTCAATGATTAAGTAGTTAAGATATTTAAGCAAATTAAATTTTTAATTAAATTAATATGTATATATATATATTAATATTTTTAATTGTTAAGATATTTTGGAAAATAGAAAATGAATAAAAATTAGATTAAATGAGAAAAATAGAAAGAGTGCTTTGAATAAATTTTAGAGTCTCACATAATCTTCTCGAAACTCTCATTTATATATATAGATATAGATATAGATTTAATATTTACTAAATTACACAGCGAAAAGAAAAATTGAAAATTTAGTACGTGGGTTCTTTAAAATTCATATATATAGTGTAAATCGATATACTCAGAGTTTACTTTCTTTAGTGAAAATAATAATAATTAGAATTTTAAATAAAAATGACAGCATCAAGTGATTCAACACCCGATAATAAATTTTAATTCTCATTAATATTAAGGTATTATATGTTCTTACCAATATCAAGGTAGTTCTCTTTCTAAGGAAGAGAACTGCCTGTAAAAGCAACATATTATTTTGTAACGGCATACTTTTATGGGTTAAAACTGAAAAAATGAATAAAATATTAAAGAAAATAAAAAATTAGATACTTTAGATTGTAAAATGTTAATTATAAAATGATATAATAATATAATAAAATCTAATTGTGATAACTGTTTAGTTAAACCATATGTGACCATTCTCATTGATATCTCTTTCATGTTATTATTATTGGATAACTATTGTTACTGTTACGTATGACTATATTAGAATCAATGTATTTATAAGTATGTGTATTAATTTGCTTATTTCACATACATTTGTTGAAGGGTTGATGTACGTATATATGTATGTAATTTAATTAAATAGTTGTTGTAATGTGTTATCCCCAAAAATTGGAGATCAATGACGTGGCAATAAATGTGACAAGTGGCAGTGCATGGTCAGTAAAAGACATATTAATAGTCAATAAATACATTGACTCCTCAGAGTTGTGATAAAGTGACCCAGTAGACTGGTGAAAGTTTGGACTGCTTGAAAGATGTCATAACCAAGCCAAGTGCATCCTAGGAGAGCTAAGGAGAGTGCATCCTAGAAGATCCCAAGGGTGTGGTCTGAGGAGAGCTAAGGAGAGTGCATCCTAGGAGAGCTAAGGGGAGTGCATCCTAGGAGAACTAAGGAGAGTGCATCCTAGGAGATCCCAAGGATGTGGTCCGAGGAGAGCCCAAGGGACTTTGGTCCAAGGAGAACCCAAGATAGTGGTCCTAGGAGACCCCAAGAGAGTGGTCCTAGGAGACCCCAAGGATTTGGTCCGAGGAGAACCCAAGAGAGTGGTCCTAGGAGACCCCAAGAGAGTGGTCCTAGGAGACCCCAAGGATGTGGTCCGAGGAGAGCCCAAGAATTTGGTCTTTATGCATATGTCCAATCAGTGCATGGTTGTCCAAGTAAAGAAATGGCATGCTAGAGGAGTGTCATGTTAGAGGAGAGAAGTGCATGTCCAGCATTTGCATGTCCTACCAGCAAGTGTATGTCCGACCAGCATGTGTATGATCGACCAGAGTGGAGGTGAGGTGGATCAACTAGCTAGAGGAGGACTAAGTCAAGATTCCCAGAAATAGCTTCAACAAGATACGCGGGAATCTCTCATTCTTCCCACAAATGGGGGGTTTTGTTACATTTTGAATGTTTTTGTAATTTAAATGTAATAAATATAATAAAATATCCCGATTCTAGGGGATATCAGATGTATGACCCTAAGCCTATAAATAGAGGGTGTTGACGCGGTTCTTCGGCAACAGGTAATTAAGAGAAGAAGAGAGAGGGATTAGTGCTGAATATAGAACCGTCGCAGATACAGAATCTTAGAGAATGAACTAGGTGACTCAAGACACGTTTTTAAGTGGTTCGAAGGTTAAAATCTCTCTACTCCACTAGTCAATATTATTTATATATTATGGGTATTTGCTTACAAAGCATATATCTATTCAGATACTATTTTTCCCAACCCCTATCAACTCCCAGGTTCTCCATATTTATAGGAGAAGGCACCTGGAAGTTGGTAAGGAGGTCATCCCGTGACCTTATTATTTGTCATATCAACTCTGTGACATTCATGATTAATACCTAAACCTGACACATAAGTATGGTCAAATCGATAGGTAAGGAGATAATGGGCCGCACGGCCCAACCCAGCCGTGGATATCTGAACACGCACGTTCCTGCTGCGTGTCCGAGAAGTCAGGGAGATATCGGACACGTGATATCAGATATATGCACGTTTATCTTGCGTGTGTTGACTTTACAGAGGGTCAGAGCTCCATACATAGCTCGTGCCACGAGCCGCTCCCTTGACCCGACCTTCGGCCTTCGGATTCCTTCACCCAGTCCTGGGCAACCTTGGCGAGTCCTCAGGGATTGCTCGAGCTAATAAGGTACGACCTCAAAACGGGAGCTCCGGTCTTGGGGATGTTAATGGGCTAATCGTGATTAGTCCGTAGCTCGGCCTGCTAATCAGCCTGTGGGAAAACCAGGGCGTACATCTGCCCCCCAAGCTCCTGCTCGTGGTATATGACGCCGTATATAAGACCAGAGTAGGGGCTTTTAGACTTCCCCATAAACTCTTTGCATTCCACTCTTTACGCAGGCGTCTGATACGTGGAACGTTGTGGGTGGTGACGGTACGTCTTACGAGAACCGCATTTAATGGCCTAGCCTATGCCCAGCCATCGTTTCGTATTTCGAGTGGAAGGCCTCGGATCCTTCACCAGGGCCACCCAAGAGCCTTCTACACGTGATCCTTCACGTATATAAAAAGGGGGTGGCCACCCCACGCACGGGCCACCCTTTCATTCAAAATTTTCCAAATCTCCTTTTCTCTTCCTTCTCCATATTTCAGAAGAACGAAACCCTCAACCCTGTTGCTGCCATTTTCATCGTCCACGAAGCTTAGGCGCACGGATTTCTCCGAAGCTTTGGAAGCTACTACACCGATGAAGCTCCTACCAACGCAACGCCCTCGTCTACCTCCTAGCCATACACTGTAAGTTTCCTGACCCTATTCACTTTGAAAACATGCTACTGTAGCTTAGGAAAAAAAATTCACTGTAGCCGCATGCAAGGGTTTTCTGGGTTGTGTGGATATGGAGGGTGACAACCCTTTTTAGGTTAGGGCACATTTGTTGTAAGAAATCGCTTTAGCGTATGGGTTTCAGGGTGCTTTTTCTGGACAAATTTCTGGGTAGGAGTTTTGGGAATTTTTGGGTGCAAAACCGGGTAGCTTAGGGAACACGCCTCATAAGCGGTTTTGTAATTTTCTGCCTATTGAAACTTTCCCCCCAAGGCAAATTCTATTCTGAACCCCCTGACACGCGAATTCCGAGTAATCTGGGATCTGTTGGGAGCATATGCGCGTGTTCACTGAATCGCGTGGTTCCACTCTCCACGAGCTGGGCTTACCTCAGCTCGTGCAAATAATAATTGCTTCTTCCTCCTGCTTGGGTCGCCTTTTCTAAAGTGTTTTCTTTTGTTCGCTAGGCGACCATATGGCTCCAAAAAAGAACCTCCCTCAGAAGAACGTTGGAAGCTCGGCCCCCCAACAGGAAAAAGGAAAGGCGGTGATATCCAGCTCCTCGATCCCCCGCTTCGGGCCGGCCGTGGAGAAGGAGGTCGAGGTGGCCCCTGACGCATTCTTTGAGGCGGAGAGAATCGTCTCAAAGATAACCGACCAGGCGAAGATCAACAAACTCTTCCTCACTCACAACATTCCACTGGGGAAAGCCTCCGTTATTGCCCGACCTGCCGCGGATGGCGAGCGGAGCTGCACGCCGCTCGATGAATCGTTCGCGGCCTGGAGCGGTGAACACTTCAAGGCAGGGGCCTTCCTCCCCCTGGATCAGTACTTCGCTGATTTCCTGAACTACGTGGGGTTGGCCCCTTTTCAACTACCCCCCAACTCCTACCGTCTGCTGGCAGGGTTGAGGTATTTATTCAAGAAGCAGGAGTGGGAGGTCCCTACTTCTGCTGATATTTTATATTTCTTTTGCCTCAAAGCCAGCCCGGATCAGCGGGGGCGAGGTGACGGGTTTTACTATTTAACCCATTTTCCCAATACGGCGGCGGTGATCGAGCTACCCAGCCACCCAAATGACTTCAAGGACCAATTCTTCATGTCAACTGGGTTCCGGAACTGCGACCACCACTATTTCAATCGTCCTCGTAAGTAATCCCTGATCTTAGCTCGCCTTTTAAGTGTTATTTTATTTTAGCCCCTCCCGTATTCCATTATGATTCCAGCCAATCCTGCAGCCATCTACGCGAGGACCGAAAAGTCTGTGACCCTCGGGGGCCAATATGAAACACTGGCGGGCTTGCCCCTCAGTGAGAAGGACTATCGCGTGCTCGTGACGGACGAGACGATGGTGTTCTGCAAACTGATCTTCCCAAACCAGACCCTGAACCTGAAGAAGCCCCGGGGGCCACCCCCAGCCCGCGACAACAGACCTATCATCGTGGAGGAGGTCGCGGTAGAGGAAGACGAGGAGGAAGAGGCGGCCGAAGTTTCGCTCGTGAGGAATAGGAAGAGGACCTTGGAGGTCGCCCAGAGGATGGGCGAGGAGAGGGTCTGATCCGGAGCAGCCGCGGGTCCTTCAGGCCAAGGTAACCCTTACTTGTTTAAGAGTCTAGATAGGGCCACTGCAGACCCCCGGCTGGTTAGGTTCAATCCTAGGCAGATCGTCCATCGTCAACGAAGGGATCCGGACCTGAACACACTCCTGCTCCATTGTGTTGACCGGCTCGTGCTGGATCACCAAGAGAGCCGGCCTAGGGGTACCGTAGTAGTAGATAACACCCTAGCTTTTAGGTCGATCTTATTCGAGGAGTATGGGACCAACCTACGCACATGGCCATCACTCCAGAGGGGTATCTATGCTCCGGGGCTTAGGCAGTATGTAGAAGAGTCTAGCCCTGAGTTAGAACCGGACCTAGAACCTGCGCCAGTTCGTGAAATAATCGTCTTAGGTTCTTCCAGCTCGGGGGGTAGGGCTCCCTCAGTATTCATATGTTTTTTAGCTTTAACCTTTTGTCTTTATCTTTGTATGATTGCTAACTTGTAATAACCATGTATATATATATTTTTTTTTGACGGAAGATATGTCTCAGCCCGAGGATAGCTTGCGGGGCATAGTCTTCGGGGGGAACCTCCCAGCCGAGCCAAGAACGAAAAGGCTCCGGGGTTCCAAGAGCTCTGCCGGGGTCTCCACTAAATCTCTTGCAAAGGAGAAGGAGAAAACCCCGCCAGCCCAGGTCATGGGGGCGATCCTTCCAGCTGCCGGAGCAGGACAAATGCCTCCACCGCCTCAGCGAGTTCCACCTACCCCCAAGGACGGAGGAATGGAGATCGGGATTTCGCCTGCGGCGGTCTCCGATGTACGCATCCCGGTCAATCCCCAGGACCTGGAGAAGATCCCAGAGGTCTTTCGGGGAACGGTGTACGAATCGGCGAGCTACGCCGTGAACCATATCTACAAGTTCACCGAGAAGGAACTCCGGACTATTGAGACGATGAGCACGGTTGACGTCATGGACTATTCCATGAGCATGACCCTAACAATAAGCTGCCCTATTCTTTTAAAGCCTTTACCATTACACTTTGCCTTATTTTTTCCCTGAGCCAGTTTATCTTTCATTCCTCGCAGGGTGTCGTCGCCCTTCATCGAAGCATCATCAGGGCCAGGACTCAGCTCGATGACATGAGGACCGAGCACCAGGCCATCCTTCAAAAGGTTAAGGCGGCCAAGGATGCCCTGACGGCCTCGAAGGGCGAGTTGGAGAGGGCCCAGGTCGATCTGGAGAAGACCCGTTCGAAGGTCCAGGAGCTCGAGACATCCCTTGCCACCTCGCAGGCGGACCTTGAGGCAGCGAGGACAGAGACCCAGACCGCCCAGGCCACCCTGGAGGAAGAGAAGACCATCTCGGAGCAGTCCATGTAGGATCTGTTCTACCACTGTTGGCTCCATAATCCGGAGGCTGACTTCTCTTTCATGCCACCGAATTTCTGGGCGCGCTTGTTGGTGAAGTTCCAAGCTCGCCTCGACAAAGAGGCGCCACCTTCGGAGACTGGGGAAGCCTCTGGTGCGGCGGAGCAAGATGAAACGGCGACCTCCAAAGGGCCGACTGACGGAGCTTAGGGCGCTCTTCTCTTTTTCTCTTTATATATTTTGAAGTATTTTTTTTTGTAACTTTTACATGAGGTGTCTTTACCTCGAGACAATTTGCCTTGCGCTTTTAACTCATATATATATATTTTTTTTGATAAACTTAGCTCGAGTTAATTTTTATCCATATCTTGAACTCTTTAAGAAGAACAACAATAAATAGATTTAAATTAACTTCCAAGTTTTATGACCTAGTTACAACCAGGAACTTATTTTGAAAACTTAGTTCGTGTTAACTTTTATCCATATCTCGAGTTCTTTAAGAAGAAACACGATCAATAAATTTAAGTTAACTTCCAAGTTTTTATGACCTAGTTAAAACCAGGAACTTATTTTGAAAACTTAGTTCGTGTTAACTTTTATCCATATCTCGAGTTCTTTAAGAAGAAACACGATCAATAAATTTAAGTTAACTTCCAAGTTCTTATGACCTAGTTAAAACCAGGAACTTATTTTGAAAACTTAGTTCGTGTTAACTTTTATCCATATCTCGAGTTCTTTAAGAAGAACCACGATCAGTAAATTTAAGTTAACTTCTAAGTTTTGCGACCTAGTTAAAACCAGGATAGGACTTAGTTGGCGTTAACCCTTATCCGTGTCTCGAGCTCTTTAAGAAGAACAACGATCCATAGATAAAAATCAACATCTAAGTCATTAAGGAGACCTGGTTATATCCAGGTACCATATGCCCCCCAAGTAACTGGGAAAGGGTCTTTCGTGGTTATTTTAAGATTACAATTGCAAATGTGCGTAAAAAGCTGATTTTTATTAATATATAGAAATTGGCCTTCCAGGCCTTACAAGTGGATCATTGATAATATTTCTTTAAGTGGATGGGGTTCCAGGTCCGTGGTACGGTTCCTCCATCAAGTCGGGCTAACTTATAAGTTCCCTCCTTGACGACTTCGATGACCTGGTATGGTCCTTCCCAGTTTGGTCCCAACACTCCATCTTTGGGATCTTTTCCGGTCAGGAAAACTCTCCTTAGGACCAAGTCGCCAACGCTAAAGGCGCGTTTTTTGACTTTAGAGTTGAAGTAGCGAGTGATCTTCTGCTGATAATGGGCGAGCTGGAGTTGCGAATCTTCTCGCCTTTCGTCAATTAGATCGAGGGAATGGCACAGGAGCTCATGGTTCCGATCTTGGTTGTAAGACTGGACTCTAAGTGACAGAACCTCAACTTCCACGGGCAGGACTGCTTCACTCCCAAAGGTTAGGGAGAAAGGAGTATGACCCGTAGGAGTCCGATGCGAGGTCCGGTATGCCCATAGGACCTGGGGGAGCTGTTCTGGCCAGACCCCCTTTGCCTCATCTAATCTTTTCTTGAGGCTCGCCTTTAGAGTCTTGTTGACAGCCTCGACCTGGCCGTTCGCCTGAGGATAGGCCACGGAGGAGAAGCTTTTTACAATCCCGTGCCTTTCAAAAAACTCGGTGAACAGGTCGTTATCGAACTGAGTGCCGTTGTCGGAGACGATTTTCTTCGGTAGACTGAATCGACAGATGATGCTTTTAACTATGAAGTCGAGTACCTTCTTCGATGTTATTGTTGCCAACGGCTCTGCCTTGGCCTACTTAGTGAAGTAGTCTATGGCTACCACGGCGTAACGGACCCCGCCCTTTCCAGTGGGTAGGGCGCCCACTAGGTCTATTCCCCAAACAGCAAACGCCCAAGGGGCCGAGATCATTCTCAGCTCGACTGGAGGAGCTCGGGCAACTGCAGCGAATCGCTGGCCTTTGTCGCACTTCTTCACGTATGAGATCGCGTCTTTGGACAGAGTTGGCCAGTAATAACCTTGCCTGAGAACCTTTAAGGCCAGGCTTTGTCCCCCAGTGTGGTCTTCGCAGAATCCTTCGTGAATTTCCTGCAGGATGGCCTTCGCCTCACCTAGAAGAACGCATCGGAGGAGAGGTAGGGAGTGCCCACGTCGGTACAATAACCCATCAACTATTGTATATCTAGGGACTTGATATAGGACTCGCCGCGCGTCGTTACGTCCTTCAGGCAGCTTGCCCTCGACGAGATATTCAAGAATGGGGGTCATCCAGGTCAGTCGAGCATCAATCATCTCGACCTCTGCCCGATCTCCGTCTATACTTGGTTTTTCCAAGAATTCTATTGGCACCAACCCCAGAGTCTCCGTCTCTCCCGAGGTGGCGAGTTTGGCAAGGGCATCCGCATTGGCGTTCAGTTCTCGAGGTATCTGTTCGATCGATCCTCGCTCAAATGCGGACAGCTCGGCCTTTACCTTTGCCAAATGGGCGGCCATCTTGGGTCCCCGTGCCTGATATTCGCCCAGAACCTGGTTTACCACGAGCTGGGAGTCACTAAAGCACTGGACGGAGCTCGTCTTTAACTCATTGGCTATCCTCAACCCGGCTAACAAAGCTTCGTATTCCGCCTCGTTGTTGGAGGCCTTGAACCCGAACCTTAGCGCCGAGTGGAACCTATGTCCCTCGGGGGAGATCAGAATGATTCCGGCCTCGGAACCGTTCTCGTTGGATGAACCATCCACAAAGATCTTCCACAACGATTCGGCCGAGGTGAGCTGAGATGAGCCTTCTGATGGATCCTCCTGGAATCCCGTGCACTCTGCCACGAAGTCGGCCAAGGCCTGACTTTTTATGGAAGTTCGTGGAGTATAGAAAATCTCGAACTGACTGAGTTCGACCGCCCACTTTAACAAACGTCCCGATGCTTCAGGTTTTTGCAAAACCTGCCTTAGAGGCTGATCAGTCATGACGTGTACCGAGTGGGACTGGAAGTACGGTCTGAGCTTTCGCGAGGCCGTGATTAGGCAGAACGCCAATTTTTCCATCAGTGGGTACTGTGATTCTGCTCCGAGGAGTCTCTTGCTGATGTAATAAACTGGCTTCTGAACTTGGTCTTCCTCTCGTACTAGTACGGCGCTGGCCGCGTCCTTAGTGACGGCCAGGTAGAGGAAGAGAGACTCTCCTGCCTTGGGCTTGGATAGCACAGGTGGTTCGGCCAGATGTGCCTTCAGGTCGAGGAATGCGCTTTCGCACTCTACTGTCCATTCAAACTTCTTGTTTCCCCGGAGCAGGTTGTAGAAGGGCAAACATTTATCAGTTGACTTTGAAATGAACCGGTTGAGTGCTGCTACCCTTCCTGTGAGGCCTTGGACATCTTTCCACGACCTGGGGGAAGGACGCTCGAGCAATGACCTGATCTTGTCGGGGTTTGCCTCGATTCCTCGGGTATTAACTATGAACCCCAGGAATTTCCCGGATGCGACGCCAAAAGTGCATTTCTGGGGATTGAGCCTCATGTCGTATTTCCGTAGTATTTTAAAACATTCTTCCAGGTCGGAAACATGGTTGTCGGCAGTCTTTGACTTGACGAGCATGTCATCAACATATACTTCCATGTTCTTTCCGATCTGGTCCGCGAACATTCTGTTCACTAGCCTTTGGTAGGTAGCTCCGGCGTTCTTCAGACCGAACGGCATGACCTTGTAGCAATAGACATTAGTCGGGGTCATGAAGCTAGTGTGTTCCTGATCCGCCGGATTCATCGCGATCTGATTGTAGCCTGAGTACGCGTCCATAAAGGACATGAGCTCGTGCCCCGCTGTGGCGTCCACCAGCTGGTTGATCCTTGGCAATGGAAAACAATCCTTGGGGCAGGCCTTATTCAGATCGGAGAAGTCAATGCAAGTCCGCCATTTCCCGTTGGGCTTCGGAACTAGCACGGGATTGGCGACCCAAATTGGAAATTTGGCTTCCCGGATAAAGCCACATTTTTTTAGTTGGGCTACCTCTTCTTCTAGGGCTTCAGCTCGGGTTGTCCCTAAACGCCTTTGCTTTTGAGACTTGGCAGGAACGCTTTTATCCAGATGGAGCGTGTGCATGATGACACTCGGGCTAATTTCTACCATATCCTCATGGGACCAGGAAAATACATCTAAATTAGCCCGGAGAAACGTAACCAGCTCCGTCTTCCTCTTGCTACAGAGGTTTTTCCCGAGCTTGACCATCCGTGACGGAATTTGCGGATCGAGGTTCACCTCCTCGAGCTCCTCAATGGCCTGGAGCCCGGATCTATCTTCGCCTACTCGGGGGTCAATGTCCTCACTCAAGGCGACCTTTTCCTCTTTGGCGCTCTGAGGTTTTTCAATCTCAGGATCCACCAAGGGTCCCTGAGATTCCTCTTTGCCCTGAATGGCCATTGCCAGCTGCCCGGGTTTAGATTTTCCCTTCATGGAAATGCTGTAGCATTCCCTGGCAGCGAGCTGATCGCCCTTGATAGTACAGATTCCGGTCGAAGTAGGGAACTTCATGGCGAGGTGTCGAATGGAAGTGATAGCCTCGAAAGCTATGAGGGTAGGCTGGCCTAAAATGGCGTTGTAGGCAGTGGAGCAGTCAATGACCACGAACTCAAGTAGCTTGGAGACTGTTCGAGATTCTTCTCCTAGGGTGATCACCAGCTCGATCGTCCCTATCGTTGCCGACCCTTCTCCCGAAAAGCCATACAGCATCATGGAGGTCGCCTTTAGCTCGGCGACAGTCAATCCCGTCTTTTCTAAGGTGGATCGGAATAGGAGGTTTACCGAGCTTCCGTTGTCCACCAACACTCTCCTTACTCTCCGGTTGGTGAGCTGGACTGCTATGACCAAGGGATCATTATGAGGGAATTGGACATGGCCTGCGTCTTCCTCTGTAAAAGTGATCGGTTGCTTTTCTAACCGCTGCTGTTTCGACTGACGCTGCTCCAGGACGAACTCCGCTCCGTTGTGGGACTTTAATTCATTCACATATCTCTTCTGGGCGCCTCTGCTCGATCCAGCCATGTGCGGTCCTCCAGAGATGGTGGATATCTCTCCTTCGACCACGGGAGGAGGGACGTCCTGATCTACACGAGGCCCGGGTTGACTGGCTGGGACTTCTGGAGCGGGTCGACTCGCTGGGACCCTGTTTCGTGAGTATTGCGCCAAGGGGCCTGCTCGGATGAGAGTCTCGATCTCATCTTTTAGATGCCTGCAATCGTTGGTATTGTGGCCGACGTCGTTGTGAAAACGACAGAATTTGGAAGTGTCTCTCTTTCCCTTGTGGTGTTTCAATGGTTCCGACCTCTTCCAGGGGACCCGAGTAGAGTTGGCCAGGAAGATACTTTCCCTGGACTGGGTGAGCTCGGTATATGTTGTGAACACGGGCTTGAACTTATCCACGGACTTATTCTTCTTTTGACCGTGCTGACTGTTTTCACCATTCCCCTTTCTTTTGCCACCACTGGGCTGGTTGTTCTGCGCGACGTCGGGGGTCGCCATCACGATCTCCGTCCCCGTTCCAGCGGGCTTCTCGGGAACCTGGCTGGTCCCCGCGTTTTCAGCTTCAGCTTCTTCCAAGTTTATCCACTCTTGGGCTCTGTTAAGGAATTCGTTAACCGAGATGACTCCCTTCCTCTGAATGTCTTTCCACAGGTCTCCCCCGACTAGGATTCCGGTTCTCATGGCCATGAGCTTGGAGCTATCATCTGCGTCCCTGGCTCGAGCAGCGACATTTGCGAATCTGCTCAAGTAGGCTTTCAGCGTCTCACCGGGCTGCTGCCTTACGTTGGCTAGGGAGTCGGCTTGAACACGGGCGGCCTGAGAGGCGCGGAACGCCCTTTTGAAATCAGCTGAGAAGGTCTTCCAAGAGCTGATTGACTGTCTTTTACTCTGCTTGAACCACTGCCTGGCAGGTCCAGTCAGTGTGGAAGGGAAGATCAAGCAACACAGCTCCGGACCAATGTTATGGGCCATCATTAGGGTGTTGAACATCCCCAAATGGTCCGACGGATCTCCGTCCCCGTTGAACTTTGACAAGTGAGGCATACGAAAACCAGATGGGTATGCCGTCGCTGCTATGTTGGGGGCGAAGAGTTCCATCTCGTCTCCCGAATCATATTCGTCTTTTTCTTTTTCTGATAGGAGCTTCCTCATCAGTTCCTCCATCTGAGTTAGGCGCTCGAGGGTTTGGTTCTGAGATCCTGGGTCATTCCGGGGCTGCTCAACAGCTCCGGACCCATTGTACATATTAGGTGGGTTATTGCCCCTCCTATCTTGAGATAGGTTATTTGGGACATTCCCTCCGTTATGTACTTCGGATCGGACCCCCCCGAGCGAGCCTGGCTACCATCTCTAGCTCGGTCCTCTCTGTGAGAGTTGAGGTGATCTCGAAGGTCGTCTCCCTGGGCGGTCCGGTGGCTTTGTGCCGAACTTAGCCGCTGGCGTAGGTCTCCTCCAGAGAGATCACTCCAGCGACTGCCGGTCCAATGACTCCTGCCGGATAGGCTTGGAGTCCGCCTTTGGTGGTGAGGACCTGAGCTTTCTTCGGGCGCCCTGCTACGCCTGGAAGGTCCTGCTGATGGTGGGTTTCTCCTACTACTTCCGTAAGCTGGGATGTCTCGGACTGGCCGAGGAGGAGACGGATATCTGATCGGAGATGGAGGATGCCTGACTGGAGAAGCGATCCTGGTTCCGTCTGGACGGATCAAATTTGGTGGGGGCCTTTCGGCCCTGCAAACTTGCTGGTCCCGCGCCGGGTGATCTGGACGAGGCGCAGGACGTTCTTCGGGGACGGGCTGACGTTGTGGGCCATCCCCGGATCTCCTCCGGGAACTTCCTCGAGCTCTTCTGGGCGTCCTCGAGGATGGTTGAGAGCTAGGAGTCGACGTCCTAACCGAACGACTGTATTGCTGTTGTCCGGTCCCAGGCATTTCCCTGAAGTTGGCCTCTCGATGGTGTGATGAAGGGGTGGAGTTGGCTGCCGGAAGTCTATCCGAACGGCTATGCCTGGACCGATTACCCCGGCGAGACTTTGGAGCCTCACCTTGCCTTTCTCCAACGTTAACGTTGGTTGTGAGAGGGGGTAGTTGGGCCAGAATATCCTGGATTTGCTGACTGGATGCTGCTAACTGGCTCCTCAGTTGAGCATTCTCCATCTCCACCGCAGTATAATAACATGGGTTCGGATTAGGTGGCCGGGGCGCCGAACTATCTGTATCGTCCTGGCCCGCCGGCTGCTTTCCTGGCCTCTGTTGGACTTCAGGAATTTGTTCGTCAGGGATGGCAATATGATGAGCCTCCTGCCCATCATGCTGCTCTGTTTCGTTGCCATGCCTGGACCGAGTGGTCACCATAGTTGGATGTTTGCAGCAGCACTAATCGAACTTGCTCTCAATGAAAGCACCAAACTGTTGACGCGGTTCTTCGGCAACAGGTAATTAAGAGAAGAAGAGAGAGGGATTAGTGCTGAATATAGAACCGTCGCAGATACAGAATCTTAGAGAATGAACTAGGTGACTCAAGACACGTTTTTAAGTGGTTCGAAGGTTAAAATCCCTCTACTCCACTAGTCAATATTATTGATATATTCTGGGTATTTGGTTACAAAGCATATATCTATTCAGATACTATTTTTCCCAACCCCTATCAACTCCCAGGTTCTCCATATTTATAGGAGAAGGCACCTGGAAGTTGGTAAGGAGGTCATCCCGTGACCTTATTATTTGTCATATCAACTCTGTGACATTCATGATTAATTCCTAAACCTAACACATAAGTATGGTCAAATCGATAGGTAAGGAGATAATGGGCCGCACGGCCCAACCCAGCCATGGATATCTGAACACACACGTTCCTGCTGCGTGTCCGAGAAGTCAGGGAGATATCGGACACGTGATGTCAGATATCTGCACGTTTATCTTGCGTGTGTTGACTTTACAGAGGGTCAGAGCTCCATACATAGCTCGTGCCACGAGCCGCTCCCTTGACCTGACCTTCGGCCTTCGGATTCCTTCACCCAGTCCTGGGCAACCTTGGCGAGTCCTCAGGGATTGCTCGAGCTAATAAGGTACGACCTCGAAACGGGAGCTCCGGTCTTGGGGATGTTAATGGGCTAATCGTGATTAGTCCGTAGCTCGGCCTGCTAATCAGCCCGTGGGAAAACCAGGGCGTACAGAGGGCTTATGGGATTAGAGAAGGGGTTCGACTTCTTCTTTCTGGACTTTTGGGAGAATTTGGGTCTGCGTATTCTAGAGAGAGAAAGTGCTGGTATTTGAAAGGATTCTTGTATTTTTGCAATCTGTACTGAAGAAACTCAGTTGGCTCAGTCCATCTGATCTTGAGTACAGATCTATAATCACAACTCTAAGTGGATTAGGCTATTACCGACTGATCGGGGCTGAACCACTATAAAAATCTTGTGTGTTATTTACTTTTCTTGATTAAACTGTCTGTGTTATTTAAATTCTCTTGAAGGTTTGTCGTATTTGACGTTCTCACGTCGTTGGCTAAAAACACAGTCAACATAATGAAATATCTAATCAAATTTAAATTCAAAATATACATCGTTGAAATAAATCAAATTCAAATTAAATTATACATGTTGTTAATATATATTTTTGTAAAACTATTACATTTAAATTAAAAAAAACATAAATAATTTAAATAAACATTTATTATTTTGTTGTTGTGCATTATTTTATTTTTAGTAATATTATTTTTCATTCATAATGTGTTCCTTATTTCTAAAAAGAATTTTTCGTGTTTCACATCAACCTCTACATCTTTTGTTGCTGCGGGAATGTCCACTAAAATTACAATCTATAAAATATTTATTTATTATAGTGAAAACAAATCACAAATCCAAAGAATGTCATTAGTACTATCTTATTTTCACAAGCTTAGTAAAATATCAAATAAGAAAAAAATACAATTATAAATATTGATGATTGATGATAATAATTATAATATTTTGTAAAACTATTCACTTTTGAATAAAAAATATAATTATAATATAATCAGAAAAATAGATATATAGAGAACCGAAAACTATTATGTAATTTTTAATTAATTTTTTTTAGTATTTTTCAATGATTAAGTAGTTAAGATATTTAAGCAAATTAAATTTTTAATTAAATTAATATGTATATATATATTAATATTTGTAATTGTTAAAATATTTTAGAAAATAGAAAATGAATAAAAATTAGATTAAATGAGAAAATAGAAAGAGTGATTTGAATAAATTTTAGAGTCTCACATAATCTTCTCGAAACTTTCATTTATATATATAGATATAGATATAGATATAAAGATATAGATTTAATATTTACTGAATTACATAGCGAAAAGAAAAATTGAAAATTTGGTACGTGGATTCTTTAAAATTCATATATACAGTGTAAATCGATATACTCAGAGTTTACTTTCTTTAGTGAAAATAATAATAATTAGAATTTTAAATAAAAATGACAGCATCAAGCGATTCAACACCCGATAATAAATTTTAATTCTCATTAATATTAAGGTATTATATGTTCTTACCAATATCAAGGTAGTTCTCTTTCTAAGGAAGAGAACTGCCTGCAAAAGCAACATATTATTTTGTAACGGCATACTTTTATGGGTTAAAACTGAAAAAATGAATAAAATATTAAAGAAAATAAAAAATTAGATACTTTAGATTGTAAAATGTTAATTATAAAATGATATAATAATATAATAAAATCTAATTGTGATAACTGTTTAGTTAAACCATATGTGACCATTCTCATTGATATCTCTTTCATGCTATTATTATTGGATAACTACTGTTACTGTTACGTATAACTATATTAGAATCAATGTATTTATAAGTATGTGTATTAATTTGGTTATTTCTGTTACATTTGTTGAAAGGTTGATGTACGTATATATGTATGTATATTTTTTTTTGGACACAATATAAAATTCTCACAAAATAGTAAAAATAGATTGTAAAAAATATAGGATGCCACCTTCTCATTTATATATAGATATAGATATAAATATTTTGTAAAACTATTCACTTTGGAATAAAAAAATTAAATTAAATGAGAAAATAGAAAGAGTGATTTGAAGAGATTTTAGAGTGCCACATAATATCCTTGAAGCTCTCCTTTATATATATAACTAGAAAATATAACCGCGCTCCGCGCAGTCTTTTGTAATTATTAAAATATATATATTTTAAAATATTTTTTGAGAGACTGTGGGGTGGTGATTCATTTTGACCATACTCGTACAACATGTTCTTTATATAGACACGTGAAGACATCTTGATCATAATTTTTTATTTCATGATGATGTTCACTGTTATTGTATAGCGAACCTCCTGTAGATTTTTGAAAAATTCTGACAAATTTTAAAGTAAAGCTTGTTGTACATTTACTTTTATTTATTATTATTATACGCTTTGCGTAGTTCTTTTTATAAAAAATCTAAATTATGTATAAGAAAATTTATATTTTGTGTAAGATTTATTTTGGCCAATTACCTGTTTGAAGTCTTTATTTTTAAAAATTAACTTTTAGATCTCGTGTTTTTTCAAAATAATAAAAATTAGAATTGATAGATTGATTATTTGAACACTGTATTTTTGCTCATTACCCGTTTTGACCCTATATTTTTTAAAATGAACCTTTGGACCATGTATTTATTTAAAATGTTCAAACTTCTTATGAAAATTAAATTATATATTTATATAATTTTTGTTTTCTGTAAGGGTTCACACTATTTTGAACCTTGTATTTTAGTCGATCACCCATTAGAACTTTTATTTTTACAAATTAACTTGTAGACCTCAAGTTTTGTCAAAATATTAAAATAGAAATAGATAAATCTATTATTTGAACACTATATTTTGGCCGATTACTCATTTTGATTGTTTATTTTTAAAAATTAACATGTGGATCATATATTTATTCAAAAGGTTAAAAATTATTTATAAAAAGTAAATTATATAAATATATATAATTTATGTTTTCTATAAGGGTTCACACCATTTTGAACCTTGTATTTTAGTTGTTTACCAATTTTGACCATTAATTTTTTTTAAATTAACTTGTGGACCTTGTGTTTTGTCAAAAATTAAAAAATAGAAATGTAAAAATAGATTATTTGAACCACGTATAATTTGGTTGATTACCCGTTTGAATATTTTATTGTTAAAAGTTAACATTTGGATCCTGTATTTTGTCAAAAAGTTAAAATATAAATATATAGATTTTATTATTATTATATGTAGATATTTTATCTATTATAATTTTTATTAAAATAAAAATGAGAAAAAAGAGAACAGACAAAATAGATAAAAAAAAATCATTAATAAATTAATAGCTATAAATTAAAAAAGTAATATAAAAAATGAGAAAAAAATATTGTTTACTTATATTTATAATTTAATTAAATAGTTGTTGTAATGAAATATCTAATCAAATTTAAATTCAAAATATACATCGTTGAAATAAATCAAATTTAAATTAAATTATACATGTTGTTAATATATATTTTTGTAAAACTATTACATTTAAATTAAAAAAACATAAATAATTTAAATAAACATTTATTATTTTTGTTGTTGTGCATTATTTTATTTTTAGTAATATTATTTTTCATTCATAATGTGTTCCTTATTTCTAAAAAGAATTTTTCGTGTTTCACATCAACCTCCGCATCTTTTGTTGCTGCGGGAATGTCAACTAAAATTACAATCTATAAAATATTTATTTATTATAGTGAAAACAAATCACAAATCCAAAGAATGCCATTAGTAATATCTTATTTTCACAAGTTTAGTAAAATATCAAATAAGAGAAAAATACAATTATAAATATTGATGATTGATGATAATAATTATAATATTTTGTAAAACTATTCACTTTTGAATAAAAAACATAATTATAATATAATCAGAAAAATATATATATAGAGAACCGAAAACTATTATGTAATTTTTAATTAATTTTTTTTAGTATTTTTCAATGATTAAGTAGTTAGGATATTTAAGTAAATTAAATTAATATGTATATATATTAATATTTTTAATTGTTAAGATATTTTAGAAAATAGAAAATGAATAAAAATTAGATTAAATGAGAAAATAGAAAGAGTGCTTTGAATAAATTTTAGAGTCGCACATAATCTCCTCGAAAATAATAAATCGATATACTCAAGAGTTTACTTTCTTTAGTGAAAATAATAATAATTAGAATTTTAAATAAAAATGACAGCATCAAGCGATTCAACACCCGATAATAAATTTTAATTCTCATTAATATTCATGTATTATATGTTCTTACCAATATCAAGGTAGTTCTCTTTCTAAGGAAGAGAACTGCCTGCAAAAGCAACATATTATTTTGTAACGGCATACTTTTATGGGTTAAAACTGAAAAAATGAATAAAATATTAAAGAAAATAAAAAATTAGATACTTTAGATTGTAAAATGTTAATTATAAAATGATATAATAATATAATAAAATCTAATTGTGATAGCTGTTTAGTTAAACCATATGTGACCATTCTCATTGATATCTTTTTCATGCTATTATTATTGGATAACTACTGTTACGTATGACTATATTAGAATCAATGTATTTATAAGTATGTGTATTAATTTCGTTAATTCTGTTACATTTGTTGAAGGGTTGATGTACGTATATATGTATGTATATTTTTTTTTGACACAATATAAAATTCTCACAAAATAGTAAAAATAGATTGTAAAAAATATAGGATGTCACCTTCTCATTTATATATAAATATAGATATAAATATTTTGTAAAACTATTCACTTTGGAATAAAAAAACATAATTATAATATAATAAGAAAAATACATATATAGATAGTTGAAAATTATTACATAATTTTTAATTAATTTTTTTAGTATTTTTCAATAAATAAGTAGTTAATATATTTAACTAAATAAATTTTTAATCAAATTAATATGTATATATATTGATATTTTCAATTGTTAAGATATTTTAGAAAATAGAAAATGAATAAAAAAAATTAGATTAAATGAGAAAATAGAAAGAGTAGTTTGAAGAGATTTTAGAGTGCCACATAATACATAATTTTTAATTAATTTTTTTAGTATTTTTCAATAAATAAGTAGTTAAGATATTTAACTAAATAAATTTTTAATCAAATTAATATGTATATATATTGATATTTTCAATTGTTAAGATATTTTAGAAAATAGAAAATAAATAAAAAAATTAGATTAAATGAGAAAATAGAAAGAGTAGTTCGAAGAGATTTTAGAGTGCCACATAATATCCTTGAAGCTCTCCTTTATATAGATATATAGATAAATAAGTAGTTAAGATATTTAACTAAATAAATTTTTAATCAAATTAATATGTATATATATTGATATTTTCAATTGTTAAGATATTTTAGAAAATAGAAAATGAATAAAAAAATTAGATTAAATGAGAAAATAGAAAGAGTGATTTGAAGAGATTTTAAAGTGCCACATAATATCCTTGAAGCTCTCCTTTATATATATATATATATATAGATATATAGATACTAGAAAATAGGACCGCTGATGTAGCTTTTTATTTAGAAAAAAATATGTCTAATATAATAAAAAAAATTAGTAAGAAAATTTATTATAAAACAAATGTAACAACTAAAAAAATAATAATTTCAATACAAAACATTTTAATAGCATTATATAATTGACATTATATTATTAATTAATTTTATTCAAATTATTATTATCATCATCATGTATATACACATAATAAGTTTTTATTTAAATATAATTTGTAACACAGAAGGTTAATCATTAGTACTCCATTACTCTACCAATAAAATTAAACAAAAACAAAACAATTACATAGCATATATAAACTCAGGATCACAAAAAAGAATAAAAATAGAGATTATTGCATGTGAAAACATTAAAAAAACAAAAACAGTAAGGAAGATAATGATGTGTGAAACATAACTATATGAACATGAGAATGCATTGTTGGTGAAAAGAAATCGTGATCAGTATGGTGATTTTTTTTTTTTTTTTGATAACTGGTGACAACCAAGGCAACCAAATAGAGTAATAAAAATGGATCCGATTACAAATAGTTCAACAACAAAGACAGACTACAACAGCCACCTGGAACTCCGCCATGGAAATACACAGAAAAAAAAACTAACAACGATGCTAACTAAACTGCAACACAAGGAATGTGACAAATCACTGAGATTAACCTGGCTCAAACTCCTTGTGGTCTTGAAAAATGCCTGGAGGTAATTCGTCCCTGTTCAGCTCTCCATGGCAGCCATTCTTTCTTGTCCATTTTTGCCAGGTTATGGGCTACAAAGTTACAACTTCTCGAAATGTATTGGACTTGCGCCATTGCTGTCTCTTTGACTACTGATTGGAATAGTTGGATTGGGTCCGCAGTAGCAAGGAGAATTTGACCCATATCACTTCCCTGAGTAGCAATATTTGCTCCATCGCACAGCGCCAACACCTCTAAGGTCGGATCTGTCCGAGGAACTGCAGTAGTATGGATAGATATGAATTTAGCTTTACTTTTTCTAAACACTATTGCTAATTCTGAATTTAGCTGCCCAATGGATACATCCGTGTTGCAGATTATCCACCCATTAGGAGGTGGTTTCCATTGATCCCATGCAGCTTGTCTAGTGTTATGCGCAGTATTAACCTCAATTGTTATCTTGTCTGTAATTGACTCTCCTAAATAGTTCACTAATTCTCATCCTTGAACCTCCATGAACTTGGTGATTTCTTTCTTTCCAGATGGTGTCAATAACAATTGAGGTTCCTGCAATGAAAGTATTAAAGGACAGATTTGCAGGTCTATTAGTTGCAATTTTAAACCAAGCAATCCAGTCCTCCCAATTTGCTACTTGCACTGCTGAGAAGGTTGTGGTAGATCTTGATGAAACTCTTTGATAGGAACTGCCACTTTCATTCCCTCAAGAAATCCTTGTTCTAACATTAATTTCTCATAGCTTGTCTTGCTCACCTCCAAACATTGTATATTGGCTTGTCTCGAATCCAAACTCTGTTAAAAAAAATTGAACGATATAGTGTGTTTTTTTTAAGGATGATCAAGTGAAAGGAGTACAATATGCTAAATGTACTTTTTTACATTGTCATTTTGAAAAATTAGTCACACCAAACATACAATATTCAAAGACAAAAAATTCATATTAAACAACAGTAACTTACAAAGCCAATCACCAACGTAGAATTGCTCATAGATTGACCAATCTATGAAGTTATTGTTTGGATTCCAAAAAATTATTATTATTATTTGAGTATAAATTTGTAATGGTAAAAAAAATATTTATATATATATGAATAAATACAAAATCGTTGATAATTAAATAAGAATGATTAATACAATTAATGTAATAATCACAAATAAAAAAACATGTTATTTATTTATATACTTATATATAAATCATTTAAAAATACGAACGAAAATTTAAAAAAATATAAGATTAAAGAATAGGGAAAAAATACTTATAGTAATCCCAGCTTTATACAAATACAAGTTTTAAGAACTTTGTCCAAAAAAATTATTTCCTCGTACATCTAACAGTTCTTTTGGGATATCAACAATGGAAATGTGCTCAAGGATGGATCAAGCCTTTTTTTATTCTCAGCAATAGAACTAAAAAGAATAGAATAGAAATATGCTCTCTAGGATGTTTTTATGATCACACATCTCTCTAAGGTGTTACCTCTTGCAAGACATTTTTTTAAACTTTGCACTAATCATTTTAATACACTAATACACATTAAAATAGTGTATTAATCATAATTAAACATATAGGTTACACATTTTGAAATTCAATTTCAATTATTAATTTTGTGTAACTCCTCTCTCTTATACAACTATGCTTTTGTAGAAGTCCAAGAATTTTACTTAGCTAGTTAGATAGTAGTAGTAGTAGTTATAGTATGTTTATTACTGTGAATTTTGGTTCAAGACGGGACTTAGTTGAACACTCGTAGCAACACTTATAGATTTTATAAGTTTAACCTATAGTTTAAGAATATTAATTATAACATAAGGTTTGATTAATTCAGCTGATTATAAAGATGATATTTATTATACTATAAGGTTTAGATAGAACTAATAAGATCATGACACTTGTCATGTGCATGTTTATTGAGAAATTAAGTATTTTTGAGGAATAGTTTTATAAGAGAAATATTTGAAAAACCCCAGAATCTGCCAGCAGCTTTAAATTCGTTATATGACTCAGTCAAAGCTGTTTACTCAATTCAAATTAGGCTGAAAAAGTATAATTACGTGTATAATATTTCAGCGTATACCGATATATCGCAGTTCTAGGGGCGATATATCGCCACACGGGGAATACGAAAACACGTAACTTCGCACGAACGCTTCGACGAGCCTCGGGGATATAGGCCCAAGCGATATATCGGCCCTAGGGCAAGATTTTTAAATGGTTTTGAAACCGAGCTCATTTTAATCCTTAACCTCTTAGCAAGCCTCTAAATCTTTTGACCGAGTCTTAAGCCTCTGCTGGACGAATATTCAAATGTTTTTCAATTAAATATTCATTATTTTTATTCAAGCTAAAAGAAGATCTTTTCACTCTTGAACTCTATAAAAAGGACCTAGTACCTAGCCATTTCTTCCATTCTTCAAGTTGAGTTCAAAGCCTTCAAGCTGCTAGGTTTACTTTTGAGTGATAAACACTTGGGTTGGGGTTATAAGCTTTATCATCTTAAGCTTATTAAACACTTGGGAAGTAAGGTTAATAGTGTGTTTTTCGATATCAAGGTGTAGTTCGGTTCTAGTGCATTCAATGGTATTCCTATTCCTAGTTCATTTATGTATGTTTCATTAGTTTCTTATACTTTTCTTTACTCAAATCCTAACTCAATATTTTTCCGTTCTTGGTTAGGCATTTAAGTTCTTTGAACTTAAGGTTTCATTTCGGTAAGTTCTTCTTCTCGATGGTTTAGTTCATTCATTTTCATCTCTTTTCTTTTAGAAATACTCACCTTTCTATTATTGATTTTAGGAGTGTTCCAAAATCTCGTCCTTGTTCTCACATCTCGGTATTGGTAAGGAAAATAGGATAGTTTCTATATGTTTATGTGTTATGTGTTATGTATAATATGTTATGATATGTTTATGTTATAAAATGTTATGTTATGTTTTTATCTAGGGCTCATAGTTGCTTAGTTAACAAGCCTAAGTATTTATCATTTTCATGTTTAGAGTTATGATTTACCCTACCTTAGATATTAGACAGAGGATCTAGATGGGTTATCATATACTATCATGTGATCTAACCTACCTCAAATATTAGACTAGGGACGTAGATGGTTTATCACATGCCATAATGGGCATTAATATTGTAGTCCTATATGGTATACGTTTTTATAGTATATGTTTATGTTTATGTTTTATGTTATTAGTAGATTTTCCTTGCTGGGCATTAAGCTCATTCCTTTATTTTTATATGTGCAGGAAAATAGTTATGGCGGCGAAAGGATTCATGGTAGCTTAGGGTTGTGTATTAAGGAAGAATGGAGTCGATGGACTGCGCAAACGATTCGAGGACGACGTTGATTTCAGTTTTTTTTTTTTATGTTTTATTTTCCGCACTTGATTTTGTATGAATTTATTTAAGTTAAAGTTATGTTTTATTTTTCAAACAATGGGATCTCATACCCCGCATTTATATATATTTCAACTTTTATTTTATATTTTTTAATAAAGTTATGAATGTTTTATATGTATGTTTTCTTAAGAATAGTGTCTGTGTATAAGCAGTTTTTGTTGGTTTTTATTGATCAAATAAGAGATTATACGCAGCGGAACAACAATCAAATTGTTAATTTATTCCCATAAGATTTATAGATCTACTTCTTCACATACATGTATATATTGAATCCAATACATGAATAAAAAAAATACCTCAGGTCCTTCCTTGCTGCTATCTTTTTGTATGGCAAAATCCTTGAGATCTCACACCAAGATCTTCCAAAATGTTCTCAGCACACAAAGAACGAGTGTGGGCTCACTATACAAATAATAGGCAAAATCTATTTATCAGATGTTCTCAACACATGAGATCTGATAAAGTTTGGACCTAGGTTTTGTGAAGAACAGTGACTTTTGTATGTATCACTGTTCTCTTTCTCTGAGAGAGATTTCAAGATATTTTTCTATCTCTGAAAAGTTACGTTCTTGAAAAAACCAATATCCTATATTTAATATATCCAATATATTAAAATAAAATCTTAGTTATTTTAAACAATTTGAAAATCACTAATCAGTTATCAGATTTTTGTTTAAATAATAATATTTTAATCATATTACAATATCTCATTATTTATTTAATATTTAAATAACTAAAATTGTGGAACCAAGAAACTGTTCTGAGTCTCTTATGCGTGTAGCACAGTGACTGTGCACTGTGCTACACGTGTACCACATGCCAGTGATGGCATGTGATTTTTCCCAATTTTTATTATTATTTAAATACCAAAAATCCCAAAAATAAATTAATTATATTTTTGTTAAATCAAATAATTAATTAATTCTTAATTAATTAATTACACATAATTATACAATAATTATTTTTGATACATAGAAAAATATTTTACTTATCAAATAAGTCATTTTTGCCCATTTTTGTATTTACCTTTGTCAGTGTTTGTTTGGGCCATTTCGGGGACCATGGATTTATAACATTAAGCTCCAATAAATTGAAAATAAATAATTAAACTCTTTAATTATAATAGTTAATTTATTAATTATGATATTTCCCCACTATAAATTCAAAATTGTACTCTTTATGTTATAGATATACTTTTACAGAAATATTTTCTTAAGTCGTCCATTGATATAACCATCTTACAATAGTTCAACCCTCTAATTAATTAGTTCATAAATTAGAATGGAAGAATTACCATTTTACCTTTCTAATTTACTTCTTATTCCTTAAGTACCATTAATTCACTAGTGAATAATTAATCTATAATCTAATTATAGATTTGAGCTCAAAATCATTCAGTTCCAGAATTAACCCTTAAGGGAACTAATATACGATCCGTTAGGAAAGATTAGATTCCGTATTGTTGATACATGTTCCCAGCCATCCATGATATTAAATCTCCAAAACAAAAGTCATTAGCCTCATTCTTTGAAGAGACCTTAACGAATGAATCAAAAGATTTAATAAACATGAACAGGAGTTCATGAACACTCAGGATTTAGGTTGATCTATAAATGATCATCAGTTATGATATAAATTACAAGTCTTTATTGTTAAATAGTTTTTGGATAAAGACTTTAATTCATATCTGTCCATGTCATATATAATCATATTATATAAAGCACATTTATCGAGATGTCTTACCACATCAATAATCTGAATCTAGATTATTTGTATCATTATGATACTCAGTAAACCGTACTTACAACTCCAATTAAAGAATTCCATAACTTTAATTTGTTGTTGTTGTCTATTTTTATTCATTCATGTGATCTTAATTCTCTCGTACTAATACAAGATCACATCCTCAATAATGAATATGGAATTTTTCTGATATTTACAAAATTGATTAAACAATAATTTAACAATCTAAATATAACAATAATAATAAATCATTGCATTTATTTATTCACAGAAAAAACAAATGTCTTTTACATGCTTTTAGGACACACTCCTAACAATCTCCCACTTGTACTTAAAGTAAGTGAGGCATTTCTCTCAATCTCATATTACGTACATGACCCTCGAATTGCTTTACTGGAAGCGTCTTCGTGAACGGGTCTGCCAGGTTGTGTTCTGATGCGATTTTCAGAATGGACACATCTTCTCTATGTACGATTTCTCTGACTTAGTGGTATTTGCGCTCTATATGCTTTCCCCTCTTGTGGCTTCTTGGTTCTTTAGAATTAGCCACTGCTCCACTGTTGTCACAATAAAGAACAAGTGGTTTCTCCACTTCTGGAACTACTTCCAAATTTGTGTAGAACTTTTTCAGCCAAACTGCTTCCTTAGCTGCTTCACAAGCTGCTATGTATTCAGCTTCCATGGTTGAATCAACTATACAGGATTGCTTAATGCTTCTCCAGACAACTGCGCCACCACCAAGAGTGAATACTGACCCAGAAGTAGACTTTCTACTATCCTTGTAATATTGAAAACCTGAGTTAGTGTATCTAGTAGGTTCGAGGTCACTACCCGAATATACTAGCATATAGTCTCTCGTTCTCCTGAGATACTTGAGAATATGTTTCACCGCAATCCAGTGTTCCAAACCTGGATTTGATTGATAACGACTGACAATCCCTACTGCATAACATATGTCAGGTCTAGTACATAACATTGCATACATTAGGCTCCCTACAGCTGATGCATAGGGATACTTTCTCATATCTTCTTACACTTGTGGTGTCTTTGGACACTGATCTTTGCAAAGAGTAATTCCATGTATGGTCGGCAATTGACCCTTTTTGGAATTCTCCATAGAGAATCTTTCAAGCACTTTATCAATATAATTTGCTTGTGAAAGTGCTAGGAGCTTGTTCTTTCTATCTCTTAGAATTTTAATGTCTAGAACATAGCTCGCTTCTCCTAAATCTTTCATTTGGAATTTGCCAGCCAACCATTTATTTACATTTGATAATGTCTCTACATCATTCCCAATGAGTAGGATATCATCAACATAAAGAACTAAGAAAACCACAATTTTTCCTTTGATGTATTTATAAACACATGCTTCGTCAACATTTTGTTCGAAACCATATGTTTTAATAGTTTCATCAAATGTTAAGTTCCAAGATCTTGATGCTTGTTTCAATCCATATATGTATTTCAACAACTTGCATACCTTTTGATCTTGATCCTTCTTTATAAACCCTTCTGGTTGTTCCATATAAATGGTTTCATCAAGGTGGCCATTCAGAAAGGCTGTCTTGACGTCCATTTTCCATATCTCGTAATCATAGATGGCAGCTATGGATAAAAGTATGCGAATGGACTTAAGCATGGCCACAGGAGAAAATGTTTCTTCATAGTCCACACCCTCTCTCTGTGTGTAGCCTTTGGCCACAAGCCTTGCTTTATAGGTCTCTACCTTTCCATCTACACCTTTTTTCTTCTTGTAGATCCATTTGCATCCAATGGCATTAACATTGTCAGGCAGATCTACAAGTTCCCGAACTGAATTGGAATACATTGATTCCATTTCTTGATTCATGGCATCTTTCCACTTATCAACATCAGGGTCTTCCATTGCTTCTTTAAAAGTCAATGGATCATCCTTTTCAGTATCTGATACAAGAACGTGTGCCTCATGTTCGTAGCGAATAGGTTGTCTCACAATCCTCCCACTACGACGCTGCACTGGTTTTTCCTTTTCAGGAATTGTGGTTTCTTTGGTTGTTTTACCATTAACTGATGAAGAAGATGGAGATGAAATTTTATCTGTCATTAGTTCCTCTAAAACTACTTTGCTCCGAGATTTAAAATCATTCAAATAGTTGTGTTCTAAAAAGGTTGCATTTGTCGAAACAAATACCTTTTAATCACTTGGGCTATAGAAATATCCACCTCTTGTTTCTGGAGCATAGCCCGCAAATATACACACTTCAGACCTAGAATCCATTTTTCCAGATTTAGGTCTTAGCACATGAGCAGGACAACCCCAAATACGAAAATGTCGTAAACTAGGTTTACTTCCATTCCATAGTTCTAGAGGTGTCTTTGTCACAGCTTTGGACGGAACTACATTCAAAATGTAGTTAGCTGTTTGAAGTGCATATCCCCAAAACAATAAGGGAAGTGAAGAGTAGCTTAACATAGACCTGACCATGTCCAACAGTGTCCGGTTTCTTCTTTCTGAAACTCAGTTTTGTTGTGGTGTTCCAGGTGCTGAGTTGGGATAGAATTCCATGCTCCAGCAAGAAATCTTTGAATTCAAAATCCAAATATTCACCACCACGATCAGATCGGATTGTTTTTAAAGATTTACCTAATTGCTTCTCAACTAAGGCTTTGAAGTCTTTAAACCTATCAAAAGTTTCTGACTTCTTAAGCATTAGGTAAACATGATCGTATCTAGAATAGTCGTCAGTAAATGTGACAAAATATTCATAACCACCTCGAGCTTGAATGTTAATTGGACCACATACATCACTATGTATTAGCTCTAGTGGTTCTCTGACTCTATTTCCCTTCGAAGTGAAAGGTCATTTAGTAAATTTTCCTTCTAAACAGAATTCACAAACCGGTAGGGTTCCAACTGTTAGTTCCCTTAAAGGTCCATCTTTAGTTAACCGGTTTATCCTATCTAGACTACTATGACTTAATCTTAAGTGTCATAGATACGTGTCATTTTCTTTAGAAACCTTTTGTCTTTTGTTACTTTGTAGAATAGCTACTTTAAATAATTCAGAATTATTGAGCAATTTTTCTATTGGATTAAGCATGTACAGCCCATCCTTTTGTTTTGCATGACAAATATTTTTCCCATTCCTTGAAATAAAAATCATATTATTATTAAAAGAAATGCCAAATTTGTGTTCATGTAACAAAGATAAAGAAATAATGTTTCTAGTAATTTCAGGAATAAATAGCACATTATTCAAAACTAGAAAATTGTTCTTAAAATTTAAACGGACTGTTCTACATGCTTTAGCTGCAACAAGCGCTCCACTTCCCACTCCCATAGTCATCTCTCCTTGCTCCAACTGTTTTGCGGACTCAAGCATCTGCAAACAAGAACAAACATGGTTAGTGGAACCAGAATCAACTATCCATGATAATTTATCTTGTTCCACCATACAAGCTTCGAGTACAAGTAAATCTGATTTACCTTTCTTGTTCTCTTTTAGCTCGGCGAGATACTTTGGACAGTTTCTCTTCCAATGACCATCGACATTACAATGGAAACACTTTCCTTTGGGTGCCTTTTGTTTGGGGTCATTGTTCTTTTTGTTCTCAGGTGCCTTGGATGACTTCTTTGCCTTTTTCGGATTGTCCTTTTTAGGTTTGCAGACATTGCTTTTCCTTTTCTTCTTAGAAGAAGATGGTTTTGCTTCAGCATCATTTGCTTCAGCCTGACTTGAGATGGTCTTATTCAAAGACTCAAAAGTTTGTAATTCATTCAGCAATTGTGTCATGTTAAATTATAATTTGTTCATGACATAATTAGTTGTGAATGTAGAAAAAGCAGGAGTTAAAGACTCAAGTATAATGATTACTTGTGTCTTTTCATCCATGACTGCTCCATGCGTCTCAGCTTCATGAAGTACACTGATCATGTTCAAAACATGCTCACGCACAGATTGACCTTTCTTCATCTTAGCATCCATGTAGGTTCTAGTAGCCTCATGACGACCTTGATCAGATGGGCGCCCAAACATTTCCTTAAGAGATTCTAGTATCTCAAAAGCAGTTTCCATGGATTCATGCTTTGTTCGTAAGACATCACTCATGCTTACAAGCATATAGCACTTAGCTTTGTTATTGGATTGAATCCATGCATCAAATTTGTCCCGAACATGTTTCGGGGCATTGACGCCAGGTTCTTTAGGACATTCCTCATTTAGGACATATTCGCTAACCAACAACATATTCATATTTGATTTCCATTTTATGAAGTTATCACCAATTAATTTTTCTTGTGCGATCAAAGCAGTGATGGGATTTCCAGAGATAGACATATTCTGAATAAAATAAAAAATACAAATATTATTATTATATTTAGAAAAATAAATATCAAAGTTTCAGAAATTAAACGTGATGCATGAGCACAATTAAAACACATAAAATAAAGATTAATTTCCACGATAAAATTTTCCAACAATTAAAGTGCCGCCTTAGGGTCGTTCAAATTAATTTTAGAGAATTTATAAGACATTCTTATCTTTATTGTTTAAAACTTAAAATAACCCTTTATTCTCTTTTAAACATTAAAGTACCGCTTAGTTTGGTCAAGTTATGATTATCCACTGCAAAAGCTTAATCATAGCTTTGTGAGTGCAACTCATTATTTCGGAGTTCATGACTTAACTTAGGGCATGTCGCCTTAGGGTCGGTCAAGCCTAAAATACATCATTAGTTCCTATCTTTGTAAGAAATACAACCTTGCTATTGATATGTCTAGACACCTTCCTTAGGGGGACGAAAACAGAGCCGTCGCGAGGCGTTATTCATATCTCGCGGTGTTATATTAATAATGGAGACTGTGGGTTATGTTTGAGATATCAACCCTCTCCCACTCACTATTTTGAAATAAGTGTTTTTAACCTAATTAATTCCAAATTAATTATAACATCTTTAAACCTTATGAACATAATTAAAATTGGAAAGCAAGCGAGTTTCTAGGTCCATATCCAATTTTAAATTACCAATCATGTTCATCTAAACTTTACTAAAAAAAAAACACTTTTTAAAAATAAAGCTGGTTTAAAGAAAATTAAGTCATAAAAACTTAAAAAAATGGTGTGATATTTTACCAAGTTTTCAAAAATAAAACTAAGTAATTTACATGCAATTGATTTCACAAAACAATTCATATAAACATATAGGACAATCATAATAATCATGTTTCTACTAATGAGATGCATGATTATGACTGTGTGGCATAAAATGCATGAACATGTTATCAATCACATTAATCACATGAAAATAATTATTTAAATAAATAAACAATAAATGTTGAACCGGGTGCTTTTGGGTATTTCTAATTTTACAACCACTTTATAAAATTAAAAAATAAAATAAAATCTTCTTGATCTCCATCGGGCTTCTTTACTTTACTGTCGGTAGGATATGTGTTGTTGGTCCAGAATAATAATAAGAAAACAATTTCCTAATTATTTCGATTAATTAAAACAAACTTTTAAATAATCATTATTTTTATTTTTCTTTTTAATTAAAATTAGAAACTGAAATAATTAAATAAAATCTGTTATTTTTTAAAATTAAATTTTGAAATAAGATTTTCAAAAAAAAAATGTTTGTTAGGATAAAAAAATTATCACATTATTTAAATATCAAATTTATAATAAATAGGATATTTAACATTTTAAAATTTTAAAAAAATAACAGAATAATTTCATAAAAATAAAAAAAAATTATGGACTAGCAGGACGGGGACACTGTAGAGTCCAAGAACTTTACTTAGCTAGTTAGATAGTAGTATAATAGTAATAGTAGTATTATTGTTATGACTGTGGATTTATTGGTTCAGACCGGGATTTATTTGGACACTCATAGTAACACTTGTAGATTTTCTAAGTTTAACCTATAGTCTAGGAATATTAATTTTAACCTAAGGTTTGATTAATATGACTGATATTGAGGGTAATATTTATTATATTATAAGGTTAGATAAGACCCAATAAGATAATAGCACATGTCATGTGTATGTTTAATAATGATTAAGTATTTTGAGGATTTAAATTTATTAAGGTTAAAATTTGAATATCTTAGGGTCAGTCAGCAGCTTTGAAAACGTTAGAGGGCTTAGTCAAGGCTATTTACTCAATTCAAATTAAGCTAAAAATGTGTAATTTCGTGTTTAAATATTCAGCGTATGCCGATATATCGCAGCTATAGGGGGCGATCTATCGCAGCACGAAGATACGAAAAACACGAAACGTTGCACGATTGCCTCGGGCATACTGGCCCAGGCGATATATCGCCTACAAGGGGCGATATATCGCCTCCTTCAGGGCATTTTGAAACCTTTTGAAAATGTTCTCCATTCAAATCTTCAACCTCTTGATAAGTCCAGCATCTTTCTGAACGAGTCTTCAGCCTCTGCTGAACGATAATTCAAATATTTTTCACTTAAAAAGCCATTATTTGTATTCAAGTTAAATGAAGATCTTTTCATTCCTAAACTCTATAAATAGGACCTAGTACCCATCCATTTATTCATCTATTAAGCTAAGTTCAGAGGCTGCAAGTTGTTAGGTTAGTGTGAGAGTGTAAACACTTGGGTTGGGAATTATAAGCTTGATCATTATAAGCTTACCAAACACTTGGGAAGTAAGGTTTTATAGCATTTCGGTTCAAGGTTTAGATTGGCTATAGAAGCATTCAAGGTATTCCACACTCTAGTTCATTTGGTATTATTTTCTTTATGTTCTTGTAGTCTTCTACTCAGTATTCTAACCTTATTCCTTATTCTTGGTTAGGAAATCTAAGAACTTGCACATAAGTTTTTGGTAAGTATATTCTTAATGGTATAAGTTCTTCCATTCTTTTCATCTCATTCTCTTTAGTATACTCACTCTCCCATTTATGGTTTTTAGGAGTGTTCCAAAGTCCCAAAATCTGTTCTCATATCCCGGTAATTTTGGTAAGGAAAATAGGATAGGATTTATGTGTTATATGATTTATATGTTATGATAAATGTTATCTTATGATTTTATGTTATGTAATATGCTATGTTAAGTATGTTTGTAGACTTGGGCATATGACCTATACAACTATCAAGCCCCAAATAGATTATGGGCATATGAGTTGCTTAGCTAGCAAGCTCCACTAATCAAATGGGCATATGACTTGTTTAGTTTATGGGACCCCAAGTAATAATAGCCATTATAGTATGTATGTGGCATAAGTGTTATGATATGTTTTATGTTTCTTTATGAAATTTATGTATATGGTTTATGTGTTAGATTTTCCTTGTTGGGCATTAGGCTCACTCCTTTTTGTTTATATGTGCAGGAAAATAGCTTTAGTGGTGGGAAAGGTTCTTGGTAGTTTTGGGCATGTGTATTGAGGCGGAATGGATTCAAAGAGCCGAGAGTTTCGATTCGAGGATGAAGTCTTTACTTATGTTTTTATGTGTATTTTTCCGCACTTATTTATGTAATCTCTTTTAATTACAATTATGTTATGTTTTGATTTTAAAACAATGGGATCCCATATCCTACTTTAAATTTTATGTAAGTTTAACATTTGTTTTTACAAGTTTTAATAAAGTTATGATCTTTTCACTTGTAAGTTCTGTTAAGGATTAGGGTCTATGTGTAGTTTTCATTAATGGTCCAAAGTCTAGAGTAGTTGGGTCATTACAGACACGTGGCATCAAACGGGGCTGTCGGGGCCGGGATGTACGGACCCGTCCGTATGACGTCCCGGCAGCGGCTCGGAGGGCGGCCTCAGAGGAGCGGTGGCTGAATTCTGAATCCCGGGCTCCGTTCTAACTTTTGTGTGATCGGAATTACAATTTTATGGTGTCAAAAACCAAATAAAATTACATAAATCATATGCCCTTTAATGGCTTACACAATGATCTAATCATAAACAAATCCTAACCCAAAAACACCATACAATTAACGATTCAACATTCCCCTGCATTCAATCATATTAAGCCATCCATTCATTCATCAAAATAAATAAATGCATAAAAGTAAACCCACACAGATTCAATATATATATGTGTGTGAAGATGGCTCTGGTACCATTTATCGGTTTTTATTGATGAAATCAGAGATTATATGCAGCGAAACAACAATCAACTTGTTAATTTAATCCCATAAGATTTCTAGATCTACTTCTTCACATGCATATATATATTGAATCCAAGACATGAATAAAAAAAATTACCTCAGGTCCTTCCTTGCTACTATCTTTTTGTATGGCAAAATCCTTAAGATCTCACACCAAGATCTTCCAAAATGTTCTCAGCATATAAAGAACGAGTGTGGGCTTGCTATACAAATAATAGGCAAAATCTGTTTATCAGATGTTTTCAACACATGAGATCTGATAAAGTTTGGACCTAGGTTTTGTGAAGAACAGTGACTTTTGTATGTATCACTATTCTCTTTCTCTGAGAGAGATTTCAAGATATTTTTCTATCCCCGAAAAGTTACGTTCTTGAAAAAACTGATATCATATATTTAATATATCTAATATATTAAGATAAAATCTTAGTTATTTTAAACAATTTGAAAATCACTAATCAGTTATCAGATTTTTATTTAAATAATAATATTTTAATCATATTACAATATCTCATTATTTATTTAATATTTAAATAACTAAAATTGTGGAATCAAGAAACTGTTCTGAGTCTTTTATGCGTGTAGCACAGTGACTGTGCACTGTGCTACACGTGTACCACATGCCAGTGATGGCATGTGATTTTTCCCAATTTTTATTATTATTTAAATACTAAAAATCCCAAAAATAAATTAATTCAAAATTAATTATATTTTTGTTAAATCAAATAATTACACATAATTATACAATAATTATGTTTGATATATAGAAAAATATTTTACTTATCAAATAAGTCATTTTTGCCCATTTTTGTATTTACCTTTGTCAGTGTTTGTTTGAGCCATTTCGGGGACCATGTATCTATAAGATTAAGCTCCAATAAATTGAAAATAAATAATTAAACTCTTTAATTATAATAGTTAATTTATAAATTATGATATTTCTCCACTATAAATTCATAATTGCACTATTTATGTTATAGATATACTTTTATAGAAATCTTATCTTAATTCGTACATTGATATAACCATCTTACAGTAGTTCAACCATCTAATTAATTAGTTCATAAATTAGAATGGAAGAATTACCATTTTACCTTTCTAATTTACTTCTTATTCCTTACGTACCATTAATTCACTAGTGAATAATTAATCTATAATCTAATTATAGATTTGAGCTCAAAATCATTAAGTTCAAGAATTAACCCTTAAGGGAGATAGGTCACCTCCAAGAGACTAAGCAAATCATGATGAGATCAACGGAGCAATACGTTTTAGTAATTAAACTTTTTTAAGATTATCCTACTGTGATTGCAGCCTTAGAAGAAATTTAGGAGACGATAAATGATGAAGTTGAATTGCTGGTAGCTATGAGATATTATTTTCTCATACTTAGGATCACTTCAAAAATGGAATTTCAATTTACAAATGAGCAAAAACATAGAATTTTTACGAATTTTCTTCGAGGGCATTTTGAGGCACAAGACAATGATGACTATGAAGAAATAGATGATGATATGTTAGATGAATGATCGGATGTAGAAGATCCCGATTTTTAGAATAGATTAGTTTCTTATTTATTTTATTTATTTGCATTTGTGATTGTAAATAGTGAAAACTTTTTTCCAAATTAATATCATTGTTATTTTGTTAACATGTATGAGTTTGATTTTCTTTTGCAATCATAATAAATAATAAATCTATGAAATAATGACTAAGTTCGGTGAGGGTGGATACAAATCAATGGACCGAGTTCCATATTGAGAGTTAGGGGGCCATAGTAATGGGAACGATTTTACTGATCCCAGCCCTCCCTCAATATGGTTAACTTTGGAACAGCGATGAGTTTCGAGCCTGAGAATTAAGTCATATAGGATGATTAGATACAGACTTAGAAAATAATAAAGATGGCCTATTTTTCTAAGTATAGAAACCCACTCTAATAATAAAGAAGGCTTATATAATTTTCATAAGAAGTCATAATTAATAGGTCCGAGTTATGTTTGTTTAGATTAAGTTTTTGCCTTAGAGCCTATTAGGGAAAAGTTCTAACATGTTTTTTTCAACTGTTAGAACTTTGCTGAGATGTCGCTCCGAAGGTCTGCTCGCACCAATGGAAATGTCTCCAACGCTGCTCCTGAGAGCAATGAAGCCCCTCCAGTTCGCAGAAGGGGAGTGTGTGCTATTGTTAACCGAAATGCACCGCCGCCGGTTGACAACACTGTGGAAATTTCCAGACTGCGACAACAAGTTGAGGAATTACTGCAACAACAGCGACAACAGGCTTAGCCTCAGACTCAGCCTCTGCCTCGGCAACAGCCTCAACAAATGGCCCCAGCACCCCATCAAGTTGGTCCTTGTAGGGGATGGCCAATGGCGAACTATGCGCCATACCCTGCACAGCACATGGAGCCAGTTTATGAGTGATTTTGTAAGCAACACGCTCCAAACTTTGAAGGGACTACAGACCCCTTCGAGGCGGAAGAATGGCTCAGAAATGTGGAGCCAATCCTGACGGACATGAATCTCGGCAATGCTGACCGCATATCCTGCGTTTCGTCTCTGCTAAAGAAAGATGCCAGAATATGGTGGGACTTAGTTCAGCAGACTCATGATGTTGCCACCATGACTTGGACCTGATTTGTGGAGCTATTCCACAAAAAGTACTACAATTCAGCAGTCATCGCTTCAAGAGTCGAGGAGTTCACTGGCCTAAAGCAAGGGAGTTTATCAGTGGCAGAATATGCTCGGCAGTTTGACCGATTAGCTAAGTTCGCATCAAAAATTGTTCCAACTGACTTTCTAAGGGTGACCAGGTTCGTTAGAAGACTTCGACCGAATATTGAGCTAAGGGTTAAGCTAGCAAACCTGGGTACCTATGTCGATGTTCTAGAAATGACAATAGAAGTAGAAAGGCTGCAGGCTAATGTTAGTAAAGAGGAGGCCAGTAAGCCTAAGCCTAAATAGCAGAGTCAACCTCAGACTAGTCGGAACAACAACCACCACAACAACAGTAATCAGTCCAGCAACAATAATAACGGTCAGAAAAGAAGGCATCCTGACAATAAGCAGTCTGATAGCGATAAAAGGGCACTGATGAATAATGGAGGTAATAGGCCGGGTTATGTAGAATACCCGCAATGTGCTAAGTGCCAAAAGAAAAATACTGGTGAATGCCGGGCAAACACCAAGGGATGTTACAACTGTGGTCAAGAAGGACACTGGAAAAGAGACTGTCCCCAGCTCAAGCCAGAGGGGAAAAAGGAAGACAAGATGGTTCTTGCGAGGGTATTTGCCTTAACCCAAGGAAAAGTTGATGCTAGCAATAAGGTGGTCACAGGTCAGGTTTCTATCCTCAATAATATATGTTCTGTATTATTTGATTCGGGAGCCACTCATTCGTATATCTCGTTAGGAATGATAGAAAAACTAGACAAACCTTGTGAAAGATTTAGAACTAGGTTTGTAATAGAGTTGCCTTCAAGCAAAGTAGTTCTATCATCACGGATAGTACGAGGCGTACCGATCAAGATTGAGGACGTAGAACTAGACGGAGTCCTGATAGAACTGGAGATCAAAGACTTCGATGTGATACTAGGCATGGACTGGTTAGTAAGGCATGGTGCAACCATCGACTGCAAACACAAGAAAGTGACGTTCGAGACTCCTGACGGCCAGAGACTATGCTTCATGGGACAAGTTTCAGGACTACGCACACCGCTCATATCTTCTCTCAAAGCCCAGAGAATGATAGAAAAAGGATGTCAAGCATACTTAGCCAGCGTCACAGATGTGGTAAAGGAAGCACCACTTAAGGTTGGAGACGTCCGCATTGTAAGAGAATTCCTAGAAGTATTTCCCGATGACTTACCAGGGTTGCCGCCGATTCGGGAAATTGACTTCACAATTGAATTAGTACCGGGCACCGAGCCTATCTCCAAGGCACCATACCGGATGACACCTACCGAACTCAAGGAGTTAAAGACGCAGCTATAAGAACTCCTAGACTTGGGTTTCATTAGACCAAGCCATTCGCCATGGGGAGCACCGGTTCTATTTGTGAAGAAAAAGGACGGAAGCATGCAGATGTGCATAGATTGTCATGAGCTGAATAAGGTGACGATTAAGAATAAGTACCCGCTACCCTGGATTGACAATTTGTTTGATCAATTCCGAGGTGCGACCGTATTCTCAAAGATTGATCTACGGTCTAGGTATCACCAGCTCAAGGTACGGGAAGAGGACATTCCTAAGACAACTTTTAGAACTCGTTATAGGCATTACAAGTTTTAAGTTATGTCTTTTGGTCTTACCAACGCTCCAGCCGCGTTTATGGATTTAATGAATAGGGTATTGAAGGATTACTTGGATAAATTTGTCGTAGTATTCATCGATGACATCTTGGTGTACTCAAAGGATGAATTCGAGCACGAGGAGCACTTAAGGTTGATCTTGTTACGACTAAAGGAGCATCAACTTTATGCCAAGTTCAAGAAATGCGAGTTTTGGCTTTCACAAGTGGCGTTTCTCGGCCGCATTATATCCAAGGATGGAATCGCAGTAAACCCATCCAAGGTAGAGGCTGTGAAGGATTGGCCAAGACCAAAGAATGCATCAGAGGTAAGAAACTTTCTGGGATTAGCAAATTATTATCGGAGGTTTGTAGAAGGCTTTTCTAAGATAGCCACTCCTCTCACCAACCTGACCTGGAAACAACAAAGATTCAACTGGACTGATAAATGTGAAGAAAGCTTCCAGTTGCTTAGAGATAAGATGTGCTCAGCACCAGTACTCTGTGTACCAACACCCAACAACAAGTTTGTAGTCTACTGTGATGCGTTGAAGCAAGGGTTGGGTTGAGTGCTGATGCAGAATGACAAGGTGATAGCCTACGCCTCAAGGCAGCTAAAGGAGTACGAGCAACGCTATCCAACTCACGATATGGAGTTGGCAACGGTGGTCTTTGCATTAAAAATCTAGCGCCATTATCTTTATGGAGAACGGTGTGAGATTTATACGGACCACAAAAGTTTAATGTACTTCTTCACTCAGAAGGAGCTCAACATGAGGCAGCGCAGGTGGTTAGAGCTAGTGAAGGATTACGACTGCGAAATCCTATACCACCCGAGAAAGGCAAACGTAGTTGCTGATGCGCTAAGTAGGAAGAGTTATGGAAATATAGCAGCACTAGCCGGAATAGAAAAACCGCTATAGCAGGAGCTGATCAGTGCCAGAATAGAAGTAGTCATCGGTAAGCTGGCTCACTTGTCTATCCAGTCAAATCTGTTAGAAGATATACAGATTGGGCAAAGGCATGATGACACATTAGTGGCACATATGGATGTAGTTAGAGACGGCAAGGCCACAGATTTCTCAATATCAGGTCAAGGGTTATTGAGATATAAGGATCGGGTATGCGTGCCAAATGATCAAAGGATTAAGATGATGATTTTAGAAGAAGCGCACAATACCCCATACTCAGTTCACCCAAGGTCGACCAAGATGACTCATGACATCAAGACAATATATTGGTGGCCAGGCATGAAGAAGGACATAGCTGTGTCTAAATGTTTAGTATGCCAGCAAGTGAAAGCAGAACATCAGCGCCCTGCGGGCTTATTGCAACCACTTAGCATACCAGAATGGAAATAGGACGATATAGCTATGGATTTCGTGACGGGTTTTCCACGAACAAGTAAGCAGCATGATTCAGCTTGGGTAGTAATAGATAGACTAACCAAGTCAGTTCATTTCCTGTCTGTTAAGACTTCATACACAACGGATCAATACGCAGACATTTATGTCCAAGAGATAGTACGGTTCCATGGAATTCCCAAGACAATAGTGTCTGATAGAGGATCGGTGTTTACGTCAATATTTTGGGGAAGTTTACAGCAAGCCATGGGTACTAAGTTAAGTCTTAGTACATCTTTTCATCCTCAGACAGACGGTCAGTCCGAGTGTACCATACAGATTTTAGAAGATATGTTACGCGCTTGTGTACTTGATTTTAGAGGATCATAGAATAAGTACCTGCCGTTGATAGAGTTCTCCTACAACAATAGCTACCAGTCAACGATCGGGATGTCACCTTATGAGTTACTTTAAGTAAGAAGGTGCAGATCGCCGTTACATTGGGACGAGGTAGGAGAAATGCAGCTTCTTGGTCCCGAAGCTGTTAGAAAAGCTCAGGAAGTAGTAGCGCTAATTAGAAAGCGTATGCTCGCTGCTCAAAGCCGTCATAAAAGTTATGCGGATGCCAAGCGACTGTTATATTATTTTATAATATAATGTAATATTATATTATATTATAATATAATGTTTTAGATTAAATAAATGTGACAAAGAGTGTCACATATTGTAACATATAATAGAGAGTTACAATATTCAGATATATGAGATATATCCAAATAATGTAACATATTTGGTGTTACAAATTTGTAACTTCCAAATATTACCCTTTATTGTGTAAATTTGTTGTTACACAATATTGAGATGAATTTCATAAAGTCATATGTGAAATGGTTGTTAGAGATATGATTTTAACCCCAATAATGTGTTTTGGGAGTTACAAAATCATTTGGGAGGGTTTGGAACCGTTTGGAAAAACAACACATTTTTTGTGCTGAAATTGGTCGGTGGCCGCGGCCTATGGGACAGAGACTAGTGGCCGCGGCCACTAATGTCTCTGGCTGCGGCCACGGGCCAAAAACTGACCAATTTTTCAGTTTTTTCAATCTTTGTTGAACGGCTCAAAAAACTCAAATAACTCCCAAATCTCTTTTTTAATTCCATATTAATCCAATTAAACATTGGTAACAGCCATGGGGGTTGGTGGAATTTGAAATTCAAAAGGTGTCTCTAAACTCTATAAATAGGAGCCTATAGCTCACTTGTAAGACACAACATTTCTATCCATTAGAGCACTTGGCTAGAAACACCTTGAGGCTTGATAATTCCATAAAGCATTTCCAATATCTGAGAGAGATCCCTTAGTGCTTGAGTTAGGGGGAAATAAGCTTTTGGACAAAGGTTTTATACCTTGTTCAAGTTGGTGATCCCCAACACTCTTCACTTAGGTTGTGTAAGTGAGAGTTTTCTTTGTTTTGTTCTTACAATTTCCTCTATTGCTTTTCTTCTCATTCCTCTTATGTTTGTTTACTTGTAATTTTGTTCAGAGTTGTAATCATCTCTTCTTTTGTTCCAAACACTTTTACTTTATTTGTAATCTTTTGCTTAGAGTTGTATTTTTCACTATTCCATTCTTCTTTTCTTCTTCTTCTTCTATTTTGTTTATTTGTACTTTCAGTTATAGAGTTGTAACCTTATTTAATCAATCTATATTTATTTGTAATATTATTGCATAGAGTTGTAATATTCTTACCCATATCCATTGAGGCAATTTATATTTACCTAACAGCGGTGTGATGTGGAATTCAAGGTCGAAGATCAAGTCTTTCTAAGGATATCTCCTATGAAAGGTGTGAAGCGGTTTGGGAAGAAAGGCAAGCTTAGTCCCCGTTTTATAGGTCCTTTTGAGATATTGGACAAAGTGGGAGCAGTTGCATATAGATTAGCCCTACCACCAGCTTTAACAGATAGCCACAATGTGTTCCACATCTCAATGATACGAAAGTATGTGTCAGACCCATATCACGTCCTCAAGTACGATACGATAGCACTCCAGAAAGACTTAAGTTACGAGGAACGACCTGTTAGCATCCTAGATAGAGGGATGAAGTATTATAGTTTAATTTAATGTTTGATTGATTAAATAAGTGTTACAAAAGTGATTATTTAATCTAGTGGGGGAATGTTATATTATTTCATATAATATAATATTAGATTAAATAATGTGACAAAATGTAATTTGTCACACAAATGTGATTTGTCACACCTTGTAACATATTATTGAGAGTCACAAAATTAGACACATGTGTGTGCCTAAATGTGACATATTTTGGAGTTACAAAATTAGTTACAAATTTGTAACTTCCAAATATTACCCAATAATGTGTATATTATATGTTACACATTTGAGATTGGATTTCATAAAGCCATATGAGAAATGGCTGATAGAGATGTGATTTTAACTCCCATATTGTGTATGGAAGTTACAAAATCAAGTGGGAATAAATTGGAACATTTTGAAAAAAAAACTAAAAAAATTGGTTGCTGAAAATGACCAAGGGTCGCGGCGCTTGAAACAAGCGCTGCGACCCTAGTGGCTGACAGCTTCATACAAATTCAGTTTTTATCCAATTTTGAAATGTTTCCAACAGCCAAGTAACTCCCAAATCTCTATTTTAATTCCATAAAACATCAAATTAATCATTGGTAACAGCCATGGGGTTGATGGAATTTGAAATTCAAAGGGTGTCTCAAAACTCTATAAATAAGAGTCTAATGCTCACTTGTAAGACACACCATTTTTCATCCACAAAGCACTTGGCTGAAAAATACACCAAAAGGCTTGATAATTCCAGAGAGTTATTTCCTAGAGAGATCCCTTAGTGCTTAGAGAATAGAGGGAAATAAGCTTTTGGACAAAGGTCTTGAACCTTGTTCAAGTTGGCGATCCCCACTACTCTACACTTTGGTTGTGTGAGAGTTTGTTTTATTTTCATTCTTTTGATCTTGTTGTTCTTATTTACTTGTATTATTAATGTTTTGAGTTTGTAATCTTCTTCTTCTACCTCTTTATATTTACTTGTATTTTGAGAAATTGAGTTGTAATGTTTATTTAATCAATTATCTTGTCCATTGTATTTTTGCATAGAGTTGTATTTTGGTTTTTCCATATTTCCATTGAGTATAAATACATATTTTCCTAACAATCAAAAGCTTATTCCTCTTTGTTTCAATGGAAGAGGAGACCATCAAGATCATGAACCAAGACCTAGTGAGGTTGGATAGGTTTGATGGATCCAATTTTACTAGGTGGCAAGACAAGGTGAAATTCCTTTTGACAACACTCAAGATAGCCTACATCCTTGAGTCATCCTTGGCACCTCTAGCCGAGCCATCCGACAAAGAAACTCCTAAGGAGGTGGAGAAAAGAAGGAAGAGAGAAGAGGACAACCTTCTTTGTAGGGGTCATATCCTTAATGCCCTATTTGATAGGCTATATGACCTCTATACCAATACCAAATCCGCGAAGGAGATTTGGGATGCCTTGGAGAGTAAGTACAAGGCTGAGGAAGAAGGTACAAGAAAGTTCGTAATTTCTCAATATTTTAAAAAAAATTTCATTGATGGGAAAACTCTTTTACCTCAAACTCATGAGTTACAAGTGATTGTGAACAAGTTGAAAGCTCTCAAGATTGAGCTTCCCGAGGCCTTCCAAATTGGTGCAATAGTGGCAAAATTACCACCAACTTGGAGGAGCTATAGGAAAAGAATCTTCCATAAGAATGAGGATTACACTTTGGAAGAGATCTAAAAACACATTAGAATTGAAGAGGAATCGAGGATAAGAGACAAGGGTGTGAATGAGTCTAAAGATGAGACTTCCAAGGCCAATGCAGTTTCACACAAGCATCCAAAGGGCAACAACAACAACAAAAAGGGTAGTGGGAACCCTTTAGGTCCAAAGAAAGATGATGGACAATTCAAAGACGTGAGATGTCATTGTTTTGTTTGTGGAAAACTCGGGCACTATGCTAGAGTATGTAGGTACCAAAAGGACCCACATGAGAATGAGGTAAATGTTATAGAAAAGGAAGAAGAAATCCTAGCATGATTACCATGTTTATGTGCCTTGTTGGGAAAATTGTTAATTTGTAATAAAGCTTGTACTCTTGAAAGCTATCAATAAAATTAAAGTATTATTCTATGATAATTCTTTATTTTGCTATGAGACATTTGTGTGAGACATTAACAAAGTTTCAAAATGAACTTGTTAAAATAATAGGTAAGTGTGTAGACCTATTATTTCATAATGTGATTATTTGTTTGAGAAATTCTCACATTACACTTGTGTTCACATTTTATTTTGTGAAATATATAAAAGAAAGCAACCAAGTGAAAGTTACTTTCAAATAAGTGTGCTTTGCTTTAGCAAGTAAATGAATCAAGATAAACATTGAGATTTTTTATCTTGATCTATTGAGTGTTTATCATGAAGCTTAAGGACTCATGATGAACTTTGAGAATCATAGGTCTAGATTTATCTTGGAGGATAAATGACTTATTAGAAATGAAGAGATTTCTATTTTAAAGTGATATTTTATTATCACTATGTGAGAAATGTGGGGGTGATGCTCCAAAGTTAATCAATTTATTTTGTTGTTAATCAATTGATTAATTTGGTCATCCTATAAAATAGGTGATTTGGAATTCCACATTTTAAATCACATTGGCTATATGTGTATAGAATGGATAAATCTAGACATGCTTGGTGTCTAAAGTTACTGTTTGTAATATTTTGATTCAAGAAGGAATCAATTTAAAACATAAAGGAGAATTTTAGAAACAAAGAGATTTCTAGAATTAATATTCAAATGTTTATCTTGGATATTAAACTATAAAATAGTGGGGGTGTTGACTATGGTCAAAATCACTATTTTAAATGGGTAACTATTTTAATCAAACTATGGCTAGCAACAAAGTTTGAATAAATAATGAGAGCGTCTAAGTATGCATACATGAGAAAAGAAATGATTCAAATTGAATCAATTTTACATCTCAAGAGATGGGACTTAGACTCCCTAAAGAGATTCACAGTTGATGGTAACCTATCTTAATACTAATAACCAAACTAGTATTAGGTTCATTAGGTAATAACAAGTCAATCAAGTGAATAGATAGTAGTACTCAGATTTTGTCCCATCTGAGATATGAGTACTAGTGTGTTACCAAAATGAGGGTTAAAACCGAAAGGTTTTTTAATAGAACTCAGTCTTGAAAAGATAAGTATTTTAGGGTAACAAAATACTGTAAGAGTTCTACCTATATAGACCTAGGGGTGGTGCTGCCCCTCATGAGAATTGGGAGTCATTCTCAAGAAAAGTTTATGAATGGAATGTGCACATGGCCATTAACAGTGCAAAAGCAAGACATTGAGGTCTCAAGTGAACATAGCAAAGGTGTGTGTGTTATCACCGGTTTGTTATCAAGGGATAGTGGTTCAATGCTTCGGCAACAAAAATTTCAACAAACTTTGTGATAATTACACTAAGGTAAAATTCAAGTCGAAAGACATGTTACTTTATGCACCAATGAAAAGGTTTCTATAGAGAGTGATTATTTAATCAAGTGGGGGAATATTATATTTTAATATAATGTTTGATTGATTAAATAAGTGTTACAAAAGTGATTATTTAATCTAGTGAGAGAATGTTATATTATTTCATATAATATAATATTAGATTAAATAATGTGAAAAAATGTGATTTGTCACACCTTGTAACATATTATTGAGAGTCACAAAATTGGACACATGTGTGTGCCTAAATGTGACATATTTTGGAGTTACAAAATCAGTTACAAATTTTTCATCCACAAAATTGGACACATGTGGATGTAATGTTTATTTAATCAATTATCTTGTCCATTGTATTTTTGCATAGAGTTGTATTTTGGTTTTTCCATATTTCCATTGAGTATAAATACATATTTTCCTAACATGAAGCAGTTACGGTCCAAGAGTATTCCGATAGTCAAAGTCCTATGGAGTAATAATTCTGAACGGGAGGCAACATGGGAGTTGGAGGAGGACATGTTAGCCCGGTATCCTGAATTGTTTGGTAAGTAAACTTCGAGGACGAAATTCTTTTTAGTAGGGGAGAATTGTAGAAGTCCAAGAATTTTACTTAGCTAGTTAGATAGTAGTAGTAGTAGTAGTAATAGCTAGTAGTAGTTATAGTATGTTTATTACTGTGGATTTTGGTTCAAGATGGGACTTAGTTGAACACTCGTAGCAACACTTATAGATTTTATAAGTTTAACCTATAGTTTAAGAATATTAATTATAACAAAAGGTTTGTGTTATCCCCAAATTTTGAAAACGATGACGTGGCAATATAAATGACAAATAACAAGGAATGGTTGGGTGATCTGGCTTAGGAGTGACCCGGTAGACCAATGGAGAATTTTGACTGGCCAGTCAAGTGTCATGACCAACCAGGCATGACCTTGTCCGACCAGTCATATGATTGTCTGCCCAGGCATGACCTTGTCCGACTAGTCATATGATTGTCTGCCCAGGCATGACCTTGTCCGACCAGTCATATGATTGTCTACCCAGGCATGACCTTGTCTGACCAGTCATATGTTTGTCTGCCCAGGCATGGCCTTGGCTGACCAGTCATATGTTTGTTTGCCCAGAATGGCCTTGGCCGACCAGTCATGACCAAGTCCGACCAGTCATGGCTATGTCCGACTAGTCATGACCATGTCTGCCCACCCAAGTGCATGTCTGCCCAGTGAAGGTTTGGCTGACCAGCTTGAATGTGATATGGATCGACTAGACAGAGCAGGGCTACGAAAAAATCCCAGAAACGGCTTCAACAAGAATCGGTCTTGGCTTGCGCGAGAATCTCTCAGTTTATCCCATGAAGATAGTGTATTGTTATATTTTGAATATTATTGTAAATTAAATATAATGAGAATAACAAAATATCCCGATTATGAGGGACATCATCTATACGATCCTGAGCTTATAAATACAAGGCTTATGGCATCATAAAAGTGACTTTTGGACTTTTTTGAATTCTAATTTCCTAGAGAGAGAGAGAGTACTTGTATTTGAGAGAATTCTTGTATTCTTGTAATCTTCACTGAAGAAACTCAGTTGACTCAGGTTCATTTGATCTTGAGTGCAGATCTATAATCACAAATCTAAGTGGATTAGGCTATTACCAACACATTGGGGCTGAACCACTATAAAAATCGTCTGTGTCGTTTATTTCTCTTGAAGGTTTTTGTCATTTGGACGTCTACACGTCGTTGGCCAAAAACGCGGTCAACATTTTGGTGCTTTCATTGAGAGCCTGAAGAGAAGAAGCACACGACTATGGCATCCAAAAAGTCAGGCACGTCAAAGGAGCCTGCTAGATCTGAAGAGCCTGGACTGCAAAACCCAGAGACTGAGCCCAGGGTGTTTCTCGAGGAGACCACTCCAGAAGTTGAACAACTCCAGGAAGCAATAGGCGCTTTCCAAGAGGAGATGATGCAATTCAATGCTCGGCAGGAGTCTTTCGCTGAAGAGATGGCCAGGAAAAGAACTGCGTTAGAGCAGCAAAGACGCGATATGGAGGCCAGAAACGAAGAGCTCAGACAGCAACAGGAGGAGGTCAACCGGAGACATCATGAAGCAGCACTTGCTCTAGAAGCGGCTACCCAATTGGCCCAAGCCAATGCTCAAGCCGCAGCACGAGCAGCCTCCCAGGGAGCAAAAAATAATAATGCTGATCGAAGGACCACTGACAGAGTCAATTCTCGTGGATCGGACAGAAGTAGGAGTAACCCCCCTGGTCGAGAAGATGATGGGGACCGATCCAGAACTGCCTCGACGCAAAGAGAGCACTCTAAAACCCCCTCCAGGAGCCAACGATCAGAAACTTCAAGGTCAGGAAGTCACCGATTGGGCAGTAAGAAGACCCCACCCAGGCAGGATCAGACTAGGACTCCTCGAGATAAGAGGACTTCACAATTCAAAGATGGGCATGGTCGTGATGAGGCTGATAGTCATCACACCGATCAGTCAAAGGAAAAGGAGGGCAACGACCAACAAGGAAAGAAAGACCGCCCAGGACATACCGAAAGGCCTCCACTGCACCCTGACCAGCAGCGTAGTAGGAGAGAGCAAGTCCCGCGTAGTAAGCCCTCTGGGAAATCGAAGAGTACGGTGTTCGATCGGGCAGGAGAGCATGCTTCCCGGAAGGATCTAAGGGATGTTATCACCAACAAGAGGAGGACCGTCCCGGTCAAAGGGCAAAATCTGGACCTCCCTGCCAGTCAAGTAAAAATACTTGACGACAGCGCGCCAGATGGTAATGCCCGACCAGGCGGTCAAGATCTTGGAACTTCATCAGTTGCACCAGCCATCCAAGCCCAGCTGTATGTACTAGCAGCTGCAGTGCAAGGTTTGTCAAAAGGACCTTCCGGGATAGATGCAATAGACCACCGGAGTGGCAGCCTAGCCACCGGCAAAATATAAAGCACCGGTTCTGCCAGTATATACAGAAAAGGAAGATCCCATCAGACATATTGGGAAGTTTGAGGACCAGATGGAATTGCTAGGAGTAAGTGACGATTATCGGTGTAGAGTTTTCCCGACTACATTATCGGATACTGCCCAGGAATGGTATTGGAAGTTTAAGCCGAACTCCATTACCTCTTGGGAAGCATTCATGAAGGAGTTTTGTAGACAATTCAACACTGCCCGGACTCCACCAGTTTATGCAAACCACTTGGCAGATATCAAACAAGGAAAAGATGAGTCTCTAAAGAATTATATACAGAGATTCATGAGAGAAGCCAATAGAGCAAATGCTGTAGGAGACGAGGGGAAGATGGTTTCCATATCCGCTGGGATAACTTATCGGAGCCCTTTGTGGGATAGTATACATAGAAATCCAATTTCAACAGTTCAACAATTTCTTGATCGAGCAGACAAGTATATGAAATTGGATGATGCAATCGAGAAAGAGGAGAATGGCATAAACAATCCGGGCGGATCAACTGACTCTCCTAAGGATGATGGAAAGAAACATGGAAATAACGGGTCTGACCACCATGAGGAAAAGAAAGTAAAGTTGAGTTCAAATGAAAAGCCAACCAAGTATGAGCCTCAGTTCACTAACTACACCACTCTCTTGGCTAGCCGAACAGAAATATATCTTGCTAGTCATGAAGAGGTTCCCTACAAGAAACCTCCACCCATCAGGAAAGATAAGTTTTGTCATTTCCATGGAGATTATGGTCACGACACGAATGAATGCAATCACCTCAAGGACGAGATAGAATTTCTTCTCTGGTCGGGCAAGTTGAGGAAGTGCCAGGCAAAGACACCCCAAGGAGAAGGAGGCAGCAGCAATCCTGGTTTCAAGCGACAAAGATCTCCACCCTTGCAACCCGGACCTGTGGACTTTACCTTAGACACTATATGTGGAGGTCCACACTTAGCTGAGGATAGCAACGAAGCAAGGGAGAGGTATGCTGAGCAGGAGTGCTAGGATCAGAAACCACTGGAGTGGCGAGCATTGGAGGATATATTATTTCTAAATACCACTTTCAGAGTGGTAGCTTGATTTCGAGTTGTTTGACTTGTTATTTAAGTTTGGTTTATGAGCTGGTTATTTGCTAACCAGTCATTTTTTTTTGAACAATTTTGGTTGTTTAAGACTCGTTATTAGACATGTTTTGTCCTTTTTAATTTACGAGTAATAAAAGAGACTACGCACAGCGTGGTCGATTCTTGCTACAAATATGCATGTGTGTTAATTATCCGAGCAGTGTTCAACTGGTCGGTAAAATCGGACAGTGTTCAACTGGTCGATACGTTCAAGCAGTGTGCAACTGCTCGAATATTTTCCATATATTCTATGTGTTTCACGAGTAATTAACTGCTCGAACAGATTTGGTCAAGTAGCAAGTGACTAAGGATCTTTCAATCCTCGATCACCTGGGGAGCACATGGGGTATACTGGTATATAATTTAACACAGGCAATAAGAGCACAAGTTAATATATCTGTTTTTAGGCTGACTTGTAAATTTTCGAAGTCCAAAAAGGCCATTAAGCTAACTTGTTTGACAAAGCTTAAGTAACTTGGAATTTTTTTAAAATTTCAAGTTAGAAGCAGATATTCATGTGACAATAAACATTATGCTCATAAAATATTAGAGCAATAAGAGTGTGAGAAAGTATACTTAGTATGGACTTATGAAATGTCTAGAATTTCTAAGTTAGAAAACTAAGTACTCATGTGAAAATATAAGGCATACACCAGAGTGACTTTACTATTCACAAAAAACTTATAACTTTTGAAGTCTAAAAAAGACTAAGAATGTTTTTAAGTTAACAAATAAAAGTAAAGTATAAATGCCAACAACTCAGCTGTAAGAGAGAAATATCAAAGCTGCTAAGCAACAATTGTCTTCACAAGAATAAAGAGCAAACTACTAGTCGGGTACAAGGTTTAGCTGATCAAGTGCAAAGTTTTCCTGGTCGGGAGAGCAGATGCAACTTCCCTGGTCGGCTAAGCATGTATCACCGATCGAGTAGGAAACTCTGTTGTTTAGCATGAATAACATTGATGAGTCTCTGGAGTGAATCAAACAAACACGAGCAAATGAATGCAAAGTAAAAATATTTACTACACAGTGAAAAATTTTCTTTGAGAAGAGAAGTCAATTTTTCCCCAAGATTGATTGAGAGAAATCAATCTCTCAAAACACTTTTGGGAGATTCGAACAAGGTGCTTTGATGGGTTTTGGTAGGGAAAGTTTTAGGCATAGGATTAAATGGCTATGCCATGTGCCCAAGCAGATGCTGAGTGTGCCGCAGCAGGCCCCCGCGCGCGTCTGAGGGCTGCATCCGAGTAGCTGGGTTGCTTCCGCACGTGCGTCCGATCGGCTGGGGGGGTGCATCCGAATGGCTGGCTGAGCATCCGAAGGCTGGTGTCCGAAAGCTGATGTCCGAATGGCGCGCGTCCAAGGGCTGGTGTCCAAGCAACCAAGGCTGCGTCCGAGTGGATTTGAGCTACATCCGATCGGGTGTGGCTGTGTCCGAGCAGCATTCGTCCGTGCGGCTGGGGTGCACCTTCAAGGAGCTGTCACACGCATCCGAGGAGCTAAGCCTTGGGCATCCGAGCGGATGCTGAGGCATCCGACCAGCCAGCGTCGAGGTGTCCGAGTGCATGTCCGAGGAGCATCAAGGTGTCCGAGGGGCATCAAGGTGACCGATTGGTGGGCATAAAAATTTAAGACTAAATCTTTTGCGTCCGAGCAGCTTGGGGCATACCCATTGTCCGAGTGGTTAGAAAAAATAATGACCAATTGGCTATAAGGTCCAAAAGGACAATAAATCTCAAGGGCATGGGGCACAAACATGTTTTCTTACTCATGGGATACTACGGCAAGATCAAAAAATAGAATTTGAAGAAATCAAAAGACAAGTTCAATCGTGGGTTTACGTGAAAGTTATCGGTCGAATGGAAGCTTTTGGATGATCGCAAAAACATTTTTCTAGAAGAAAAGTTTATCATACGAGAAAATCGTATAATAAACTTGGGGGGCAAATGTTATCCCCAAATTTTGAAAACGATGACGTGGCAATAGAAATGACAAATGGCAAGGAATGGTTGGGTGATCTGGCTTAGGAGTGACCCGATAGACCAATGGAGAATTTTGACTGGCCGGTCAAGTGTCATGACCAACCAGGCATGACCTTGTCCGACCAGTCATATGATTGTCTGCCCAGGCATGACCTTGTCCGACCAGTCATATGATTGTCTACCCAGGCATGACCTTGTCCGACCAGTCATATGATTGTCTGCCTAGGCATGTCCTTGTCTGACCAGTCATATGTTTGTCTGCCCAGGCATGGCCTTGGTCGACCAATCATGATCATGTCCGACCAGTCATGGCTATGTCCGACCAGTCATGACCATGTCTGCCCAGCCAAGTGCATGTCTGCCCAGTCAAGTGCATGTCTGCTCAGCCAGGTGCATGTCTGCCGAGTGAAGGTTTGGCTGACCAGCTTGAATGTGATATAGATCAACTAGACAGAGCAGGGCTACGTAAAAAATCCCAGAAACGGCTTCAACAAGAATCGGTCTTGGCTTGCGCGAGAATCTCTCAGTTTATCCCATGAAGATAGTGTATTGTTATATTTTGAATATTATTGTAAATTAAATATAATGGGAATAACAAAATATCCCGATTATGAGGGACATCATCTCTACGATCCTGAGCCTATAAATACAAGGCTTATGGCATCATAAAAGTGACTTTTGGACTTTTTCGAATTCTAATTTCCTAGAGAGAGAGAGAGAGTACTTGTATTTGAGAGAATTCTTGTAATCTGCACTGAAGAAACTCAGTTGACTCAGGTTCATCTGATCTTGAGTGCAGATCTATAATCACAACTCTAAGTGGATTAGGCTATTACCAACACATTAGGGCTGAACCACTATAAAAATCGTCTGTGTCGTTTATTTCTCTTGAAGGTTTTTGTCGTTTGGACGTCTACACGTCGTTGGCCAAAAACGCAGTCAACAGTTTGATTAATACAACTGATTATAAAGATGATATTTATTATACTATAAGGTTTAGATAGAACTAATAAGATCATGACACTTGTCATGTGCATGTTTATTGAGAAATTAAGTATTTTTGAGGAATAGTTTTATAAGAGAAATATTTGAAAAACCCCAGAATCTGCCACTAGCTTTAAATTCGTTATATGACTCAGTCAAAGCTATTTACTCAATTCAAATTAGGCTGAAAAAGTGCAATTACGTGTATAATATTTTAGCGTATGCCGATATATCGCAACTCTAGGGGCGATATATCGCCACACGGGGAATACAAAAACACGTAACTTCGCACGAACGCTTCGACAAGCCTCGGGGATATAGGCCCAGGCGATATATCGGCCCTAGGGCAAGATTTTTAAATGATTTTGAAATCGAGCTCATCTTAATCCTTAACCTCTTAGCAAGCCTCTGAATCTTTTGACCGAGTCTTAAGCCTCTACTGGACGAATATTCAAATGTTTTTCAATTAAATATTAATTATTTTTTATTCAAGCTAAAAGAAGATCTTTTCACTCTTGAACTCTATAAAAAGGACCTAGTACCCAGCCATTTCTCTCATTCTTCAAGCTGAGTTCAGAGCCTTCAAGCTGCTAGGTTTACTTTTGAGTGATAAACACTTGGGTTGGGGTTATAAGCTTTATCATCTTAAGCTTATTAAACACTTGGGAAGTAAGGTTAATAGTGTGTTTTTCGATATCAAGGTGTAGTTCGGTTATAGTGCATTCAAAGGTATTCCTATTCCTAGTTCATTTCTGTATGTTTCATTAGTTTCTTATAGTTTTCTCTACTCAAATCCTAACTCAATATTTTTTCATTCTTGGTTAGGCATTTAAGTTCTTTGAACTTAAGGTTTCGTTTCAGTAAGTTCTTCTTCTCGATGGTTTAGTTAATTTATTTTCATCTCTTTTTTTTAGAAATACTCACCTTTCTATTGTTGGTTTTAGGAGTGTTCTAAAATCCCGTCCTTGTTCTCACATCCTGGTATTGGTAAGGAAAATAGGATAGTTTCTATATGCTTATGTGTTATGTTTATGTATAATATGTTATGATATGTTTATGCTATAATATATTATGTTATGTTTTTATCTAGGGCTCATAGTTGCTTAGTTAACAAGCCCTAATGTTTATCATTTTCATGTTTAGAGTTATGATTTACCCTACCTCAGATATTAGACAGAGGACCTAGATGGGTTATCATATACTGTCATGTGATCTAACCTACCTCAAATATTAGACAGGGGACGTAGATGGTTTATCGCATGCCATAATGACCATTAATATTGTAGTCCTATATGGTATACGTTTTTATAGTCATATGTTTATAGTATATGTTTATGTTTTATGTTATTAGTAGATTTTCCTTGCTGGGCATTAGGCTCATTCTTTTATTTTTATATGTGCAGGAAAATAGTTATGGCGGCAGAAGGATTCATGGCAGCTTGGGGTTGTGTATTAAGGAAGAATGGAGTCGATGGACTGCGCGAACGATTCGAGGACGACATTGTTTTCAGTTTTTTTTTTTATGTTTTTATGTATTTTCCGCACTTGATTTTGTAACGAATTTATTTAAGTTAAAGTTATGTTTTATTTTTCAAACAATGGGATCCCATACCCCATATTTATATATATTTCAACTTTTACTTTATAGTTTTTAATAAAGTTATGTATGTTTCATATATATATTTTCTTAAGAATAGTGTCTATGGATAAGCAATTTTAATGGTCTAAAGTCTAGAATTAGTTAGGTCATTACAGCTTTTATGTTACAAATTAATTTTGCAACTCATTAAATTAACACCTTATTATATTTGTTTTTTATTTAATAAAATTTAACAATTAATCAGATGTTAAATTATTATTTTTTCATATGAAATTTGAGTATAATGTTTCTCTTCCTTAAGGGATGTCTCTTGTGACCATTATTTTTCTTTTTTGAAATTTTTTCTTATGAGGTGAAATTGGCATTTAGTCCGAGACTCTTATTAACCATTTCACTATAGGAGTCCTAAATTTAATCAAAATCAAGAAATTCCATTTTCTTTCTCATGACACAATTAAGGTCCTAATATGCTTCTTTGAGCCTGATTGAAGGACAAAATTTTATACTTAAAGTTAAAAATAACTACTCAACTACTAATTAATCCTTTTATATCCTAAAAAACATATTACATGAATACAGTCTTTGTTGAAATTGTAGGATAGATTTAGTGTATGTCATAAAAAATTCTTACTCTATATATACTATGAAATATATATATATATACAAAGTTTTACCTCAAAATATAAGTATACATCATTTCAAAAATATATTTATATAAATATATATATAATCAATCACTTACATTGGATGAGCTAAAATGTGTTATTCTTTATAATATAGAGAAAAAATAGTTAAGTAGTCTTCCATTGGATGATGTAAAGTTATATTTTTTTACCTAAATGAATAGTATTTCTTTATATGTAGTGAAATACTATTCATCAAGCTATAAATATTTTATTATTTTTTTATAAACTTTTGTATATATATATATGAGTGTGATACTATTATGTTTAATTATTTTATTTCTTAAAATGAATAAAATATTTTTAAAAATATAATATATAAATAATGTAAAGAACCAGATGTATGGTATAATGTAAAAGTTTTGAGGTAAATTATAAAAATGTATGTTTTTGTGATATATTTTATAATACACTTTCTTTATAATATTTAGCTAAAACTCACAAAAACATCTTCTATCAGCTCCTTTATACATATATTTATAATAGCTATGCACAAACTCCAATTAATCTATCTCTACATTTACATAACATTTACATATCCTTTATATAATATTTTAATATTATTATTTTTCTTTATAAGCTTTCTCTCTCCATTTAGTATATATTTATTATTTCTTTTTTATTTTTTAATTATTTTATTTTACTTTAAGTAATAAAATATGTTTAAAGATATAATATTTAAATGATGTAGAGAAATATATAAATAAGCTGATGTATGGTAAAATGTAAAATTTAGAGGTAAAATAGAAAAATGTGTGTTTTGATGAGGTATTTTAAATGATGGAGTAGAACACCCAATGGGAGTGCTCTTAGACACGCAAAATTCACATTTTCAATTAGAGTCCATTCGAACTTCAGAGTCCAATAAACATAAATATAAAATCATCGTAACCATAGAAACAATCACATTATAAAGAAATGGAAACAATCCAAAAGTAGCAACGCCAACCTATCTAAAAGAATGAATAGGTTACACGGAAAAAAGAAGAGAAATAAGTTTAATACAGTAATTATATTTTCTTGTAACAGTATATTTTTGTGTTATGCATGATAATTAAAATTGGTTGTCTTATTAAAGTGTTGTTTTTCTGTAATTGTTTCTAATTTACATTATGTCAATTGTAACTTTTTGTTAGATGATCAATTGTAACTTAAGTGATATATTATTTTTATATATTAAAAAGTTCTAGAACCTAAATTCAAATGTTCTTCTTTCATTAACAAAATGCATAATATAAAACAGATATGAATGGAAGCAAAGTCTCAATAAAAAAAATTAATGATGCTTTAAAAAATTATAGGGTTTACTTTTTTTGTTGCGCTCTTCTGAGTATACTGCACAGAGCAAAACACAGTGAGGCAATATTCACTTTTATCATTTTTTTTAATTATTTAATTACAAAATTGTTTTTAATTAATTATCATTATTATTGTAGGTATTAATTACTTATTCTATCAGTTAATGACACATAAAATTATTATTAATAATATATGTTAAAAAGTTATAATAATATAAAACAACCTAAAAGACAACTTAAAACTAAAATAACCACAAATTAGATAATATGATTTTAGAGAACCATCTCGTCACCTTTGTGTTAGTTTCACTGTGGGGTACATACAAATGAATTTCATGAAAAGCTAAAAAGTACATAAACAAAAATAAGAAATAAAAAAATGTAAATTTTATAAACTATGAACACTAATGAATAAGCATATAAGTATGTTGATTGATTATATAAATCTAAACAGTAAAATATACGCCAAGACTTCCAAGAGTTGTGTTGCACGACAACTAATTTTAAGAAATTATAGACCGAATAAAATAAAGAAAAAAAAAGTATTTTCAATATTAACAAATTACGTACTTACTGAAAGCAAGATTACAAACACTTTCACCTATCTTGGTATCAGATGCACTCGATGCTTATTCAAACCAAAATCGATTTAAGTAAATATTTTTACAATAAGACGAAAGAAGAAAATCAAAGCAGAATAAGAACGAATGGATTTTGTGTTAATTAAAATTAATAGATGACAAAATTGAAATAATAAAATTACTAATTAAAATTAAAGGTATTTACGACATAAATACCTAATGTTATATATTTATTAAAGTTAAATACTTAATTTTTTATTTTTATGATAAAAATACTCAATATTTAATATATGTTAAAGATAAATATCTAATTATTTTTTTTTGCGGCAAAAATACCTAAATTTTTTAAAATATTACTTTTTTCAATACTTTATTTGTTGGAGTTATTAAGTGTTGATTCATTATATATATATTTGACTGTAACAAGTGTAAAATATTAAGTATTTATGCTGCAAATACCAAATAAAATAATAAAAGAGATAAAAGTGGAGTGGCTTAATAATGATGATAATTGTTTATAATTTTTTTCTTCCTTTTTGTCTAAATTTTGGAGTCTAATTAATCGATTAGAATAAATATATATTAAATCTGGGAAGGTGAGATCTATTGTTATAAGATTGTGTATAGATATTTTGTATAATAATGAAGATTTGATAATAATTTATATTTCTAGAGTAGTTATACGCTACACAAATAAAGAGGAATAGTAAATATACAATAGTCTCATTCTTGTAACGAAAGACTTTTATGGGTAAAAAATAATACATGAATAAATAAATTAAAAAATCTGAAAAATTAGATAATGTAGAATGAAGAAATGTCAGGATGCCACCTCATTGCTCTTAAGCCTAGCTTTATAGACATATAGATAGTCAAATATACCAAAAAGACTTCCAAAAGTTGTGTTGCTATATAACTAATTATAAGAAATTATAGGTTGAATAAAATAGAGGAAAAAATATATATTGTCAATATTAACAAACTACTTACTGAAAGCAAAATTACAAATACTTTCACCTATCTTGGTATCAAATGCACTTGAAGCTTATTCAAACCGAAAACGATTTAAGTAGATATTTATACAATAAGACGAAAGAACAAAATCAAAGTAGAATATGAGCGTTTTGCATTAATTAAAATTTAATAGATAACAAAACCAAACTAATAAGATCAGTAATTAATTATTTTAACTGAAATAATAAAAGAGAGAAATATGGAGTGGCTCAATTCTAATGATAATTGTTTATAACTTTTTTCTTCGTTTTTGTCCAAATTTTGGAGTCTAATTAGTCGATTAAAATAAATATATATATATATATTAAATATGGGTAGGTGAGATCTATTGTTATAAGATTGTGTATAAATATTTTGTATAATAATGAAGATTTGATGATAATTTATATTCTTAGAGTAGTTATACGTTACACAAAGAAAGATGAGAAGTAAATACAATAGTCTCATTCTTGTGACGAAAGACTTTTATTGCTTAAAAATAAAACATGAATAAAGAAATTGAAAAATCTGAAAAATTAGATAATGTAGAATGAAGAAATGTGAGGATGACACCTTATTGCTCTTAATATATAGATATATGAATTAGATATATATATATATTTTTTAATCATAAATTTTTATAAGAATAAAAAAAGTGATAAAAATGACAAACCCCTACTAGTTTTTTTTTGTTGTTGTAGTAATTAGATCTCTAATGTCATATTTTATTAAACAAACCCTAATTTATAAAGGTAAAATGAGATTTTAACCTAAAAATAAAACATACCACACACCACAAAATAGCAAATATGAATGAAAAACACATTTGCGACAATAATGTCTATGTAGTTAAGTTTGTTGTACTTAAATGCTTATGTAAAAATTTTGGCAGCAATAATGCCTACCGTTAATGTTTTGGTGCAGCCATTGGTCCCTGAGCCGTTAGGGGAATACAGGGTACATGTGGCATAATCTGATTGGATTAAATAATTAAAATTTTAAAAAATAAAAATATATATTTATGTTTTCTAATCTAAAACAAAAAAACTAACCACTAACAAAATTTAATTTTTTTTAATATCTTAAAAACATTTCTAAAACTAATCTAAAACAAAAAAAAATCTAAAAATATGAAATTTATTTGACATGTTTATTGGAGGAGTTTGAGAGAAATCAGTCAAACCCAATCAAATGGATAACCTTTTTATTTCATTTTCTTTTTTCTCCCGGTGGGTAAAAGTGGGCTTCTTCATCCTATTCAACTGCTTCTTCTTCATGTTCTTCAGTAGGCCACCATTGGAGGAGGACGAGATATCAAATCAGGGGACAACCTTGGTTGAAGTTGGATATGCGTGTGTCGGTGATGAAGCTAGGGACGAACTTGGTTGAAGCTCGCGGCTGGATCTGCGTGCACCAAAGACGAAGGACTTCGACAGGGTCGAGCGTGGGGTCGTGGGAGGAAGGGTTTGAAGGGGGTCGTGTGCGAGATCTGCGTGCGCTAGGGAGGAGTCGATGGTGGAACTGGTTTGACAAGGTAGAAGGCTTCATTTTCTATCTAGATATGCAACCTTCCAGATCTAATTTTTCTTTATTCGAAATTGTTTGAATCTGTTACTTGTCATTTGTTTTTGTGAGTTTTGAAGGCTTCTTAGAAGATTGTAGATTGAAAATTGTTCTTGTATAAATTTGGGTATTTTAGACATTGAAGAACAATAGATATACATGGATTGGTCTCGAAGATTGTCGTTCACGATGTCCCAGATCGTGAAATCTGATTGTTGGTGCCGACTGCAAAGGTGTGGGTGCGGATATAGTGATTATTGACTACAAATTGTGGACTAGATTTTGTGGCTTTGATCTTTGCTAAGGAGCTTTGTGACTCAGATTTGTAATTAGTTTATATTGTTATTAAAATTTGGACATTTTCTGGGTAAAGAATTTTTAGATTTTTTTTGTTTGTTTTAGATTAGTTTTAGAAATGTTATTAAGATATTAAAAAATATATGTTTTGTTAGTGGTTAGTTTTTTTGTTTTAGATTAGAAAACATAAATATATATTTTTACTTTTTTTAAATTTAATAATTTAACCCAATTGGGTTGTGACACGTGTACTCTGTATACTCCTATCGACTTAAGGACCAACAGCTGCATCAAAATATTAACGATAGACATTATTGCCGCAAATATCCCTTCATTTTAATGATTTTTGCCACTATCCTATGAAAACAACAACCAAAAAAAAAAGGAAAATGAAGAAAGAAAAAAAGCCCCACAGGCCACAACTATATTAAAAATTCATAAACTTTGGATAAGAAAAAAATATAGAAGAAAAGAAAAATCCTTGCAACATAACAATAGTGACCATGTCTTTACTATAATTTTTTTAAAATAAACATTATAATTATAATACTATGGTAAGTGGGTCATACCTATGCCTAGGGTCCCCAACTAAAAATGACATCAAATTTAAAAAAAAATACAATTTATTTTCTATAAGACCTTCAATTTAAAAAAAAAACAGTACAATTTTATATATAATTATGATAAAAATACCATATTTGTATTGACCCCTCAAGAATCAAAGTCGACCTTGGTTGTAAATGCAAGTTATGCGCAACAACACTAGCGAGGGGAAAGTTCAGTGATTGAAGCTTCATCGACAGATGCATTAACAAGCTCATCATCCCTCTTGGAATGATTCATTCTTGAATTGAAATCTGATTGAATGTTGCTGTGAATAGAGAAAGCTGGGTTTGAGGGGACTGGAAGAGAAACCGAGTTGCTATTTAGCATAAGGATGATAGTATTCATAGTTGGTCTGTTAGCTATACTTCCCTGGACGCACAACAAACCTATGTGAATATATCTGGCTATTTCAGAGCCTGGCCCAACTCTCATTAATGGATCCACCATATTTGAAGCCTTTCCTTCCCTCCAATTTCTCCATGTCTGTAAACATCAATCAATGAATTAAAGTTAATAAAATTCTTTGATATAGTTAATATTGATTGATGGTTAGCTAGTAATCTAATTAATCTCATTAAATACAATATATATATATATATATACGTACATAGTTTAAAAGGCCTTCTGTACTATTCTCTTCTTGACGAAAATAATTAATTTTTTGTCCGCCTACTGTTTCTAAAAGTAACACCCCAAAACTAAATATATCAGATTTGACTGAAAATTGTCCATGCAAGACATACTCCGGAGTCATATATCCACTGCAAACACAACAAATTAATTGTAGAAATTTTATAAGATGGCATGATTAGCCCAAAAACAATATACACATAGCTTAGTTTTACACATTTTACTTACTATGTTCCCACTATTCGACTTGTGTTGTCATGAGTTTGATCAACAACAAAATGTTTCGCGGTTCTGAAATCTGATATCTTTGGATTCATTTCCTCATCTAATAAAATGTTACTAGCCTTGAGATCTCGGTGTATAATTCTCAAATGACAATCTTCATGAAGGTAAAGGAGTCCGCGAGCTATGCCTTTTATTATTTTTTCGCGCCTATCCCAATTCAAATTTTTACGCTTTCTTGGATCTATATATTCATACAAGTATATATGGCTTTGTCAAGTATTAAAAACAACATACTTAAATCACTATTATAAATAAATGCTTTTCTTATTTATTAAAATCAGTAAAATGGGATAGGACAAAATCAAATGAAAACTTTTAAATATATATTTTACTTAGGCTACTACCTCGTTTTATATATATATATATATAAACAAAGTAAAAGAGTGGGCAACTTCATTTTGTGACAGAACTGAAGTAATAAATAAAGCATAATATATACATTTTATTTCTATGATCCTTTTTAAAAACAAAAGTAGAGGAATCAATACAAGCGTACCAAATATGAGGTGATCAAGACTTGAGTTTTGAACAAATTCATAGACAAGAAGCTTTTCATTTCCTTCTAAGCAGAAACCAAGAAGTCTCACAAGATTGCGATGTTGAAGCTTGGACACTAGCATTACCTCATTCTTGAATTCGAGATCACCTTGGGCTGATGGTCCCAAAGATAATCTTTTCACTGCTACATCTTGTCCATCAGAAAGCCTCCCCTGAAAAACATCATCATATACAACCAATAAAAAAATGAACAATAATCACCTGAACGAATGAAGAATTGGCCAAAGTGAACATTTATGTCCAAACAAGAAGACAAAATTTTAGAGCTTGAATTATTCTTACCTTGTAAACAACACCAAATCCACCTTGTCCAAGCTTATTTCTCTCACTGAAATTATCCGTAGCAGTTTTGATTGTCTCAAAACTATATTGCAAGGATTCCACACTAACAATTTCTTCTTCTACAGGGATGTATGAGAGGAGTTTATTAATTAGCTTGAACAATGCAAACCAAGTTAAATTATTTTATTAAATTGTTCATGGCGCTTTTTATATATATATATATATATTAAAAGTCTTTACATTTCTCTAAAAAAAAATGATAATATATATAATATATTGTGTAGATAACGAAAATTCTTAGTTTTAACAATTTTTTATTTTTTTAATGTTAATTTTAACGAAATATTCTTATATTTAACAAAATATTCTCATATTTAACGGTAGTTTGTAAATACTTAAACTTAGTTAAAATAAAATAAATAATTAAAAAAATTAGAATAGGATATTTTTGAGATATTTTACAATAATAATTATTTAAAAATAATTAAACAAATTAAAATATAATATTTTTCATATATTTTACAATAATAATTATTTTAAAATAATAAATAATTAAAATATGGTATTTTTGAGATATTTTACAATGATAATTATTTAAAAATAATACAATCATATGTTTTATAACTTAAATAAAATTTAATTAAACTTAAACTCACTTATTAGAATAATATCATATTAAACATATAATATAATCTACTGTGAATTAGTAAAATTTTTTATTTTTTTTTAAAACTAACAAGAAACTTAAATTTAAAATCACGTATAATATTTAATATTATATTAAACATATAATATATAATCTCAGTCTCAAATTCAAAAACTAAAACAAACATAAACTTTAAAAAAAAAAATTATTTAATTAAAATAGGATATTTATTTCAAAATTTATATAACATTAATATAACTTTAATAAAATAATTAATAAATTTTATAAATAAATATATATATATATAAAAAAGTTTAGTACCATATCTATTTCAGAAAACAGAATTGCTTACAAACAAGAAGATAATAAATATGGATCTCAAATACTTACTTGGACAAAATTTGTTCACTCTCCTCCACGGTCTTAAACGCACACAGGTGAATATGAATAGGCCCACAAAGACAAAAGTAGACACAACAACAATAACGATTGTTCTAGCTAATGTGTTACTCTTCGTTCCTGCAAAATCCAGATTTAATTAACAAAAGAAGCCATATTCTACGTGATATGATCACAAGAAAAATGCTATACTTTTCTTGCCGGTGTTTGATAATGACAGAGGAGGAGATGCTGTTGTTGGTGGTTGTGAAGGTGGGATTAAAGGTAGCTGAAAGTTTTGAACGGCCGTATAATTATAGAAGAGGGTTTCCTCATACCAAAAAATACAACTGGTGCCGAGGAATACATGTCCCCCTCTCTTGCCAGCAGCGCATGTCAAACTATTCCGAAATGCTTCATCCAAACAATGGTTGCAATCCATCTGGGACAAATCAGGTCTGCACTGAACAAGTGCATATATGTTGTTATACCCTGGAGGAACTGTTACATTTGCAGCAGCAAATTTTCGAAGAGAACCACCAGCCGCAGCTAGACTTTTCAGGTTAATGAACAACCTCTTTAGAGCTTGGAAATATCCCTCCATAGCATCGGGTGAAACGTTTCCGGGGTTAAGCAAACAATATAGTGGCAACACGTCCATGACACCGAGCAAGGAGCGGTTAGAGTAGTGCAACACACACTCGTTTAACCATTCGACTGCCTCCTTCTGATTGGGGCATTGCTTTTGTAGATTATGTGTAGAGTCATTAAAACATCTCTGGCAGCTGTCAGGCATGACATCTGCCCGGCATTGTCCAATTGCGTAAATTTGGTTGGAGGCATTGCCGTAAGAGAGATTATAGAAGCCGTAGCCATTGTTGTCGTTTTGGGAGCTGCGAAGAGTTGAGAAGATGTGCTTGAGGTTATCATGGTAGGTACTGTTAAGAATGTAGTTACCTGTTTCGTCTAAACATTTTTCTGCTGTGGCTTGTGTAGGGAAGAGAATTATGAAGATCCAACAAAGGAGCAGGGGACTAAATAGTGATGCCATCGTTGCCATCAATGGCGGTTGATGACCGATTGATGACAATATGAATGAAAATTACCTGTCTCTTAGTTTGGTGTCTCTAACATATTCCACCTATTACAAAAAAAATGACTCACTCGTCAGCAAAATGAGTCCTATAAAAGTTATTGTGACATATAAAAGAGTTAGGACAAGATGGAGACAGTTTTTTTGGATAGGGATATTTTATATCTGAGGATAAAACTAGCCTAAAGGTATGGTCTAATTAATAATTTGATATTATGTTATGAGAAAAAGTGCCTAAAGGCTTTCATATCTTATATTTCATTATAATTTAATACCTGAATTTGTTATTGTTTTGACAGAACTCTTTCTTCAAAGCTTTATCATTTCAAGTTCAACAAATAAGGAAAAGACATATGAGTGTACCATAACATACATTTTAAAGTCAAAATTGTTATAGAGGTGATCCCTTTCTAAAATAGTCATCTGATGACTCTGAATAATGAGATAACTCTTATCCTTGTCATTGACCAAATATTTCATAGAATCATTCTAATTAAGAAAGAAAATTTGTTTGTGTTTAACTAATAAATTTGAACTGACAAGACTGTAAATTGACCAGCTGATTCTATTAAAAAAAACAGAGAAAATGTCAAACAGAGAATATACTAGTCTTCCAATTCCACAGTGCTTCAGCCATAAAATGTCCCAATTCAAATTTTACATATAAAAAAATTCTAAATTATTACAAAAAAAAAAAACCATACATGTCCCAATTTCAGTCAGACCCCATCATCCAAAATATTTTTTGTTTATAAAGCCCTTCTACTCCACATCCATGTATACAAGAAATATAACTAATTTATTAAATGTATCTCTATCTATCTTATCAAATTATCTTGCTTTGCTGAAAATAATTCTATTTAAAGTGACATGAAAAAAAAAAAGAACTATTCCCAAGCAGAGAAATAACGTATATATTAAATTCCATTTGGCTTGAAATTCATATCAAAAAATTAGTGCAATGGATTTCTCCAGCCTGAAAAATTATTAAAAATGATATGCATATACAGCCTTTAGGCCAAAGAGTCAAATCCATTCTATTCTGCTTTATCTTATAGATGACCTTTGCTGTTTATAGTTTTTTGTCATTAAGCAAAAATTCTACAAACAAAAACGGTACTCCTCTCACAACTTCCATCATCTCATCTTAATGGTCATAATAAACTATCATTACATAAACTAATTATAATCACCGTATAAGGTGTGTTTGGTAACTAAGATCTTATTAAAATAAAGTGATAGACCACCTCTGACTTTTGTCTACGCGCGCAGGGGTAGGAAAGGTAACAGTGGGGATGCTGTAGGGGATAATTAGTTGAGGAGGTTAGCATTCTGTTATGTGAGTTGTGCTATTGTGTAGTAGAGTGTAGGGTACCAGCTGAGGTAATGAGTTATAAGCAGGAGAGGAACTCATTAGTGGGGTGTGGAGTAATTGATAGGGTGTAACTCCTTTGTGGGAGAGAACTAGGCTCTCGAATTCCTAGCAACCAATACAGAAATTCACTATTTTTTTTCTATATTTCTCTGTTTTACTAATCAGTGTGCTGGTATACTCTACCAAAGTGGTATCAGAGCATCATCCATAATGGGACCCAAGCAGCAATTACAAATGGAAGTGTTAGATGAGAAATTGGAAGCTGTCCATTCGGAGTTCACGAGAGGTTTGATAGAGGTTCGAACATAATTCCAGCAGCTGCCGAAGGAGATTGAATTTCTCAAATCGGAAGTTTAGCGACTACCGACCATTGAGAAGATGGACTTCATTGTTGCTCATCTTGCTCAGATGTGGCAAGCTACGGGGAAGTCGACGACGGATTCGACGGCGGCGAGTGCAGATCGCCAACAACGTGCAGTCGAAGGGGAGGTCTCATCGCAACCCAACCCGATTTCACCTGCGATCCTGACTCCTCCAGGGATCTCGACTCCGCAGGCGACGGATCATATGCCATCACCACCGATGGTTCCTCCAAACTCAGGGTTCACAACCCAAGGATATGGGATGTATTTTCGACCACCTCAGATGGAACTTCCGCTATTTTCTGGTGAAAATCCCAATGGGTGGATTTACAAAGTCGAGAGGTATTTTCTGCTGACTAGGTTGTCAGAATTGCAGATGTTGGAGGCAATAGTGGTCGAGTTGGAAGGTGATGCCCTGACATGGGTTCAGTGGGAAAATCAAAGGAGGCCTGTAATGTCATGGGCAACTCTCAAGTAGAGGATTCTTCTCCGATTCCGTGTTGTTCCAGTTGGAACGGTCTCGGAGGAGTTTATGTGGAAAAGTGCTTCAATATTTTATTGAATTAGAGTTATGCCTTTAAATAGGCACTGTATAGAGAATGAGAAGGTATTTGGTAGTTAATACCGAATATCCTAGCATAATTACAACAAAGAATAAGGTAACAAAATAAGCCTACAATAATCTAAATATGGAAACTATACAAAATATACAGCTAGGTTTCCCATTCTAAAAGGGATACCGAATAATATTTCCTACACCCTCCCTCAAGCTAGTGCATAGAGATTCCATGTGGAAAAATATACTCTTGATCGTTATCTCTAATTCTAAAGAAATAGCCTTTAAATAGGCTGAGTACAAAGAAATATTATAGGTATAAACTAATTTACATTAATTACACCTTAGCTATAAAATACTAACTAATAAGCTGTAAAACACTAACTAATAATTCAAAATACTCACACGCCACTCTTTTAGAGGAGGAGATTTGGGGTTTTGCCGATCGGAGGTGGGGCAAGCTTTCTGGGCAGGAGGTGAGATTAGAAGACAACTCTAGAAAGGATTTATAAGTTTGAGCCTCAAAGAACGAAACCCTAATTTTTTTAAGAAAAGACAGAGAAAAAACTTTGGAAAGATGTCCCAATTTTTGGACTACAAATGCTCTGATACCATGTAGTTGTTTTGGGATTAATTCTTCTAATCTGATTTTATTGAAGAATAGAAAGACCAATATATAGGCAAATTACAATGTACAAGATAGCTAAAAAAGGAAAGAAATAAATATTACAACCTATGCTTAGCTGTCTAATATTACAACCTATACTTAGCTGTACAAGACACCCTAGATATTTACACATATGTTATCACTATTTCTACTAGGTAACATCAATAGAGACAAGATACTTGTTGAGATTTGGACAATAACACCTATACACTTCAATGACTTAGGATCTAATTTGGTGACATTTGGACGAACATCTCGAGCAAAACAAGTACTACCAAATATCCTAGGATTATCAGGAAATAATGACTTGCCGGGAAAAAGAATTTTATACGGGATCTCACCATTAAGAACAGAAGATGGCATGCGATTGATAAGAAAACATGTTGTTGAAACGGCATCGGCCCAAAAATGTTTAGGAACATGCATTTGAAATAAGAGGGCTCGTGCAGTTTCAAGAAGATGTCTGTTCTTATGTTCTGCTACACCATTTTGGGATGCAGTATCAAAGCAAGAGATTTCATGAAGCATGCCATTAGAGACCATATAAGAATGAAATAACGCAGATGTTTATTCTTTGGCATTATCACTTCGCAAAGTACGAATAAAAACATTAAATTGATTCTGAATCTCAGCACAAAATGCACAAAATATAGAAAACAACTCAGAACGATTTTTCATTAAATATAACCAAGTTACACGAGAATAATCATCAACAAAAGGAACAAAATACTTGAATCCAGGTTTAGACAAAATAGGAGAAGGACCCCAAATATCAGAATGAATTAATTCAAAAGGAACACTAGCACGTTTATTAACTCGTGGACTCGAACTAAGACGATAGTGTTTGACAAATTGACATGACTCACAATCTAACGAAGACACCTTACTATATTGCAGACAAAGTTTCTTGAGCAAAGGAAGAGACGGATGACCCAATCGACAATGAGCCTCAAAAGCGGAAGTGACACTCAAACAAGCAAAAGAAGTTGGTGGCGGTATGTCAAGAACATAGAGGCCTCCAGATTCATGTCCTTTACCAATAATCTTCTTCGTCATAAGATCCTGAAATAAACAATGATCGGAAAAAAATGAGATGCAACAATTAAGATTACAAGTGAGTTGACTATCAGAGAGCAAATTGAAGGATAAACTAGGTAAATGTAAGACAGATGACAAAGTAAGCAAAGGTGTAGGAGTAATAGTGCCAGACCCACGAACACAAGATGGTGACCCATCAACTAAGGTAACAGTAGAAGTTGAAGTGTGAGAATGAAAAGTGGAAAAGAGATGGGAATTACCTGTCATGTGATTTGTGGCACCAGAATCAATGACCCATTTGGAGGATGAAGAGAGAAGACACGTATTAGATTTACCTGAATCGGCAATAGTAGTGACAGAAGGAGATGACGACTTGAGTGATTCCTGATATCGTGAGAACTTGGCAAATTCATCAGCAGAAATAAGGACAGATTTATCAGTGGCATTAGTAGTATTTGCAACATTAACAGAGTGTTGCTGATTTTTAAACTGTAGCTTTCTACACTCAAACTTGGTGTGACCTGGCTTTTTTACAGTAGTTGCAAATAATGCCTCCAAAATCCGGTGTTCGAGTTTCAACTCCTTGTGAACGACCTCCTTTATGCCCAGTTGGAATAGAAGATTTCCTAGGCGCATAATTATTACGACTTACCAAAGCACTATTAAGAGGAATAGAAGGAGTAATTTCCGTGTGAAAAATACGACTGAAGACATCTTGTAAAGAGGAAACATCAGAACCAGAAAGAATCTGTGCTTTCGCATAATCAAATTCAGGTGAGAGCCCTGCTAGAAAGCTCATAATAGCCATCTGCTCTCGCTAACGTTGTTGAACCTTCACATCAGGGCTACATGGCAGCAACATATTAAGCTCCTCATACGTCTTCTTAAAGGATATAAAGTAGTTCATAAGGGACTGATCTTGTTTCTCCCCACGGTAGAATGCTTTGCACACCTCATACATACGTCTTCTTAAAGGACATAAAGTAGTTCATAAGGGATTGATCTTGTTTCTCCACACGGTAGAATGCTTTGCACACCTCATACATATGGGAGAGATTGCCTTTTCCATAATACAAAAATTCCAAATAATCCATTAGTTCTTTAACAAACTCATAATGATTGATCAAACCAATTACCTCACTGTCAATAGAATTCCGGATTTGAAGGAATAAGCGAGCATCCTCCGTGAGCCACGTCTGTCTTGAATCATCTTTTTCTTTAGGAGGATCATCAGTCAAGTGGTCATCTTTGTCAATACTTTGTAGATAAAGTCGAACAGTCTTGCACCACTCCAAATAATTCGAACCAATCAGTTTATGGTCCGTGATTTTAGACATCACAGGAACCACATCAGATGAAACCACGGATTTCGTCTCTGAATTATTCTCAGCCATAACTCCTTAAAGAAACACAACAGCAAACACGAAAAACCAATGTAGAATCACAACAAAGATCCTAGAACAAACCTTGACAGTTGCAACTATGGAAACTAGGTGTGCAAAAATTAAGCACTGATCAACCAGAAACGCAGTGGAAACCAAATGGAACAAAAAGGGTCGTCGGAGACAATGCCACGCGCTCTCACGCGTCGACGCGTGGGAGGTGGTGTTGAGACTTGCGACGGCGCGAGGGGCCTATGCGCAGGGGATCTGGCGGCCGGACTTCTAGGGAATGGAGATCGGCGGCTGGGGAATCCTTTGGTGTGGGCGGTGAGAATAGTAGACCAACAGAATTAGGGTTTCCGAAATAAACCCTAAAATAGACTAAACCCTAATTTTTGTTTATGGAAAACCCCAATTTTGTAGCAAAATTCGAATTTTACAGACTAATGCTCTGATACCATGTAATAAGAGGTGAAGAGAATTGTATTCACTTGTATTTCAATGAGAAATAAACATATATTTATATACAAACTAGGGAAGTTATTTTAGGAAACTATGAGAGAATAGGAAACTAATTAGTCCTAATTTATAGCTAATTTACAGTTAATATGAACAACTAATATATATAGCTAACAAGAGCCATCATCAATTTTTATTTTACTAGTACCTGGACAAGGACTATAAGTAATGAACTGATGAGATTGACTAGTCATGTGGTCAGATGCGCCAGAGTCGACGATCCACAGCGAAGTTTGAGCATTAAACGCAGCAGAAGTTTTTGGAGTGGAGAAAAATCCCGGAGAGTTCAGATCTGCTACGGAAGTTGACTTGAGCAACCTATGGAGTGGAACAATCTGATCAGTGGTAAAAGGGAATGTATCATGTTGAGTAGCAGTCATAGCGCGCCCTTTAAAATTGTTTTCAGCAGCTGAGTGGTGAAGATAAGGCTATTCAAAGTGATGGGTAACAACCTCAAAGAGCTTTTTTGAGATTTCAGTGATGGTAGAATTATCACAAGTGGTGTTGAGAACAGTTGGAGAAGTGACCATGGTCGATTTTCAATGGTCAGAAAGGAAAAATCAGAGGAAAGGTGCTGGCTGGGAAGAAAAATCAGAGGTTGTGCAATCTCTCTGTGGTGGAGGTGAGAAGAGAAAACAACTCCAAAATAGTTTTCTAAGGTTGAACCTCAAGAGTACCAAACCCTAAATTTTGAAGAAAAGGCTAAATAAGCCTAATGTGGAAAAAATTCTCAATTTTTATGCTCTGAAATCTCTGATACCATGTGGAAAAATATACTCTTGATCGTTATCTTTACTTCTAAAGGAATAGCCTTTAAATAGGCTGAGTACAAAGGAATATTAGGTATAAACTAATTTACATTAATTACACCTTAGCTGTAAAATACTAACTAATAAGCTGTAAAACACTAACTAATAATTCAAATTATTTCTACATTCCACATGCCTAGCTTGCACACTAACTCATTGAAACTTTCTTTAGACAAATCCTTAGTCAGTATATCTACCTGTTGGTGCTTGCTGGGAATGTAGACAACACATAATTCCTTTTCATCAATTTTTTCTTTGATAAAATGTCTATCCACTTCAACATGTTGAGTTCTGTCGTGATGAACTGGATTATGTGCGATGCTAATGGCTGATTTACTATCACTATACAACTTCAACGGAGCAGTCCTTTGAAGTTTTAGTTATTCGAGTATGCGTTTAATCTAGATTAATTCACATACTCCTTGAGCAAGAGCTCTAAGTTCTGCTTCAGCACTACTTCAAGCAACCATTGGTTACTTCTTACTCCTCCAAGTAACCAAGTTCCCCCAAACTTTAGTGCAATAACCAGTTGTTGATCTTTTATCCTCAACTAATCCTGCCCAATCCGCATCTGTGAAGGCCTCAACACCTCGCTCTTCATTATTCTTAAATAATAACCCAGTCTCTGGTGTTTTCTTTAGATAGCGCAAGACTCTATACACAGCTTCCAAGTGTTCTTCTAAAAGATTGTGCATGTATTGACTAACCAAGCTTACAGCAAATGCAATATCAAGTCTTGTGTGAGACAGATAGATCAATTTGCCCACTAGCCGCTGATAAATACCTTTGTCAACTGTCTTCCCTTTTTCCTTTTTGTACTTGCCTCTTGGTTCAATCGGTGTTGCAACTGGTTTACAGCCACTCATTCCAGTTTCTTTGAGAAGATCCAGAATATATTTCCTCTGAGATACCGAAATACCTTGTTTTGTTCTTGCAACCTCCATTCCGAGAAAGTACTTCATTGGCCCAAGATCTTTAACTTCAAATTCCTGCGCTAGCACTACCTTGAGTCTTCCTTGCTCTTCATAATCATCACCTGTTATTATCATTTCATCAACATAGACAATGAGGATAGTTACCTTCCCCTCTTGTGTGTGTTTGAAAAACAGGGTATGATCTGACTGAGCCTGTTTATATCCATGCTTTCTTATTACCTGATTAAATCTTTCAAACCACGCCCTTGGAGATTGCTTTAGGCCATAGAGTGACTTTTTCAAGTGACAAACATTCTCTGTTCCATATCTTCCTTCGAACCCTGGAGGAATCTTCATGAAACCCTATTCTTCCAAATGTCCATTGAGAAAAGCGTTTTTAATGTCAAGTTGTTGTAAAGGCCAATCAAGATTGGCAGCAACAGATAATAAAACCCTTACTATATTTAACTTGGCAACCGGAGCAAATGTCTCATTATAGTCCACTCCATATGTCTGAGTGAACCCTTTTGCAACAAGTCTTGCTTTGTACCAGTTTATTGTTCCATCCGCCTTGTGTTTGACTGTAAAGACCCACTTACACCCCACCACATGTTTGTCTTGAGGCCGTTTGATTATTTTCCATGTGGTGTTGGCTTCTAGTGCCCCAATTTCCTCATGCACTGCTTTCCTCCAGTCTTCTTGTGTGAGAACCTCAGTAATAGTCTTGGGAATCACTACTTGCTCGACTTTTGCTAAAAAAAACTTTATAGTGAGGATTCAGTCTACTATAGCAGACATATCTTGACATTGGATATTGAGTACAATTTCTAACTCCTTTCCTTTTGGCAATTGGTAACTCAGACTCAAGTTCTACCATACTGGAAGACTCAATATTAGAAATATCTGTAAGTACAATAGGGTTAAGAAGAGAATTACTTACATCAAGATTGGTCTGTGAGTCAGAGTCATGAGATGTTGGAGCAATAGTTGACTGTATTACTTGATGATTTCTTGGTCGCCGAGAGTAAACTAGGAGTTCCTTAGTTTTGCGCAACTGAGGTTGTGATGGCTGAGGTTGTTGCTCAGAAGAGAATTCAAGAGTAGTCTCAGGAAGACAAGTATGCCAACTAGAAACATCACTTACAGTCCCTCCCTGAAGTGAATAGTTGGGATAAAAATGTTGCTCTTCATTGACTGTAACTTCTATGGAGATGTACATACGTCGAGAAGAAGGGTGGTAGCACTTGTACCCTTTTTTGGTAGGAGAGTATCCAAAAAAAACACATTTTAGAGCTCGGGGATCAAACTTAGAATGATTAGGACCAAGAACATGAACATAAGAGAAACATCCAAACGTTTTTAAGGGAAGATTGGAAACAAGTGGTGTATATGGATATTTTTTAAGAAGCACTGAGAGAGGAGTGTTATATTTTAACACTCGAGGGAGCATTCTATTGATGAGATATACGGCTGTAAGAATAGCCTCACCCCAGAAATGTTTTGGGACGGAATTTGCAAACATTAGGGCTCTAGCAATTTCCAAAAGATGCATATTTTTGCGTTCAACAACCCCATTTTGTTGAGGTGTGCCTGCACACGAGCTTTTATGCACAATACCATGAGATAAAAGATAATCACCCAAGATTGAATTAAAATATTTAGTTCCATTATCTGTGTGTAAGACTTGTAGATTTGCATTGAATTGCGGTTTTATCATAGAGTAAATTTTTTTTAATGTCATGGCAGCATCAGATTTATTTTTAAGGAGAAATACCCAACTAACATGTGTATGATCATCAATGAAAGTAATAAACCATCTGGTATTTGTAGTATTTGTTATTCGAGATGGTCCCCATATATCACTATGAATAAGAGTAAATGGTTTGGTGGATTTGTAGGGTATAGAATAAAAAACAACACGTGTGTGTTTGGCCAATTGACAAATTTCACATTGAAATAAGCTCAAGTTCTTATTTCGAAACAACTTAGGAAATAAGTACTTTAAATATGAAAAACTAGGGTGGCCTAACCTATAATGCCACCTCATAATATCATTGTCACTAGAAGAAATACAACCAAAAACAAGAGCTTTATTGACTTGAGCAGGAGGAAACGGGTCAAGGTAATACAGCCCACTACATGCCTTCGCATTCCTAATCGTCTTCCTCGAGGACATATCCTGAAAAGTACAACAAAGTGGTGAGAAAGAAGCAAAACACTGCTGGTCATGAGTGATTTTACTGACAGAAAGAAGATTACAAGAGAGATTAACATGGAGAACATCTCGAAGAACAAGAGAAGGTGATAATTGTATAGTTCCTTTACCAGCCACAGAAGAAAGGGAACCATCAGCAATTTTAATTTTTTGGGCACCTGGACAAAGAGTATAAGTAGTGAACTGATTGGGCTAACCAGTCATGTGATCCGAGGCCCCCGAGTCCGCAATCCAGGCAATATTTTGAACATTGAAGGCAGCGGAAGTACCTGGATTGGAGGAGGACGAAGGATCAACTGCAGGGACAGCAGGAGCAGTGCTTAGAAGCTGATGGAGCTGAGTAATCTGAGCTAGGGTGAATGGAAAAAGCTTTGGTGGAGCAGCAACCAAGGCTTGACTGTCAGAGTTGTGACGATTTGAGGGACGACGCTTCCAATCAGCTGGTTTACCATAGATTTGCCAACATTTTTCCTTGGTGTGACCAACCTTGTTGCAGTGGGAACACCAAGGACGTTCACGTCAATTTCCACGAGGGTCATCACCATCCTTAATGCGCCGGGCAGCAAGAGCAGATTGATCAGTTTCAACAGCGACTTGAGGTCCCATCATGACTCTCTTCCTGCTCTCCTCCCTTCGAACCTCGGCAAAAGCCTCATAGATGGTGGGAAGAGGATTCTTGCCTAAGAGACATCCACACACCTCATCAAGGTCTTGGTTAAGGTCATGGAGAAAGTCAAAAAGTCTCTCTCGATCAAGCATTTTTTTATAGAAAGAAGCATCAGCAGAACATTTCCATTCAGGAACATAAAAAAGATCTATTTCTTGCCAAAGATTATAAAGGATGCCATAGAATTGCGTTACCGTAAGAGAATTTTGTCGCTGATCCCGAAGTCGGGATTTGAGTTCAAAAACTTGGGCAGAATTTTCCAAGTACGAGAAAGCCTCCTGAACAGTTTCTCACACTTCTTTAGCAGTAGAAAGGAATAAACAAGTCTTACCAATGTCCACTTCCATTGAGTTGATAAGCCAGGCCATGATGAGAGAGTTTTTGGACTCCCACTTAGCATAAGAGGGATCATCAGCGTAAGGAGTAGGAACAGAACCAGTGAGATATCCCAAGTGTAACATGCCGGCCTTGATGGCATGTTACAAGCTAGGATGGCGCTCGGTTAGATGCGCACGCGAGGGTGCAGGCTGGTGAGCATGCTGATGCCTAGTTTGTACAGCAGTGGCATTTTCGTAAATATCTTCAATATTACCCGAAAATGGACGGGACTTGGTAGGTTCCATATTGAAGGGTCAATGAACGCAATGGTATGATCGGATTTGGGAGATTCAGAGAATTGACGAGCTGGAAGCCAAATATGTCTCCCAAGCGAAAATCATATATGTTCCTGGTAGAAGGCTAAAAGCTCAGAAGGCTCTTTGTAGGGGGAGCACCTGGTGTCAGCTCTCCACCACCCCCTGGCGCAGGTGCGTCAAGTGAGCTACTACTAGTTGAGAGGACTAGTAGGGCGGGCATATGAGGACCACGAGGGGACTCATACGTCTCCATGAGTAGGAGTACTCATGGACATTACCGGGCCGCCCTGGTAGTGCATCGAAGTATGCTGCCAGAGGTTTAAGGGTACGGTTCCCTTGGCTTGCCGGGATGCCGCTTGCATGGAACGTGGCCCAAACCTTCGAGAGATTTCGTGGTGCGCCATGGCCACGAATCTCGACACGAGATGGCACGTGAAGTCATTCGTGGGACTTGTTAGCATGCAAGCATTGGAGGGTGCACTATGCTTGAGTAGGACAGAGGTCCAGTGTATGCTACTAGTTTGGCAGCCAGTCTCGAGGGCCTGCCAACATGCATGATGGTATGGTGCCTTGAGGATTGGACCATGGACGTATGGGAGTCCTTGGTCTGTGACGTGAACTAATCGGATAGTATCGAATGGGACATGATGGGAGGTGTTGGCACGTCAGCTTGGTGTTGGCTCTTAGCCACACATGCTACCTTGACTTGCGAATGTCTGGGTGAGCATTGGTGTTGGGATTTGCCTTGCCATAGTGAGAACCTATGGACAGTGTGAGTGTCTTGGCTAGATAGCCTTGATGCATGGTTGCACTCATAAATGCTTGAGAGCATGACTCAGCGAGAGTTGTTCGAGAGACAGAAGTGTGCAGAGGCACACGGTCGCGCGAAAAAATGTGCCCATTGTTATTCGAATGGTTGGAAGGCTGACCTTGGCTCAGAGGAGTCAAGGTGCCGCACGGGCATTTCCGCTGTCAAAATGTCAGCCCGTGACACCAAGCGTCCACGTCCTCGAAGGTACATCTTCACGGATTGAGACCATTGCAGAAAATTCTGACCATTCAGCTTGTGTATGGTAATTTGGAGAGAGTTTTGGTGATCAAAGGATGTGGAAGAGACATCAGAGGTGGTTTTGTTGATAATGGAATCGGCTGAGGTGTCATCAGTGACAGAGGCAGTGGGATTTTGAGTGTTTGGATGGGTTACAGTGGCCATGAGGGAAGAAAGAAGCAGAAAAAACAAGACAAAGACAGAGAGCAGCGGCAGCTTTAGGGTTAGGATTTTAGGCTTTGATACCATGTGGAAAAATGCTTCAATATTTTATTGAATTAGAGTTATGCCTTTAAATAGGCATTGTACAGAGAATGAGAAGATATTTGGTAGTTAATACCGAATATCCTAGCATAATTACAACAAAGAATAGGGTAACAAAATAAGCCTACAATAATCTAAGTATGGAAACTATACAAAATATACAGCCAGGTTTCCCATTCTAAAAGGGATATCAAATAATATTTCCTACAGTTTATGTCAGTCGTTCAGACCACTTCGTCAGGGACTACCGCCTCCGATGGGAGGTATTGGCTTCGCGGGTGCCGGATGTGCCCAAGCACATATTGGAAGGAAGCTTCATGAAGGGTCTAAAAGAGGAGACTAAGGGTGCTTTACATATTTTGCAGCCCATGGGCTTGGTCCAAATCATGGAAACGACCCAAAGAATTAAAGAGGGGCACCAACTCTTTGCAACGGACCAGGGCTCAAAGGTCACGGTTACTAGGTCGCATATCAGTCCGATTACACCATATCGAGTTGTAACAAACCCGTTCATCACCAGAACGTTGCAGCCAGTTCCAGCCACTTCCTCGACCTTTTCCGCGGGATCAAGCACAGGGGTCTCAAAAGCAACAAAGCCTGAACCATTCCGGCGATTGACAAAAGCTGAGTACCAAGATAAGAAGACAAGGGGGGTTTGTTTCAAGTGCGACAATAAGTTTTTCCGTGGGCATGAGTGTGAACAAAAGTCTCTTCAAGTGTTGTTAACTATGGATGAGAAGGAACCCGTTTCACCGTCGAAATCACCACCACCAACACCCGATTCTGAGGAAGCTTTGGGCTCGGAAGAGACTTTGGCTACTCTATCCTTAAACTCCCTAGTGGGGATTTCATCTGCCCATACAATGAAATTGGCTGGTCACATTGGGCAGCAACCAGTCACTGTGTTAATAGATCGCGAAGCTACTCATAATTTCATTTCCATGGACGTTGTGACAGCTACGAGTATCCCTATTACTCCAACGACGTGTTACGGTATTCTTTTGGGGACGGGGGAGAAGGTAAGGACTGAGGGAATTTGTGCTCAAATTGAATTGGATTTTGGCGCATTGAGGGTAGTCACTAATTTTTTGCCATTGGAGTTAGGGGGTGTGGATGTGATATTGGGCATTAAATGGCTTGAGACATTGGGAAATATGCAAGTTAATTGGAGAACAATGATTATGCATTTTGAGATGGCGGGAGCTTGGGTTACTTTACAAGGAGATCCGAGTTTATGCAAGTCCCCTATATCGCTAAAGGCGATGATTCACACCGTGGAACATGATGGCATGGGGTTTTGGGTCCAATTGGGAGCTGTGAGGATCGAAGACGTGAGTGGGCAGCAAGAGTGCTCGCAGCCCGTGGCAGAATTACTTCAACAGTACAACAAAGTGTTCGAAATGCCGACTAGTTTACCACCTTGTAGAGTCTGGGAGCATTCCATTACATTGAGGGAAGGAGTGGAGCCTATTTCGGTGAGACCCTATAGGTATGCACAGGTACAAAATGATGAAATTGAGAGGCTAGTCAAGGAGATGATTCAGGCAGGGATTATTCGGCCAAGTACAAGCCCTTTCTCTAGCCCGATTTTGTTAGTCAAGAAGAAAGATGGGAGTTGGCGATTTTACGTTCATTACCGAGCACTTAATAGGGAAATGGTGGCGGATAAGTTTCCAATTCCAGTGATCGATGAGTTGTTGGATGAACTTCATGGTCCACAAGTGTTTTCTAAGCTGGATTTGAAGTCAGGGCACCATCAAATTTGGGTTGCCGATCGGGACATCGAAAAGACGGCTTTTCGAACACATGAGGGTCACTACGAGTTTTTCGTCATGTCTTTTGGCCTCACAAATGCCCCAGCCACGTTCCAAGGCCTCATGAATGAGGTATTTAGGGAATTCTTAAGGAAATTTGTCTTGGTATTTTTCGACGATATTCAGATCAATAACTTATCTTTGGCGGAGCACTTAAGTCATCTTGAGTTGGTTTTGAAGAAGTTGCATCATCATGGCTTATATGCCAATAGGAAGAAGTGTCTATTCGCCCAAGCTAGTGTAGATTATCTCGGCCATGTCATTTCAGCTCAAGGAGTGGCAGCGGATCCGAGTAAGCTAGAGGCAATGAGAAATTGGCCTGTTCCAAAGTCGATTAAGGAAATAAGGGGGTTCCTAGGACTCCCGGGATACTACAAGAAATTCTTCAAGGGATATGGACATATCGCTAGGCCTCTAACAGACCAATTAAAAAAGGATGCCTTCGGCTGGACTTCGGATGCTCAAGAGGCTTTCATTCAGCTCAAGGAAGCCATGTGTAAAGTGTCCGTTTTAGCTTTACCAGATTTTTCTGCACCTTTTGTGTTGGAGGCCGATGCTTCGGGGTTGGGGTTGGGCGATGTTCTGATGCAAAACCAGAAGCCAATAGCCTTTTATAGCCAAGTTTTTTGTCCACGGGCTAGAGCCAAATCTGTTTATGAGTGGGAGTTAATGGCAATTGTGTTGGCTATCCAAAAATGACGACCATACCTATTGGGGCGTAAGTTTCTGGTCAGAACAAATCAAAGGAGTCTTAAGTACCTGCTGGAACAAAGACTAGTTGCCACGGAACACCAGAAATGGCTCACCAAGCTGCTTGGTTATGATTTTGCTATACAGTATCGGCCTGGAATGGAAAATAAAGTTGCTGACGCTTTGTCTCGGATGTACAGTGAGGGTTTTTTTGGCTGCTATTTCAATTTCTAGTGCTATCTATGACTGATTTACAGGCACACATCGCGTCGGACCCAGCCTTGTCTAAAGTGGTTTGGGACTTGGAGAAAGGACAGGACGGTGGGGGATATTCCTTTGTCCAAGGCTGTCTAAAGTTCAAGGGCCGAGTAGTACTGTCGGGCACTTCTCCATTCATACCATTGCTTCTTCAATAGTATCACTGCACTAATGTTGGAGGACATTCAGGAGTTTTCAAAACCTTTAAAAGAATGGCAGTAGATTTGTATTGGTCGGGGATGTGAAAAGATATACAGAAATTTGTGGCGGAATGTGTGGTTTGTCAACAAAGCAAGTATATGGCTCAATCCCCCACAGGACTTCAGCCTCTCCCTATTCCGAAGCAAGTTTGGGAGGATATTTCATTAGATTTTATAGAAGGTTTACCTTTCGAATGGATTTGATACGATTTGGTGGTAATGGATCATTTGAGTAAGTACGGTCATTTCATTTTGCTGAGGCATCCATTCATAGCAGCTACGGTGGCTGCAATTTTTGTCAAAGAAATAGTCAAGTTACATGGTATCCCTCGCTCCATTGTGTCGGATAGAGACAAGATTTTTTTTAGCCTATTTTGGAAAGAGTTATTTTGTTTCCAAGGCACACTCCATAAACATAGCACAGCGTATCACCCTCAGTCCGATGGGCAAGGGAAGTAGTTAATCGCTGTTTGGAAACTTACCTCTGCTGTTTTGTGAGTACTAAGCCCAAGCAGTGGTCTAAGTTTGTGAGTACTAACACAGCCTTCCACTCATGGGCGGGCATGACACCATTTAAAGCCTTGTATCACCGTGACCCTCCCCCTCTTGTTCATTTTGAGGCCGCAAGCACTCGGATTTCTGCAGTAGAACAGAATTTGCGTTATCGGGATGACATACTCAGCCTGCTGAAGCAAAACTTGCATCGAGCTCAACAAAAAATGAAGATTCAGGCAGACCGCAAGCGACGAGATGTTCAGTTTGAGGTGGGCGACTTGGTTTATGTAAAGCTCAGGTCTTATAGGCAGAGGACAGTGGCAAAAGATTGAATGAGAAGTTGGCTCTTCGCTATTTTGGACCTTTTCCAATCACGGCCAAGATAGGTGCAGCAGCTTATCGGCTTAAGCTCCCGCCTGATGCTTCGATCCACCTGGTGTTTCATGTTTCCATGTTCAAAGCTGCTCTTGGTCCGAACCAGCAGGCTACTGTGCTCCCTCCTGGGTTGTCCGCAGATTTGGAATGGTCTTTAGAACCAGAGGTTGTGTTGAAAGTTAGGCCAGGTACGCACAAGGCAACACCACAGGCACTAATCAAATGGGCAAACTTACCAACTTTTGAAGCAACATGGGAAAATTTTCAGGTTATCCAAGATCAGTTTCCCCATTTCCACCTTGAGGACAAGGTGAGACTTTTGGCCGGCGGTATTGATAGACCACCTCTGACTTTTGTCTACGCGCGCAGGGGTAGGAAAGATAACAGTGGGGATGCTGTAGGGGATAGTTAGTTGAGGAGGTTAGCATTCTGTTATGTGAGTTGTGCTATTGTGTAGTAGAGTGTAGGGTACCAGCTGAGGTACTGAGTTATAAGCAGGAGAGGAACTCATTAGTGGGGTGTGGAGTAATTGATAGGGTGTAACCCCTTTGTGGGGGAGAACTAGGCTCTCTAATTCCTAGCTACCAAAACAGAAATTCACCATTTCTTTCTATATTTCTCTGTTTTACTAACCAGTGTGCAGGTATACTCTACCATAAAGTTTTGTTCCCGTTAATGCATGCATAAGGCTACTATTGTTATGTGATCTATTTTCTACGACGAACAACCAAAGGATTTTAACCCAGTTGCCTTATGTTTATTTCAATACAGGCTTATATATATAGCAACCATATATATTTACAAAATATTTTATCTTTATCCCGAAATCCTAGCAAATAATAGATATTTCTTTTATTATAAACTAAAACATTCAGAGATGAAAAAAAAAAATAGGATTATATTATTCTTAGAGCCTGTCTACACCATGGATTAGAGATTAGACTCTAAAAAATCTGTACTAGCTGGAAATAACAAAAAAAATATGATTTGATTAACAATTCGTTGAAAATATATATATATATATATATATAACAATCTTTTGCTGTATATATATGATCAATTAAGTATATGGCAGAAAACTTCAGTTTTAGCATAGAAATATGACCTAACATACTGCTTTAACCAGAAAAGAAAGCCTAATAACTCTGTTACTTCCTACCTTATAATGTAGTCTAGGTACCTCTGAATATTTTAGCAGAATTCATCAAGGACTTTCATCAAACAGATGGCAATAGAACAAGAACATTCAATTACTTCAACAATATTTTATGTACCCAAAATCATTTGAAAAATGAGTACTGTGAAATCCAAAGTAGAAGAGATTAAAGAAGGTGACCTCTTGCGTTGGATCATATTTTGATTGATTGTGATGCTTCGTTGACTCCTAGTCGATTGCCATGGATGACTATGGCTTTGGGTATGTGTGGAAGCTGGTTAAGTTTACTCGTTGACTTCATTCATTTGACTTTTCTTCCTCCACTACCACTACTAGTGGAGAAGTTGTAACGCAATCAGTGGAGACAGGATTAACGGTACGTTTGGAAGGAAGGAAGGAAGGGAAGGAGGGGGAGAGTGGGATGGAAAACTTAGGAAGGACGGAAAATAATATCATGTTTTAAAAAAGGGTAAATATTTTGTACATTATGTTTTGTTACAAACAGAACAAAATAATTCCTGGATACGATTTTGGTCAAAATATTTTTAAATATGACAAAAATACCCTCATATTTTATTAAAATTTTTTAATATTAATTATATTTAGTTAATTTAAAAAATACACTATTTTTAATGTGAAAAAATAAAAAATAAATTAAACAAAACAAATTAAAATCTTAAATAATACTAAAACAAATCTTAACTAAAACTAAAATGAATTAAAATTAAAAAATCGAAATATTATTGATTTTTTTCAAAACCCTCTTCTTTTTCTTTTTCTTCTTCTTCTTCTTCTTTTTGTTCGTTTCCTTCTTCTAACATCCCAAGTTCCCTAATATGGCTTAGTGCCTGGATTAGAGGGTCGGAAGGCAATAATTGTTTTAATTATGTGTTAATATAATATGAGCATGTTGTTATGTGAATTATATTATAATATAATTATGCTTGCCTGTTTAGAAATATTAAATGTGTATGTGAGCCTGTTTCTTATAAGAAGAACATTTTAGTAATTTAACCCATTGAGGGTATAATTGTAAATGTACGTCTGTGTGATTGAAACCACATTATTATGTGAATATATTTGAGTTACTCGATGCGAGGTGATCCTGGTGAGCAAGTTAGCGAAAAAGTCACAACGGGGTGAAATACCCGGCTCGGGGTGAGCTCAGGAGTATTTTGGTAATTTAGTACATTGTCAGGATTTATCGGGTAATGGGAGACTAAATTATTATTATGTGAGATAGTTGGGGATTTAGAAGAACACTCGGGGATTCACGGGAAGTTGCAATTGACGGAATTTCTCTTGAGGCCACTAGAGGGTTTAAGTTAGTAGCAAGGGCATTTTGCACTTTTGACAAAATAGATATACATGGTTTTAGACAGCTGGGATTTAGAACTACTTGGAAGGATCAATTACTGAGCACTCTCTTTCTCTCTCCCGTAACTCTCTCTCCCTCCTCTTGGAAGCTTTAGAATTTTGAGGAAATTGGAGGAATCAAGCTTAGAAAAGTGAAGGGTTGGACTGGCTGAGCTGGGGATTCAACTCAGGGTGATCATATCTTAGAGGTAAGGGTTTAAACTTAGTATTTCGATGTCAATTCTGCTGATTTCTGTAGAAATTTTAGAGTCTGCTTGTGAGAGGGTTTGATGATTGAATGTTGGATTTTTAACGAGTTTCCAGTCTAGTTCTGAGTTGGTTTTGTTGCTGGTGAGTTATTGAATTAATTATGGGAGTTGAATTGAGGGTTTAAGCTTTTATTTGGGTTGTTTTTTGTTGGGTTCGGCTAAAGGAAAAACCCAGAATTCTGGGTTCAAAGGGGTCGGGTCGCGGCCCTCTAGAACAAAAGGGAGCCATGGAGGGCTTTGTCGCGAGGGCGAACCGCAGTGCCTCTTAGGCTGGGCCACGACGCGTGTATGATGTTTTGGGGAGGTTGAGCCTCTAATTGGGGTGGGTCACAGCTCTTAAGGGGTTTTTGGACCCCGAGAAGGTTTTGAGTGCGAGAACTCAACCTTATGAGCTCGAGATCGATTCTACTACCGTGTTTGGTGGAATTCGATGTCCCGGAGGCTAGGACTCAGTCTAGAAGCCTTTATTCACTCGTTGTTGATGGAATTATTTATCATGGTTGTGACTAGGTCAATGCTAAGGGCTCGGATCAGGGATCGTACTCAAGAGTCGCTCTTTGGTAGCTTGCACTTGGACCGAAGGTAAGAAAACTGCACCCAGAATAGGATGTACATGATTGGGGCTCGGTCCGAATGTTGAGTATACACTACAACAAAAAAGGTAATTTGCGTCAGTTTATAACTGCCACAATTGAGTTTTTGCGTCGGTTTTATATGTGACGCGGAATCCCATGTCACAAACGCCAGTCTGGTTTGCGTCAGTGAAGCACTGCCACAAATGTTAAAAACGAGTTTTTTTTGCGTGAGTTCGGAATTGTCACATAAAGTATTAACCAGGGAAATTGAAAATATTTATGCCAATTTCTTTGGCCTATTTTGATAAAAAAAAACAGCAGCAGAAATAGAAAAACAACAGTAAAACAGAAAAACAACAGTATCCTAACTAAATCAATAATAAAATATAACTTAAAGAAAAAAAAATTAATATATACATATTTAAACAATTAAAGCCAAAATTTAAAAAGTTAACAAAATATAAACAAAAATTTACTCAAAACATTCAAACTAAATAGTTAATAAATTGGAACTTTTACAAAATATATACATTAATATATATATACTCATTTACATAAATAAATCCGAAATTAAATTAAAATTTAAAAAAAATAAAAAAGTTAACAAAAAATAAAGAAATTATAATAAAAAAATTCTAAAAAAATAAAATGTTAAAATGCAAAGTTTAAACCTAAAACAATTAAATAATCATTAATATAAAACTATCCAAACATTTACTTATGGTAATTGAGCAGTGTGGGTTCTTGAAATAGAAAACCCCAAAAAACTAAGAAAGTTTATGGGTTATCAAATAATAATCTTCAAAAATTCAAAATCTATACAAAAAATTATATATAAGGTTCATAAACATATAAATATATATATCATCATTTTTACATTAAATTGAAAAGAAAAAAAAGATAAAAACTTACTAAGGTTCATAAAATTATATATAAGGTTCATAAACATATATATATATCATCATTTTTACATTAAATTGAAAAGAAAAAAAAAAGATAAAAACTTACCAAGGTTCAAAATCTATACAAAAAATTATATATAAGGTTCATAAACATATATATATATATCATCATTTTTACATTAAATTGAAAGAAAAAAAAGATAAAAACTTACCAAGAGGAGGGAAAACTCGTTGGGGCGCCGCTGGTTTTCTCCAGTTTTTTAGAAAGTTAGGTTTGCAATGTAAGGGGTTGTCTCGGGAACGAAATGGGCTTAATTCATTTAACATGCCATTTGCGTCAGTAGCCCACTAATGGTAACATCCTGTTTGCGTCAATGGGGCACTGACGCAAGCGACCCTGTTCAACGCCGTCAATGTATGTTATGACGCAATTGCCCCCGCATTTGTGTGTAACGACCCAAATTTACTAATAAGGCTTAAGGGCCTTGGTTAGTGTGCCGGGAAGACATAACTGGATTATGTGTGATTTAAATGATTAAATGCATGATTATGTGATAAGTATGCTTATATGATTATTTGGATATATGAGATGCATGGTTATGAGTATTAGTATGCATGTAGGCCCTGATTAGATTATAAGGGCATATTCGTAATTTTGGCCTGCTGAGGGCATAAATGTAATTATTTGTGATAAATTGTTGAGACCACATTATTATGTGGATATATTTGCAGCTTGTGACTCGAGGCGATCCTAGTAAGCGGTTTAGCGAAAAAAGTCACGGTGGGGATTTATACCCGGCTCGAGGGAGCCTAGGGGTATTTATGGGAATTTGGGAAATATATTAGAGACTATTTGACATTGAGGAAAATAATTGGTGATTAATTAGGTGACGGGGTTTAAGCGATAATTATTAGGGACACTCGAGGAATTAGCGGGAACTAGGAACAAATGACCAAAATGCCCTTAGAATGTTTAAAGGCTTAGGATTTAAGTGGGAGGGCAAAATGGTCATTTGTTGGTTAAAAGGAGATAAGGGTGTTTTCTACTTTTTACACTTAGTGGGATTTGTAGAATGTGTTAGAAACGGAAAGAAAGAAGAAAAACAGAGACTCCTTTTCCCTTTCCCTATTGATCACATTTTCTCTCACTCTCCTTAAAGATTTTTGAAGCTATAACTCAGAGGAAGCTTAGGCTGGAGCTTGGGGCTTGGGACCTTGGTGAAGCTAGAGGGTTTAGCAGGAATTATCCACTCAATTGAGGTAAGGTTTAAAGGTTTTGATGAGTCTTCTGAGCTTTGTTAGAGTTGATTTCTGAACTTGGGTTTTGGATTGAAGTTAAGGGAATTAAGCTTTGGGAACTGAGGAGCTAAAGGCTGGAAGGGCTTAGAGGGCAACCTAGGGTTGAATTCCCCATTAAAGGTAAGGATTTCTGAGCTTGATCATTTGGGTTGCTGGGTTGATTCTGGTTTTTCTAATGAGTTCTTGAGTTTTAAGTTCAATTCTTGTTTTCTTTGTTTGATGGTGCATGTGGCCAAGTTTTATGTTGTTGGGCTTTGTGGGATGAGATGCAGTGGATGGTAGGCTCAATTTGTAGTGTGGTTATTGTTTGGAGGGGTTTTAGGGAGTTTTGGCTCGGGGAAATTCGAAGGAAAACTCAGGGGAAGTTTTTGGTGCTGATAGTAGCGTTGTAGCGCTAGCTGTAGGGCGCTACAGCGCTAGGCCTGGTTTTCCTGGGCATTTTTGTCTCTGCTTGTAGCGCCCACTTTGTGGTGCTGTAGCGCTACCCTATCTTCAGAAATGAATTTTTGGGGTATTTTCTTAGGGTTTTTGCCTGGGGGCTCAGGGTTTGATTCCACCACCCCATTTGGTGGAATTAGGGCTTCCCGAGAGCTCGGGATTGGTCCCGAGATTAGGTTATGGAATTGAATGTTAATGAGGGTTCTATGTTACATTTGTGACTAGGTGTACGCTAAGGCTTGGTCGGGATCGTGCTCGAGGATCGTTTCAATTAACCAAAGCGCTCGGAATCAAAGGTAAGAAACTGCACCCGGTTATGCGATTATGTTGGGACTAAGAGTTCCCTGTATTTTTATGTGATGTCATGAGATGGTATTATGCCATGGGGACATGTGATAAACGGCCTAAGGGTGCTGGAATCAATATTTGCGCACAGGGTGCGACTCGACCACTAGTAGCTGAGGTTAAGTACATAATCACTGAGCTCGGCCTAAGCGAGTCGGAGTTAGTAGGACCATCAGAGGGTGCGGCCTAAGGGCGTCGACCCTGGATTTTGGTGTGATATGTTTATTGTTGTTTAAACTGTTGATTGTGACGAGTTTGTTATCTGAATAACTTATTATTGGTTTATAGGTTGGTATCATTGTTTATATGAGCAATATGACTTGTACTATATATCTGATTGATGGTTTGTGAATTATCTGTTTGTTGATTGTCGCTTATGCTATGCATTATAGTTTTCTTGTTGGGCCTTGGCTCACAGGTGCTACGTGGTGCATATAAAGGCAAGGGCAAGGTGGACTAGTCATGAGTTGGAGAGCTTTGAGGCTGAATGTACATAGTCAGTTGATCGGCCGCCACGGCCGAGGAGTAGTACAGGACAGGAGAAGCCTAAATGTCTGTTTTGCCCTTAGAGTGGCTAGTACTTGTTTACAACCTGGAATTTTTGTAAACTGTCTTTTAAACTCTATTTCTTTTGGGATCCCATGTACGAAATGTTTCATCTAAATGAAATGTATCTTTTATGACCAAAATCTTTTAACCCTAGTTCAATTATAGTTTCAGTAACACGTTTCTAACTAAATGACTTGATTAGCAAGTCTTGCACCTTTATAAACACAAAGTGTAACGGTCTTGACTACCCAGGGCGTTACATTGTGGCAGTGCCCAACTACAACAAATGCTAATTCTTGGTCAATAGCATCAGTCAACTGCGTTGACTGACGCGTTTGACTGGCACAATTGCCCTTTTTTGTAGTAGTGATAATCTTGATTTGGGTGTTAGGCCTATGAATGCACATGATTATGATTATGCCTATGTATGTTTGATTAAATGTATTATAATACATTGTATCTGTATATATGTATGATAAATGGAATATGTGATTGTCTGCTGTGACTAGGGAGCTCGGTTTATAAACCAGGGAATTGTTGTGATATCTAGTTAGAGATCGACTTATTAGTCGAGGGCATATCTGATTTGAGGGGCTCGACTTATAAGTCGAGGGTCTTAAAGCTTCGACTTATAAGTCGGGGGCATGTGAGGCTCGACTCATAAGTCGAGGACCTGTAAACCTCGACTTATGAGCTGAGTTTGGCATTATGATTAATTCTCAAAAATGTCAATTTATTAGTTTTAAGGTGTAAAATAAATTAAGTTTTAATTAATATTTTCATGAATTTATTGTAATATTTGTTTTAATTGAAAATATTAATTTTTAATTTAATTTACGTTTAATTTTCAGGAAATAATTTGCATTTGGACAATAATAAAAAGATAAAATAAAGAAATAGTTAAAATTGAAAAAAAGAGAAGAGAAAATGGTATTTTTGAGATTAAAGCCTAAGAAGGAAGGCCCAAAACCGAAGGCCCAGTCCCCTATCTTCCTCTCTCCCAATACCAGGTGGCGCGCCTGCATTGCGCCATGCGTCTGTGCCTGGCCTCAGCTCCCTGACCCGCGGACCTGCCCATGTGACCCGCGCCCCATCTGGCTCCCCAGCAAGCCCAACCCGAGTTCAACCTGTCAGCAGCCAAGCCTCCTTTCAGCAAGCCCAACAAGCCCAGCGGCCCAACGCAACCCACCACCCATCCGGCTCTTCTCCTCTCCCAGCCAGCGCCTACATGGCGCCTCCCCATTGGCTGGGAATGGGTCAAAACCCTCTTCTGCCACCAGCCACCTTCAACCCATGTGTTTGTGGATATTGGGCCTTGCACATTACTATTTTGAGCTTTAAAGCTCATGTTTTTGTGGTATTTTAGAAAAGGGAAAAATGACCATACACCAAAATAGCTAGGTTAATATTAATAATAAGATTTGATTTTTCAAAATCATATTTTATTATTAATATTTCAGATTTATTTTGTAAACCTCATTTTGTTGTTTAATGTCTTTTTAGTCCTTTTCTTCCTCTATAAATAGGGACTCCTTTTTCACAATTAGAATGTAATTTTGAGAGTAAAGAAACTATAGTAAAATTTCTACTCACTTTCTTCTCATATTTTCTTCTTAGAATTTTGTGAGAATCATGAGCATAATGGCCTAATCTTCCTAGGAAGGTTAGGGATGATGTTATTTTGCTACTTTGATTTACTATGTTCTTAATATAATGTATTTGAGTTATTTATGTTCTTTCATCCCCATCTCTATTTTGTTATCTTTATTTACTTGTACTAATAGTATATAAGATTAGTCATGCTCTTTCTATGTGCTTCCAATTAGTAAAAGTAATATTGATACATAATTTTATGTCTAATCTTCTATTGCATTATTGCCCTTAGGTATTTTGTCATTTTTAGATTTTTCATAAGATTAACATTGTGCTTTTAAAGTAAAGAACTTTATAACTCAAATGGACTAATGTTAGAAAAAAAAATATGGACTTTAATGTTAGATTTTCCAAGTAAATGTTGGGATGTGAACTATTTACTTGTGTATTTTTGTAAATCAAGTAACCAAGTAACTAAACAAGCATATGGATGATTCTTGAAACATTTCCATTTCTCAAACTCTTGATTACATCTTGCCTTTATTTCACTTATCTCATTTGATCATTTCATCAAAAAGACAACACCAAAATCTCAAATCTATTTTCATTTTCATTTTTTATTTATTTCGTGTTACTAATTTTTTTGTGTTATTTTCTACTAATCTTTTGATTTTAGGTTACCTCCTTGTGGATCGACCGCCCGATTATACTACAACCACCACTTAGTGGTTGTCACGATTTGGGCGTTAAACAAATTTTGGCGCCAAACAAATTTTGGCGCCGTCGCCTGGGAGGTAGTTTTCAAAGGTTTAGTGAAATTTTTACCAAAATGTTAGTAACTTTATTTGTATTTTTGTTGGTATAACCATTGTGTTGGTATAGTTTTTTTTTTATTATTATTTTATTTATTTACTAATTTTTAGTTAATTTGATTATTATTATTAAACAAAAAAAAAGAAAAAAAATTAACTAAAAATCAAAAAAAAAAAAATTTATTTATATATATTTTCTCTTCATTTTTTTTTCTTTTTCGGCAAAACAAACAAAAAAGACATATACATATAAATATTCATATATATATACATATCTATAAAAAAAATCCAAAAAAAAGAACGATATATATATATTTATATAATTATCTTTTTTTTTTTCTTTTTAGCTAATTCTTATTCCATTTTTCTTTCTTAATTTCTATTCTATTTTTTTAGTTTAATACATGTTGATGGTAAGAACTCGTCAACTAAGTTGAGTTGGAAAAATTATCAAATCAAGATCACTAATTGGAAAGCTGTAAAAACTTGAACAATAACTCAAGAACAATGATAGAACAATAATGGAGAATTCAGTCTTTCATTCACACTCAAGCCTCTGCTACAGTAAAATTTCCAACCCCCTTTCAGGTGGTCTTAGAGTTCATTTTATAGTAGGCTCTAATGGCCTTAGGTACATAGTGGTCTAGGAGACCATAGGGTACATAAGTACTGTGTCAGGAGAGTGGCTTCAGAGGTCGTGGTCGTACATCCCGTACAGGAGCAGGTGTCAAGAGAATGTCTCCACTGCTTGTCTGTACCCATGTCTGATACGTGGTGGCAGGCGTAGTGGCGCAGGAGGTAGTGGTGTCGGCTCTGACCTATGGCCGTAGACGTACGGACCATGATCCTTACCCCAGCAGTCTCGCTGGCACTGGCATCTGTACTCAGTACTTGGTCGTACAAATATGTCCCATTCGACTCGTACTGGATCTCCTAAGCGTAGGGATCCCAAGGTGTAAGGAATGGGACCCTTGGTGTGAGGTGGAGATCTTGGGTCCTTGGTATGAGATGCTTGAAACACCCCGAGGCCACCCACAGGCATAGGTGATAAGCACGTGGCCTTGTCAGGCGTCTAAGTGGGTGAGGCGAGATGCCTCCTTCGCAGGCCTCCTTCGCAAGGCCTCCCTTGCGGTGTGGCTTGGACCCAGATGTGTGGGGTGACAGGGCGACGGCCTCCTGAAAAGACGATGGCCCGAAGGGCCTCTCGAGGGCGCGCGCGCGATGGGCCTCGCGCGGACCTGCACACGAAGTGCCATTGACGGCCTCGCTTGGTGTTAGTCCCTACGGCGCCTGGTGGCCTCACGAGATGGGTGGCCTCGTCCATGCGTTGGCCTCGCGGGATGGAAGGTGGCCGAGGGCCTCGCTTGGTGCTAGCCCCTACGTTGGCCTCGCGAGATGCAAGGTGGCCGAGGGCCTCGCGAGATGTACAGCGCCTGGTGGCCTCGCGAGATGGGTGGCCTCACCCATGTGTTGGCCTCGCGGGATGGAAGGTGGTCGAGGGCCTCGCTTGGTGTTAGCCCCTACGTCGGCCTCGCGAGATGCACGACGCCTGGTGGCCTCGCGAGATGGGTGGCCTCGCCCATATGTTGGCCTCGCGGGATGGAGACCTTGCGAGATGCAAGGTGGCTGAGGGCCTCGCGAGATGCACGGCGCTTGGTGGCCTCGTGAGATGGGTGGCCTCGCCCATGTGTTGGCCTCGCGGGATGGAGGCCTCGCCCCTGGCCAGACGCGCGTGGATGAAGGCCTCGCGAGAGAGGTGAGGTGAGGTGCGATGGCTTCCCGAGGCGACGGTGGCCTAAGGGCCTTGCCTCGGCCTCATATTTTCTCTTGATGAGATTATGAGCATTAACACTTGCCCCCTAGTCTAGGAGAGTACCTTTAGTGCTCTTGTAGACTATTCACCTTGATTCCTATAAATAGGTCCTCATGCATGGCCTAATATTTACACCTTATTTCCTTGGCTTAGTGGTGCATAGACCCTTATTCCTTTCAAGAGGTAAGGGGTTCAATCCCCCACAACCTCACTTTCACCATAGTTCCTTTCATTTGTTTTATATATTTTTTCACTTCATTTTTTTTGTTTTTTTGTTTTACATATGAGCTAATTTCTTGGTGTGTATATTTTATGACTAACACACCTTTCTAGTTCATTCTTGCAGACGTGCCTTTTCGACTCTTTGGTGCTTTTCGCTCCCTGACCTCCTTTGGACCCCAACTTCGCTCTCTTAATCGCTTGAGGTATATTTTCTTTCCTTCTCCCTTATATATATATATATATTTTATCGGGTCCAAACTAGCAGTACTTGGGATGGGGTACATTAGTCTGAGCTTGTAGTGAGTTTGACCATATGCACGCCCCTCCTCTTTGTTTTTTTGTTTTTTATACCCTGTAGTAGGCCATTTAGGGCGTTTGCATCTAGAGGTATTAAGCCTATTCCTTTGTGTTTTGTAGCCTTCCCCTCGTTTATACGTGAGCCCCTTTTGCTGTTGGGACGTGGTTTCATGGCCAGTGACAGCCCGTCTGACATACCCCCAAAGGCTGAGTTTATTGACCTGTCCTCAGACTCAGAGTCCCCTGAGGGCAACCCTCACCAGGACTATGACTCCTTAAGGCAAGCTCGCATCCGCCACCTTGAGTGCATGGCCGAACTTAGGCGTAAAATTTGGGTGGTGGAGAGCGAAATTGACTCGGTGTCGAGAGGAGATGGAGGACCTTCACCCCTGGGCCTTAGTGACCATATAGCGCGTCTTAGGACGACCCTTTTTGAATTGCGGTGGGAGTTATAATTTATGGAGGGACACATTCCGCCAGAACCTCCTACTCCCTCTTCGCCTGATGACAGTCATGGGGCTGCTAGCTCCTCTCCCCAGCCCTTAGTCTCAGTTTATCCTAACTTAGTGATCCCGCCATCGCTCCCTCGATGGAAAACTCTTGCTAGGAAGAAGAAATGGAGGGTTAAGTGTTCTACCTCTTCCTCACATCTTTCTTTTGATTTTGCAGATATGTCGAAAGCACGCAGACAGGTGTCCGTCCAGGAAGAGGACGACGCCCCCTATTGGCGTCCAGTTTAGTGTCACACGTGTCTCCGAAAAAATTGAAGGTGATCGTGAAGCACTACCACGTTGCTCCAAAATACGCCCTGCATGCTCCTTAGGAGGCCTGCCGGGCCGACCGCCCTGAGAAGGGCTTTGTGGCTTTGAGTGAGCAGATTTTGAAGGCGGGTGGCACCATTCCTCTGCACCCGTTTTTCGGGGCGGTTCTCAACTACTTCGATTTGGCCCCTCTTCAACTGTCGCCCAACAGTTGGTTGACTTTAAGCTGCCTTTTCATTTGGTTCAAGGGAAACGTCAAACGCGCCCCGACGGCGCAGGAGGTGCATTCCCTGTATAACCTTATGGGAGTGCACAAGTCCAAGGGCTTCTACTACCTGCAGAAGGCCAACAATGAGCTCCCCTTAATAGAGGGCTCAGTGTCCAACACAGGGCCTTGGAAACAAGACTTTTTCTGGGTAGAGGGGGCTTTCGCGCCGACCCTAGTAAGTATCCTGATCTTTCTCTTTTTCTTATTAGAACTTACTGTTTTGCACTCTTGCTTGTACTGACATTGGCATGGATTTTGCAGGGCAATTTGCTGATCCTTCGGTCATTGGGCCAGAGGTGGAGGCCATTAACAACCTCATTACTGCAGACTCCGCCCTGAAGAAGGCGGCGGTCTTATTTACTGTGGTGAACCTCAACCGCCACCAGCTGTCCTCGGTCTCTGACCCCAAGTTCCTGTGGTCAGTTACTGGGTCTAAGAAGGCTATGGCTATGCCGGCTGGGCCGTCCCTACACGACGGTGAGGCCGAGGAGGAGATGGAGGATGCCCCCCTCGAATGTGGGGGATCTCATCAGCGCCCCCTGTCCCCCGGGGGATGCCCTCCCTATGGCTCCCATGACCAGGACATGGCCTTTCAGTCTCTGGACCCGCAGGCCGCAGCGAGATGTTACGCTCCCCCTGGCCTTGATGGCTGTGACACCTTCCCTCAGGTCCCTCATGATATTGGCTTACCGGATGCTGATTTCGTCGACCTCGCGGAGCCCCCTTCTAATGTACCAGGGTTTCAGTTTTTCTCCTTCCCTGCGCCTCCTCCTGCTTCGGCGATCGGGTCATCCGTTCCTGTCCAACAAGATGCCCCTAGCGCGGAGGCAGAGCCTTGAGTGACTAGGATGGCCTCCGCCTATGCGCAGCGTTTCATTCAGATTGCCTCGGACCTCCCTGTCTCCGACTGGAGAGGTCTAGGGAATGTGACCCAACCAGACCTTGGGGAAACCCTAAGGCGTGCCGCGGCCTGGGTGAGGTCTTGCACCTTGCGTCGATTAGTATTATGTATATATGTACATGTGTTTTTCATTTTGTTGCTTATCACTGACGCCATTGACTTTCTTGTGCAGATCTACATCATGTCCCTTCGGCATGCTGACACATCCGGCGTCCTCTCCGCATCTACTGCTGAGAGGGACTGCCTCACGGCCCGGGTCCAGGAGCTCGAAAATGAGCTTAGCGAAACCAAGGTCCAGTTGTCAAAGGCCCGGACTAAGTCTGCCAACTTGTTCTCGAAGAGGGAGAAGGCGAAGGCCAAGATCAAGGAACTAAAGGGCAAGGCTAGACGCTTGGAGCGCGAGCTCCAGGGGGCCAAGGCCGCTGTGGCTGCGTCGCAGGAGAGGGTTACTCAACTGGAGACCGAAGTTGAGGCCCTTAGGACCGAACTACAGTCGGCTCAGGAGAAGAACGCTTCCTTGGAGGCGGAGAGGGCTTCTTTGGAGGTGAAGAGGATCACCACCGAGCGCAGGTCTATAGATCGTGCTCTTTACAATGTGTGGAGGCAGGATCCCAACTTCGACTTCTCCTCTTTTGGTGAACAGGCCGTTGCCCGAGCGGCCTGGTGGAGCGCCCACTGTAGGAGGCCTTGAAATAGTCTTGCTCCTTTTTTGTTTTCTTTTTACTTTGTAATATCATTATCAGTGCTACTTTTCTTTTGGTAACTCTTGTAATATTTCAAGAACTCTGCTTTTTTTTTTAATGTATAAATACATATGTTGCTGTTTATTTCTTGTTCTATTGCATTTGAGGCCCTTTTAAGCCTGTATGATGGGGTTTGGTTGGTTCCCCTTTTTTTTTTATCTATCAGGCTGGAGGTCCTTTGGAGCCCATGCGAGAGGGTTCACTGGGACCTCTTTTGGTGCCTCTTGGTTGCTTCTATAAGGATATTTTGACCCCTTGGGTCTTAGTTATCCCTTTATGTTTTTCTTGCGCGCGCTTATTATTTCTTTGCGAGAAGCGTCCTTCTTGTCGTTATTCATAGTACTATTTTTGCAAGGGTCTCCTTTGGGACCCTTTTTGGCTAGGCGGCTTGGTGGCCGCTCTAGACTTATTATTATTGTCGTCACCATACATTTTTTTGTAAGTCCCTATGGCCTCCCTTGGTGTTCATAAGGGTAGCTAATCCTTGCGATCCCAAGGGATACCTTGTAAGGACTTCGTTTAAGGCCCTAGTATAGGGGGTCCCTTTGGTTTTGGGTCACTTCCTCTTGATAGAGGGTCCTTTATAGGATACTCTTGGTAGAGGGTCCTCTTTTTTTTTTAGGGGCCTCCTTTTTAGGAGGGCTGGGGGTCCTCTTGGTAGAGGGTCCCTTTTAGGGGCCTCGTTTTTAGGAGGGCAAGGGGTCCCTTTTTAGGATCCTTCGTTATAGGGCCCTTTTTAGGTTCCCTTTGCTAGCCGCCTGCTGTCGCCTCCTATCCTGCCCCCCAAGTGTCTGGTGAAATTTATTTCGGCAGGCACTTTGATGCCCACGTAGCGAAGGAAAATAATACATGAGGTTGCGAACAGTTTCACCCATAACATGCAGTTCCATTCATTACATTCATAATAAACAGTCTCATACAAATAGTTGCAACGGTACATATGAGGTTTTCATATAAAACAAAAATAAAAAAACTCACACCTACTTAGGAGGCTATCTAAGTAACCTCTTTGATTTCTCCCTATCATATTAAGACAGCGTGCAACACTTGTCCTTTTACCATCGGACATGGGCGCCTTACTGGTAGTACTTCCTCAGGTGCTCTGCGTTCCATGCTCGGGGTATGATGGTGTCGTCCATGCGCGCCAGCTTGTAAGTGTTTGGAGGGATGCACTGAGCAACCTGGTAGGCCCCCTCCCAATTTGCCCCCAGCACTCCTGCGCCTGGGTCTCGTGTGTTAGGGAGTACCTTCCTTAGCACCAGGTCGCCAACTCTGAAAGTTCTCTCTCGCACCCTCGAATTGTAGTACCTCGCGGCGCGCTGCTGGTACACCGCCACCCTCATTTGCGCTTTTTCTCTCTTCTCCTCAAGCATGTCTAAGCTTTCGGCCAGGGCTATGCGATTGGCTTCGTCTCCATATGCCTGTACCCTGTGGGACTCGACTCGCATTTCGACTGGGAGCACGGCCTTGCACCCATAGGCCAAGGAAAATGGGGACTCCCCAGTAGTCGTGCGTGGGGTGGTTCTGTAAGCCCACATCACATTTGGTAGCTCATCTACCCAGGCTCCCTTCATTTTTTCTAGCTTTGTCTTCAGGTTCTTTTTAAGGACCCTGTTTATGGCCTCCACTTGCCCATTGGCCTGGGGGTGTACAACCGCGGAGAAACTCCTCCTTATGCCCTTTTCCCTACAATATTCATCGAAAGCTCCTCCCTCGAACTGGGTACCATTGTCGGAAATAACCTTGTAGGGTACTCCATATCGACACACAATGAATTTGTTGACGAAAGAGGTGATGGGCTTGGCGGTTATCTTCATAAGGGGTTCTGCTTCTACCCACTTAGTGAAATAATCCACTGCCACCACCGCGTACTTCGCTCCACCCCTGCTTGTAGGAAGAGCGCCGATTAAGTCTATCCCCCAGATAGCGAAGGGCCAGGGGCTGGTCATGCTGGTCAGTTCGCTTGGGGGTTTCCGAGGGTAGTTGGCGTGCCTCTGGCATTTGTCGCATTTCGTGGCAAAGTCATGCGCATCTTTCTCCATGGAGGGCCAGTAGTATCCTTGTCTCATGGCCTTCCTAGCCGTGGAGGGTCCGCTCTCGTGGTTGTCGCACTCTCCCTCATGTATCTCCTGTAACACTTTCAGCGCCTCCTCCTCTTCTACACATCGCAGTAGTGGCATTGAGAATCCTCTTTTGTAAAGGACCCCATCTACCAGGGTGTATCTTGCGGCCTTGTACACCAACCTCCGAGACTCATTTTTATTCGCAGGCAAGGTTCTTTCTTCCAGGTACCTCTTGATTGGCTCGGTCCATGATTCCCTTGGGACGCTAATCATGTGCACGTCCGCGCCTTCGATGCTGGGCTTTGGAAAGTACTCCACGGGTATTGATTCCAAGATATCACCATCCTTGGTAGATGCCAGCTTTGCGAGTGCATCGGCATGGGTGTTCTTTTCTCTGGGGATTTGCTCTATAGCATATGCCACCAACCGTCCCAGATAGCCCTTCACCTTCTCCAAGTAGGCTACCATCTTGGGTCCCCTCGCCTGGTACTCCCCCTTTACTTGGCATACTACCAATTGAGAGTCACTGAAGATTTGAAGGCGCGTCACTCTCAGTTCCTGGGCTAAATGCAGGCCAGCTAAGAGCGCCTCGTACTCTGCTTCATTGTTGGAGGCCTCAAACCCAAATCGGATTGCGCAATACATTCTATGTCCCTCGGGCCCAGTCATCATGATGCCCGCTCCTGATCCTCCTTCATTTGACGCCCCATCAACATGCAAACTCCACTCCTCTAAACCTCCTAGCTCTTCCTCCGTAACAGGCTGCTCCCCTTCTTCATTCCTTCCTTCATTCGGCTGATGGGTGAGCTCTACTATAAAATCTGCCAGCACCTGTCCATTGATGGAAGCCCTTGGAGTGTATACAATATCAAATTGACTTAGCTCAATCGACCATTTCATTAGTCTCCCCGAAGTCTCGGGCTTATGTAAGACCTGTCTCAAAGGACTATCTGTTAGGACTTCAATTGTATGTGCATGGAAGTAAGGCCTCAACTTCCTCGATGCCACCACTAGCGCATAGGCCAATTTTTCGATCTCTGGATACCGGTTCTCCGCGTCTACCAAACGCTTGCTGATATAGTATATGGGTTGTTGCTGCTTCTTCTCTCCCTTAACCAGGGCTGCGCTGATGGCATGCTCAGACACTGCCAAGTACAGGTACAGCTTTTCGCCCCTCTCTGGCTTTGCCAACAGGGGTGGCTTCCCCAGGTGCTCTTTCAGCTTGACAAATGCTTCCTCACATCTTTCATCCCAAGCGAACTTCTTGCTCCCTTTGAGGATGTCAAAGAATGGGAGGCACTTGTCGGTGGACCTTGAGATAAACCTATTAAGGGCCGCCACCCTTCCCGTTAGGCACTGCACCTCCTTCTTATTCTTTGGCGGGCTCATCTCTATTAGTGCCTTTATCTTGTCAGGATTGGCCTCGATGCCTCTGGAATTGACCATGAAGCCCAAGAATTTTCCTGAGGATACCCCGAAGGTGCACTTGACTGGATTCAACTTCATCCTGTATTTCCTGAGCGTGTCAAACATCTCACCAAGGTCTTTGTTGAGCTCTGCTGCTTCTTTGGTCTTCACTAACATGTCATCCACATACACCTCCATATTCCTTCCTATCTGGTTGGCGAACATTTTATTCACCAGCCTCTGATAGGTGGCTCCCGCGTTTTTGAGCCCGAAGGGCATCACCTTGTAACAGTAGAGCCCTTTGTCTGTAATGAATGACGTGTGCTCTTCATCTGCCGGGTTCATTGGGATTTGGTTGTATCCTGAGTAGGCATCCATGAACATGTCCTGCCATCGCATCTACTAGCTGATCTATCCTGGGAAGTGGGAAGCTGTCCTTAGGACAAGCTTTATTCAAGTTCGTGAAATCGACGCAAGTTCTCCATTTCCCATTCGGCTTCGGCATGAGTATTGGGTTCGATTCCCACACAGGGTAGAAAGACTCACGGATGAACCCGTTGGCCTTCAACTTGTCAACCTCCTCCTTTAATGCTGCGTATCTTGTTGGGTCTAGCGCCCGCCTCTTTTGCCTGACGGGCCTTGCTTCTGGGGAGATGTTCAGGTGGTGGCACATCACACTGGGGTCTATGCCCACCATGTCCTCATGACTCCATGCAAACACGTCTAGATTATCTTTCAAAAATTTTATCAACTCTTCCTTCACGTCACCTTGCAGGCTTCTCCCTATCTTCAATTTCCTTAGGGGTTCCTCCGTCACCGTAACCTCCTCTACTTCCTCTACTGGTTCTTCTCTTGACTCATCCACGACCCGAGGGTCCAGCTCCTGCGGAACCCCTGTGGGCATACATAGCGCCTCATGTACCACCATGGCCATTGGCTCACGCAGTTTTGCAAGCGCACGGAGTGAGGTGTTGTAACACTCCCTCGCCTCCTTCTGTTCTCCCTTCATACTAGCGACCCCTCCTGGAGTCAGGAACTTGACAACCAAGTGATATATTGAAGTTATGGCTTTCAATTCTCTTAGGGAGGGTCTCCCCAATACCGCGTTGAAAGCTGATGCACAATCTACTACAACAAAGTTAGACATGACTGTAGTCTGCCGGGGTTGCTCCCCCATGGTAAGTGTCAATTCAATCATTCCAAGGGGTTGCACTGAGTCCCCTGTGAATCCGTATAGGGACGACTGGTAGGGCTTCAGGTGACGAATGCCCAGTCCTATCTTTTCCAAAGCAGGGCGATATAGGATGTCCACCGAGCTCCCGTTGTCCACTAGGACTCTATGCACACGCATATTTGCCAATTGAATTGTCAACACCAGCGGATCATTGTGGGGAAAGTGTACTCCCCGCGCGTCCTCCTCAGTGAACGTTATCGAGTCGTTTTCCCCCTTGAAACTCTTCGGGGGTCGTTGTTCTAAACTCATGACGCAGGGAGGCGGACTTCGCCGAGCCTCTCTTGCATATCTATATCGCCCCTTCCTAGAGTCTCCCCCAAATCCTGGACCTCCAAAAATGGTTCAGACCTCCCCCTGTATTTCTGGGGCTCGCTCTTGTGCCTGGGGTGCTGTGGGCTCGTCCTCTGGCCTTTGCCTTTCTCTCCTGACATAGCGGCCCAAGTGCCCCCGGCGGATGAGCTCCTCAATTTCCTCCTTCAGGTGGATACACTCTGCCGTGGTGTGTCCGATGTCCTTGTGGTATTGGCAGTATCTACTGGGGTCCCTTTTGAACCGATCCTTTCTCATAGGTGGGGGCTTTTTAAAGGGCACTCGATCTTCGTTGGTGATGTAGATATGCTCCCTGGTGTCCGTGAGGTTCATATAGTAAGTATAAGCCGTTGGCCTATGATCACCCCCTCGTTTGGTTTTCCTCTGCTAGTCATCTCTTGGCCCATCGTAAGTTCTTTTCTTCTTCGCTACATTCGATCCGTCGTTAGTTGGGGGCTTCGCGTGGGGCTCCTCCTTCCCCGCCTTTAGGTTTGCGTGGCCATCCTCCACACGGATGTACTTCTGTGCTCTCTCATAGAAGTCATCTAAGTCGGTGACTTCTCTCTTCAACATGTTGTCCCACAACTTGCTTCCTGGGAGCACTCCAGCGGTAATGGCCATCTTTAACTCTTGGCGCGTTAGGCTCCCCACTTTTGCGGCCTCCATATTGAACCGGTGAATGTAGCTCTTCAGGCTTTCATTCTCCCCCTGCTTCACGTTGGCCAGGATGGTACCTGGCATCGTGTAGTCCCGCACGACATGGTGCTGTTGGAGGAATTCGTCAGAAAACTGCTGCCAGGACCTGATGGACCCCGGCCTTAGTCTTTTGAACCATTTGTAGGCGGGTCCTTTCAGAGTAACAGCGAAGCAATGGCACCTGGCACCACTTCCGATCCCCCTCAGTTTCATCAGATCATTAAACGCATCCAGGTGGTATTTCGGATCCGTGTTCCCTTCGTAAGGGGTCATATTGGGCTCCTTAAAATTGGCAGGGAGTCAGATTGCATGTATTTCTCTCACAAAGGGTGACTCATGGTCAAAGTCCTCCTCAAAGGCCTGGCCGCCTGACGCGGTGACGATCTTGCTCCGCAGGCTCCTCATCTCCGTGTCTAGGTCCTGCCTCCTCTTGCTGAGAGTGTCCCTCAAAGCGGACGGGCTAGGATCTGCCTTTCCCTTGCCTTCTCGAGGTGCCACAGGGGGCATGGTCCCTTTGCCCGCCCTCTTCTTATTGAGCTCCTCCCGCAAGTTTGAGGGTGCTCTTTTGGAGGTGACCTCATCCTCATTGCGAGGGGCAACGTTGGTCCTGGGTGCTAGCTTCTGGGCCTGCTTAGGCGGTTCGGGGTGATCACGTTGCTTCGTCAGGGGGGTGTTACTGGTTGAATGTCGGGTTCTCCCGTCATCTACCGGTACAGTGGTCTCCACCCCATCCTTGCCCTTCTCCTTCCTCTTAGGCAAAGTTATGCTTGACTTACCCTGCAGCAAGCTGTTAAAGACCTCTTGCATGTTTTCCAAGGTGGTTTCCAACCTTTGGTTCTTTCGGTGGAGCTCATGTATTTCCTCTTCGTAAAACTGGGATTTCAAACTCGAGCTCACGGAGTGGACCCAGGGGTGCTTATCATGCCTACGGGCAGAAGGGCCCGGGTCTTGCCGGCCGGAGTTCGGTGCCTGCGGCGGCTTTGGAGGAGGGAACTCGTCAGCGTTTACCGGTGGGGCTCTTGGAGGACTTCCTCCAGGTGGAGCGGCTGGTGATGAGGCCACCCTATCACCTCCGTGAACTTCAGGGTCTTTCGGGGACTCCACGTCTCTGGGTGGAGGAGCGTCCTTCCTGGAGGCCTTCAGCTGGACTCCGTTCAGGTGAACCTCTACCTCCCGCGGCTCCCTCAGTCGCTTCGAGCGTCTTGGCATCTTCTTCTTGTCGGAAACAATGGTGGAACAGTAGCTTGAAACTAACGTTCCCACAGACGGCGCCAAACTGTTGACGGTAAGAACTCGTCAACTAAGTTGAGTTGGAAAAATTATCAAATCAAGATCACTAATTGGAAAGCTGTAAAAACTTGAACAATAACTCAAGAACAATGATAGAACAATAATGGAGAATTCAGTCTTTCATTCACACTCAAGCCTCTGCTACAGTAAAATTTCCAACCCCCTTTCAGGTGGTCTTAGAGTTCATTTTATAGTAGGCTCTAATGGCCTTAGGTACATAGTGGTCTAGGAGACCATAGGGTACATAAGTACTGTGTCAGGAGAGTGGCTTCAGAGGTCGTGGTCGTACATCCCGTACAAGAGCAGGTGTCAAGAGAATGTCTCCACTGCTTGTCTGTACCCATGTCTGATACGTGGTGGCAGGCGTAGTGGCGCAGGAGGTAGTGGTGTCGGCTCTGACCTATGGTCGTAGACGTACGGACCATGATCCTTACCCCAGCAGTCTCGCTGGCACTGGCATCTGTACTCAGTACTTGGTCGTACAAATATGTCCCATTCGACTCGTACTGGATCTCCTAAGCGTAGGGATCCCAAGGTGTAAGGAATGGGACCCTTGGTGTGAGGTGGAGATCTTGGGTCCTTGGTATGAGATGCTTGAAACACCCCGAGGCCACCCACGGGCATAGGTGATAAGCACGTGGCCTTGCCAGGCGTCTAAGTGGGCGAGGCGAGATGCCTCCTTCGCAGGCCTCCTTCGCAAGGCCTCCCTTGCGTGGCCTCCCTTGCGGTGTGGCTTGGACCCAGATGTGTGGGGTGACAGGGCGACGACCTCCTGAAAAGACGATGGCCCGAAGGGCCTCTCGAGGGCGCGCGCGCGATGGGCCTCACGCGGACCTGCACATGAAGTGCCGTTGACGGCCTCGCTTGGTGCTAGCCCCTACGGCACCTGGTGGCCTCGCGAGATGGGTGGCCTTGCCCATGCGTTGGCCTCGCGGGATGGAAGGTGGCCGAGGGCCTCGCTTGGTGCTAGCCCCTACGTCAGCCTCGCGAGATGCAAGGTGGCCGAGGGCCTCGCGAGATGTACGGTGCCTGGTGGCCTCGCGAGATGGGTGGCCTCGCCCATGTGTTAGCCTTGCGGGATGGAAGGTGGCCGAGGGCCTCGCTTGGTGCTAGCCCCTACGTCGGCCTCGCGAGATGCACAACGCTTGGTGGCCTCGCGAGATGGGTGGCCTCGCCCATGTGTTGGCCTCGCGGGATGGAGGCCTCGCCCCTGGCCAGACGCGCGCGGATGAAGGCCTCGCGAGAGAGGTGAGGTGAGGTGCGATGGCTTCCCGAGGCGACGGTGGCCCAAGGGCCTTGCCTCGGCCTCATATTTTCTCTTGATGAGATTATGAGCATTAACAATACATATTTGAAAAAAAAAAATTAAGCTTGCTATTCTATCTTCACTTTAATTCTCTTTTCATTATTTTATTTTTGTGTTGTTTATTTTGTCGCTTAGTTTAGGCTTTTTATTTTCTTTGCCTTAGTTTTCCTTAGAATTTAGGTTTAAAAAAAAACATAAAATTGCATAAAATTGTTCATAAATTTTCAATCATAAAACACTTAGTATTGGGAACAATTGTGTAATATTACAAATGGTAGAAACTGATATTGTTCTGTCTAGAAAGATTGGTTGTTAAATAAGGTTTGTGATAGCGTTACCCTCCACACTTACCTGGGAACCTCGGGGAGTTCTGTCTAGGCAAGTGTGGGTCTAAAGCGGTACCTTGACAACCTTCCCAATCAGCCTGGGAACATTTCGAGCATATACATTTGCAATATTACATTGTTGAACTTATTACTATAAGAAAACCAAGCTTGTTATGTCAAAATAAGCAATTTCACTCAGCTTAAAGGTTGTTTGGTCGAAAAGGTTTAACTTGTGATCCACCATACTTACTCAGTAACCTCGGGGAGTTCTAGTAAGGCGTTGGAGATCACCCAAAAACCTCCAAATCTACCAGGGAACAAGTTTAACAACAAAAAAAAAACCCAAAAAAAAAAGCAAAGAAAATAAAAAAAAATCTAATTCTGATTTTCTAGAATGGATGAATCATCACGAAACTTCTAGTGACACTTCTTCCAATTCATCCACCACTCCTTCCAAAACTCCTTCCACCAATCCTGCTTCTCCATCAACTTTAGTTGACAATAATCCATTTGCAATGGCTCGCAATGATGAAATCCAACCAAGAACTCTCAATGACTACCTCCATCCTACTTGCACTTCCACACCTTCATGCATTATCTTCCCTCCTAATATGCTCGCATTAGAATTTAAACCTGGCATGATTCAACTCTTGCCCACATTTCATGGAATGGAAAATGAAAGCCCATACGTGCATATCAGAGAATTTGAGGAAGTAGCAGCCACGTTCTATAACCGAGCCGAAAATGCCAATTCTGTGCAACTGAAGTTCTTCCCTTTCTCCTTGAAGGACAAAGCCAAAAGTTGGTTATACTCTTTGAGACCTAGGTCTATTGGAACATGGGAGGAGATGACCAAATCATTCTTTCTGAAACACTTCCCTAGCCATAAGACCAACAGTCTAAAACGACAGATTTCCACATTCTCCCAAAAGGACAATGAAACGTTCTATCAAGTCTGGGAAAGATTCAAGGATCTGTTAAATCAGTGCCCGTACCATGGCTATGAGAACTGGTGTTTGGTTAGTTACTTCTATGAAGGCCTCACGAGTCATGAGCGCCAGTTTGTAGAACTGCTATGCAATGGTGAATTCCTTGAAAAAGAGTCAGACGATGCTCTTGAATATCTCGAAGAAACCGCGAAAAAGTCTCACACCTGGACTGGTCCAAGTGCTACTGATAGCACCAACTGACACAAACCATCTGGGATTTATCAAATTCGAGAAGAGGATAGTGTTAAGGCCCAACTCGAAGCTTTGAAAAAGCAATTTGAGGTCTTAATGACGAAAAATGGCCAAAAACCACACATGATCGCTCAAGAGGAACTGCAAGAACCTTGCTTTGTTTGTGGAGGGACAGAGCATTTAGCTAAGGAATACTTAGCTTTGAATGAAATGATGGGGGTTTATGAGGAGCAATGCAATGCCTTAGGGACATATAACAAGCCATTCTCTCATACGTACAACCCTGATTGGAGAAACCACCCAAATTTCAGTTGGAGAGATTCCAACCAAGCTCAATCGTCTGGAGGCCAATGGAGAAATGAGCAACAAGTTCAACCATCAAAGGCATATTCTACACCTCAATACAATGCTCATCCACAACGAAATTCTCTCAAGAATACTCTTCATGCATTCATAGAGGAACAATCCAAACTAAATTGCCAAATGATGGAAGAAATTACGGAAATGAAATGTCAATTTTCAAAATTGACTGAATCTTTGGCCGTTCCGGAAAAAGGCAAACTTCCTTCCCAACCGAAATTCAATGTGCAAGGCCAACACATGGCCCGATCTTCAAATTCTAATGATTAAAATGTCAAGGAAGTAAATGCCATCACGACTAGAAGTGGTAAAACTTTGCAAGACCCACCCATAAAATCCAACTCTCCCAGTACTTCGAAAGTTATTCCCAAAAATCCACCACTCAATGCCACTCCAAAAGTACCATTTCCCCAGGCTTTGAAACATGTTGGGAAACTTCCTGATAGCCGAGCTAAAATCCTTGAGCACTTGACACAAGTGAAGATTAATCTTCCTTTGCTTCACATCATAAAGCAAGTGCCCGCTTATCCCAAAATCATCAAGGATCTATGCACTGCAAAAAGGAAGCACCATGTCAAGAAGACTGCTTTCTTGACTGAGCAAGTGAGTGCGGTGATTGAACGAAAGGCACCGCCGAAATACAAAGACCCCAGTTGTCCCACCATTTCTTGCTAAATTGGGACCCATGAAGTCAGCCAAGCCTTACTTGATCTTGGCGCGAGTGTAAATCTCATGCCTTACTTTGTATATTCGCAACTCGGTCTTGGAGAAATGAAGCCAACATCTATTGTGCTACAACTTGCTGACCGTTCCACCAAAAAGCCCAGGGGTATTGTTGAGGATGTGTTAGTTCAAATTGAAAAATTCTATTACCCCGTGGATTTTCTTATTCTTGATACCCAATCTGTGGTAAACATGGAGTCTAAAATTCCTATTATCCTCGGAAGACCATTCCTTGCTATAGCAAATGCTTTAATCAATTGTCGGAATGGTCTAATGAAGATATCATTTGGAAACATGACTCTTGAAGTCAATACCTTCCACATCGGGAAACAACCTTGAGAAGATGATGAATGCTATCAAACATTCATGATTGACTCTTTAATTCCCGAGGAGGTTCAAGTGCGAAGCAACTTTGATAATCTTGATGAACTCCTTTTTCTCTCTGACAACGAAAGTCCCAGTTTTATTGAGTCTACTCTTGCAATATCAGATCACATAGACTCACACAATAGAATGACTCAGTTTTGGCAACCTCGCTTTAAAGAGCTACCTCGTGAGAGGTCACATCCAAAAACTTCAGCCGAAGAGGTTCCAATTGTTCAATTGACCCAACTTCTCGAGGGTTTGAAACATGTCTTCTTGGGAGACGGTGAAACCTTTCCAGTTATCATCTCGTCCAACCTTCAAAATTCTCAAGAATTGCAGTTACTCGAGCTACTGCAAACGCATAAATCTGCGATAGGTTGGATGCTTGATGATATCAAAGGTATTAGCCCTTTAATTTGCTCCCATCAAATCAATCTGGAGGATGAAGCCATCCCTCGAAGAGACCCTCAAAGGTGACTGAACCCCTAAATGAAAGAAGTTGTAAAAAATGAAGTTTTGAAATTGCTAGACGTTGATATTATTTACCTAGTAGCTGATAGCAAATGGTTCAGTCCTACTCAAGTCGTGCCCAAGAAATCTGGTGTCACCGTTATCCAAAACGAAAAAAGGTGTCCTTGTCCCCACAAAAACAGTGACGGGGTGGCGCATGTACATTGATTATAGAAAATTAAATGTCGCCTCCCGCAAAGATCATTTTCCACTCCCATTCATTGATCAAATCCTTGAACATGTACCTGGTCATCCTTTCTATTGCTTTCTTGATGGCTATTCTGGCTATTATCAAATTAAGATTGCATTAGGGAATCAAGATAAGACCACTTTCACTTGTCCCTTTGACACTTTTTCTTTCCGACGTATGCCATTTGGCTTGTGTAATGCACCAACTACTTTCCAAAGATGCATGATGAGCATCTTTAGTGACATGATTGAAAAATCAATGGAAGTATTCATGGATGACCTAACCGTTTTTGGAAACTCCTTTGAGACATGTCTTCTTCATCTTGAAGCTGTTTTAAAACGATGCATTGAGAAAGGACTTGTGCTCAATTGGGAGAAATGCCACTTCATGGTATCTTCTGGCATAGTCTTAGGCCACATTGTTTCTGAAAAAGGAATTGAGGTTGATCAATCCAAAGTCGACCTTATCTCCAACCTGCCTACTCCTAAGACTGTCAAAGACTTTAGGTCATTCCTTAGTCATGCTAGTTTCTATAGGAGGTTCATACAAAAAATTTCAATGATTGCTCGTCCGCTAAGCAACCTCCTAGCCAAAGATGCCACTTTTGAATGGACACCTAAGTGTGAGGAATCATTCCGAACGCTTGTCAATTCACTTACTTTCACTCCCATCATTCAGTCACCCGATTGGAGCCTTCCTTTCGAGATCATGTGTGACGCTAACAACTTTGTTGTGGGAGCTGTGCTAGGACAACGAAGGGAGGGGAAACCCTTTGTTGTCTATTATGCAAGTAGAACTCTCAATAGTGCTCAAATGAACTATTCCACTACTGAAAAAGAGTTGCTTGTCGTTGTCTTTGCCCTTGACAAATTCCAATCTTATTTGATTGGGTCACCTATTACGATCTTCACAGATCACTCCGCCCTTAAGTATTTCCTTTCCAAAAAGGATGCTAAGGCGCGATTAATATGGTGGATCGTTCTCCTGCAAGAATTTGATATAACAATCAAAGACAAGAAAGGTGTTGAAAATGTCGTCGCGGACCACTTGTCCCGACTTGAATTCAGCGATCCCGCTGATGGTCCACCTATTCATGATGATTTCCCCGATGAACAATTGCTTTCTGTTGCTAAGTTACCGTGGTATGCTCACTTTGTAAACTACTTAGTAACAGGTGATGTAGTGTCCCAAATTTGCTAATAAGGCTTAGGGCCTTGATTAGCGTGCCTGGAGGGCAATAATTGAATTATTTTGTTAATTTGTGAATTTGATAAGTAGGTGATTAGAAATGCATGTTTAGGTGAATTAAATATGCATGTGGGCCCCATTTGGTTGCTAGGGGTATATTTGTAATTTTAGCCCGTTGAGGGCATAAATGCAATATTTGTATATTGTGATTGATACCACGTGTGAGTGGTGATACATTTGTGATGCACGATCCGAGACAGTCCTAGGGAGCTGTTTAGTTAGAAAGTCACGAGGTCAAATACCCGGCTCGGGAGGAGCCTAGGGGTATTTTGGGAATATAACTTGTGTTTAGGGATTATTGAGTAATGATTAGTAGCTTATTAATAATTTGGTATGTCGGGATTAACGAGGATTTTTAGGTATACTCGAGGACTTAGCGGGATGTGCTAAAAGACCAAACTACCCTTGGTGTTATATGAGGACTTAGGTTAACTTAAGGGGAAATTAAGTCATTTTTTGGCATTTGGATATACTCAGTTGAGGGCTGGGGAATACTAGAACACTTAGACAAAGTAGAGGAACCAAATTCTCTCTCTCTCTCTCCTGTTCAATGCTCTCCCTCTCCCTCTCCCTCTCTAAGGTGGTTGGTTTTGAAGGATTTTACGCCAGGATTCAAGGCTAGGATTTGGGAGACTGATCTAGGTTCAAAGGTAAGTTCTAATTCAGTTTCTTGATTGAATTTTACTGAGAAATGTTAAGGTTGGGAGCTGATATGTGTTTTGCTTTGTAAATACTTGGGATGAAGCTTGGCAAGCTTCATCTTGGGATTAGAGGATTTGGGCTTGGAGTTGAATTTGAAAGAAGCTCAGGGATGAATTTATACTTGAGGTAAGGGTTCCATGCATCTCTGAAGTTATTTGCTGGTGTGGTTTAAGTTTTCTGGTTTGTGGTTTAAGTTTTGTAAAGTTTTAAACCACTTTGTGATTCTGAGTTTGGAGAAGTGTTTGAGTGTGTTTCTGGTGTTCATAAGTTGTTATACTATTTATATGAAGTTTTAGGTCAAATTGGGAACTTGGGTGTACTTGGGTATTGATTTGGAAGAGTTTTGGCTCGGGAAGTTGGGAAAAACCCAGTTTTCTGGGTTCATGTATGAGCGCTGCGGCCCTGTTCTTCCGTGTCGCGGCCCTAGGTTGAATCAGGAGATGGGGACCATTCTGGGCGTCGCGGCCCCTATAGGGCTGTGCCACGGCGCTAGGCCAATTTCAGGAAAGGGGAAATTTATGTTTTTAGGGTTTTGGCTCAGGTGGCTCGGGGGACGCTTTCGCTACCTTGTGTGGGGAAACGGGAGGTTCCGAGAGCACGGGATTGGTTCTGGAGGATGATTATGAATTGGTTAGTAACGAGAGTACTATGTATGTGTTGTGACTAGGTTTTCAGCGAGGCTCGGGTTAGAGGACTGTGCTCGGGATTTCAGTGCTCAAGAAGCTCGAAACACAGGTAAGAAAACTGTTGTACCCGTAGAGCAGGGTGAGGCCCCATAGTTGTGTTGCAGGGCACGACCCTATATGATTGTGTGCAGGGCGTAGCCCCATTGATTATGTTAATACATGTTTAAGTGTTTGTTTAATTATGCTTTGTGTGCATATATGTGAATGAACGAAGAGAGCCGGGAACGGTGAAGGCCGAGAACGGCAAGGGCTGGGAACGGCAAAGGCTGAGAACGGCAAGGGGCCGGGAGCAGCGTTTAGCACGCAGAGTGCGAGTTGCCAGGGTGAGACCCTAAAGGATACCTGGGATATCCTCACGGTGCAGACCGCGAACCCAGGGCTTGGTATAACGCCTGGGACGACATGGTCGTATGTGTTTAGTCTGTTGGCAGATTTGTTATATGCTGAATGATTGGTATGCATATGTTATTTAATTGTGTGGAGTTTTCTTGCTGGGCTTCGGCTCACGGGTGCTCTATGGTGCAGGTAAGGGCAAAGGGAAACCAACCATGAGTATGAAGAGCGAGAAGCAACGCGTACATGTCTGGTCTGCCTGGCTGCCACAGCTAGGGGTATTTTTGGAATGTGTTTTGTACTAAATCCTATTTTGTCGTGTAGTTGACTTTAATCATATTTTGTGTTGTAAATATTTATAAACAGTATTTTGGGATCTCGAATGTTAAACGTTTTATAATTTTCAATGAATGACTACATATTCAAATTATGTGATTTTAATACAGTTTAGTTACACTTTTGACCTAACTTCTCGATTAGCAAGTTAAATGCACATTTTAAACTCACTTAGGAACGGCTCTAAGGTAGTAGGGTGTTACAGGCGAACTCTCATCTGAATGGAGTTCACAAGACAAACGCAAATTTCTGGTCGAGGTGCGTAATTTCTTTTGGGATGACCCATACTTATTCAAGTATTGCCCCGACCAAATCATGCGAAGATGCATCCCCGACGATGAGGTGTCTAGTGTGCTGAATTTTTGCCACAATGATGCTTGTGGTGGCCACTTCTCTGTGAAGAAAACTGCTGCAAAAATCTTACAATGCGGACTTTACTGGCCCACTTTGTTTAAAGACACCAATGCTTTTTGTCGTTCTTGTATAAGGTGCCAAAAGTTAGGTTCCTTATCCCGTCAGCACATGATGCCCTTGAACCCAATTCTTGTTATCGAAATATTTGATTGTTGGGGGATAGACTTTATGGGACCCATTCCACCTTCTTTTGGCTACCTGTACATCATTCTCGCTGTGGATTATGTTTCCAAATGGGTCGAGGATGTACCATGCCGAACCAATGATAACGCTACAGTTGTCAAATTCTTGAAAGAAAATGTGCTATCAAGGTTCAATACTCCTCGCGCTATCATCAGTGATCAAGACACTCATTTTTGCAACAGTTCCATTGAGGCTCTTATGCGCAAGTACAATGTACTTCATAAGGTTGCAAATGCCTATCATCCACAGACTAATGGTCAAGCTGAGTTAGTCAATAGGGAGATAAAACACATTCTGGAAAAGATGGTAAATCCCGACCGCAAAGATTGGTCTACACATCTTCTAGACACTCTTTGGGCATACCACACTGCTTTCAAATCCCCTCTTGGGATGTCTCCCTATCGGCTTGTCTTTGGAAAAGCTTGTCATTTACCTGTCAAGCTTGAGCATAAAGCATATTGGGCTATCAAAGCCCTAAACTTTGATCTGAATGTCGCAGGTATCAATTGAAAACTCCAGTTATCCAAAATTGAGGAGTTGAGAAACGATGCATATGACAATTCCAGGATTTATAAAGCAAAATTGAAAATCGCTCACGATAAACAAATTTTGTGAAAAAACTTTGAGCCAAATCAGAAAGTGCATCTATATGATTCTCGCTTGCACTTGCACCCCAATAAACTGCGATCGCGATGGACTGGTCCATTTGTAGTGAAGCAAGTATTTCCCAACGGTTTTGTTGAGGTCGAGGACCCCACCGATGGGAGAATTTTTTGAGTTAATGGCCAAAGACTGAAGCCTTACATTGAGAGTGTGAGTCATGTTGAAGAGGTCCTTCTTAAGGACCCAATCTATACACTCTGAAGTTTTGAATGGTTTGTTTGTTTGTTCTTTTTATTTTTTATCTTTATTTTTCTGTCTTTCTTTTATTTTTGTATGTTTTCGTTTTTGTATTTTGTTTGTTTTGGGGTATTATTACCAGGCTATTTTCGCTCTCACCTCATGGACATGATCATCATCTAGGTGTTCTCTTTCCTTACCTTTTTCGTTGATTATTCATTTTGATATTGAGGACACTGTCTCATTTTTGGTTGGGGGTGGTGAGCATGCATTAGCTTTCATTTGGAAAATCTTATTGTTGTGTCATTAGCATTCATTTGGAAAACATTATTGTCTTGTTGAATTTTTAAGTCAAATTTTCTCAAAATTATCCAAGCATGAGTATAACTTGTTGGATTGAGTCAGATTTTACTATGTTTAGCTATTAAGAAGTGATTTTCAGAGTTCTTTTGTGCACTTTCCAAACATATGATCAATTGGTTGTTAACACAAATAGTTGAGAGAAATTTCAAGTTTAAAGTTTTTCATTTCTTGGTGAGTTGTGAGAGTTGAGAAAACAACTTTTTGAACTTTTATTGATCATTTGAGTTGGTAAAGTCACATCTTTGGTATTTAAAACATGACATTTACTAGAGGGATCTTTTTCATATAAGAATGAGTATCTATAATAAATTATAAATTTGTGTTCCATTTAGTGTATTTTATTTGTATTTTTCTTTTCATTTTTGTGTTGTCTCTTGTAAAAAAAAAAGATGAAAAAGAATGATGAAAAAAAAATAAAAAAAGGGAAAAGAATGATGAAAAAAAAAGAAAAAAATAAAAAAAAGAGAACAAGAGCAACACTTTCTTCTATTATTTTGTAGTTGTTGAAAAAGAAAATATTTCTATTATTATTATTTTGTGTAATTGTATTAAAAAAACAATTTTATTATCATTATAGTTCATTTTCTTATTTATCATTTAGCTGTCATTTTGTTCTTTGAGTTTTCTCATGTAAATCTCAAAGGTTGTTTGTCATTTGAATTCCAATAAGTTGATATGCCTATCTTGTGATCAATATTTGTTCAAATTGCTTGTCCTAAAAAGTTTATCTTTTCTCATTTGAGCGTAAACGGTTACACTTCCAACTCCAAGAGTGTAATCCTTCCCATACAAATACTTTCAATGCCCATGAGGAATTTGGAGTTGAGACCTTTATACTTTTGAGATTTTTCGATACTATTTGTGTTATGACTTGCTATAAAAAGAATATGATTTGGTGCACACACACACAACTCTGGAATCGCAATTGAAGTAGTTTAGATAGTAATTTCTGACTTCTTGCCGATACTTTGAAAATGCTTAGATGATTTTTCTTGGTTTGACTTGGTTATTCAACTTGATAATTTTATTTTTTGCTTGAATTGCTAGGGACTAGCAATAAGCTAGTTGGGGGTTGTGATTAGTGCTCAAAAATGTCAATTTATTAGTTTTAAAATGTAAAATAAATTAAGATTAAATTAATATTATCATGAATTTATTGTAATATTTGTTTTAATTGAAAATATTAATTTTTAATTTAATTTATGTTTAATTTTCAGGAAATAATTTGCATTTGGACAACAATAAAAAGATAGCAGAAAGAAATAGTTAAAATTAAAAAAAAAAGAGAAGTGAAAATGGTATTTTTGAGATTAAAGCCCAAGAAGGAAGGCCGAAAACCGAAGGTCCAGTCCCCTATCTTCCTCTCTCCCAGCACCAGGTGGCGCGCCTGCATTGCGCCACGCGTCTGCGCCTGGCCTCGGCTCCCTGACCCACCAATGTGACCCGCGCCCCATCTGGCTCCCCAGCAGGCCCAGCCCGAGTTCAACCTATTAGCAGCCAAGCCTCCTTTCAACAAGCCCAACAGGCGCAGCAGCCCAACGCAACCCAACACCCATCCGACCCTTTTCCTCTCCTAGCCAGCGCCTACGTGGCGCCTCCCCATTGGCTGGGAATGGGTCAAAACCTTCTTCTGCCACCAGCCACCTTCAACCCATGTTTTGTGGGTATTGGGCCTTGCACATTACTATTTTGAGCTTTAAAGCTCATGTTTTTGTGGTATTTTAGAAAAGGAAAAAATGACCATACACCAAAATAGCTAGGTTAATATTAATAATAAGATTTGATTTTTCAAAATTATATTTTATTATTAATATTTTAGATTTATTTTGTAAACCCCATTTTGTTGTTTAATTTCTTTTTAATCATTTTCTCCCTCTATAAATAGGGACTCCTTTTTCACAATTAGCATATAATTTTGAGAGTAAAGAAACTATAGCAAAATTTCTACTCACTTTTTTCTCATATTTTCTTCTTAGAATTTTGTGAGAATCATGAGCATAATGGCCTAATCTTCCTAGGAAGGTTAGGGATGATTCCATATGCTAGTGATGTTATTTTGCTACTTTGATTTACTATGTTCTTAATGTAATGTATTTGAGTTATTTATGTTCTTTCATCCCCATCTCAATTTTGTTATCTTTATTTACTTGTACTAATAGTATATAAGATTAGTCATGCTCTTTCTATGTGCTTCCAATTAGTAAAAGTAATATTGATAAATAATTTTATGTCTAATCTTCTATTGCATTTGTAGAGTCCCAGAATGTTTACTTAGCTAGTTAGATAGTAGTAGTAGTAAGTATTAGTTGGTAGTATGTTAGTTATCGTGGATTTTGGTTAAGGACAAGACTTAGTTGGAAACTCATAGCAACAGTTATGGATTTTATAAGTTTAACCTATAGTTTAAGAATATTAATTATAACATAAGGTTTGATTAATATTGCTGATCCTAGATATATTATTTATTATAACCTAAGGTTTAGATAGAGCCATTAAGAGCATGACACTTGTCATAACCATGATTATTAAGGAAATTAAGTATTTTGATGAATAGTTTTAATAAAAGAAAGATCTAGAAGCTCTAGAACCTTCTAGTAGCTGTTAGGATCGTATTATGACTCAGTCAAAGCTGTTTATCCAATTCAAATTATGCTCAAAAAGTGCAAATACGTGTTTAATATATCTACGTATGGCGATATATCGTAGCATAGGGACCGATATATCGCCTACTGAAAACACGTAGACTTTGCACGAATGATCGAACAACCCTTGGGAATACAGGGGAGGCGATATATCTCCTAAGGTGGACGATATATCGGCTCCATGAGTATAGTTTTGAAAGTTTGACTTTTTGAATTTTAAAAAATACCCTTAACCACTTAGACCTGCATTTGAACGACTTTGACCGAGTTATGGGCGTCAGTTGAATGAAAATTCAAATCTTTTTCCTTTTATAATCATTTATTTATTCAAATTAAAAGGGGTTAGTTTCACTCCTTGAACTCTATAAATAAGACCTAGTTCTCAGCTATTTTCTTCATTCTTCAAGCATTTGATCAGAGCCTCCAAGGTGCTAGTGTTACTATAGAGAGATACACTTGGGTTTTGGGTTAAAGCTTTATCATTCTAAGCTTTTATAAACACTTGGGAAGTGAGAAATAGAGTGATTTCAGTATTGAGGTTTAGACCAATTCATAAGGTCATTCAAGGTATTCCTATTCCTTAAGTCCAGTTCTTTATAATTCTTTAGTTTTCTTTAGTTTCTTTTATTCAGATCCTAACTCTTGTTATTGATTATTGATTAGGTATTTAAGTTCTTGAAACTTAAGGTCCTTCTTGGTAAGTTTCTTCTTGATGGTTTAGTTCCCATATTCATCTTTATTCTTAAAGATTCTCGCCATTTTCTACTGTTGGTTGATAGGAGTTTCTAAATCTCGTTCGTGTTCCCAAATATCCCGGCTTTTGGTAAGTAAAATAGGATAGTCTTTATGTTTTTATGTGTTATAATATGTTATGATATGTTATGTTATGTTTATGTTATAATATGTATATGTATAGTATGTTTTATAGTCCTTGGGCATATGACTTGTTTAGTTAGCAAGCCCCATTAATTTATGGGCATATGACTTGCTTAGATAGCAAGCCCCACATATTTAAGGGCATATGACTTGCTTAGCTAACAAGCCCCAAGAAGTATGATGGCCATTGTAGTCCTATATGATATATGTTTTTATAGTCATATGTTTATAGCATATATATTTATGTTATAATCTTATGTTATATGATTGTTAGTAGATTTTCCTTGCTGGGAATTAGGCTCACTCCTTTATTTTTTAGTGTGATACAGGAAAATAGATATGGAGGCGGAAGGATTCTTGGTAGCTTGGCTTGTGTGTTAAGGATGAATGGAATGAATGGACTACATGTCAATCGAGGACGAAGTTATTTTTTTTTAGTCTTTTAAATTATGTTTTCTTAATGTAATTCCGCAATTAGTATTTAAAATTATATTTTGTGTTTTGTAAACAATGGGATCCCATACCCCATCACATTTTATTGTACACTTTTATGTTATTGGTACAATAATTATTTTAGAGTTTTAATAAAGTTATGATTATTTCTTATGTATGTTTTCTCCAAAAGTAGTAGCTATGTCTAGTAGTTTTTAATGGTCCATGGTCTTAGAGCATTATTGCCCTTGGGTATTTTGTCATTTTTAGATTTTTCATAAGATTAACATTGTGCTTTTAAAGTAAAGAACTTTATAACTCAAATGGACTTTTGTTAGAAAAAAAATATGGACTTTAATGTTAGATTTTCCAAGTAAATATTGGGATGTGAAATATTTACTTGTGTATTTTTGTAAATCAAGTAACCAAGTAACTAAACAAGCATATGGATGATTCTTGAAACATTTCCATTTCTCAAACTCTTGATTACATCTTACCTTTATTTCACTTATCTCATTTTATCATTTCATCAAAAAGACAACACCAAAATCTCAAATCTATTTTAATTTCCATTTTTTATTTATTTCTTGTTACTATTTTTTTTGTGTTATTTTCTACTAATATTTTGATTTTAGGTTACCTCCTTGTGGATCGACTACCCGATTATACTACAACCACCGCTTAGTGGTTGTCATGATTTGGGCGTTAAACACATTACGCATGTAGCGACCCAAATTTGCTAATAAGGCTCGGGGCTTTGATTAGCGTGCCTGGAGGGCAATAATTGCTATATTGTATTAATATGTGAATTTAATGAATATGTGATTAGAAGTGTATGTTTAGGTGATTAAATATGCATGTGGGCCCCATTTGACTGTTAGGGGAATATTTGTGATTTTAGCCCGTTGGGGGCATAAATGTTATATTTTTGTGTATTGTGATTGATACCATGTGTGGGTGGTGATATATTTGCGGTGCGTGATTCGAGACGGTCCTAGGGAGCTGTTTAGCTAGAAAGTCACAACGGGGTCAAATACCCGGCTCGGGAGGAGCTTAGGGGTATTTTGGGTATATTATAAAATGTTTTGGGAATTATTGAGTGGCGGTTAGTAATATAGTAATGGTTTAGACTCGTCAGGATTTAAATGTGGATTTATAGGAATACTTGAGGATTTAGCAAGATTTGGGTGAAGTGACTAAATTGCCCTTGGAGGCACTTAATGATTTAAATTAGCACAAGGGTATTTTGGACCTTTTGGCAGCTGATTCTAGGGGCACGTGGAAGGGAATTAGAAGAAAATAACGAGAAGAAAACTCACAGCTCTTCTCCCTTCCTCTCCAAAGAGGATCACTCTCCCTTTCTCTCTAAGGTGCTGGTTTTGGAGGATACTAGAGCAGAAACTCAGGAGCATAAAGGGTTTAGCTAGAATCAAAGGAAAGTCTTAATCCAAATTTTGTTGAATTCTTGCTGAAAGTATTGAATTTGTGAGCTGAGTTGTATTTTATCTTGTGGGTCATTGAAATTAAGATTTGGTGAGGCTCAACTTGGGAATCAAGAGAATTAAGTTTGGAATTTGGTTGGGGAGCAGCTGAAGGTCGAAATTCAAATTGAGGTAAGGGTTTCATGCATCTTTGAAGTTGATTGCTGGTGTGGTTTAAGATTTCTGAAGGGTGGTTTAAGTTTTATGAAGTTTTTAACCAATTTGTGAATCATGGGTTTGAATGTGTGTTTGGGCTTGTTATTGATGTTTTCGAGTTGCCATATGGTCTATTTGGGGTTTTGGAATGAATTTGGGACTTAGGTATGTCTTGGTATTGATTTGGAAGTGTTTTGGCTCGGGAAAATGTAGGGGAAAAACCCAGTTTTCTGGGTTCGCGTATGGGAGTTGGGGCCCTGTTCTTCCATGTCGCGACGCTAGGATGCATCAGGGGAAGGGCACCATTCTGGGCACCACGACCCCTATAGGGTGGTGCCGCGGCGCTAGGCCAATTTTTGGGCAGGGGAAAAACGTGTTTTTGGGGTTTTGGCTCAAGGGGCTCGGGGGATGCTTCCGCTACCTTGTGGGGGAAACGGAAGGTCCTGAGAGCTCGGGATTGGTTCCGGGAGATGATTATAAATTGGTTAGTAATGAGAATGCTATGTATGTGTTGTGACTAGGTTATCAGCGAGGCTCGGGTTAGAGGACCGTGCTCGAGATCTCGGTACTCAAGAAGCTCCGTACACAGGTAAGAAAACTACTGTACCCATAGAGCAGGGCGAGGCCCGTAGTTGTGTTGCAGGGCATAGTCCATTGATTATGTTAATACATGTTTAAGTGTTTGATTAATTATGCTATGTATGTAATTATGTGGATGATTGACGAGGGCCGGGAACGGTAAAGGCCGAGAACGGCAAGGGCCGGGAATGGCGAAGGCCGAGAACGGCAAGGGGGCCGAGAGCAGTGTTTAGTATGTGGAGTGCGAGTTGCTAGGGTAAGACCCTAAAGGATACTTGGGATATCCTTACGGTATGGACCGCGAACCCAGGGCCTGGTAAAGCGCCTGGGATAGCAAGGTCGTATATGTTTAGCTTGTTGGCGGGGTTGTTATATGCTGAGTGATTGATATGTTTATGTTATCTATTTGTGTGGGGTTTTCTTGCTGGGCTTCGGCTCACGGGTGCTATGTGGTGCAGGTAAGGGCAAGGGGAAAGTCAGCCAACCATGAGTACGGAGAGCGTGAGGCGACGCGTACATGTCTGGTCTGCCTGGCTGCCACGGCTAGGGGTATTTTTGGGAGATGTTTTGTGCTGGATTCTATTTTGTCGTTTAGTCGACCTAAAACACATTTTGAGTTGTAAATATTTATAAACAGTATTTTGGGATCCCTGATGTAAAACACTTATAGTTTTCAATGAATGGTTACATTTTCAAATTATGTGGTTTTTAGTACAGTTTAGTTACACTTTTGAGCTAAATGCTTGGTTAGCAAGTTAAATGCACATTTTAAACTCACTTAGTAACGACTCTAAGGTAGTAAGGCGTTACAACTTGGTATCAGAGCGAGCCAAGGTTTGTGGTTCCTGGAGATTGACCGAACATGTACGCTCGCTGTCAGTGACAAGCTCGACTTAGGGTTGGTTGGTAATGATTGACTTATATGTTTAATATGTGTTTATATGCATGTTTGCCTGCTTATTTCATATAGAGCAGGCTAAATGAGTTAACATATGCATGATGTCAGGGCATGGCCTGTTGAGTGTTATATGCTATTGGTATGCTATGTGGATTGTTGTTTGTGGTTGATTGATGTCATTGGGAGGTGGTTTTTGATGTTGTTACCATGCCTGATGAGCGGTGTCGTTGATTGCAGGCATATTTGTTGAGATGCCTCGACAATCATCTAGACTATGCGGCAGTCGGGGCGAGGATGACAACCAGGGTCAGGACCCTCCACCTGCCCCACAGAATTGGCAACAGATTTTTGTCGAAATGGAAGCAAGATTGCAACGAACAGAAGAAGAACTCCGACAGTTCAGGTAGCAGGCCCCTCCACAGGTCACTGGGTTGCCAGTTCAGCAGGTTGTGGCGCCAGTATCGATTCAGCCTGTGATGGAGAATAGGTGGGAACCTTTGTATGAAAGGTCAGGAAGCAGCATCCTCCCACCTTCGAGGGTGGACCAGACCCACTGCGGGTAGAGTAGTGGATGAATATGGTTTCCTCTATCCTAGATTTCATGAGGGTTGAGGGGAACGAGAGGGTAGCCTGTGCTAGCTACATGTTTAGAGAAGATGCCCGCATCTGGTGCGATGTAGTGGTTCAGAGAAGGAATGTGGTAGTTATGACTTGGGAAGAATTTAGGAACATCTTCAATGAGAAGTATTACTGTGTTGCAGTATGAGCTGCGAAGGTTGATGAGTTCATCAACCTGACTCAGAACCGGTTGACCGTGACAAAGTATGCCCTAAAATTTGACCGATTGGCGAAGTTTGCGCCAGATTTAGTGCCAACAAATGCGGCAAGAAGAGACAGGCTTGTACGGGGATTGAACGTTATGATCTCCCGTGATGTGAAGATCACTTTGGATCTAGAGACTACTACCTATGCTCAGGTTGTGGACAAGGCCCTCACAGCTGAGGGGGCCGAGGACTAGATTTGGAGAGAGAGCGCTGTTAGGCGCGATGCTAGGAGGATGGTGCCTCCTTTTATTGGATCCAGTCGGGGTAGTGGCCCCAGTGAGCAGAAGAGGAAAGCCCCAGATTCCTTTGTTCCTCCCAATTCGGATAGAAGGGCACGGGGTGCTTTTAGTTGCCGTCAGGGCGGAGGTGACAACTGGAGGAGCTTTCCAGTGTGTCCTCGGTGTAGACGATGACACCAGGGTGAGTGCAGGATTAGGGCCTGTTTTGTCTGTGGGAGTACCAATCATTTGAAGAAGGACTACCCACAAGCCAGGAAGGAGGAGCCGAAGCAGGGTGACAGTCTCGCTCCTGCCAGAGTGTTTACTTTGACTCAGACTGAGGCGGAGGCTAGCCCCTCAGTTGTGACAGGTCAGATTTCTAGTGCTGGTTCTTTGTATACTGCATTGATTAATTCGGGAGCTACCCATTCATTTGTCTCTACTAGAGTGATAGATCAGCTGTGTAGACCTAATGCTTTGTATGCTAGGAGTTTTTAGACTTTGTTGTCCACAGGGGAACTAGTAGTCTCTAGGAGATGCATTAGAGCTTTACCAGTAGAGGTAGATGGTAGGGAATTGTCTGTTGATCTGATTGAACTTGCGATGGATGACTTTGATATGATCCTAGGGATGGATTGGTTATCAAAGTATGGGGCGACGATTGACTGCAAGCGTAGGATGGTGACTTTTGAACCAGAAGAGGAGGTACCCTTTGTGTTTGTGGGAACAGTCAGTGGACCACGGGTACCTATGATTTATGCGCTGAAGGCTAGAGACCTAATGCAGGAAGGTTGCATAGGATTCCTAGAGAACGTTGTGAACACCTCTAGGGTCGTGATGGTTGGACCGGGGGAGACCAGATTGGTATGCGAGTTTCTAGATTTATTCCCAGCAGATCTTCCAGGGTTGCTGCTGCAGCGGGAGACTGAATTCGTTATAGAGTTGGCACCAGGGGCGGAGCCAGTATCCAGGACACCTTATAGAATGGCTCCGGCAGAGTTGAAAGAGTAGAAGATTCAGTTACAGGAGTTACTGAATTTGGGGTTTATCAGACCGAGTTTCTCGCCATGTGGTGCTCCGGTGTTGTTCGTCAAGAAGAATGATGGATCTCTTAGGATGTGTATTGATTACAGGGAGCTGAACAAGTTGACCATTAAGAATAAGTATCCACTACCTAGGATCGACGATTTATTTGACCAGTTACAGGGAAGTACAATTTTTTCTAAAATTTATCTCCGATCAGGTTACCATCAGTTAAGGATCAAAGAAGAGGACATACCAAAGACCGCTTTCTGCACGAGGTATGGACACTATGAATTCCTGGTCATGTCCTTTGGATTGACCAATGCCCCAACAGATTTTATGGATATGATGAATAGGGTTTTCAAGGACTATCTGGACAAGTTTGTGATTGTGTTCATCGACGACATTCTGGTATATTCTCAGTTAGAGACGAAGCATGAGCAACATCTATGTCTGGTATTGCAGCGGCTGAGAGAGCATAGGTTATATGATAAGTTCAGCAAGTGCGAGTTCTGGTTACCGCAAGTTACGTTTCTGGGCCATATTGTTAGTAAGGAGGGGATTCTAGTTGATCCAAGTAAGATTAAGGCAGTGAGAGATTGGCTTAGATCAAGCAACGTTCTAGAAGTTAGAAGTTTTCTGGGATTGGCAGGATATTATTGGCGGTTTGTTGAGGGGTTCTCCAGGATAGCTACACTGTTGACATAATTGATGAAGAAGAAGACAAAGTATGTTTGGACGGACAGATGTGAGAACAGTTTTAAAGAGTTGAAGCGGTGACTGATCACCGCACCAGTGCTGAGTTTGCTGATAGATAATGAGAAGTTTGTAGTTTACTGTGATGCTTCCAGACAGGGTTTAGGGTGTGTGCTGATACAAGTTGGTAAGGTGATAGCCTATGCATCGAGACAGTTAAAGGAGTATGAGCAGAGATATCCCACGCATGATCTAGAGTTTGCAGCGGTGATATTCGCGCTTAAGATTTGGAGACATTATTTATATGGTGAGAAGTGCGAGATATACACCGACCATAAAAGTTTGAAGTATTTCTTTACTCAGAAGGATCTGAACATGCGCTAGAGACGGTGGCTGGAGTTGGTTAAGGATTACGATTGTGACATCCTATACCATCCTGGGAAGGCTAATGTGGTTGTTGATGCATTGAGCCGGAAAGGCCCAGGACAGTTGTTCAGTTCGAGACAAATATCTGATAAGCTAGCTGAGGAGATGACTAGAGCGGGTATAGAGTTGGTGGTTGGTTTGTTAGCCAACATCACTCTTCAGTCTACACTCCTTGAAAGGATCAAGAGGGTGCAGGGGAAGGATTCCCAGTTGAGAGGTCACAGGGAGAACGTCTTAGTCAGAATGGCTAAGGACTTTTCTATCTTGGAGATGGGGTTACTGAAGTACAAGGATCAGATCTGTGTTCCGATGGATTCTGATATTCAGTGGGAGATCTTAGATGAATCGCACACCACTCCCTATTCCTTACATCCAGGTACGACAAAGATGTACCAAGATCTGAGAGCTTTATATTGGTGGTTGGGCATGAAGAGGGATTTGGTGGATTATGTGGCCAAGTGCTTAAAGTGTCAGCAGGTCAAGGCTGAACATCAGAGGTCAGCAAGGTTGCTGCAGCCTCTAGGGATTCCAGAGTGGAAGTGGGAAGATATTACCATGGACTTCGTGGTTGGTTTGCCAAAGACCGTGGGACAGCATGACTCAGTGTGGGTGATTGTGGATAGGTATACCAAGTCCGCCCACTTTCTACCGGCCAGGATGACTTATACTGTGGAGCAGTATGCCGAGTTATATGTGAAGGAAATTGTTTGACTTCATGGGGCTCCGAGGTCGATAGTATCCAACAGAGACCCCACCTTTACTTCCAAGTTTTGGGAGAGTCTACAGGAGGCTATGGGCACGCGGTTGCAGTTTAGTACTGCTTATCATCCTCAGATAGATGGACAGTCTGAGAGGACAATTAAGATACTGGAGGACATGCTACGAGCCTGTGTGTTAGATTTTGGGGGATCTTGGAGTAAGTATCTCCCTTTGACTGAGTTTTCGTACAACAACAGTTATCATGCGACTATCGGAGTGGCTTCGTATGAGATGCTTTATGGAAGGAAGTACAGATCACCTATCCATTGGGATGAGACGGGTGAGAGGAGTTATCTAGGTTCTGAGATGGTCTAGAGGACCAATGAGGCGATAGAGAAGATTAGAGCTCGAATGCTCGCCTCCCAGAGTCACCAGAAGAGTTACTCAGACCTGAAACACAGGAGCGTAGAATTTTGGGTCGGTGACCATGTGTTTCTTAGGGTTTCACCTTTGAGAGGGGTGAAACGGTATGGTGATCGGGGCAAGTTGAGCCCTAGGTTTTTTGGCCCCTTCGAGGTTCTGGAATGGGTCGAGGAGGTAGCTTACAGATTGGCAATGCCTCCAGCCTTATCAGGGGTTCATGATGTGTTTCACGTGTCCATGCTCCGGAAGTATGTGTCATATTCGACGCATGTACTAAGTTATGAGAATTTGGAGCTGGACCAGGATTTGTCATATAAGGAGAAGCCGGTTCAGATTCTTGATCAGAAGGAAACGATTTTGCGTAGCAAGACCATCGCCTTAGTTAAAGTGCTGTGGAGAAACAACAAAGTTGGGGAGGCGACATGGGAACTTGAATCAGATATGCGGGAGTGGTATCCCGAGTTGTTCAGGTAATTTTGAGGACGAAACTTCTGTAAGGAGGGGATAGTTGTAGCGACCCAAATTTGCTAATAAGGCTTGGGGCCTTGATTAGCGTGCCTGGAGGGCAATAATTGCTATATTGTATTAATATGTGAATTTAATGAATATGTGATTAGAAGTGCATGTTTTGGTGATTAAATATGCATGTGGGCCCCATTTGGCTATTAGGAGCATATTTGTGATTTTAGTCCGTTGGGGGCATAAATGTTATATTTTTGTGTATTGTGATTGATACCATGTGTGGGTGGTGATATAATTGCGGTGCGCGATCCGAGACGGTCCTAGGGAGCTGTTTAGCTAGAAAGTCACAACGGGGTCAAATACCCGGCTCGGGAGGAGCTTACGGGTATTTTGGGTATATTATAAAATGTTTTGGGAATTATTGAGTGGCGGTTAGTAATTTAGTAATGGTTTAGACACGTCAGGATTTAAATGTGGATTTATAGGAATACTTGAGGATTTAGCGGGATTTGGGTGAAGTGACTAAATTGCCCTTGGAGGCACTTAAGGATTTAAATTAGTACAAGGGTATTTTGGACCTTTTGGCAGCTGATTCTAGGGGCATGTGGAAGGGAATTAGAAGAAAATAATCAGAAGAAAACTCTCAGCTCTTCTCCCTTCCTCTCCCAAGCGGTTCACTCTCCCTTTCTCTCTAAGGTGCTGGTTTTGGAGGATACTAGAGTAGAAACTCAGGAGCATAAATGGTTTAGCTAGAATCAAAGGTAAGTCTTAATCCAAGTTTTGTTGAATTCTTGCTGAAAGTATTGAATTTGTGAGCTGAGTTGTATTTTATCCTGTGGGTCATTGAAATGAAGATTTGGTGAGGCTTAACTTGGGAATCAAGAGAATTAAGTTTGGAATTTGGTTGGGGAGCAGCTGAAGGTCGAAATTCAAATTGAGGTAAGGGTTTCATCCATCTTTGAAGTTGATTGCTGGTGTGGTTTAAGATTTCTGAAGGGTGGTTTAAGTTTTGTAAGGTCTGGTTTAAGTTTTATGAAGTTTTTAACCAATTTGTGAATCATGGGTTTGAATGTGTGTTTGGGCTTGTTATTGATGTTTTTGAGTTGCCATATGGTCTATTTGGGGTTTTGGAATGAATTTGGGACTTAGGTATGTCTTGGTATTGATTTGGAAGTGTTTTGGCTCGGGAAAATGTAGGGGAAAAACCCAGTTTTCTGGGTTCGCGTATGGACGCCGCAGCCCTGTTCTTCCGTGCCGCGGCGCTAGGATGCATCAGGGGAAGGGCACCATTCTGGGCATCGCGGCCCCTATAGGGTGGTTTCGTGGTGCTAGCCCAATTTTTGGGCAGGGGAAAAACGTGTTTTTGGGGTTTTGGATCAGGGGGCTCGGGGGATGCTTCCGCTACCTTGTGGGGGGAAACGGGAGGTCCCGAGAGCTCGGAATTGGTTTCGGGAGATGATTATAAATTGGTTAGTAATGAGAATGCTATGTATGTGTTGTGACTAGGTTATCAGCGAGGCTCGGGTTAGATGACCGTGCTCGAGATCTCAGTGCTCAAGAAGCTCCGTACACAGGTAAGAAAACTGTTGTATCCATAGAGCAGGGCGAGGCCCGTAGTTGTGTTGCAGGGCACGACCCTATATGATTATATGTAGGGCATAACCCATTGATTATGCTAATACATTTTTAAGTGTTTGATTAATTATGCTATGTATGTAATTATGTGGATGATCGACAAGAGCCAGGAACGGTGAAGGCCGAGAACGGCAAGGGCCGGGAATGGTGAAGGCCGAGAACGGCAAGGGACGTGAATGGCGAAGGACGATAACGGCAAGGGGGCCGAGAGCAGCGTTTTGCATGCGGAGTGTGAGTTCCTAGGGTAAGACCCTAAAGGATACCTGGGATATCCTTACGGTATGGACCACGAACCCAGGGCCTGGGACGGCAAGGCCGTATATGTTTAGCCTGTTGGCGGGGTTTTTATATGCTGAGTGATTGATATGTTTATGTTATCTATTTGTGTGGGGTTTTCTTGCTGGGCTTCAGCTCATGGGTGCTCTATGGTGCAGGTAAGGGCAAAGGGAAAGTCAGCCAACCATGAGTACGGAGAGCGTGAGGCGACGCGTACATGTCTGGTCTGCCTGGCTGCCACGACCAGGGGTATTTTTGGGAGATGTTTTGTACTGGATTCTATTTTGTCGTTTAGTCGACCTAAAACACATTTTGAGTTGTAAATATTAATAAACAGTATTTTGGGATCACTGATGTAAAATACTTATAATTTTCAATGAATGGTTACATTTTCAAATTATGTGGTTTTTAGTACAGTTTAGTTACACTTTTGAGCTAAATGCTTGGTTAGCAAGTTAAATGCACATTTAAACTCACTTAGTAAAGACTCTAAGTGTTAGATAAACTTATACAGGATCTTTATTTATTTTCATGTATATTATTAATATTAAACAAATTAATACGAGATAGCCTAAAACATGTTCCTAAAATTGAATTCAAAGAGAAACAAATAATAGAATACTTACAGTATACGCAGCGGAATTAAAGAGTCCTTCCTTCAGTTTCTCTAACTCTTGTATCCTCTCTGTCGCAGAGTATTACCAAGAAACTGAACCGATCTTCTATTTTCTTCACGATCTTCCAATGTATCCTTAGAACCACCTAGACTAGTGTGGGCAATTCTCAACACATGAGAAAGATATAGAGAGAAGAAGAGAAAATATAAAGAGGCTTAGAAAAGGACTTGTGTTTAGAGAGAATATAAAACTATCAGAAAATCTGACTTGTGACTTATCTGTCATCTGTAAATTCTTCTCTCTAAGCACTCCTTTTATAGACTCAATTAGGCCATTTAATTTAATTAAAAAATCAATAAAATAACAGCCATTTTGAAGCCCTAGGTCGAAATTATCATGGGCTATAGGCCCGTGAAATTTCCCATTTGATTATAAGCTCATTAGACTTAAAATCAAGGCCTGTATTATTTTCTATTGATTTAATTAATTAAATAATTATTTAAATCATTTATCAAATTAATTATTTATAATTTGAACCTTGATTTAAACTTATTTATTAATTTAGATACCAATTTATCTTAATTAATAAATCTGCCATAATTTCTCTTTTCTTCTCAAAATTACACAACTCTGTGAAACTATCCAAAATTGACCTAATCAACTTTGATAATTATAATTGATAATTAAATCAATTAATTGAGACTATCTAGATGATTTTATCCAAGGTACAATGGGGACCATGGGCCTATGAAATCAAGCTCCAATAAGTTATCATAAATCTAACAAATAAATTTACTAACTTATTAATTCCTCGTGACTCCACTATAGACTTGGAATTGCACTCTTGAATTCATAGAACGCTCTATAACAAATATAGATACGCTATTAATTATCCATTGTTACAACCATAATTGTCACTCAATCCTCTATAGACGGTCTACAATGAGATAAGACTAAAATACCGTTTTACCCCTCATTGTATTTTATCCTTAAAACACTTAGTTCCTTGTAAATGATATTTCAGTAAACTAATTTAATTACTGAAATGAGATCTCTATCATTTAACACCTTGAACCAAACTAAAAGGAAACCATCATTTCACTTCTTCATCAGAAGCTATAGATGTTCATATCTATGATTAACACTCCCACTCAATTATACTGCCGAGTTCCCAAGATGTAAGTATGGGCTAGTCCGTAGGGTAAGCTGGTAACGAACAAGTCAAAGAACTCAAATAATACAATCAGTTAGAATACTAACCACTCAGAATTTAGATTGAATTGACCTATGGTCAACTATATGATATGACTAGAATAGATAATAACGGTATGTTTACTTATCTTATCAACTGTCAATATCGGTCCTGTCCGATGTAACAAATACATCCGATCTTACCTACTTTGCTAATGTTCTGGAAAGAACATAACACTGTAATGTGTAAGTAGATCATATCGTAGATTGGCAAGTCAGTGTAAATCCGGTGCACTGACTAATCTTAGGACTAACTTATTTTTGAACAAATAATCATATATATATTCCACTGTGATTACGTCACTATAAATAAGATTAGCTATATGCTCGGGATTTAATAGAAGTTTATATTAAACAAATAATCATGAAAATAAAACATGTGAGCAAAGTGATTGACCAAGTCAAAAAATGATTTCTATTCTTTTATTGATAATAAAATGAGATTACAAAGAATTTGGGTTTTAATTAGGGCATAAAACCCCAACACTAAGGTAGTAGGGCGTTACAACGCATGTGGAGTGCAGGCCACCATGGTTGGGCCACCTTGGGGGTGCACCAAGCACCTGACTGGCTCGGATGCCAAACAAATTGAAAGGGAGTGTGACACGCACTTGTGCAACTGCTGATTTGTATAATGTTTACGCTAGATTTAGTTATTACTGTTAGTCTGATATATTACTTCGTGAATTGTTGAATATTTTTTCTTGCTGAGTCTTTTGGCTCACAGGTGCTTCGTGGTGCAGGTAAAGGTAAAGAGAAGGTTGGCTAGCCATGAGTCGGAGGGCGATAGTAGTGACATGTATATATGCAGTCTGCTCAACCGCCACGGCCGAGATACTCAAGGAAGTTAGGGTTGAGCCCAAGTTTTGTCGTCTAGGTCGGCTTATTTTGTAACCTTAGTGTTGTAACCAACTTTTAAACTTGTGTTTTTGGAATCTCGTGTAAAGAACAAAGTTTTGATTAATGAAAATGTTTATGACTTGACCAAAAATTTTAGTACCTAAAACTTTAGTGGCTTAATCACATGTTTAGTCCAAATGACTTGTTTAGCAAGTCCAGCACTGATTTTAAACACACTTAGTAACGGACCCTAATTAGCAGGGCGTACTTCTTCTTCTTCTTTGTTAATGGTGAGATCTGAGAAGCGATGGGGAGAGGCTGAGATCCAAGGACTATGGTCGGCATCATTTAGATCCGACGGGAAGGCAACGGACGGAGGCGACTGGGCGTGCTTCTTCTCCGATCTGGGCGAGCTTCACTTAGATCCGACGAGAAGGTGATAGGCAGAGGCGACTGGGCGGGCTTCTTCTGCGATCTGGGTGAGCTTCTTCTGCGATCTAGGTGCACGAACTTCTTCTCGGACTTGGGCGAACAGGCTTGTTTTTTAGCAGTGATCTCAGGCATTGGCTCGATCTAGGCATTGGCATCATCTTCGTGCAGTGGATGTGTGCCTCCGGGAGTGGTCTGGATTGTTTTCTTCTATACTTTTTTGTTTGCATGTCTAGTTATGGAGCATAGAAGAAGAAAAGTTATTATTGTTCAAGAGTTTACAGATTTGGGTTTGATAAAGATGTTAAAGATTGAGATTGTTGATTTTTAATAATTTGGGTTAAACTTTATTGTTTTTGAAGATTTATGTTGATGATATTTGAGTTAGATTCAAATTTTTAGTTTACATTGTGTATGGAAGAAATGAAATGGATTGATTTTGTTATGCATTTTTTAATATGGGTTTAAAGATGAAGAATTCAAGAACATAAATCTAATTTTTTTTTTTTAAATTTGAGATATTTGGGAGTTGGATTGTTTATATTAATTTATGTTTTATGTGATTAATTATATAATAAATTATATTTGTGATTGATTTAGGATTGATTAGTTTCAATTTAATGATATATAATTCATTATGTTAATTTTTAATTAAAAATATATATTTTTTAATTATATTTTATTTTATAATCAATTTATATAATTCTTTTATTTAAAATGTATTTTTGATTATATAATTAATTCATTAATTAAAAAACTTAGGGGTATTTTTGTCATATTGAAAAATATTTTGACCAAAATTCTGTCCAGGTATTATTTTGTTCCGTTTTGTAAAACATAGGATTCGAATTGTCATTTAACAAAACACAGGGTCCGATCGGTAACTTTTGCAAAACACAGGGTCCAAAATGTTATCTACCTTTTAAAAAAATTCCCGTTTTCATAAACATATAGAGTATTTAAAAAAAAGTATTAGTGTCATTGTTTAGATAAATGGTCGTTTTCAAGAAAAGCGTCATTATTTTAAAGCTGTCGTTTTTACAAAATATTGTCGTCTTCAAAAAACTGTCGTTTCCAAAGGAATATGTTGTTTTCCAAGAAAATTGTCGTTTTTAAAGCAATAGGCCCCTTTTAAAGAAAACTGTCATTTTGGAAGGAATATGTCGTTTCAAATTGAAGTCGTCCTTTTATAATGAACATTGTCGTTTTTCGGAAACAATGTCGTTTACAAAAGAAGTTGTCGTTTTTTATAATTAAGATTGTCGTTTCTAGAAGAATCTATCGTTTTAAAATAAGTTTTGTTTTCAAAGGAAGTGGTCTTTTTATTTATTTATAAAATTGTGGTTTTTAATGTTGTCGACCACGATATAAATTTCTAATACATTCATTATAAACCATTTTTGTTAAACAACAAATGGCTCATAATGGAAAGATGGTTTTGTCATTTACTACTAGTAGAAGCTGATATCTCCCTCTGATGTAGAAGTTGAGCTCTCTGCAACTTCGTTTGTGGAAAAAGATACACAATTAGAATTCCATTGAGCCTGTTATTCAACCTTTAAATAAATAAACAAAAAAAAGGAGCAAAATTGCATGAAATCTGATTGCACTGTAAGCACAATCTAATAGAGGGAATTAAGCTCATGAGAAGTAGCAAACTTATAGATCACCAGTGTTATTCATTCACTGTTAAAAAATGGGCACATCTCAGTACTTTATGATCTAACAATGACCACTAAAATGTTGATAGTTGGTACACTAGACACCTAGTTTGAATTAGTAGTGTTAATGTATACACCAAACTTGTTTTTGAGTACATGGAATTTTATTTTATTTTATTTTCATTCTCTGATTTGATATGTTTTTATTATTATTATTTTTCACAAAGAAAAATCTTTCTTAGATGGATCTGTGATGTGAACTGCAATGAAATTGAAAACTACTTTTCAATTGCAAATGACAAGAGTGGTGTTATCTTGGGATGAGTAGAGTTTCCCCTCCCTAGCAATGGGAGTGAACATTTGACCCGAAAAACCCGAAAACCTGCAAAATCCGCAACTCAAGAACCATTTTTTTTTTTGCAAAACCCGTAAATTCGGGTGAAATCCAATCCGAACCTGACCACTATCGGGTTGGGTTTGGGTTTGAAAATGTTAACTATGCGGGTTCGGGTGTAACCCGAAACCCAACCCTTTTTTAGAAGAAAAAAATAATATTGATTATATACTGTGTGTGAGTGAAACCCTAAACCTAATAACCTCTCTTTCTCTTATCTTTCTCTATCCCTCTCTCTTTGTTCATTTTCTCTCCCCGACGGCACAACCCCAAACCCAACCCCTCTCCCTCTCTCTGTCAGTCCAACGCCCAGCCCAGCCGCATGCTCCACCTCCCAACCCTCTCTGCTCTCTCTCGTCTCTCACGTTGCTAGTCCCCAGCCGCAAGCTCCACTTGCCCAAGTCACCTTCGTCGAAGCTCTCTCACACTAAAGAACCAATTGAGGGTAATTCTTTATGTATTCTCTCTCTCTCTCTCTTTCTCTGTCTCTCTTTAGATATATATATGTATGTGTTTGTGGTGTGTATAACTAATTGTATATGTGTTAGAAAAGGGAAGAAAAATAAGAAATAGATGTGTGTTTAGTGTACTCTGTGTTAGTATATTTGTATATAATATATGTAAGTAATATATGTATGTATATATATATTTGTATTGTAAGGTTGAGAAAAATAGATTTGAATCAACAAAGATAAATATGTTTATGACTTTGTATAAATCTGAATGATTGATTGTAGAGTTAATAATGTCAATTTTTGTAGCCAAGTAGCCAAGTTTATGCTTTGTACCATTTTTCAGTGACTGGTTGATTAAAGATTGTATTTTTATTTAAGGGACTTTCTGGCTGCCTCTTTGCAATCTATGAGACTAGTGTTTAGTGTTGGGCAATGGATTTGGACATTCAAAATTTGCAAAGAGAGGAAAAGAAGGATAAAGAAAAAGATTATGTGTTTACTTTGTATTTTGAAACTTTGGAGGCTTGTTTTTATGGTTGTATTTGGACTTTATGTTAGTATTCTGGACTTCTAGAGATTAGGGACTATATTAGTTTATTATATGAATTAAAATCAACAAGAGGTTTCTATAACTTTGTTTTAAAATTAAGTTTTTAGAGATTTTAGTTTCATAATATTTGTATGAAAGAAAAAACTTGTCAAGCTTAACAAAATAATTGAACAAATTAAGTTTATCTCAATTTATTATTGTAAAAAACATGTTAAAAGAAAAGAAATTTTGATCAAAAAATAGTATTTTTGAATTTTTTTTACCGAAGCCCACAAAAGGTCCAAATCCAAAAATAGGCCCAACAAAATGTGAAACCCGCACATACCTGAACCAACCAAATCTGAAGCCCGAAAATGTGGAAAATCCAAAATTTTTTCGGGCGGGTTCGGTATCCATTTTCTACAACGGAAACCCGCAAAACTCGAACCTGATACACCTAAAACCCAAAAATTCGACGTGTATGCACACCTACCTACCTGGCACAATGGAACAAAAGTTTCTATTCCTTGTGGTAATGTTCAAATTTGTACACTCATGCCACATCCAAATTTTATGGTGCTATCCTTGTAGCTTGTTACATAAATAAAAGACTCGAGGAAGTATTATTTTTTTCTAGTTTACTGTACTTGATTGTTCTGGCTCAAGTGTGTCAGGAGGTTTTTTTAATGATTTTTTGTTTCAATATTACCTAAACAATCAATCTATAGATATCCCTACTTTCTACTAAATGAATCCATGCATCGCTTGACAATCATGGATAGCTTGTTACAAAACATTTAAAGTAACCATCATAGTAAAGAATATGCTATGTTTAATTTAGAGTGTCTAAAATTATTTATTAAATTATAATAAATTGAATTCAAATTTAAATTTAACCACTATAGAATATGATTTAATAAACTCGTCAATACATTATAAAATTCGGATGGTTATAAATTATTGGAAACTTAAGTACATCAAACCAAGTCCAAAGTACGTTAAATCTTAATCTAAGTTCATAAAACAAAACATGCAATACATAACGAGATCATGCATTCTATTTTTTTTTTTTACAAAAAGAGCCTAAGCTCATAATCTCGTTAAACAGTAACAATTAAGTTCTTAAAAAAACAACATCAACAATGGCTTAATGAGCAAAATGAACCCAAAATGCCACACTCACTTCTTTTATTTTATTACTTGTTTTTCAAGTCCTGCTAAGGACACACCAAATTTTTACTTCAAATAATAATAATGCAGTTGCAACTAATCTTCACTAGGCTAATGATGTTTCTCAGTCTCTCTCACAATCATTTGATATTGATTTGTCTAAGAGAGTAGCCAATGTAAGTAAGATCACCTTCGATAAAAATGAGGCGAAATTCGATTTCCCTTTCACCTTGTGTGCTTTCTGATGGCACGATAAAATTTTACATTAACTTCACCATAGAGTGATATTTTAGCATTTCAACTGCTTTCTTGTTGGAGTGCCTTTGACAGAAAGACTTAATCCTCTCCAAAGCTTCTTTGAGCAAGGATGGATTAGTGGCGAAGGTGATCCGAATCCAATTTCTCAACCCTACAACAATGCCTACAGAAGTGAGGCAAAAGTAAATCCCAGTTGGATTATTTCGAACCAATTTACAAAACACAGGATCCAAAAAGCGTATTTTAAAAAAAAAAGACTAAACAAGTATTTAGTAAAAAACAGAAGATACATAATGATATTATCCCTTGTACAAAATGATAAAAAAATATTGAAGAAATATCTTCAAATTGTTCTTGAGTGTGATACTAGTGCTAGGCTTAAAATATGAGAGGCAAGAGTTTATTTGCTAGATCGGAATAAAAGGTATGAACATTATGAATCTAAATGAGTTTGCAGTAATTATCACCAGAAGAAAGATAAAGTACATCAAATGAAGGAAAGTAAGTTTAAGAAAATGATAGGCTTGAGATAAGATTCATGTATGCTAGGACAGGAAGACAGAGAGGTGAGAGTCAAGTTTAGTGCAGTAGCTGCTGTTTGGGGTAAGGAGGGGTAATTTTGTATTTTTTGCGTTAGTTGTTTTTGGCTGATATAAAGTACGTGCAGTGAGAGAGAGGGGTATGCTTGGACTTGAGAATAGTCTCTTGCATCAGGAGGGTCCCAAGCTCTCGAAATCCTGTGGAGACTGTACTTTGTGATTTTGCCCATTTCATTTTTCAATAACATTTCTCTTCAATTTTAGCTTTGGTTCCTTGTGTGTATCCTATTCTATTGGATTAAATATGTTGCAGATAGTCCGAGCATATCAAGTGGTATCAGAGCCTTTGATTCGTGGATGCCAGTGACGCGTATGGAGTCTCGCGTCGATTCCGTCAAGGGTGATGTCGGCGTGCTGAAGGAGACTGTTCAGTCGCACACCCATGATTTAGCTGTCATTACAGAGAAGTTGGTTCTGGTTCTTCAAGGTCAGGCCTTCATTGCATCTGAATTGGCCAACCGTGGGCTGGGTGCGGGCTATTGGGTGCTGAAGAGGCACCGCCGCTGTCTAGTTCTGTGACCAGCGACAGTGGTGGTGGTAGTGGCTCGCGTGAGGGGGCAGAGGGTCATCGCCATGAGTTTCGAGCACGTAAGATTGAGCTACCCATCTACTCTGGGGTGGATTCAGATTAGTGGACCTATCGAGCTAATCGATATTTTGGGTTACAGAGGTTGTCAGCGGCGAAGCAGCTGGAAGCCGCCGTGCTATGTTTGGAGGGGGTAGCCCTTTCTTGGTATCGCTGGGAGAATCTCCGTCACCTGATCACCTCGTGGGAGGAATTGAAAGTGTTGATCGATTCTTTAGCCTCCATCAGGTCTCGTCCGTGCAGGACTACCGCTGACAGTTTGAGCAGCTTGCTTCCTCATTGGGGTTTGTTTCTGATTCGATTTTGGAGTCTACTTTTGTCAAGGGGTTGAAGATGGAGATCCAAGGGCCCCTTCGTATTTTAGAGCTAGCCGGGCTCGTGAAGACGTTGGAACTTTCCGAGGCTATTGAAGCCAACCAAGCCTTGGTACGGACCCATCGTGTTGGGCCGCCCAAGTCAATCCCAACTCGGCCTTTGGGCACTTTGCACGTCCTTGGGCCCAAGGGCACTTTTTCGTCAACCTCGTCGAAATTGTCTTCCCTCACTAGTCCCTCGGCTTCGTTTTGACGACTTAACGAATCTGAGATTAAGGAAAAAAAATCTCACGAGGTGTGCTTCAAGTGTGATGGAAACTGGTACCATGGCCATGAATGCAAGTTTCCTGAGCTCCAAATTATCCTCATTCAAGATGAGGAGTCTGATGAGTGTGAAGAAGATCCCCTCGACACCTCTTTGGGTTTTCCACCGCCGACCACCGCTGAAGCACAGTTGGTGGAGATGTCTCTAAATTCGGTCGTGGGCTTAACTTCCCCTAAGACTATGAAGTAAATGGGCAGTATCCATGGGGCCGATGTGGTGGTTCTTATTGACAGCGGAGCCACCCACAATTTTATCACTTCGAAGCTAGTTACCAAGCTCTCCCTACCGATTTCTTCCATTGCGGCATATGGGGTGCAGATGGGCAGCGGCCAGGCGGTTCACAGAGAGGGTATTTGTCAAGTCGTCCCCCTCGCTTTGCAAGAACTATAAATCATGGACGATTTCCTGCCCTTACCACTCAGCAGTACCAACGTAATCTTGGGCATTCAGTGATTGGCGATGTTGGGCAGCACCTATCATCATTGGAAGGATCATGTAATGAAACTCAACATCAGTGGCAAGGCCGTGACTCTTCATGGCGATCTCACGTTGCATAAGACTCGGGTTTCTCTCAAGTTGATGATGACGACTCTTCAACAGGAGCGTCAGGGAGTATGGGTGGAGTTGGGATGTGCTACGGTGGCTACTGAGACTCTAGCCGTGCCAGATTATGAGGCAGGGATTCTCCGATAGTTTTAGTCGGTATTCGAGGTTCCTACGTCATTGCCACCTATCTGCAGCCATGACCATGCTATTTCATTACGCGAGGGTGCTGCCCCTGGTGAGTGTTCATCCTTACCGTCATGCTTCGATTTAGAAGAATGAAATTGAATGCTTATTGGGGGAAATGTTGGCAACCGACATCATTCAAACAAGCACCAGCTCTTTTTCTATTCCGATTCTTTTGGTAAAGAAGAAAGATGGCAGTTGGCGATTCTGTGTTGACTACCGCGCACTCAATCGGGAAACAGTGGTCGACAAGTTTCCCATCCCGGTCATCCATGAGTTACTTGAAGAACTGCATGGGGCCCAAGTGTTTTCGAAGCTTGATTTGTGATCGGGATACCACCAGATTCGTGTCCGAGTAGCAGACGTGCACAAGACAGCATTTCTCACTCACGAGAGGCATTACAAGTTCTTAGTGATGCCATTCAGCCTCACTAATGCGCTAGCCACTTTTCAGACGCTTATGAATGAAGTCTTCAAGCCTTATCTCCGTCAGTTTGTGTTAGTTTTCTTTGATGACATCTTAGTCTATAGTCCCGATGAGGCCTCACATGAGCAACATTTGGCTATGGTGTTGCTCACCCTTTCTACTCAACAGTTGTATGCCAATTTGAAGAAATGTTGCTTTGCTCAGCGCAAGTTGGAGTACTTGGGGCATATTATTTCGAGAGAGGGGGTGGCAGTAGACGCTTCTAAGATCTAAGCTATGGTGGATTGGCCATTACTGACAACACTCAAGGATCTTAGGAGTTTTTTGGGACTCACAGGCTATTACAGGAAGTTTGTGGCTGGTTATGGGGCCATTGCTCAACCTCTTACTGACCAACTCAAGAAGGACCAGTTTGGATGGACGGAGACAACCACACATGCCTTCACCACCCTTAAACAAGCCATGATTAGAGTTCATGTTCTTGGCCTTCCAGATTTCTCCAAGGTCTTTGTTGTGGAGACGGATGCCTCGGGTTATGGTATTGGCACCGTCTTGATGCAGGAGGGGCGACCTCTTGCATATTTCAGCCAAGTGTTGAAGCCTTTGGCCCAGCTGAAGTCCATATGTGAGAAGGAACTCATGGCTATAGTTCTCGCCATTCTCAAAGTAGCGGCCTTACTTATTGGGGAGGCATTTCGTTGTGTTCATAATGGTTTGAAGTTCTTGTTGGAGCAAAGGTTGGTGATTCCTGAGAATCAGAAGTGGTTGGTCAAGCTTTTGGGGTATGATTTTGAGATTCAGTATAGACCAGGGAAAGGTAATCAGGGAGTTGATGCTTTATCTCGAGTAGGGGTAGTTGAGTGTTCTGGGCTTACATCGACCACTTGGTTAGATTGGGATACCGTTGACAGGGGGGTGCAACAAGATACATTCCTCTCTCGCATTATCGCCGATTTGGATGCAGGCAAGGAGGTGGTCGAATTTGCTATTGATCACAGGCGAATGGTGTATCATGGCAGATTGGTTTTGGCGGCCAATTCATCTCTCATTCCTCATTTTTTGAAGGACTATCACTATTCACCCATTGGGGGGCACTTGGGCAAGTCTCACACCTACCAAAGCTTGCGAGGGGATGTGTTTTGGACAGGTATGAAGCCTATGGTAAGTGAGTTTGTTCAGCAGTGTGATGTGTGCCAACGCAATAAGCACATGTCCATGTCACCAGCAGGTCTAGTGCAACCCCTGGCATTACCTGCGAAATTTTGGGAGGATTTGACTATGGATTTCATTGAGGGGTTATCGAAGTCCGACGGGGTGGATACGATCTTGGTTGTGGTGGACAGGCTGAGTAAGTACAGCCATTTCATTCCTCTCAAGCACCCTTTCAATGCTCGGATAGTGGCTGAGGAAAAGCCTTCAACAAGTGGTCAAGTTACATGGCATACCGTGATCTATAGTTTCTGATCGTGACCGAGTGTTTCTGAGTCATTTTTGGGCTGAACTCTTTCGTCTGCAAAGCACGGAATTGCATCATAGTACCGCTTACCACCCATAAACAGAGGTGGTCAACTGCTGCCTTGAGATGTATCTTCATTGTTTTGCCTTAGATCGACCGCAGGTGTGGGCCAAATGGTTGGCATGGGTTGAATATTGGTACAACACTTCTTTTCATTCGTCCTTGGGTTGGACTCCCTTCAGGGTGCTTTATGGGCACGATCCTCCACCTTTGATCCGACATTTTGTTGGGTCTACTTCAGTGGTGGCCGTGGACCAAATGTTGGAAGAACAGGATTCCTTCTTAGAGGACTTGAAGATGAATTTGTTGCGCGCCCAGCAGCGCATGAAGGCCACTGCAGATTCCACATGCCACCATGTTGAGTTTCAAGAAGGCGACTAGGTTTTTGTCAAACTTCGACCTTACCGTTAGAAGACATTGGCCATTCGCAAGAATGAAAAACTGGCAGCGAGGTACTATGGCCCATTCAAAGTGCTGCGCCGCATATGCGTTGTGGCCTACCATTTAGACTTGCCTTCTTCCGTCACTGTGCATCCCGTGTTCCATGTGTCACAGCTGCACACAACGGTGGGACCGTTCATTCATCTTCGACCTTGCCTCCCACTTTGACTACGGACCTCGAGTTGATCGTGGAACCTGCAGAAGTATTGAATGTGCGCCGCCACACTACTGAATCTGGACAACAGGTCGAGGTTCTGATTAAATGGAAAAATCTGTCCTTGTTTGAAGCTTCTTGGGAACACTTTGAGACCACACAATTTCCCTCTTTTGACCTTGAGGACAAGGTTAAAGAATTTGGGGGCGGGGGGGGGGGGGGGGGGGGGTAATGATAGGCTTGAGATAAGATTCACGTATGTTAGGAGAGGAAGACAGAGAGGTGAGAGTCAAGTTTAGTGCAGTAGCTGCTATTTGGGGTGAGGAGGGGTAATTTTGTATTTTCCGAGTTAGTTGTTTTTGGCTGATATAGAGTACGTGTAGTGAGAGAGAGGGGTATGCTTGAATTTGAGAATAGTCTCTTGCATCAGGAGGGTCCCGGGCTCTCGAAATCCTGTGGAGACTGTACTTTGTGATTTTGCCCATTTCCTTTTTCAATAACATCTCTCTCCAATTTCAGCTCAGTTTCCTTGTGTGTATTCTGTTCTATTGGATTAAAATACATTGCAGATAGTCCGAGCATATAAAAAAACCATTGAAAGTTTCTGGATAGAGAAAATAAAATAATACTCGCTAGGATTCGAGAATGAACATAGACTTATAAAGCAAGAGTTAATTTCTCACCTGGTAGAATGATCACAGATTCTTCTCTGGCCATCTTTAAACAAAAATCAATATCATTATCGATATCCTTCAGTAGTGAAAGATTCAATTTTATTAGCTTGGCAGTAGTTAAGTATTACTAAGTGACACCAATTAAACAAAATCTAAGAATTAAATAGATGAAGAGAGAGGATTTGCCATTTTCTCACCATAACAGCCATGGATCCCTCTGGTCTTTGTGGGCAACTAAGGCAAGGGATCTCCTTTATCCTTAGCCAACATTCATCTGAGTTTTTCTTCAGTAAATCAACTGTTTTCTAATAGAAAACATCTTCAGTCAGCTCAAAGATTTGAGGAACTGCAGCCTAAAATAGAAGAATAATTAATTGATTTAGTAATAATAATGAAGAATCATATTACAATTGTGTTAGAAAGTTATATAATTTATATAATTTGAACAGGTATTAAGATGCAGAAGGTTTGGTATAGTGAATTGATATTTCTATCACAAAATTGAGGCCATGCTTACCAACTAAAAAAAACAATAGGAATTGAAAAGATTTCTGTAAGTTACCATGAAAAAATAGAAAGGTAGGTTGTTTCCTTAGAAATAGGAATTGGTTGTTGTTAGTTCCTATTTTTATGGCTTTTATATTTCAGATCTGTTAGGGATGTAATCTATAAATATACTGATTGGAACATTAATAAAGATACAGATAATTATTCTCCTAAACTACATGGTATTAGAGCCAAATAAACCCTAGACTGCCGACTACCCTAGAACCCTAGAAAACCCTAGATCGACTAAAGCTTCTTTCTTCAATGGATGATATAGCTGAAGATTCTACCAGAGAAAACCCAAGTACTACCCCAACCCAGAAAAATACCTTCACACCTATTCAACAGACTGTTGCCATAGATGCTGTTCATTCATCTATGCAAATTACTGTGCATAGATTGAATGGACAAAATTATTTAGAATGGTCACAATCTGTCAAGCTTGCTGTTGATGGCCGAGGGAAGCTTGGATTTCTCACTGGAGAGAAGAAGCTGCAGATGGATGATGCTGGTTATGGGGTGTGGAGATCAGAAAACTCACTGGTCACGGCATGTCTACTCAATTCTATGGGTGCTTCGATTGCAAAGCCTCACGTGTTTGTGACTACAACAAAAGAGGTATGGGACTTAGTGCGTGATACTTATTCTAATTTAGAGAATTATTCTCAAATATTTGAGCTAAAGGCTTGGCTATGGCAATCCAAGCAAGGACAACGTAATGTCACAAGCTATTATAATGAGATGGTGGCTTGGTGGCAAGAATTGGACCAATACAATGATGATGTTTGGGAAAGTCAAGCTGATTTGCTCCAACACAAGAAGCGTGAAGAAAGTGACCGTGTATACATGCTCCTTGCTGGAATTAACTAAAATATGGATGAGGTAAAAGGGAGGATTCTTGGCCGCAGACCATTACCATCAATCAGAGAGGTTTTCTCTGAAATACGGGTGGAGGAGAGTCGCCGAAAAGTCATGTCCAGCAATGAATCATCATCTGTATCAGGTAACGAAGTTTCAGCTTTATTTGTTAAAGAAGTAGAGACTAATAATGATAAGAAAAAGAAGCCATGGTGTGAATTTTGCAGGCATTGGCACACACAGGATACTTGCTGGAAAATACATGGAAAACCGCCTGGAGGAAAGCCCACTCGACCTGGAGTACTGCAATCCGTGGCTGATTCTGCTTCAGAACTGAGTGTCAACTCAGGGCAGTCTCCATTCACCAAGGAACAAGTTGAGCAACTGTTGAATCTGTTATATTCTAAATCTAAACCTTCATTCCCTTGTTCAGCATGGTAATCCTAGTCTCTTATCTTTTTCTCTTTTTTTGTATTCAATCTAAAACCTCTTGGATCATTGATTCAGGAGCATCTGATCACATGACTAGCTGTTCTAGTTTTTTCTTCTCATATAAACCTTGTGCAGGAAATAATAAAATTCGTATAGCAGATGGTTTGTTTTATGCTATTGCTGGTGTAGGAGATGTAAAACTCTCTGATACACTAACTTTGTCTAATGTTCTTCACGTTCCTAAACTGTCTTGCAATCTCATCTCTATTAGTAAACTAACATCTACACTAAATTGCACTGCAATTTTTTTTTCTTCTCATTGTGTCTTTCAGAATCCGGTCTTGGAGACGATGATTGGCAGTGCTAGGGAGTGTGGTGGCATTTACATTCTAAAAGAGGGAACACTAGTGAATAAAGAGACTCAACAAAGTTCTTGTCTTCAAGTTGCATCTGATTTCCAAGAAGATGAGATTTATTTATGGCACTTTAGATTGGGACATGCAAATTTTCATTATTTAAACCATTTGTTTCTTGTTTTGTTTAAAAATAAAAATCCCTCTTCTTTTCAATGTGAAATCTGTGTTTTATCTAAGCATCATAGGACTACTTATTCTCCACGTGTGTATTATTATATTTTAATATAATGTTTGATTGATTAAATAAGTGTTACAAAAAGTGATTATTTAATCTAGTGGGGGAATGTTATATTATTTCATATAATATAATATTAGATTAAATAATGTGACAAAATGTGATTTGTCACACCTTGTAACATATTATTGAGAGTCACAAAATTGGACTAATGTGTGTGCCCAAATGTGACATATTTTGGAGTTACAAAATCAGTTACAAATTTGTAAATCCCAAATATTACCCAATAATGTGTATATTATATGTTACACATTTGAGATTGGGTTTCATAAAGTCATGATGATATATGACTATTGGAGACATGTTTTTAACTCCCAATAGGTGTTTGGAGGTTACAAAATCATGTGGGAAAGGATTTGGGACGTTTTGGAAAAATGACTTTTTTGTGCTGAAAATGGCCTGTGGCCGCGGCCATTGACTTTCAGTGGCCGTGGCCTGGGGGACAGAAGCTAGTGGCTGCGGCCACTGAAAAGTCGTGGCCGCGGCCAGTGAGGCTGACAGCCTATGTGAATTTTCATTTTTTTCCAAATTGAACGGTTCTAACATCCCAAATAACTCCCAAATCTCCATTTTAATTCCATAAACATCCAATTAAACATTGGTAATAGCCATGAGGGTTGGTGGAATTTGAAATTCAAAGGGGTATCTCAAACTCTATAAATAGGAGCCTAATGCTCACTTGTAAGATACACCATTTTCCATCCACAAAGCACTTGGCTGGAAAATACACCAAAAGGCTAGATAATTCCAGAGAGCTATTTCCTAGAGAGATCCCTTAGTGCTTAGAGAATAGGGGGAAATAAGCTTTTGGACAAAGGTCTTGAACCTTGTTCAAGTTGGTGATCCTCACTACTCTACACTTTGGTTGTGTGAGAGTTTGTTTGTGTTTTCATTCTTTTGATCTTGTTGATCTTATTTACTTGTATTGTTATAGTATTGAGTTTGTAATCTTCTTCTTCTACATCTTTCTATTTACTTGTATTTTGAGCAATTGAGTTGTAATATTTATTTAATCAATATTATATTGTCCATTGTATTTTGCATAGAGTTGTATTTGGTTTTTTCCATAATTCCATTGAGCAATAATATATATTCTCTAACATGTATACACCTTCACAACCATTTTCTCTTGTGCATAGTGACTTGCGGGGGCCATCAAGGGTCTCTACATGTAATGGTCAACGCTGGTTTATGACTCTTATTGATGATCACACTAGGGTGAGTTGGGTTTACATGCTGAAAGAGAAATCTGAAGTAGAAAGTGTTTTCAAAATTTTTTATAACATGATTCAAAGTTAATTTCAAACGAGTATAAAGATTTTACGAAGTGATAATGGGCGAGAATATTTTGCACAAGTTTTAGGTACATTTTTTTGCTGAAAAAGGGATTGTTCAACAAAGTTTATGTAACAACACTCCTCAATAAAATGGCATTGCTGAAAAAAAAACTAGGCACCTTCTTGAGATAAGTCGTGCTTTACTTTTTTCAAATAATGTACCCAAATATCTTTGGGGGATTCTATCTTACATGTTATCTATTTGATCAATAGAATTCCTTCTAAACTTTTAAACTTCAAAACGCCTATTTCTGCACTTCAAAAATGTTTTCCAAACTTTCGTTTATTTTATGAAATGTCTATAAAAATATTTGGTTGCACTGTTTTTATTAGGAATCTGAATAGGGCTGCTAGTAAACTTGAACCCAAAGCGACAAAGTGTATTTTCATTGGTATTGCTCCCAACCAAAAAGGATACAAGTGTTTTGATCCAATTCTAAAAAAAAATCTTTATCACTATGGATGTTAAATTTTTTGAAAATATTCCATTTTTTAATCCTAATCTTTAGGGGGAGAATAAAGGAAAAAAATAAAGATTTGGATTTTAAAATTACCAGTAATAGATTTAATCCACACAATAATCTCAGGAATATTGCAAGTTATTTTTGTGATCCTTCATCAGACCTAGATTTTCTAGGATATGACTTGGGGCACGAAAATATAAGGCAAGTTGGAGAGGTTCATGAGCATGAAAATCAGCAAGAAAATGAGCAGGGAAATCTCATAAATGTTGAGAATATTGAAAATATTGAAAGTGCTGAAAATATTGTGCCACATGATAATTCTCAGCAACTTGATGAACAAGGGTGCAACTTGAACATAGGTAAATTGTAACGACCCAAATTTGCTAATAGGGCTTAGGGCCTTCATTAGCGTGTCTGGAGGGCAATAAATGATTTAATATGTTAATATGTGAATTTATGTGAGTATGTGATAGAGATGCATGTTTAGTTGAGTTAAATGTGCATGTGGGCCCCGTTTGGATATTAGGGGTATGTTTGTGATTTTAGCCTGTTGAGGGTGTAAATGTGATAAATATGATATGCATGTGATATATTTATGGGTAGCATAATCCGAGATAGTCCTGGGGAGCGGTTAGCCAGAAAGTCACAACGGGGTTGAGAATCCGACTCAGGGCGAGTTGATGGGTATTTTGGGTGTTAGATGTATTATGGGGTTATCGGGTTATGGAAATAAATATTTGGAGATATATTTGAGGATAGAATGTCTAGGAGGGAATATTGGGGAAATTTACCATTTTGCCCTCGGAGACGTTTTGGTACCCCGAGCCTTGAGGTAACCCTATAGATTTAAGTTAAATAAAACAAAATAAAGGAACTGTTGGGAAACTTGGAGAAACCGACCTTAGACTCTATCATACTCTCTCTTTACTCTCAAAGCTGCACTAAGGGGGAAATCTTGAGGAAGAGAGCTAGGAAATTCAGAGTTTCAAGCTGGGGCTTTGGAGAATTGTAGCTTGGAATCTAGAGGATTGGCTCAGAAGTATAATCTAGGAAAGTTAATTTCCTAATATGTTGAATTGTGTCAAGTTATCAGCTGGTTTTAAGGTTGAAGATCTGAGTTTGCATGTTAGCTAAGTTTGAAATTTGTTCTTGAATGCTTGGCTGAGTTTGGGGCTGGACTTTGTTGGGTTTTGATGCTAATACTGTGTTAGAATCTTTGTGGTGGTAATATGGAATTGCTAGTTTGGTTTTGGGTGAATTGGTTTGAGGAAAATGCAGGAAGAGATGAAGATTTCTGGGTTTGGAGGTGAGGGCCACGGCCCTAGGAGGGGCATGCCGCGGCCCGTGTGCGTGCGCGACCATGGTGTTTGATGCGCGTCGCAGCCCATGCGTGCTTCAGAGAGGTGCTAGCCTCTGTTTCGAGGCTAGCCGCGACTCTTAGTGCCAATTTGTGCTTCTAACTGCGTTTAGACTTGGGAACTCAAAGGTTAAGGCTCGGGATGGATTCTATCACCCGGATTGATAGAATTCAAGGTCTCGGAGATTAGAGATATGGCTCAAAGTTATTTAATGGATTAGAACGTGATGGGTGAATATTATTAATGTGTTGTGACTAGGGTTTCGGCGAGGCTCAAGTTAGAGGATTATGATCGGGATATCGGTGCTTGGAGAGCTCGTGACGCAGGTAAGAAAACCCCTGTTCCCATAGAGCTTGTATGCAGGGCTGAGCCCCAATATGTTTGAATTGCAGGGCGTAGCCCTTTGATTGAATTTGTCAGTGTTTAGTATATGTTTATTATGCTTTGAATGCGATTATGTGAATGTTCGGCAAGAGCCGGGAACGGCGCAGGCCGAGGTCGGCAGGGGCCGGGAACGAAAAAGGGCTGGGAACGGCGTTGGGCACATTGAGTGCAAGGCTGAGTACGGCAAGGGGCCGAGAGCAGTGTTGAGCACGTGGAGTGCGAGTTGCTAGGGCGAGACCCTAAAGGATACTTGGGATATCCTCACGGTGTGGACCGCAAACCTAGGGCCTGGTAAAGTGCCTGGAATGGCTTAGCCGTATGTGTTTAGCCTATTGATGGCTTGTTTATATGCTATGTGTTTGTTTTGCATATGTTATCTGCTTGTGGGTTTTCTTGCTGGGCTTCAGCTCACGGGTGCTCTGTGGTGGAGGTAAGGACAAGGAGAAAGTCAACCAACCATGAGTGTAGCTAGCATGAAGCGGTGTGTACATGTTTGGCCTGCCTGGCTGCCACAGCCAGTGGATTTTGGGAGATGATTGTAATTAAACCTAGATTTTTTTGTTTAGCCGACTTGGTTGTTCTTATATGTTGTAAATATTTCCAAACAGTGTTTTGGGATCCCAGTGTTAAACTTTTATGATTTTCAATGAAATAGAGTTATTTCTAAAGTTTCTACTCTGTTTATGATTTAATTACACTTTTGCTTTAAAAGCCTCGATTAGTGAGTGATTGCACGTTTTTAAACTCACTTAGTAATGACTCTAAGGTAGTAGGGCATTACAACTTGGTATCAGAGCGAGCCAAGGTTTAAGGTTCTGGAGATTGACGGAACATGTACGCTTGCTGTCAGTGACAAGCTCGACTCAGGGTTGGTTGGTATGATTGACTAATATGTATGAACATGTGCTTGAATGCCTTGTTTGCCTGCTTATTTCATATAGAGCATGATGAATGAGTTAACATATGCATGATGCCAGGGCATCGCCTGTTGTGTGTTATATGCTATCTGTTTGTTATGTGAGCTACTGTTTGTGGATGGCTGATGTGTTTGGGAGGTGGTTTTGGGTGTTGTTATCATGCCTGATGAGCGGCGTCGTTGGTTGCAGGCATATTTGATGAGATGCCTCGACAATCATCTAGACTCCGCGGCAGTAGGGCCGAGGATGACAACCAGGGTTAGGACCCTCCACCTGCCCCACAGAATTGGCAATAGATGTTTGCCGAGATGGAAGTGAGGCTGCAGCGAACAGAGGAAGAGCTGCGATAGTTGAGGCAACAGGCCTCACCTCAGGTCACTGGGTTGCCTGTTCAGCAGGTTGTGGCACCAGTGCCAGTTCAGTCTGCCATGGAGAATAAGTGGGAACCTTTGTATGAGAAGTTCAGGAAACATCATCCTCCCACCTTCGAGGGTGGACCAGACCCACTGCGGGCAGAGCAGTGGATGAATATGATTTCCTCAATTATGGATTTTATGAGGGTTCAGGGAAATGAGAGGGTAACTTGTGCTAGCTACATGTTTAGAGAGGATGCCCACATCTGGTGGGACGTGGTGGTTCAGAGAAGGAATGTAACAGTTATGACTTGGGAAGAGTTCAGAAACTTATTTAATGAGAAGTATTACAATGTGGCAGTTTGAGCTGCGAAGGTTGACGAGTTCATCAACCTGACTCAGAACCGATCGACAGTGACAGAGTATGCTTTGAGGTTTGACAGATTGGTGAAGTTTGCGCCAGACTTAGTGTCGACTGATGCGGCAAGAAGGGACAGGTTTGTGTGGGGGTTGAACGTTATGATCGCCTGCGATGTGAATATTACTTTGGATCCAGAGACTACTACTTATGCCCAGGTAGTGGACAAGGCCCTTACAACTGAGTGGGCCGAAGATCAGATCTGGAAGGAAAGCGCTGTTAGGCGCGATGCCAGGAGGACAATGCCTCCTTATCCAGTCGGGGTGGTGGTTCTAGTGAGAAAAAGAGGAAGGCCCCAGATTCCTTTGTTCCTCCCAGTTCAGATAGGAGGGCACGGGGTGCTTCTACTGGTCGTCAGGGTGGAAGTGACAACTGGAGGAGTTTCCCAGTGTGTCCATGGTGCAGACGACGACACCAGGGTGAGTGCAGGATCAGGGCCTGCTTTGTCTGTGGGAGTGCTAGTCATCTGAAGAAGGACTGCCCTTAAGTCAAGAAAGAGGAGCTGAAGCAGGGTGACAGCCTTACTCCTGCCAGGGTATTTACTTTGACACAGACTGAGGTGGAGGCTAGCCCCTTAGTTGTGACAGGTCAGATCTCTAGTGCTGGTTCTTTGTATACTACATTGTTTGATTCAGGGGCTACTCATTCATTTGTATCTGCTAGAGTGATAGACCAGCTTTGTAGACCTAGTGGTGTGTATGCTAAGGTATTTCAGACTTTGTTGCCAATAGGAGAACTGGTAGTCTCTAGGAAATGGATTAGAGCATTGCCAGTAGAGGTAGATGGTAGGGAATTGTCTATTGATTTGATTGAGCTAGAGATGGATGACTTTGATATGATTCTAGGGATGGATTGGTTATCGAAGTATGGGGCAACGATTGACTGCAAGCGAAGAATGGTGACTTTTGAACCGGAAGGGGAGGTACCCTTTGTATTTGTGGGGACAGTTAGTGGACCGCGAGTAACAATGATTTCAGCATTGAGGGCTAGAGACCTGATGCGGGAAGGTTGCATGGGATTCCTAGCGAGCGTTGTGGATACCTCTAAGGTGGTGTCGGTTGGACCGAGTGAGACTAGATTGGTGTGTGAGTTTCCGGATTTGTTTCCGGCAGATTTGCCAGGGTTGCCGCCACAGCGGGAGATTGACTTTGTTGTAGAGTTGGTACTAGGAGTGGAGCCAGTATCCGGGACACCTTACAGAATGGCTCCAACGGAGTTAAAGGAGTTACTTGATTTGGGGTTCATCAGACCGAGTTTCTCGCCATGGGGTGCTCCAATATTGTTCGTTAAGAAGAAGGATGGATCCCTTAGGATGTGTATTGATTATAAGGAGCTAAACAAGTTAACCATTAAGAACAAGTATCCACTGCCTAAGATCGACGATTTATTTGATTAGTTACAGGGAAGAACAGTATTTTCCAAGATAGATCTCCGGTCAGGTTACCATAAATTAAGGATTAAAGAGGAGGACATACCAAAGACTGCTTTTCGAACGAGGTATGGACACTATGAATTCCTGGTTATGTCCTTTGGATTAACCAATGTCCCAGCAACCTTTATGGACATGATGAATATGGTTTTCAGGGATTATCTGGATAAGTTTGTGATTGTGTTCATCGACGACATCCTAGTGTACTCTCAGTTGGAGGCAGAGCACGAGCAACATCTGCGGTTGGTTCTACAGTGGTTGAGGGAGCATAAGTTATATGCTAAGTTCAGTAAGTGTGAGTTTTAGTTACACAAGTTACATTTCTGGGCCATATTGTCAGTAAGGAGGGGATTTTGGTTTACTCGAGTAAGATTGAGGTAGTTAGAGATTGGCCTAGACCGAGCAATGTTCCTAAAGTGAGAAGCTTTTTGGGCTTAGCGGGGTACTATCGGCGGTTCGTTGAGGGGTTCTCCAGAATAGCTACGCCATTGACAAAACTGACAAAGAAGAAGACAAGGTATGTCTGGACGGACAAATGTGAGAACAGTTTCAAGGAGTTAAAGTGGCGATCGATCACCGCGCCAGTGTTAAGCTTGCCGACAGATAATGTAAAGTTTGTGGTTTATTGTGATGCATCCAGACATGGTTTGGGGTGCGTGTTGATGCAAGCTGGTAAGGTGATAACTTATGCATCGAGACAGTTAAAGGAGTATGAGCAGAGATATCCCACGCATGATTTGGAGTTGGCAGCGGTGGTGTTCGCACTTAAGATTTGGAGACATTATCTCTATGGTGAGAAGTGCAAGATATACACCGACCATAAGTGCCTAAAGTATTTCTTTACTCAGAAGGATCTGAATATGTGCCAGAGGCGGTGGCTGGAGTTGGTTAAGGATTATGATTGTGATATCCTATACCATCCTGGGAAGGCTAATGTGGTGGCTGATGCATTGAGTCGGAAAGGCCTAGGACAAGTGTTTAGTTCGAGGAAAATATCTGATAAGCTAGCTGAGGAGATGACCATAGCAGGTATAGAGTTGGTGGTTGGTCAGTTGGCCAACATCACTCTTTAGTCTACACTCCTTGGGAGGATCAAGGAGGCACAGGGGAAAGATTCCTAGTTGAGAGGTCACAGAGAGAATGTCTTAGTCGGAGCGACTAAGAACTTTTCTATTTCAGAGATTGGGTTACTGAAGTACAAGGGTCGGATCTACGTTCCGATGGATTCTGACATCCGGCGTGAGATCTTAGATGAATCGCATACCACTCCCTATTCTTTGCACCTGGGTACAACGAAGATGTACCAGGATTTGAGAGTTTTGTATTGGTGGTCGGGCATGAAGAGGGATGTGGTAGATTATGTGGTCAAGTGCTTAACTTTTCAACAGATTAAGGCTGAGCATCAGAGGCCAGCGGGGTTGCTGCAACCTCTGGGGATCCCAGAATGGAAGTGGGAAGATATCACCATGGACTTTGTGGTTGGTTTGCCGAGCACCGTGGGACAGCATGACTCGATGTGGGTGATTGTGGATAGGTATACCAAGTCCGCCCACTTTTTCCCTGTTAGGACAACTTATACTGTAGAGCAATATGCTGAGTTGTATGTGAAGGAGATTGTTCGACTTCATGGGGCTTCGAGGTCGATAGTATCCGACAGAGATCCCACCTTCACTTCTAGGTTTTGGGAGAGTCTGCAGAAGGCTATGGACACGAAGTTACGGTTTAGTACCGCTTATCATCCTCAGACAGATGGACAGTTTGAGAGGATGATTCAGTTATTGGAGGACATGTTGCGAGCCTGTGTGCTAGATTTTGGGGGATCATGGAGTAAGTATCTCCCTTTGATCGAGTTCTCGTATAACAATAGTTATCAGGCGACCATCGGAGTGGCTCCATATGAGATGCTTTCTGGAAGGAAGTGTAGATCACCTGTTCATTGGGATGAGACAGGTGAGTGGAGATATCTGGGTCCAGAGATGGTTCAGAGGACCAATGAGGCGATTGAGAAGATTAGGGCGCGAATGCTCACCTCCCAGAGTCGTCAGAAGAGCTATTCAGACCTGAAACGTAGGGGCATGGAATTTCAGGTTGGTGACCATGTGTTTCTTAGGGTTTCACCTTTGAGGGGAGTGAAACGGTTTGGTGTTCAGGGCAAGCTGAGCCCTAGGTTTGTTGGCCCCTTCGAGATTCTGGAACGAGTTGGAGAGGTAGCTTACAGGATAGCAATGCCTCTAGCTTTATCAAGGGTTCATAATGTTTTCCATGTATCCATGCTCCGGAAGTATGTGTCAGATTCGACGCACGTTTTAAGTTATGAGAATCTGGAGCTTGATCAGGATTTGTCCTATAAGGAGAAGCCGATTCAGATTCTTGACTGGAAAGATAAAGTCTTGCGGAGCAAGACCATCGCCTTGGTGAAGGTGCTATGGAGGAATAGCAAGGTTGAGGAGACGACGTGGGAACTTGAGTCAGAGATGAAGGAGCGGTATCCCGAGTTGTTCAGGTAATTTTGAGGACGAAATTTCTGTAAGGAGGGGATAGTTGTAACGACCCAAATTTGCTAATAGGGCTTAGGGCCTTGATTAGCGTGCCTGGAGGGCAATATATGATTTAATATGTTAATATGTGAATTTATGTGAGTATGTGATAGAGATGCATGTTTAGTTGAGTTAAATGTGCATGTGGGCCCCGTTTGGATATTAGGGGTATGTTTGTGATTTTAGCCTGTTGAGGGCATAAATGTGATAAATATGATATGCATGTGATATATTTATGTGTAGCACGATCCGAGACAGTCCTGGGGAGCGGTTAGCCAGAAAGTCACAACGGGGTTGAGAATCCGACTCAGGGCGAGTCGAGGGGTATTTTGGGTGTTAGATGTATTATGGGGTTATCGGGTTATGGAAATAAATATTTGGAGATATATTTGAGGATAGAATGTCTAGGAGGGAATATTGGGGAAATTTACCATTTTGCCCTCGGGGATGTTTTGGTACCCCGAGCCTTGAGGTAACCCTATAGATTTAAGTTAAATAAAACAAAATAAAGGAACTGTTGGGAAACTTGGAGAAACCGACCTTAGACTTTATCATACTCTCTCTTTACTCTCAAAGCTGCACTAAGGGGGAAATCTTGAGGAAGAGAGCTAGGAAATTCAGAGTTTCAAGCTGGGGCTTTGGAGAATTGTAGCTTGGAATCTAGAGGATTGGCTCAGAACTATAATCTAGGAAAGGTAAGTTCCTAATATGTTGAATTGTGTTAATTTATCAGCTGGTTTTAAGGTTGAATATCTGAGTTTGCATGTTAGCTAAGTTTGAAATTTGTTCTTGAATGCTTGGCTGAGTTTGGGGCTGGACTTTGTTGGGTTTTGATGCTAATACTGTGTTAGAACCTTTATGGTGATAATCTGGAATTGCTAGTTTGGTTTTGGGTGAATTGGTTTGAGGAAAATGCAGGAAGAGATGAAGATTTCTGGGTTTGGAGGTGAGGGCCGCGGCCCTAGGAGGGGCATGCTGCGGCTCGTGTGCGTGCGCGGCCATGGAAGGCCATGGTGTTTGATGCGCGCCGCAGCCCGTGCGTGCTTCAGGGAGGTGCTAGCCTCTATTTCGAGGCTAGTCGTGGCGCTTGTGGGTAGAGCCGCGGCTCTTAGTGCCAATTTGTGCTTCTAACTGCGTTTAGGCTTGGGAACTCAAAGGTTAAGGCTCGGGATGGATTCTATCACCCGGATTGATAGAATTCAAGGTCCCGGAGATTAGAGATATGGCTAAAAGTTATTTAATGGATTATAACTTGATGGGTGAATATTGTTAATGTGTTGTGACTAGGGTTTCAGCGAGGCTAAAGTTAGAGGATTGTGCTCGTGATATCGGTGCTCGGAGAGCTCGGGACGCAGGTAAGAAAACCCCTGTTCCCATAGAGCTTGTATGCAGGGCTGAGCCCCAATATGTTTGAATTGCAGGGCGTAGCCCTTTGATTGAATTTGTTAGTGTTTAGTATATGTTTATTATGCTTTGAATGCGATTATGTGAATGTTCGACAAGAGCCGGGAACGGCGCATGCCGAGGTCGGCAGGGGCCGGGAACGGAAAAGGGCCGGGAACGGCGTTGGGCACGTTGAGTGCAAGGCCGAGTACGGCAAGGGGTCGAGAGCAGCATTGAGCACGTGGAGTGCGAGTTGCTAGGGCGAGACCCTAAAGGATACCTGGGATATCCTCACGGTGTGGACCGCAAACCCAGGACCTGGTAAAGCGCCTGGGACGGCTTAGCCGTATGTGTTTAGCCTATTGATGGCTTGTTTATATGCTATGTGTTTGTTTTGCATATGTTATCTGCTTGTGGGTTTTCTTGATGGGCTTCGGCTCACGGGTTCTCTGTGGTGCAGGTAAGGGCAAGGAGAAAGTCAACCAACCATGAGTGTAGCTAGCATGAAGCGGCGTGTACATGTTTGGCCTGTCTGGCTGCCACAGCCAGTGGATTTTGGGAGATGATTGTAATGAAACCTAGATTTTGTCGTTTAGCCGACTTGGTTGTTCTTATATGTTGTAAATATTTCCAAACAGTGTTTTGGGATCCCAAGTGTTAAACTTTTATGATTTTCAATGAAATATAGTTATTTCTAAAGTTTCTACTCTGTTTATGATTTAATTACACTTTTGCTTTAAAAGCCTCGATTAGCGAGTGATTGCACGTTTTTAAACTCACTTAGTAACGACTCTAAGGTAGTAGGGCGTTACATAAATATTGTCAGGTATATGCATGAAAATTCCCTCATCGAAGAACTGAAGTCACAACATCACCAACCCTCTGCCAAACATCTGAACTGAGACCAGAAATTGAGTCAGGTAACAATTCTAATCCTGTTTTTTTTGATAAAATTTCTTCTGATTCTATTCCTAAAATAGACCTTCCAATAGCTATAAGAAAAGGCAAGTGATCTTGTGTCAAATATCCTACATCTCAGTTTGTTTCTACCTCAAAACTCTCATCCTCTTTTGTCACTTTTGCCAATAATGTTTCAAGTGTTCAGATTCCAAATAATATACAACAAGCTTTACTTGTTCCGGAGTGGAAGGAGGTTGTTTTTGAGGAGATGAGGGCTCTTGAGAAGAATCAAACATGGAAGCTTGAAGAACTTCCTAAGGGAACTCCAACTGTGGGCTGTAAGTGGGTCTTTACACCAAAATTTAACAGTGATGGGACTCTTGAAAGACACAAAGCTCAGCTGGTGGCCAAAGGATTTACACAAACTTATGGTATTGACCATACCGAGATATTTGCTCCAGTTGCCAAGCTAAATACTGTTCGAATTTGTTGTCTGTTGCAGCCAATTTGGATTGACCTTTACGACAGTTCGACGTGAAGAATGCTTTCTTGAATGGAAGATTGGAAGAGGTAGTGTATATGCTTCCTCCACCAAGTTTTGAGAACAATTTTGGCACAAAAGTTTGTAAGGTAGAAAAGGCTCTTTACGAGTTAAAACAGTCACCAAGAGCGTGGTTTGAGAGGTTTACTCAAGTGGTAAAAAAACAAGGCTATTCTCAAGCACAATCTGATCATACTTTGTTCACTCGTCATTCGAACAATGGAAAAATTGCAGTTCTAATTGTCTATGTTGATGATATTCTCCTCACGGGGGATGACCTAGAAGAATTAGAAGCAATGAAAAACAAACTCTCCAAGGCATTTGAGATAAAAGATCTAGAAGAGATGAAATATTTTTTGGCTATGGAAGTGGCACGGTCCAAACAAGGGATTGTTATTTCCCAACGAAAATATGTTCTTGATCTATTAAAAGATTCAGGAATGAGTGAGTGTTGTCCAATAGACACTCCTATTGATTCGAACAAGAAGCTTGGTGAAATTCACCAAGGAAGATTAGTAGATGTGGAGCACTATCAAAGACTTGTTGGGAGGCTTATCTACCTATCTCACACTCGACTTGATATTGCTTTCGCTGTGAGTATGGTAAGTCAGTTCATGAACATCTTGAAGCTGCTTATCACATTTTAAGGTATCTAAAAGGTAGTCCTGGTAGAGGTCTTTTCTTCAAGAAGAATAATAACAGAAGTGTTGAAGCATTTACTGATGCTGATTGGGCAGGTTCGGTCACTGATAGGAAGTCTACTTTGGGATATTGCACGTTTGTTTGGGGAAATTTAGTGACTTGGAGAAGCAAGAAACAGAGTCTGGTTGCAAAGAGTAGTGCAGAAGCAAAATATAGAGCTATGGCTAACGGGATATGTGAGATTTTGTGGATAAACCGTGTGCTTAAGGAGGTGGAGCTACAAGTTAGTATGCCTATGAAGTTGTTTTGCGACAACAAGGCTGCCATAAGTATTGCACATAACACGACCAGACCAAACATATAGAAGTTGATCGACACTTTATAAAAGAGAATCTGGAAGTAGGAATAATTTGTATATTATTTGTAAGATCTAAAGATCAGATTGCAGACATTCTTACAAAAGGATTATTTAAACCTACTTTTGATTTACTTGTAAATAAGTTGGGTATGTTTGATATTTACATACCAACTTGAGGGGGAGTATAAGTTACCGTGAAAAAATAGAAAGTTAGGTTGTTTCCTTAGAAATAGGAATTGGTTGTTGTTAGTTCCTATTTTTATGGCTTTTATATTTCATATCTGTTAGGGATGTAATCTATAAATATACTGATTGGCACATTGATACAGATAATTATTCTCCTAAACTACAATTTCCATGGGAATTGTTGTAATTATAGGAAAGCTCTAATCTCTAGTTAAAAGTAGAAGAATATATTGACCAGCTTTAGAGTATCTTTAAAAGATAATGCTACACAGGCTTAATCACTCTTCTTTCAGATTGATCCTTAGCTAAACTCATAAGCTGGTGCAATATATTTTCACGGCATCGGCTCTGGATTTTGGACTCGGGCGGATCTCTATTAAATTATAAAAGACATGAGTAGAAGCATATAATTGAAGGTAATAACACATGGGGAAGGTATCTTTGCATGAATAAGATAAACTTACCTGAATGAAAGTCCCAGGCCCTTTAAGAATCTCAAAATATTTCTTAGTATGCTCAATGATCTTAAAAAGATGTAAATCATGTTAGCATTCATCAAACCATATAAAATATTTTTTAAGAAAACAATACACCTCTACATCAACCATAAGACTAAGGTATATTCTAAGTTGAACAATAATCAATTATCATCACAAGTGCCTAATACATATACATGTTATGAACAATTCTCAAAATAGTTTTCGTTGAAAACTCAGAGCTGAAAAATGTCAACATTAGGCATTAATCTGAAAGGGAAAATAGCAGGTTTGAAAGAGAAAAGTGTGCACTTATCACATCTCAAAAAATAAATATTGAAATTTTATTTAACTGCTAAAATTAATTCTCATTTACAAGAAACACAAGCATGTATTTACGAGTGTTCATTCTTCTACACATACTAAGGTATAAATAAATGAGTTGTATCTATTTTTAGAGAGAGAGATTTCACCTGGGAGTTTTGTAGATTCCATTGGGATCAGTTGTCACAAACCAACCTAGTCGCCAACCAGGAACCAGCCACCTCTTTGACATAGACCTGAGTGTTATTACAGGAACATCTGATCCAAAAACATCCATTGACACAAATGGATTTCTTCCAAAAGCTTGGCGGGCATAAACCTCATCAGCTATAACAACAATCCCAATGTTAATTTGTGACCATAATAGACATAAGTTTTGCAATCTAAATGCAACACGAAGAAAATTTTTTTCACTCATTTTCTTAATTTTCACAATGTTAATTTGTGACCATAATAGAGAAAAAATTTCAAATGAAGAATAAAAAATTGCAACTAAAAGGGCACACCTTCTCCAATTGTTCACAAGAGTAGACATTTGCACAAGGATTCCTAGGATTTATAATAATTAATGCAACTGTGTTTCTATCTGCAAGAGCCTGAATGCCATCAAGATCAATCTACCATCCCTCCTCTGGAAGAAGATCAAAATTCTGAACTTCAAGATATCTAAATGCAGCAGAAAGCTCGTACATGGGAAATCCTGGTTTTGGAATCAATGCATTGCCACCAGGTCAAGCAAGAGAAGTCAGGGCAACATCAATAGCTTGAGTGCAGCCGGTTGTAATATAAACATCATCATATGATATCTTGTATGGGAGATCAAGAGCAGATATTCAGCAATTTCCCTGCCACAAGAGAAAATACTTGAACAGTTACAAAAGATGCTGCAGCAAGTAGTAGCACAACCAGAAAGCTTTCACTTACATTTTTCAAATACAAAATATGAGAAAAATCAACCAAAACAAACCCAAGTTATCTCATATACTCTCGTGTGTCGTGCTCCATTTGGTAAGCTAGCTCTAATAAAGCAATAAGCTGAAACATCTACAGGTACCCAAATAAAAAAGTAGCAATATTTATAAAATTAGAGATCAACAAACCAAACTAATGTTAAAAAATGAAAGGGACTAAACAATAAATCACATATTGTCAAGTAATATCCTAATTAAGAAAAAACCAGAAAGAAACTCAACTTGACTTGGTCCTTAAGAAGCCTACTTTCTTCGCATGCTCCACTTGGTAATCCAGCTCTAATAAAGCAATAATTTCAACCAACTAAAATTAGGTGAAAATGGAAGGCATTAAATGTTTACTCATATCCTAAAAAAAGACCAGAATTAAGATAAAACCATAAGCACACACATCTTAGTCCTCATCTAAACAAGTCAAGAAACTACAAACAAAGTACTGATTAAGAAACTTACTCTCTTGTCTGAAGAAGTCCAACATCAGGAGAGTAACCATTGAACTTCCTAGACTTGATAGCATCAATAACCACTTCTTCAGCAATGTGGGTAGTTTGAAAGCATGATTGAGAAGTGGGGTCACCCATACCCAACAAAATAAATTTCCCCTCATCAATTTTATCGACATTCTCTCGTATCTGATTTAGAGTGTCGTGATAGGAGATATCGTTTGGGGTTTCACCATTACCTGATTCCTTACTTTTGCATTTCAGTCTGTTTTATCGCTCTTCTGATGATTGTGGGAAATGGGTTCTGGCTTTATGGGGTTTGAAGTGAGAGAACTTCACCAGAGAAGCATGTTGGGATCAGAGAGGGGATACGTGAGGGTTCCACTGGTTGAAGCTCGAGGTCTCTGAGTTCTCCCATGGTCAGAAATAAAAAGGTTCAGAGGGTGTTTGGTTTTCTTAATTATCATTTTTTTAATTATTATTATATCATATCACTTTCTAATTCATTAATTTGAAGATAAACACACAAAGTTTTTACGTGGAGTAAGTTGTATTAGAGCTTAGAGAGCTTTTAGCAATAGAGTTTTCTGCAAGTTTGGGCAGAGTAATTACTTACAAGAAAATTTTGGGATCCCTTCTATAGTGCACAATTGGTCCTATTTATAGGCAGTTGGGTGCTGTGGGCTTGGGCCGGACTAATCCAGGGCCAATAGGGATGTAATCACAATTAGCTCACGAATGGATGCTTAATACAAAGGATTTCGCTAAATAATATAGATTAATCAGGGCCCATTAGGCTGGCTTGGGCATAACCAAGCTTTATAGCTGACAACAGTACGTAGCCTCAGACTGGTCCGCGTGGGCTTCAAAGGAGATCCTGGGGACAGGATCTGTCAGAGTAGTGGCAATGTTGTTTCCCAATAACGGCATACATTCTATATGTAGCCTCTTCTGCAGGTTAGTTGAGGAGACCAAATTCAGTGTTTCTTGGGAATGTGTCAGCGTCAGGGAAGATCAATCTTGCCCTATCCGGACGCCTGGTTCGGGTTCCTTTACTAACGTCCCTGTCCATTCACCAATACCCTAGTTCGTTTACTAGTGCCCGAGTTCATTCTTGACAAGGGTGTATTCTAAGACTGTTGAGCCTGCCACCCCTACTCGCATCCTGGATGATACCATTAGGTTAGGACCGGGAAGATGAGTTTGGCCCGCATCTTGGTCCCGATTCCCTCGTTATGGTGACACCCATCGAGCAATTTTGGGCTTACTGACGATTGGGCCACTATGACTTTCTTCTTCCATGTCCACTGGGCTTAGGTTGGGCCTTTGACTTCCTGAGAGAGCCCACAGATCCATTGGGTCATGCCACGTGTCCGGGGGGAAACACAGGGATAACATTTACCCCCAAATCTTCATCTGTGTTTGCATGGTGGAGACTTGTCTCATTCTCCTAGATCAAATCCAAATATCTCAGTTTATTCCTTAGAAGACGGGTTCATTTTCGTGGGGGCAACTCGGTTAATCTTGCATGGAGGAGATTTGCATCATTATCCCTGATCAAATCCCAATAGCTCGGTTTGTTTCCTAGAAGACGGGTTCATTTACTTAGGGGCCACTTGGGTGATCCCCGTTCTTTCAAATTCACCATGTTTTACACACGTGTCCCCCTGTAACTGGTGCGTCTATACCACTCGCGCCTTACAGATCTGGTGACAACTCTATAAAATAGAATTATTTTACCATATTTTTTATGCTAATTGTTGCTTAGTCTTTGAGTTTTTAAGTAATTTATTAAGTTTTTAAGTAATTTTGAATTTATTAGGTTTATTTTAATTTTATATATTTTTGTGTATTTTTATAGTTATTTTATTGTAAAATGTTGTAGTTAATTACTTGATTTATTATTATTTAGTTTGAGGTAAAAAAATGTTGTATTATTGAACTTAAATGTTAAATATAAATTAAGTTATAATTAATATTTTTAAATAATTAACTTGATTTATTTTATAGTGAAAATATTTTATTATGATTTATTTTATATTTATCTTGTAGGGAATTTGTAATGCCCCGGAATCCCTAATGCGGTTTAATGGCTGGATTAGTAGGATGGGAGGGCCATAATTGTTTAATTATGTCATTAAATGATTATATGCATGTTTATGTGAATTATATTATAATATGATGTTAAATGCATGCATGTGGGTCCACATTTCATTACAGGGGTGTTTTGGTAATTTGGCCCATTGAGGGCGTAATTGTATATTTGTATGCATGTCGGTGACCTATTGTTGAGACCACATTATAATGTGGGTTTGTTCGAGCTATTCAGCATGAGACGATCTTGGAATATTAATTAGCGGTCTAATCATAACAGGTTTAAGTTCGGGGCTCGGGATGAGTCTCAGGGTGATTTTAATGATTAGAGCATTGCCGGGAATTAAGTGGTAATGAGGTGTGAATTATTGGTGTTTGAGAATATCGAGAATAGCGGGAATTGGAGAGCGTTAATTATGATTAACGAGATAGGTGGGGAATGTCAATTTTTTCCCTTGGGAGCTTTTAGAAACCCTTATTAGACCTAGGGGTATTTTGGTCTTTTCACCCCTAGGACAGATATAAGCCATTGAAGGCTGTAGAAAGAAGAGAAAAACATAGTAACTTCAAGAGCTTCTCCCGTACCTGTCTTTTTTTTTTTTTTTTTTGTGATTTTTGAGACTAACTTGAGGAGTCAAGCTTGGGAAGTAAATCTTGAGACCTTGGGAGTGTGTTCCACCATTGAAGATCATCATAATCTGAGCTTGAGGTAAGTTTCTAGCCATTAAAATCCCTGGTTTGCTCTGTTTTAGTTGTGGTTTTCAGTTGAGATTCCTAGATTGGATGATTGGTTTTGTTGGGATTCTTGTGGTTGTGTTGCTTGGGGTATGTGAGGATGGTTTTTGGGTTCATTTGGCACCAAAAATGGGGTTTGGAAGCATTGGAATCGAGTTGGAATTGAAGGATTCGAAGGAAGAGATTTCAGGGGAGTTCCTGGCTGAGGGTAGCGCTACAGCGCCCATCAGAGGGCGCTATAGTGCTACACAGGGTTATTTTTGGGCGGTTTGGGGTTCTGAGTATAGCGTTGGGGCGCTATTGAGCAGCGCTGCTCTATTCCTCCAGAGTCCCGTTTTGAGTGTTTTTAGGGGTTTTTGGCTCGGGGTTTCAATCCTTAAGGTCCGAGATCGAATCTACTCACTGTGTGGGCATGTTTCGAGGTCCCGAGAGTGGGGTTTAGGTCAAGACCATTTTATTGTTGATTTTCATTAACGGAGGTTATAATTGGTTGTGATTAGGTAACCGCAAAGGAACCAAAAGGTCGATCGTTCTCAGGAGTCGTTCTTATTATATTTCTCGCTCGAACTAGAGGTAAGAAAACTGCACCCTGTGTATATGACATGCATGATGGTTGTTGAGGCATGTTGGTTGATAAATGTGGACATTGATTGCATATTATATGCTAGCGGATGTTGTTTACTTGTGTATGGCACTGATTAGTCAGGGACGACACTGGTCGCATATTACTGACTTGAGAGTCAGAAACGACATAAGCGTCCTGAACGCAGGGCCGATTGAAGATTAGATCTAATCGATATCAGCATTGAATGACTCTAAGGAATTAATGCTGGACCGACCCTAAGGTCAATGAAACTTATAAGCGCTTGACTATTCTAAGCTAGTTACTCAGAGCCAGGGCCTAAGGCCTAGGTGACTGCTTGTCACATGGCTAGGGAGTGAAATCCCATGGTTATGACTCTATGGTCACGAGGAAGGTTATGTTGGTGACTAGTCATCATGCACCTATCTTGTTTAAGCTAGTGAAAGGTTCACTTATTTGTAAAGCCCCGGTGACCCTATCGTCACATGGCTAGAGGGAAACGGAGCCTACCTTAGTGACTTTTGTGACTGTCACTCATCTGTTTTGGACTGAAAGTCCTGAATGATTATTATGATCATTATTGATATTATATTCATGCTATATTGTGTTTTCTTGCTGGGCTTTGGCTCATGGGTGCTATGTGGTGCAGGTAAAGGGAAAGAAAAGCTCACCCAGCCTTGAGTGGAGAGCTTAGGTGGTGCTGTGTACATATGCGGCCGCTTGACCACCACGGCCAATGAGTTCTCAGAGGAACTAAGGGGTTTACCCTATTTTTGCCGCTTAGGTCATTGGGTTGTAAATTTGAAACTGTAATGACCATTTTGAGTTGTAAATAACTTGTGAATGTTTTTATGGCCCCATGAAGAATTTTGTGTATTAAATAAAATATATCCTTTCTTTTTGATTGGTTTTCCATCTTAGCCTGTTAAGAACATTAGAAGCACGTTTTTAACCAAAGGACTCGGGTAGCGAGTTAAATTTCTGGTTCACCGTAACTGTTCTGGGGTAACCAGGGCATTATAGAATTTATTGCATTTTTGTGCTTGAAAAGTAAGGAAAATGTGGCATTTCTGAAAAAGCTAAACCCAGCCATTTCGGGCCAAACAGGCACAACTCTCAATCCGGCCCAACTCTGCCCAGGCCGAAGCCCCCTACTGCCTCCCTTGGGCCCGGCTCTGCCCAGGCCCGAAGCCCCAGCCAAAGGCCCACCAGCAGCTTCAGCCCGCCTGCTTCAACCTCCATCCAACACCAGCTACCACCTGGGCTCGCGCCTCCACTCGGCCCACCACCGAAGCCCACGCCCCCAGGCCCATCCTCACCATCTGCTTGCCTCCTTAATTGAGCCTAGCACCTCCTAGCTGCATCAGCCCAGCAGCCTATGCCCAATCCCAGCCCCCACGCCAGACCAAACCTGCCACCAGCAGCCACCAAGCCAGTTTTTCCCTTGTTTTTCTTGAGCCCATAAATTGCACCTTGTCTCCTTGTCCCTTTTGTTTAAAAATACCACATTTTTACCCAAACTTTTCTACACATTTTACCACAAAATCATCATTACACCTAAAATTTACCCTTATTTTCCATATTATTATTAATTTAATCAATTTAATTAATTTAAATTGATTATTTTAATACTCTCATTTTGGCTATAGATAGGGAATTTTCAAGACCATTTGGGTGTGCTTGTTTTAGGAGGGGTTACACTACAATTTCTACACTTTTTCAAGACCACTCCATTCTCTTCATCTTTTTCTTCTTTTTGGTCATTTTTCTATGAGTTTTTAGAGGAAAAATTTGGGGGTTCCTCCTCCAAATTTTCCTATTTATGTTTGTAATTTCTATTCTAGTTATGAGTTTCTAATCTTTTTAAGATTATTAAGGTGATGATGAAACAATATGTAACTAGATAGTATTTATGTTGTATGTTGATTTCCCAATTTGTGCAATAAAGTTTATGGTTCTTCAAATATTTTCTTTCATCTTAAATATCATGTATTTTTTATTGATAGAACATATTTACACTTTGTTCTTTATTAGTGCAAAAACATTATATTCTTTGTGTAAGATGTGTCATTAAATTGTACACATCCAATGCTTAGAACAAAAATATTATGTTTTGCATTATAAATAATGTTATTTGATTTTGTGTTGTTTCCTTAGGTTGATTCACATTAAATACTTTAAAATTATACTTTTTGAATAGTGAAGAAAAATCATATCTTTTTAGAAGTAATTTGTGCTTAAAATTATAAATCTTTTTGGAAAATGATAGTTTAGCTATCACTAAAACTTGGGAATCAATGTACTTATAAATATTATTGAACTAATATTTTGTGGATTCTAATACTTTAATAATCTTCTTTTACCATCTTGATTTCTACGATTAATTTATTTTACCGCCTCTAGTTAAAACACAATTTAATTCACAAAGATCACTATGGATTAAATCTAGTAAATTAGATTGTAACGACCCAAATTTGCTAATAAGGCTTAAGGGCCTTGATTAGTGTGCCTGAAGGGCATAATGGGAATTATGTGTGACTTTAATAATTAAGATGCATGATTATGATTTAAAGCATGTTATATGACTATTTGAATATTTGAGATGCATGACTATGTGCATTAGTATGCATGTAGGCCCTAACTAGGTTAGAAGGGCATAACCGTAATTTTGGCCATTATGGGCATAACTGCTTTGATATATGTGATAATTGTCGAGACCACATTATTATGTGGATATATTTGTGATCTGTGACTCGAGATGATCCTAGTGAGCAAAGTAGCGAAAAAGTCATGGCGGGGATTTATACCCGGCTCGGGGTGAGCTTAGGGGTATAAATGGGAATTTAGTGAATATACTGGAGTCTATTATGACGTTGAGGAATATTATTGGTGATTAGTTAGGTATCGGGAGTTAAGCGGGAAATATTAGAGACATTCGAGGAGTTAGCGGGGATTGGGTAAAATGACTAGAATGCCCTTGAGTGGATTAAATGACTGGAAATAAAGGGGAGGGCATTAAGGTCATTTGGATTTCTAAATATGGGAATTACTGAGACTTTATGTTAGCGAGAATTGTAGAGAAGTGTAGAAGTCTGAAAAAGAAGGAAAAGGAAGGGAAAAGAAAGGGGAGAAAACAGAGAGAGTCTTCTAGGTCGGTTTATATTTCCTTCATCTGTTTCTTGAGGATTTCTGGAGTAAAGCTCAGAGGAGAGCTGGGATAAACTAAGCATCAAGGATTCTAAGCTAAGTTTGGGGAATTGGCAGAGGTTTAGCAAGGATTCACTAACACTTGAGGGAATTCAGGCCTAAGGCTGAGGAGGAGCAAGCTAAGGAAGTCTAGAGGCAACTTGTGGTCGAAATCCCATCAAAGGTGAGCGCTAGGGCTCGAGGGGGATCGTGCTCAAGGAGTCAAGGGATCAAAGCTAGTGAATTGAAATGTAAGAAAACTGCACCTAGTTATATATTTGTGATGGGACTAAGTGCTCCCGATACTTGTATCGTGTCAATGATGGTATTACGCCATGGGACATGTAAAAGTGGCCTAAGAGTGCCGTACACAATATTTGCGCACAGGGTGCGGCTTGGCCACTGGTAGCCGAGGACAGCTTAATATTCACTGAGCTCGGTTTAAGCGGGCCGGAGTCAGTGGGATAACGGAGGGAGCAACCTGAGAGCGCTAGCCCTAGTTATCATTTGTGCAGTGATATATGATATGAGTTGATATGTTTAGTATGTTGAATACTTGATTATACTGGATGATTATATGGGTGAGATTATGTGATGCTGTATGGGATATTGATTTATCTGTTGACTGCTTATGCTCTGTTGTGTTTTCTTGCTGGGCCTTGGCTCACGGGTGCTACGTGGTGCAGGTAAAGGCAAGGGCAAGTTGGACCAATCCTAAGGTGGAGAGCTGCGGGGTTGAATGTACATAGCCAGCTGTTCGATCGCCATGGTCGAGGAGTGGGTCAGGACAGGGATTGCCTAACTGTCTATTTTGCCTTAATATGGCTTGATATTGTACATTAACCTTGCGTCTTTTGTAAACGATCTTTAAATTTAATATTTATGGGATCCCATGTAAATAGATGATGTTTCTTAAATGAAAGTGCGACTTTTGAGACCAAAACATTTTAACCCTAGTTCCTCTATAGTTTCAGTAACACGATTTTAATTAAATGACTTGATTAGCAAGTCTAGCACTTATAAAACACACAGTGTAACGGTCTTGGCTATCCAGGGCATTACATAGATGATCTTTCTACATTAGGAAATGGTTTCTTAATCATTTTTTCCTTAACACATGTTTCACATTTACCATAGTTTTTAATATTGCATGCAATCATACCACATTTTACTACTCTTTTCATGGTTGAAAAACCTATATGAGATAGTCTAAGATGCCACAAAAATAAAGAATCATAGTCAACTATATAGGCGGAATAAACATTTTTATTGATAACATTGAAAGTTACATCATTGGTGCACAACTTAATCATACCCTCACAAGAGTACCCCTTTCCCAAAAATATATTTGATTTGGTAAGAATAAGTTTACCGGACTCAAAAACGGCTTAAATGCCGGGCTTGCCAAAAAAATCACCACTTACCAAATTTCTACTCATTTCGAGAACAGAAAGTACATTCACTTTACTTTCTTGCTGGAGGTGAAAAAAACTTCAATGGTACCTTTGCCAAGTACCTTGGATTTGCCCTCATTGCCCATTTGAATCTCATGGTTACCCTTTGACTCTTGAAAGGTCTTGAACAATGATTTGTCATATGCGACATGGACAGTGGCCCATGTATCATACCACCACCCTTTCACCTTGTCGTGGACCACATTCACCTCACTAAGGGTAGCAACTATGTTTTCCTCTTGAGTTGCGTTTACCTTAAGTCCTTGTTGATCTTTTCTATGCCTACACTCTCTAGCATAGTGACCCTTTTTCCCACACACAAAGCAATGACCTTTCTCGCCCTTAAACTTGTTTGGGTTGGTTATTGAACCCAAGGATGTCTCGTTATTCTTCTTTCTTTTCCCTTTGTTTTTGGGATGTTTTGGTTGTGACGCCGCATTTGCTTTGGAAGTCTCTTCATTAGACCCCTCCACAAGTTTATCTCTACATATCGATTCCTCCTCAATTCGAATATGCTTTTGGATTTCCTCCAAAGAATAATCGTCATTTTTATGAAGGAATCTTTTCCTATAGCTCTTCCCAGTTGGTGGTAGTTTAGCCACTATAGCACCAACATGAAAGGCCTCGGGAAGCTCAATCTTCAAAACTTTCATTTTGTTAAAAAAATATTTGCAATTTATGTATTTGAGGAAGAATAGGATTATCACCAAAAAACTTGAAATCAAAATATTGAGATATCAAAAAAAAATTTGTACCTTCCTCTTCCGCCTTGAATTTTGTCTCAAGTGTTGGGGTTTTATGCCCTAATTAAAACTCAATTTCTTTGTAATCTCATTTTATTATCAATAAAAGAATAGAAATTATTTTTTTTACTTGGTCAATCACTTTGCTCACATGTTTTATTTTCATGATTATTTGTTTAATATAAACTTCTATTAAATCCCGAGTATATAACTAATCATATTTATAGTGACGTAATCACAGTGGAATATAAATATGATTATATGTTCAAAATAAGTTAGTCCTAAGATTAGTCAGTGCACAGGATCTACACTGACTTGCTAATCTACGATATGATCTACTTACACATCACAGTGTTATGTTCTTTCCAGAACATTAGCAAAGTAGATAAGATCGGATGTATTTGTTACATCGGACATGACCGATATTGACAGTTGATAAGATAAGTAAACATACCGTTATTATCTATTCTAGTCATATCATAGAGTTGACCATAGGTCAATTCAATCTCAATTCTGAGTGGTTAGTATTCTAACTGATTGTATTATTTGAGTTATTTGACTTGTTCGTTACCAGCTTACCCTACGGACTAGCCCATACTTACATCTTGGGAACTCTGTAGTATAATTGAGTGGGAGTGTTAATGATAGATATGAACATCTGTAGCTTCTGATGAAGAAGTGAAACGATGGTTTCCTTTTAGTTTGGTTCAAGGTGTTAAATGATAGAGATCTCATTTCAGTAATTAAATTAGTTTACTGAAATATCATTTACAAGGAACTAAATGTTTTAAGGATAAAATACAATGAAGGGTAAAACAGTATTTTAGTCCCATCTCATTGTAGACCGTCTATAGAGGATTGAGTGACAATTATGGTTGTAACAATGGATAATTAATAGCGTATCTATATTTGTTATAGAGCATTCTATGAATTCAAAAGTGCAATTCTGAGTCTTTAGTGGAGTCACGAGGAATTAATAAGTTAGTAAATTTATTTGTTAGATTTATGATAACTTATTGGAGCTTGATTTCATATGCCCATGGTCCCCATTGTACCTTGTTATAAAATCCCAAGTTCAGTTAAATGATCTTGGAACTGCATATCCAAATATTCTTCACCCCTATCAGATCGCAAGATCTTTAACGTTTTACCTAATTGGTTATGATCAATCTCTTGGAATTCCTGAAACTTTGAAAATGTTTATGATTTCCTATGCATTAGGTAAAGACATGAGTATCTAGAGTAATCGTCAATGAAAGTGGTGAAATACTCAAAACCACTCATGGCTTGTACATTCAAAGGTCCACAAACATCTGAATGCATAAGACCAAGTGGTTCTTTGGCCCTATCACCCTTTCCAGAGAATGGACGCTTCGTCAGTTTGCCTTCTAGACAAGATTCACAGACAGGTAATTCACCTAAGGTGAGTTCCCTCAAAGGTTCGTCCTTTGTAAGTCTTTGAATCCTATCATAGCCAATGTGACCTAGTCTCAAGTACCATAAATACATCATATTATCATTATCGGTCTTTTGACGTTTATTGGTCCTAAGTTTAGCTACTTTGAATAAATCATTGTTAAGAGCGAGGGGTTCGTTAGGTCACAGAATATAAATCCCATTTTCCAAACTTGCAATACACAATTGTGATCCATTGAAGGAAATAGATATATTAGAACTTGTGAAAGTCATAACAAATTGTTCTAATTGCAACATGGAAATTGAAATTAAATTTCTACTAAAATTTGAAATAAAAAATACATCATAAAAAATTTATTTCTTAATTTCAAACGAGCTCTTCGTCTAGCTTGGACCTCAACGAATGCCCCGTTTACAACTCTAAGCTTTAAGCCACATTCATTCACTTCCTCCCACGATTCAAGAAGATGTAAAGAGTTACAAACATAATTGGTAGATCCAGAATCAATAATCCAAACGGATTTATCATTCTCTAAAACACATGTTTCTAAGATAAATGAACTATAATCATTACCTTTATTTTTCGCTGCTAGAAACTTGGGGCAATCCTGTTTCCAATACCCCTTCTCTTTGCAGTGAAAACACTTACCTTTACCTTTCTTGTTTTTCTTGTTCTTCCCCTTAGACGTCTGTGCACTAGGTTGTGCACTCGTCTTTGTAGGCTTGAGATTGTTGTTTTGTCCACTTTTCCTCTTGTTTCCAACTTTCGAAGACGAAGCTTGGTGAGCTTCAGTCTTAGCTGGATCAGCAGCAACAACAGTAGTCTTATTTTCTCCTCCATTACTAGGTCCACCCACGATAGGCTCAAAAATCTGAAGCTCGTTCATGAGCTGCGTCAGACCATAGTTGAGTTGATCACGAACATGTAGACATGGTGCTATTTGAGCATTCATAGTGTCATCACGTACGTGCGGAGACGATGTTATCCAAGCATTTACTGTGCTATCAAGAACATGCAGAGACGGTGATCGTTCTGGGGATTCCTCAATCATGATGAATTTAGAGTTGTCACCAATCAACTTTATGTTGATATTCTGCTTCCGATTAAGGAAGTTTTCTCCAGTGAGTTTCTCTATCGAAAGTTGAGAAATGATGTGAGTAGACACTACTTAACTTAAAACTACAAATTACCAATAAAATAGAAATAAATCACATTTGCTCAATAAAACTTCTATTCACACAAATTTCAAGAAATAGCACAACATATACAAAAAATATGTAAGATATGAGAAAAAATACCAAAAACAATCATATCTCTATTTCTTTAGGTTTTTAACTAATCTATGATATCCTTCTCCCGGTTGGCGAGAGTAAAAAATACCACTAGTTAAATAGAGTTGTAAACTCATTTAGTAATGGACACCATTATTAACAACCTACTATTCTATCAAAATAAGAAAACAAAATCTCTTATTTTATGAGCTAGACCCAAGGTTTTGATAATCATAGATTTAGTCCTAGTAGTCATCGTAGGGGTGAGTCTAGTAGAATTTGACATATAATTATCTATCTTTCGAAATCTAACCTTGTCAAAATAACTAATGAACACCTTTCGTAGGGGGACGAATCAAAGCGCCTCGAGGCCCCATTAAGCTATTGACTATGTTAAACCAACGGTGGAGATCGAATAAAATTATTAAAATAAGCTCATTATAAAATTAAAAATAGTATTTTTATTATTTATTTTTAGAAAATTAATGACTATGGTTTTTCCAAAAAAATTAAACAGATTAAATTTTTAAAACCAAAGTCCTATAATTTCCTATTAATTCTAAAGTGTCACATTGAAACAAATTCAATTAATTTAGAATTAATTTGTTGCTAATCAATATTTCAGTTTAACTAATATAATGAACCTATACAATTAAGTCCAACTCAGGTAAATGAGCCTTAACAATTGGGCTTGTATGGAGGAGGGCTAGGTCCAGTATGTCGTTCCCACTAAAAAGGCCCCCATCTTCCATACAAGGTCCAAAAAACATGAATTTAAACATTCGTTTTATTAATTGTTATTAATTGATTAGGCCCACTATATTTATGTAAAGCAAATGGGCATTCACAAGTGGAATCACCCACAAGAGAGGAATTTAAACTTTACATTTTCTAATGGGCCCAAATAAAACCTATCATTTTATGAATATTTTATTTGGCAGAATCCATATATCTAACAAACATATGAGCCACTATATGCATCTAACCCCAATTGCAAAAATACCACATACAGTGCAAACATACATGTTATAATTGGATGGACCTAATCATGTTACTATATAAGCAATTCTATGAATTTATGCAAAAATACCACAATTTATTTCATTTGCAAAAATACCATAATTAATTATCTAGAATTTATCAAAAAAATTCAAATTAATTAAATTTTTACACAAATAAGTCCATTTAAATGAAATTGATCAACAATTAACAATAGTTAATTTAAATTTCATTTATCAACAATCAACTTTGTTTAGGTTAATTTGAAAAAAATATTAATTTAATTTAAATAGGATTTTTCAACAATTAACCAAAGTTAATTTAAATCCTATTTATTTTAAAAAAAATATTTTATTAATTGGTTGAAAAAATGATATTTTTCAAAATTTAACCAATTTTAAATTTGAAAATCAATATATTAACTATTTTTAAAAAATATCTTGTGTTGTTACAACTTACTGCCCCATGTACTCCGCAACAAAATGGTGTAGCGGAATGCCTGAACAGAACTTTATTGGAAATGGTTAAATGCATGCTTGGATACTCAACTCTACCAACTTCATTTTGGAGACATGCAACTGAAACCGCGAACGGCATTCTCAATATTGTACCGTCTAAATCAACCCCCAAAACACCTTTAGAACGCTGGAATGGTCGTGAACCAAGTTTACGCCATTATAGAATTTGGGGGTGTCCTGTCCATGTCCTGAGGAAAAAGGAAGGAAAGCTAGAACCGCGAACTGAAGTTTGCATGTTTGTTGGCTATCCTAAAGGTACTCGGGGTGAACTTTTCTATAGTCATTCAGAAAAGAAAGTGTTTACTTCTACAAATGCAACTTTTATGGAAAATGAATATGTAACGCCCTGGATAGCCAAGACCGCCACACTGTGTACTAATAAAGGTGCAGGACTTGCTAATCAAGTCACTAATTTAAAAACGTGTCACTAAACATGTATGAGCTAGGGTTAAAAAGGTTTTGGTCTCAAAAGTTTCACTTTATATAGTTAAACAATTTTATACATGGGATCCCAAAAAGAAGTAGGGTTTAAAAGTTGATTTACAGAGTCTCCAAAATACAGACAACTATCAGCCATACTAAGGCAAAATAAACATTTCTGGTTCTCGCGTCCCTGCCTAAACCCCAACCGTGGCGGCTGAGCAGCTGGTCATGTACATTCAGCTTGCAGAGCTCTCCAAGTCAGGGTTGATCAAGCTTACCCTTGCCTTTACCTGCACCACGTAGCACACGTGAGCCAAGGCCCAGCAAGAAAACATAATGTGCAACACAAACAACAATAACAGAAAGTCAATTCTTTAAGCATGATCAATTATTAAATATTCCACATTAACCATTTAGCACATACTCAGAATCAAAGATGCGACTAATAACAAATAACATTCAGGTCTCATAATAATCAGGTCACATAATAGTCAGGGTCGACAACTTAGGCCGCACCCTCTGTTTACCCCACTGACTTCGGCCCGATTAAACCGAGCTCAGTGCATAATAAACTATCCTCGGCTACCAGTGGCCAAGTCGCGCCCTGTGCGCTAGTGTAACTCTTGGCACTCTTAGGCCGTTGGTTCACTGTTTACATGGCATAATAACATCCTTTCAAGCATACACGTTAAGGAACCCTTAGTCCCATTACAAATATAAAACCAGGTGCAGTTTTCTTACCTTTAGTTTATGTGTTCACTGATTACGAGCGACGCTCCTCGAGCACGATCCGTTCCCGAGCCCTAGCCGTAACGCCTAGTCACAACCAAGGTATTGGATTCCATTAATATTCAAATAAGGGTTTTCGAGTACAATACTAGCTTCCGAGACATCGAATTCCACCAAGCACGATGGGGAAATTGATCCCGAGCACCCTAGGTTGGACTCCCGCGCCTAAAATCCCCAAATGTTCAAGAATGCACCTAAGGGTTGTGGTCCTTGAAGCCTAGCCGTGGCCCGCACTTAAAACAGAGCCCAGGGCCCCCAGCGAGCAGACACGCGCTGCGGCCCTGCCCAAGGGCGCCGCGGCGCTCTCCCCTGGCCGAGCCTCCTTGGCTCTCTTGCTTCGTAGGGCCGCAACGTTCTAGAATAGAGCCGCGACCCTCCCCTTCGTGCCCAGAAAAGCCACCATTTCTAGCATCCTAACCCCATCCAAAACCATTCCAAAGCACCCTAACTCAAAATCCATTAATCACAAAACTTTTACCATGACTCTAACAACATAACCCAACAGAAATTCAGCCTAAAAACCTACTAAAACTCCATTTTGATTCTCTGAAACCCAGAAACTCTAAACACCAAAACCAATCATGCAAAACTCAAATTTTAACCTATGAATTACGAATTGATACTTACCTCTTTTGCTGAACCATCTTCTTGACGAATTCTTGAGCTTAGATCCAAGCTTCTCAGCTTAATTCTACCCTTAAACATCAAAACCATAAACTCCCTTAATACCCAGTCAGAACTCAAAATTCAAATGCTCAGAGACATGATTCAGCCCTTGCCTTAATCTTGGTTGAGTTCCCTTAGCTGAGCACTAGATTTAACCTACAAGTTCCAGCCCAAATCAGTGAATTCCCAGCTGGTTTCCCGTGAATTTTCTGTGTTTTCCTTGAAATAGAAGAGAGAAGGAAGAGAAGGAAGAGAGAAGAAGAGCTGAGGTCGGTTTGTGTTTTTGATCCTCTGTTTTCATTAACTTAGTCTAATCCTAGCCAGTTAAGTCAATCCCGAGGCTCGGGGTATCTGAAATGTCCCTGAGGGCAAAACGGTAAATTTCCCCAATATTCCCACATAAGCTTTCTATCCTCAAATATATCTCCATATATTTGTTTCCATAACCCAATAGTCTAAATAACTACCTAATTCCTAAAATACCCCTGACTTATCCAAAGTCAAATATTATTAAGCCCCGTTGTGACTTTTCCCCACTATCTGGCTCCCTAGGATCGCCTCAAGTCGCTCACTGCTAATCTATCCACATAATAATGTGGTTCTGGTTCTCTCAGATATAACATTTAACCACATTTACATTTAAATATTCATACAAGCATGTATTAAATCAATAAATTTACTCATAAGTCAATTATGCCTTCCCATCACACTAATCAGGGCCCTTAAGCCATATTAGTGATTTTGGGTCGTTACAACTATCCCCTCCTACTGAGAATTTCGTCCTCGAAATTTACTTGAATAGCTCGGGATACTGATCCCGCATCGCTGTCTCCAACTCCCAGGTCGCTTCCTCGACCCTACTATTTCTCCACAACACTTTAACTAACGGAATTGTCTTATTCCGTAAGACTTTGTCCTTCCGATCCAAAATCTGAACTCGCCGCTCTTCATAGGAAAAATCTGTCTGTTAGTCCAAGTCCTCATACTTCAGCACATATGTTGTATCTGAAACATACTTCCGTAACATGGAAACATGGAATACATCATGAACTCCCAATAGTGACGGTGGCAAGGCCAACCTGTAAGCCACCTGTCCAATCCTCTCTAGGATCTCGAAAGGTCCAACAAACCGAGGGCTCGGCTTGCCCTTTACTCCAAATCTCCTCAACCCTCTCAATGGTGAGACTCACAAAAACACGTGGTCCCCAACCTAGAATTCCACATTCCTACATTTAGGATCAGCGTAGCTTTTCTGTCTACTCTGTGAAGCAAGCATTCTGGCTCGAATCTTCTCAATAGACTCATTAGTCTTCTGAACTATATCTGGCCCTAAGTACCTCCTCTCACCCATCTCATCCCAATGAATGGGTGATCTACACTTTCTTCCATATAACATTTCATAAGGAGCCACTCAAATCGTGGATTGGTAACTGTTGCTATACAAGAACTCAATCAACGGTAGATACTTACTCCAAGATCCCTCGAAATCAATCACACACGCCCTAAGCATGTCCTCTAACACCTGAATCATCCTCTCAGACTGTCCATCAGTCTGAGGATGAAAAGTTGTGCTAAACTTCAGCTGGGTCCCCATAGCTCTCTACAGAGCTCCCCAAAACTTAGAGGCAAAGACAGGGTCTCGATCAGATACAATAGACTTTGGAACCCCATGGAGACGAACTATCTCCCTCACATACAACTCTGCATACTGTTCCACTGTATAGGTCGACTTCACTGGTAGAAAATGAGGGTGTATCTGTCTACTATCACCCACACCGAGTCACAAAGTCCCACTATCCTGGGTAGACCTCCCACAAAGTCCATTGTAATATCTTCCCATTTCCATTCAGGAATACCCAAAGGCTGAAGCAACCCTGCTAGCCGATGATGCTCAGCCTTTACCTGCTGACATGTCAAACATCTAGACACATATTCTACCACATCCTTCTTCATCCCGAGCCACCAGTATAATGTCTGTAGATCCTGATATATCTTCGTGGTACCCGGATGAAGCAAGTATGGCATGGTGTGAGACTCATCCAGTATCTCTCGTCTGATCCCCTCATCTGCTGGAACACAAATCCGCCCCTGATATTGAAGCATACCAGTCTCAGAGACGGAATAATCCTTAGCTGTCCTCTCTAAAACATGCTGCCTAACTTTCCGCAATTGCGCATCCACCAATTGTCCCTCCTTAATCCTCTCTAGCAGGGTTGACTGCAGGGTAATATTAGCTAACTAGCCCACCACCAATTCTATCTTTTCCCTGGCCATCTCATCAGCTAATTCTCTCGAGATCTGGGTGGAACTATACAATTGTCCTGGACCCCTCCTACTCAATGCATCTGCCACTACATTGGCCTTCCCTGGGTGGTATAGGATATCGCAATCATAATCCTTAACCAGCTCCAACCAGCGTCTCTGTCTCATGTTCAGATCCTTCTGAGTGAAGAAATATTTCAAACTCTCATGGTCAGTGTATATCTCGCACTTCTCCCCATACAGATAATGCCGCCAAACCTTTAGTGCGAATACCACTGCCGCCAGCTCCAAATCATGAGTAGGATACCACTGCTCATACTCCTTCAGCTGCCATGATGCATAGGCTATAACTTTCTCATTCTGCATCAGCACGCAACCTAAACCCATCCTCGATGCATCACAGTAAACCAAAAACTTTCCTTCCTCCGAAGGAAGACTCAACACAGGTGCAGAAATAAGCCGTCGCTTCAACTCTTGGAAGCTGTTCTCACACCTCTCTGACCAAACAAACCTTTGATTCTTTCTTGTCAACTCTGTCATTGGTGAAGCGATCTTTGAGAATCCCTCCACAAACCGCCTATAATAACCTGCCAACCCAAGGAAACTCCGCACCTCCGAAGTGTTCCTTGGCCTCGGCCAATCTCTAACTGCTTCCACCTTGGACGGATCCACCTTAATCCCTTCTGCATCAACTATATGCCCAAGGAAAGTCACCTCTGGCAACCAAAATTCACATTTCTTAAACTTGGCGTATAATCGATGCTCCCTTAACCTCTGTAAAACCTATCGAAGATGCTGCTCATGCTCTGCCTCTGAACTGGAGTATACTAGAATGTCGTCGATGAAGACAATGACGAACTGATCTAAAAATTCCTTGAACACTCTATTCATCAAATCCATAAAAGCTGCCGGGGCATTGGTCAAACCAAAGGACATGACCAAGAACTCATAGTGCCCATACCGCGTCCGGAAGGCCGTCTTCGGTATATCCTCATCTTTGATCCTCAACTGGTGATAACCAGATCGCAGATCAATCTTTGAGAACACCGTCTTTCCCTGCAGCTGATCAAACAAGTCATCAATTATTGGTAGAGGATACTTATTCTTGATAGTCAACTTGTTCAACTCTCTATAGTCTATACACATCCTCAATGTCCCGTCCTTCTTCTTAACAAATAACACTGGAGCACCCCATGGTGAGTAACTAGGTCTGATGAAACCCAGATCCAAAAGCTCCTGTAGCTGTATCTTTAATTCCTTCAACTCAGCTGGTGCCATCCTATATGGTGCCCGTGATACTGGTTCTGTCCCCAGTGCTAACTCAATCTCAAACTGAATCTCCCTGTGCGGCAGCAACCCTGGTAGATCCTCAGGAAATACATCCAAAAACTCACATACCAAACAGGTCTCTCCTGGCCCTGCCGGCATAACCCTAGTAGTATCCACAACATTGGCCAGAAAACCTATGCATCCTCCCTGCAACAAGTCTCTGGCTCTCAATGCTGAAATCATGGTTACGTGGGGTCCACATACCGTACCCACAAAGACAAAAGGATCCTCGCCCTCAGGCTCAAAAGTCACCATCTTCTTCCTACAGTCAATAGTAGCCCCATATCTGACCAACCAGTCCATTCCCAGAATCATGTCGAAATCTTCAATGTCTAACTCAATCAAATCCATCGAAAGTTCCCTACTATCAACCATCACTAGCAATGCCCTAATCCATCTCCTAGAAATTACTAATTCCCCTGTAGGCAATAAAGTCCCAAATCTCGCAGTCCGATATTCACTAGGTCTACACAGTCTATCAATCACTTTACTAGAAACAAAGGAATGTGTAGCACCAGAATCAATCAATACAGTAAAAGGAGAGCCAACGCTAGAAAGCTGACCTGTCACTACCGAGGGACTAGCCTCGGCCTCTGCCTGCGTCAAAGTGAATACTCGAGCTGGAGTCAAGCTATCCACTTTCCCTGCTTCACCTTTCTTCACTGTTGGGCAGTCCTTCCTGAGATGCCCCACTGTTCCGCACACAAAACAAGCTTTGGCCCGACATTCGCCCAAGTGACGCCTTCTACACCTCGGGCACTCTGGATAGGACCGCCATGCCTCGCCACCACCCTGACGGGCACCCTGACCACCCCGACCCCTCCTATCAGGACCAGCAACAGTCGAAGTGTCAAGAGTCTTTCTCTTGAAGTCACTGGGGCCTCCACCCCTTCCTGTCCCTGAATAAGGAGGCACCACTCTGCGGCCCTCGCGCCTAACTGTACTTTCCCTCCAAATCTTGTTCTTCGCTTCCTCAGCGGTAAGAGCCTTCTCAACGGCCTGGGCATAAGTTGTTCCTCCAGGTACCATTGTAATCCTGACATCCCTAGCTATCATAGCATTAAGCCCCCTGATAAATCTATCTTGCCTAGCAGCATCAGTAGGCACAAGATCTGGTGCACACTTTGCAAGCCTGTCAAATTCTAGGGCATATTCAGTAATATTCATATTGCCCTGCACCAAACCCACAAACTCATTAACTTTTGCTGCCCTGACGGCAACATTATAATATTTCTGGCTAAACAAGTCTCTATAACCTTCCCAACTCAAAGTAGTGACATCCCTGGTCTGTGAAGCCACTACCCACCAGATGCAGGCATCTTCTCTCAACATATACGTGGCACAGGCCACTCTGTCATGTCCCTCTATTCTCATAAAATCTAGGATAGTAGTAATCATGGTCAGCCATTGCTCGACCTTCAGTGGATTAGGTCCCCCCTCAAAGATTGGAGGTTGCTGCTTCCTGAACCGCTCATATAACGGCTCCACCTGTTCCCAACCTCCCCAGACTATATAGCTGGTACCACTATAGGTGGTACAATAGGAGCAACGCTCCCTGATGGAGCGCCCTGGTCATCACCCCCGGTCCCAAACCTAGTGCCGGCTAGTCGCGTAGATTTTCTTGGACGCATAGCTATCCAAGTCAATCTGCAATCAACGACTCGGCAGTCAGACCATGATGACAGGGTAAAAGCTTCTCCAAAATCCACCAATGGAACATAACCAATCACAAACATTCAATATATAGGCATCCATCCACATGCACCGGCTGCTAATAAGTATGCCCCAACATTGCCACACCACAGCTAAGATAAGAACATTCACCAATACATAATTTACAATCAATCACTCAAATATTCATTTACATGCACTGCGATGCTGATAAGCATGCCTTAGTATTTTCATACAGCAGTCAAGGGCCAGGCCCTATCAGTATCTCATGCTTCCTATTAATCTAATAGACAACAACATTTATAATCATTTCAGGCATATAAGCATATAAGCATCTATACACATTACCAAACCCTGAATCGAGCTTGTCTCCTACAACGAATGTACATGTCCAGCCGATCTTCAGGAACCCTTAAACCTAGGACACTCTGATACCAAGTTGTAACACCCTGGATAGCCAAGACCGCCACAGTGTGTACTAATAAAGGTGCAGGACTTGCTAATCAAGTCACTAATTTAAAAATGTGTCACTAAACATGTATGAGCTAGGGTTAAAAAGGTTTTGGTCTCAAAAGTTTCACTTTATATAGTTAAATAGTTTTATACATGGGATCCCAAAAAGAAGTAGGGTTTAAAAGTTGATTTATAGAGTCTCCAAAATACAGACAACTATCAGCCATACTAAGGCAAAATAAACATTTTTGGTTCTCGCGTGCCTGCCTAAACCCCAACCGTGGCGGCTGAGCAGCTGGTCATGTACATTCAGCCTATAGAGCTCTCCAAGTCAAGGCTGATCAAGCTTGCCCTTGCCTTTACCTGCACCACGTAGCATCCATGAGCCAAGGCCCAGCAAGAAAACATAATGTGCAACACAAACAACAATAACAGAAAGTCAATTCTGTAAGCATGATCAATTATTAAATATTCCACATTAACCATTTAGCACATACTCAGAATCAAAGATGCGACTAATAACAAATAACATTCAGGTCTCATAATAATCAGGTCACATAATAGTCAGGTTCGACAACTTAGGCCGCACCCTCTGTTTACCCCACTGACTTCGGCCTGATTAAACCGAGCTCAGTGCATAATAAGCTATCCTCGGCTACCAGTGGCCAAGTCGCGCCCTGTGCGCTAGTGTAACTCTTGGCACTCTTAGGCTGTTGGTTCACTGTTTACATGGCATAATACCATCCTTTCAAGCATACACGTTAAGGAACCCTTAGTCCCATTACAAATATAAAACCAGGTGCAGTTTTCTTACCTTTAGTTTCTGCGTTCACTGATTACGAGCGACGCTCCTCGAGCACGATCCGTTCCCAAGCCCTTGCCTTAACACTTAGTCATAACCAAGGTATTGGATTCCATTAATATTCAAATAAGGGTTTCCGGGTACAATACTAGCTTCCAAGACATCGAATTCCACCAAGCACGGTGGGGAAATTGATCCTGAGCACCCTAGGCTAGACTTCCGCTCCTAAAATCCCCAAATGTTCAAGAATGGACCTAAGGCAGTGCGTCGCGATGCTCTCCCTTGGCCGAGCCTCCTTGGCTCTCTTGCTTCGTAGGGCCGTAGCGCTCTAGAACAGAGTCGCGGCCCTCCCCTTCGTGCCCAGAAAAACCATCATTTCTAGCATCCTTACCCCATCCAAAACCATTCCAAAGCACCTTAACTCAAAATCCATTAATCACAAAACTTTTACCATGACTCTAACAAAATAACCCAACAGAAATTCAGCCTAAAAACCTACTAAAACTCCATTTTGATTCTCTGAAACCCAACAACTCTAAACACCAAAACCAGTCATGCAAAACTCAAATTTTAACCTATGAATTACGAATTGATGCTTACCTCTTTTGTTGAACCACCTTCTTGACGAATTCTTGAGCTTAGATCTAAGCTTCTTAACTTAATTCAACCCTTAAACATCAAAACCATAAACTCCCTTAATACCCAGTCAAAACTCAAAATTCAAATGCTCAGAGACATGATTCAGCCCTTACCTTAATCTTGGTTGAGTTCCCTTAGCTGAGCACTAGATTTAACCTACAAGTTCCAGCCCAAATTAGTGAATTCCCAGCTGGTTTCCCTTAAATTTTCTGTGTTTTCCTTTAAAGAGAAGAGAGAAGAAAGAGAGAAGAAGAGCTGAGGTCAGTTTGTGTTCTTGATCCTCTGTTTTCATTAACTTAGTTTAATCCTAGCCAGTTAAGTCAATCCCAAGGCTCGGGGTACCGGAAACGTCCCCGAGGGCAAAACAGTAAATTTCCCCAGTATTCCCGCCTAAGCTTTCTATCCTCAAATATATCTCCATATATTTGTTTCCATAACCCAATAGTCTAAATAACTACCCGATTCCTAAAATACCCCTGACTTATCCAAAGTCAAATATTATTAAGCCCTGTTGTGACTTTTCCTCGCTATCTGGCTCCCTAGGATCACCTCAAGTCGCTCACTGCTAATCTATCCACATAATAATGCGGCTCTCTCAGAAATAACGTTTAACCACATTTACATTCAAATATTCATACAAGCATGTATTAAATTAATAAATTCACTCATAAGTCATTATGACTTCCCGACACACTAATCAGGGCCCTTAAGCCATATTAGTGATTTTGGGTCATTACAGACTATATCTAGAACTTCAAACCTCGCAGCAAAGTAGTTTTAGAGGAGATGTTTAAAGAATTGACTCCAACCAATGTTCCATCATCATCAACACAAGTTGATGATGAAATTCCCACTCTTCATGTCCAATCGACGCAAGTCGATTTAAATGAAGATAGTACCATTGTTCCTGAGCGAACAATCACGAAGCCTCATCATAGTGGGAGGGTTTCTAGGAACCCAGTTCTCTATGGTTTGGATGGTGAAACCAATATGGTTGTTGGTGACACTAGTGATGATGATCCATTGTCTTTCAAACAGGCAATGGCTAGCCCTAAAAAGGAATTATGGCTTGAAGCCATGAAACAGGAAATGGAGTCCATGTACTCAAAATTCCATTTGGGATCTTGTTGAAGCACCTAGTGACTTTAGGGCCATTGGGTGCATGTGGATCTACAAGAAGAAACGAGGTGTTGATGGAAATATCAAGACTTATAAAGCTCGATTAGTGGCATAGGGTTATACCCAAAGCGAAGGCGTGGACTATGAGGAAACTTTTATTCCGGTAGCCATGCTCAAGTCTATTCACATCCTCCTATCCATAGCAGCCGCTCTCGACTATGAGATCGGGCAAATGGACGTCAAGACAGCTTTTCTTAATGGAAAGCTTGACGAAGTCATTTATATGGATCAACCAGAAGGATTTAAAGTAGCTGGACAAGAAGGAAAAGTTTGCAAGTTGAATAGGTCCATCTATGGACTTAAGCAAGCTTCTCAATCCTGGAATCTTAGGTTTGATGAAATAATCAAAACCTATGGCTTTGAACAAAATATTGACGGGCCTTGTGTTTACCAACTGAAGACAAATCAAATAGTGGTATTCCTGGTTCTTTATGTAGATGATATCTTACTCATTGGAAGCAATGTTAAGAAATTATTAGATGTGAAGAATTGGTTGAGCACTCAATTCTAGATGAAGGATTTGGGTGAAGCAAGTTATGTTTGAACGTTTCTCAATGACAAATTCCAAGAAAGGGCATTTATCGTCCCGCCATGGAATTCATCTTTCAAAGAAGCAGTCTCCCAAGACTCTTGAAGAGGAAGATGCAATGAGAAAAGTTCCTTATGGATCTACAGTTGGAAGTCTGATGTATGCCATGTTGTGTACTAGACCAAATATCTGCTATGCAGTGGGAGTAGTGAGCAGTATCAGTCAAACCTAGGACCGAAACATTGGATAACAGTTAAGCATACCCTGAAGTATTTGAGACGGACTAGGGATTATATGTTAGTCTACAAGGGTGGTTTTCTGAACCCTGTAGGCTACATCGATTCAGATTTTCAGACTGATGTTGATGACAAGAAGTCTACTTCTGGAATGGTGTTTACTCTTGGGGGGGGGGGGGGAGCTGTGATTTGGAGAAACGTAAAGCAGTCTGCAATCTTAGATTCCACCATGGAGGCTGAGTACATAGTCATGTCAGAAGCACCTAAGGAAATAGTATGGAAAAAGAAGTTCTATTCGGATCTTGGTGTTATTCCAGAAATGGATAAACCGCTTGTGTTGTTTTGTGACAATATAGGAGCGATAGCCAACTTGAAAGAACCTCAAAGTCACAAGAGGAGTAAGCATATAGAAATGAAGTATCACATTATTCGAGAATATGTGGCCAGGGGAGATGTGAAGGTTATGAAGATTGCATCTGAAGACAATCTTGCAGATCCATTTACAAAGACACTACCAGAAGATACATTTGATAAGCATATCAAGGAAATGAAATTAGTAGAATTAAGGCATTAGTTTCAATTACTGCAAGTGGGAGTTTGTTGGGGTTTTATGCCCTAATTAAAACTTGATTTCTTTGTAATCTCATTTTATTATCAATAAAAGAATAGAAATCATTTTTTGACTTGGTCAATCACTTTGCTCACATGTTTTATTTTCATGATTATTTGTTTAATATAAACTTCTATTAAATCCCGAGCATATAGCTAATCATATTTATAGTGACGTAATCACAGTGGAATATAAATATGATTATATGTTCAAAATAAGTTAGTCCTAAGATTAGTCAGTGCATAGGATCTACACTGACTTGCTAATCTACGACATGATCTACTTACACATCACAGTATTATGTTCTTTCCAGAACATTAGTAAAGTAGATAAGATCGGATGTATTTGTTACATCGGACAGGACCGATATTGACAGTTGATAAGATAAGTAAACATACTGTTATTATCTATTCTAGTCATATCATATAGTTGACCATAGGTCAATTCAATCTCAATTCTGAGTGGTTAGTATTCTAACTGATTGTATTATTTGAGTTCTTTGACTTGTTCATTACCAGCTTACCCTACGGACTAGCCCATACTTACATCTTGGAAACTCGGTAGTATAATTGAGTGGGAGTGTTAATCATAGATATGAACATCTGTAGCTTCTGATGAAGAAGTGAGATGATGGTTTCCTTTTAGTTTGGTTCAAGGTGTTAAATGATAGAGATCTCATTTCAGTAATTAAATTAGTTTACTGAAATATCATTTACAAGGAACTAAATGTTTTAAGGATAAAATACAATGAGGGGTAAAACAATATTTTAGTCCCATCTCATTGTAGACCATTTATAGAGAATTGAATGACAATTATGGTTGTAACAATGGATAATTAATATCGTATCTATATTTGTTATAGACCGTTCTATGAATTCAAGAGTGCAATTCTGAGTCTTTAGTGGAGTCACGAGGAATTAATAAGTTAGTAAATTTATTTGTTAGATTTATGATAACTTATTGGAGCTTGATTTCATAGGCCCATTGTAGCGTCCCAGATTTGCTAATAAGGCTTAGAGCCTTGATTAGCGTGCCTGGAGGGAAATAAGTGATTTATTATCATAATATGTGAATTTGATAAGTACGTGAATAGATATGCATGTTTAGGTGAATTAAATATGCATGTGGGCTCCGTTTGATTATTAGGGGTATGTTTATAATTTTAGCCCGTTGAGGGCATAAATGTGATATTTGTGATTATTGTGATTTATACCACGTGTGAGTGGTGATATATTTGAGATGCATGATCCGAGATGGTCCTAGGGAGCCGATTAGCTAGAAAGTCACAACGGGGTCAAATGCCCGGCTCGGGAGGAGCCTAGGGGTATTTTGGGAATGTAAAATGTGCTCGGAAATTATTGAGTAGCGGGTAGTAATTTAGTAATGGTTGGGATATGTCGGGATTAATAAGGATTTATAAGACTACTCGGGGACTTAATGGGGTATGGCAAATGACTGAAATGCCCTTGGGTTACTTAAGGATTAAGGGTAAGTTAAAGGGCTATCTTGGTCATTTTGGTTAAGGGATAGGCTTATGTTAAGCAGCTGGGGTTCCCTTAGTCTCTAGCATATTCTGGAAGGGAAAGAAGTAAGCAAAAAATCAGATAGCTTTCTTAGCTCTCTCTCAAATTCGGTTCACACTTTCTCTTGGAGGATTGGGATTTTTGGAGGTGAAAGCTTTGAATTTAAGGCTGAGAGTTGGGGAAATCAAAGCTTGGAGCAGATTACAAACAACTGAGGGTCGAAACCATTCTTGAGGTAAGGATCTAAGCTTGAATTCTGTTTAATTTTCCTATGTTTTGTTGAAGTTTGATGGGTTAAAGCTTAGATAATTGAACTTGAGTTATAGTAGGATTTTGGTTGGTTCCTCTGGGCTTATGTGCTGCTTAAAGTGTATTAGGATGATTGTGGGACTCAGTTCTGTTGTTGGGGTGCGTTTGGGATGATTTCCAGGGGAGTTAGCTTGTAAAAATTGCATGGAATTTCTGGGTTTCGGGGTTGAGCCGCGGCCCTGTTCTTCAGGGCCGCGGCCCGCTTGAGTTTATAAGCTAGTGGGGCTTCGAGGAATTTCCCAGGTGCCGTGGCGCAAGGTTTGGGCGCCGCGGCCCTAGGCTGGCAGATGTGAGGCAATTTTGCCTTTGTTTTGGGGCACGACGCGACACTTAAGGGAGGCTGAGCCGTGGCCCAAAAGTGAATTTTTTGCAAAATGAGGGTTTTTAGCTCAGGAACTTGAACATTAAGACTCGAGAAGGTTTCTACTACCCCCAAGGTCCCGGAGGTTAGAATTATTTCTCGGAGCTATTTAATGGATTAGAACGTGATGGTTGATTATTATTCATGCGTTGTGACTAGGATTTCTTTAAGGCTCGGGTTTGAGGATTGTGCTCATGATCACGGTGTGCGGATAGCTTGGGACACAGGTAAGAAAAATGTTGTACCCATAGAGTAGGGCGAGGCCCTATAGTTTGTGTTGCAGGGCGTGGCCCCGTTGATTGTGTTTATACATGTTTAAATACTTGTTAATTATGCTATGTGTGCATTTATGTGAATGTATGGCAAGAGCCGGGAATGACAAAGGTCGAGAACGGTGAGGGCTGGAAATGGCGAAGGCCAATAACGGCAAGGCCGAGTACGGCAAGGGGCGGGGAGCAGCGTTAAGCACGCGGAGTGCGAGCTGCCAGGGTGAGACCCTATAGGATACCTGGGATATCCTTACGGTGTAGACCGCGAACCCAGGGCCTGGTAAAGCGCTTGGGACGGCATGGCCATACATGTTTAGCTGGTTGGCAGTTTGTTTATATGCTGAGTGATGATTATGCATATGCTATTTGCTTGTGAAGGGTTTTCTTGCTGGGCTTCGTCTCACGGGTGCTCTATGGTGCAGGTAAGGGCAAGGGGAAAGTTGACCAACCATGAGTACGGAGAGCGTGAGGCGACGCATACATGTTTGGCCTGCCTGGCTGCCACTGCCAGGGGTATTTTTGGGAGATGCTTGTATTAAACTTAATTTTATCGTTTAGTCGACTTTAATCATATTTTTGAGTTGTAGATATTTCGAAATAGTATTTTGGGATCCCAAATGTTATGCGCTTTATGATTTTCAATGAATGGAACTATT